>NC_044032.1:17682965-18282965 GCF_901765095.1 Microcaecilia unicolor | reverse complement strand
TAGGTCATAGGCGACAACTTCTCAAAATGATTTAAGGTGCTAAACAGAACACAAATTTCTTCTTCCTGAACACAATGAAGGAACGTGTTCAATACTGGAGTTGTTCAGCACCTACTCCACTCACAGAGCTGACACCTACGATGGAGATTAAGCACATATCCAAAGTGTTATTTATCAAAATTAATGTACTATAAAACGGAATAAGATTAGTCATGAACATGAGAGAGGAAGCACAGTTGTACAGATTTTATGAAATTGATTCAGAAGGATTTAATTATGTCTTTAACATCAATGCAATCTGCTCTGCAAGCTGCTTTGACTTTGATCAATTCTGTTGTTAGAGCAAAAGAGTTTGGAATGGCCGGTAGGAAAAAGGACGTGACGATGCCTCTGGTGAGATCTCATGCAGGGGTCCTTTTACTAAGCCTCGTAAACGCCCCAACATGCGTCAGTGTGGAATTACCGCACGGCTACTGCGAGGACCAGGTGGTAATTTCATTTTTTACAGGCATCCACTACGCGCACCAGAAAATAATTTTTATTTTCTGGCACGCGGCGCTAACCAGGCAGTAAAAGGCATTCTACGCACGTAGACCATTACTGACTGGTTAACGCGTTCATTTTGCTGCACGTCCATTTTCGGCCAAAATTTTAAAAAGGTGCGCTGAAAAATAGATCTGCACACGCCCAAAACATGTGCTTACACTAATGCACCTTAGTAAAAGGACCCCTTAGAATATTGTGCACAGTTCTAGAGACCACACCTTCAAAAAGATAGCTAATACGGTAAAATTGGGGGACAAGACCTTTTTCAGATATGTAAGTGACAAGAGGAAGTGTCATAATAGCATTGTGAGGCTCAAAGCTGAAGGAGAGAAATATGTGGAAGATGATAAGGATAAAGCTCTGTGTTCACGAATGAAAAACCGGGGGGGGGGGGGGGGGGGGGGTAGGGCTGCAGAAAGCAAAGGCTAAAGGGGATGGATGTATAGTAGACCAAGACCCGTTTACGGAGGACTGTGTTCATGAGGAGTTTGCCAAACTAAAAGTAGACAGAGCGATGGGGCCTGATGGGGATGCACCCGAGGGTACTTAAGGAACTCGGAGAAGTTCTGTTGGCTCCGCTGACGGACCTCTTCAATGCTTCCTTAGAAACTGGAGTGGTCCCGGTGGACTGGAGAAGGGCGGATGTGGTTCCTTTACACAAGAGTGGAAGTAAGGAGGAGGTAGGGAATTAGAGGCCTGTCAGTCTGACCTCGGTGGTGAGTAAGCTAATGGAAACGCTTCTAAAGAAGAGGATTGTGACATTTCTTGAACTACATGGAATGCAGGACCCGAGGCAGCATGGCTTCACTAGTGGCAGGTCGTGTCAGACGAATCTGACTGTCTTCTTCGACTGGGTGACCAAACAGTTGGATGTGGGAGGGGCGCTTGATGTGGTATACTTGGATTTCAGCAAAGCCTTTGACACAGTTCCACGCAGGCGACTGATAAATAAATTGAGTGCCCTCGGTGTGGGACCTAGAATAACTGATTGGGTAAAAAATTGGTTGAATGGTAGGAGACAGAGGGTGGTGGTAAATGGAGCTTGCTCTGAAGAAAAGGATGTCGTCAGTGGAGTACCGCAGGGATCGGTCCTGGGGCCGGCTCTTTTTAATGTCTTTGTGAGCGATATTGCGGAAAGGCTGTCTGGTAAGGTTTGTCTCTTTGCGGATGATACTAAACTCTGCAACAGGGTGGACATGAATGACATGAAGAAGGACCTAGCAAAGCTAGAGGAATGGACCAATATTTAGCAACTAAGGTTTAATCCCAAAAAATGCAGGGTCATGCACTTGGGTCGCAAAAATCCGAGGGAACGGTACAGTTTAGGGATTGTAGTGCTTCAGTGTGCGAAGGAAGAGCGGGAGTTGGGGGGAGATTGTGTCTGACGACCTTAAAGCTTTCAAACAGGTAGAAAAAGCGACAGCCAAAGCCAGAAGGATGCTTGGGTGCATAAAGAGAGGCATGACTTGAAGTGGTATAAAGAAAAGCTACAAAATGGAATGGGATTTGCTTTGCAAGACGTATGAGAAGAGACTTACTGACCTGAATATGTATACCCCAGAGTTCATATATTTGAAAGGTATTAATCCACAAATAAACCTTTTCTGGAGATGAGAAGTTGGGATCTCAACTCTGGAATCTCTACCCAGATACATTCGGTCAATTAGTGAATATCTTCCCTTTAGGAAACTATTGAAAACCCACCTATTCAAACAGGTTTACCCGAACGACTTGACCTACCATAAGCAAACATAAGCAACTCATCTACTTACCGGTTCATCTAAACATTAATAACAATGACTCAGATAATATCTCCTGCCAACCTTCTTACCCTCCATGCTGTTCCTCAACTTATCCTTTATTGCTCCACCTCCTTACCTATCCCTATCCTTTCTCTCATACCTCTTTTATCCCATTTACTCCTTGTTTATTTGTCCTATCACATACCTCCTTTGTTGATTTTGATACTATAGATTATATTCTCTTGTTACTATGTAAACCGCATTGAGCCTGCGATGAGCGGGAAAGCATGGGGTACAAATGTAATAAATAAATAAAACTAGAGGACATGAATTAAAGTTGAAGGGGGGAGGCAGACTCAGGAATAAAGTCAGGAAATATTTTTCACAGAGAGGGTGGTGGAATGCCATCCCATGGGAGGTGGTGGACATGAAAACGGTAATGGAATTCAAACATTCGTGGGATAAACACAAATGAATCCTGTTTAGAAGGAATGGATCCACAGAAGCTTAGCGGAGATTGAGTGCAAAACTGGTAATTGGGACGCAAAGCCACCGTCGGGCAGACTTCTACGGTCTGTGGACAGACATACATATAAAGTATCACATACAATGAGTTTACCTTGTTGGGCACACTGGATGGACTGTACAAGTCATTATCTGCTGTCATCTACTATGTTACTATATTCTGATCTCCAGGATTTACAAACTTTGTGGTGTCCAACATAAAATCACACACCGTGCATTTCTTGCAGGGCAAATGTCTGCCACAGTACTCTTTCCCTTATACTCTCCTATAGAGTAATATGCTGGGTTTTCTTTTGTTGTTACATTTGTACCCCACGCTTTCCCACTCATGGCAGGCTCAATGCGGCTTACATGGGGCAATGGAGGGTTAAGTGACTTGCCCAGAGTCACAAGGAGCTGCCTGTGCCTGAAGTGGGAATCGGACTCAGTTCCTCAGGACCAAAGTCCACTATCCTAACCACTAGGCCACTCCTCCACTGTTGCTACTATTTGAGATTCTACATGGAATGTTGCTATTCCACTAGCAATGTAGAAGTCGGCCCTTGCAGATCACCAATGTGGCCGCGCAGGACGTCAGACTCACAGAAACAGAAGCCTGCACAGCCTTCTACATGGAATGTTGCTAGTGGAATAGCAATAGAATGTCCAATAGTAGCAACATTCCATGTAGAATCTCCAATAGTATCTATTTTATTTTTGTTACATTTGTACCCTGCGCTTTCCCACTCATGGCAGGCTCAATGCGGCTTACATGGGGCAATGGAGGGTTAAGTGACTTGCCCAGAGTCACAAGGAGCTGCCTGTGCCTGAAGTGGGAATCGAACTCAGTTCCTCAGGACCAAAGTCCACCACCCTAACCACTAGGCCACTCCTCCATCTCCTTCAAATTCTTGCCTCTTCTGTATGCCAGACGTATTCTCTTATTCTGAAACACTGCTAAACCTCTGACAACAGACCGATGCTTTTTCAAAATCTTTGGACAGTTTTCTACTCCCCCTATCATACAAGTTGTCACTTCATCTTCATTTCTCCTCTCCATGGTAGAAGAGCACAGAAGCTCCTGGTTATTATATAATGCCTTCCTATAAGCATTTCTAACTATCTTCCTAGGGTATCGGCACCTAACTCTTACCTTTCAGGTAATCTAGACTGCCCCAATTTGACTGCCCCTATCGGACTGACTGTTCACTTGTCCTTTAGATTGTAAGCTCTTTGAGCAGGGACTGTCCTTCTATGTTAAATTGTACAGCGCTGCGTAACCCTAGTAGCACTTTAGAAATGTTAAGTAGTAGTAGTAGTATCCCCTATCAACCAGCTTTTTCTTTAAAGTCTTTGATTGTCCCTTACATTCCAAATCTGTGGAATGAAATCCTTCTATATCTCAGTGCTTCAGGATGACAACTTCTGTAATGAAGACAAGTATTTCTATCATTTTCTTTTACATATACTGTGGTCTGAAATGATGCATCCTCTATCTTGATCAACACATTAAGGAATTAGATTCATTTTTCATGGAAGGACATCACAAACTTAATACTTGCATGAGAATTCATCAAGATCTTGCTTAGATCCAGACCATAGCATAAAAATATCACCAGTAAATCTGACCCACATTTTCAGATAAATAGAAAATCTTGACTGTTGAACAAACTGTTCCTCAAACCAGGACATGAACAAATTAACAATCGAGGGCATCATTGTTGCTCCCATGGCAACCCCTGAAATTTGCTTATCATCCCTCAAATATGAAATAATTCTTGCTCGTTGCAATATCAATCAGCTGTAACAGAAAAGATGTAGGGACCCTCTGACGACCATCTCTCAAATCCAGGTAGTGTCCCACAATCCACAGTGCATCTATCTGAGGTACAATGGTGTAAAGAGAGACAACATCTAAAGTAACTAACAAAATATTCTCCCCTTCTTCAAACGGGGTTTGATTTAAAATATTCAACAAAGGAACCAAATCTGGGCTCTGGGGAGAAGGCTTGATTGAAAGAAGTTTTGACCATTTGGGTTTTGTTTTTTTCAACAAGGTTTTGATTGAAGGTAAGATGGGCCAATCTGGAAAATGTTTTTTTTTTGGGATGGAGGTTCGAGAGACGGCTGTTTAGAGTAGCCATTTTGAAAGTGCTCAATTTGGAGAGAAGAACTTCATGAGCAGTAAGTGTGTCTACACTGGTGGAAGTTTGATGTTGTTTTTCTAATAATATGTTTTGTATTTTTTCAGCAGTTTGAATTTGGAAATGGGTTTAACCCCTTGACGGTTAAATGCGAAACAGTGGCCAAAGTCCGGGATACCATGAAACTAAGCTGAGAAGCTAAGTAATGTTAATTAAAAATAAAGTTTGAGTGAAAGTACCGTGTTTCCCCGAAAATAAGACACTGTCTTATATTTATTTTTCCTCCCCAAAAACACGCTAGGTCTTATTTTCGGGGGAATGTCTTATTTTCTGGGAAACATCGGTCACCCCCCCCCCCCCACCCGAGGTCGCCGGGCCCCCCCTCTGTCGCTCCCGGAAATAACCTGAAGCTCCTTTCACCTTCGCAAGTTCGGATTCGGATTCGAAGCAGCAGCGCAGCAGGGCAGACCTCTCCTTCCTTCCGTGTCCCGCCCTCGCCTGACGTAACGTAATGTCAGGCGAGGGCGGGACACGGAAGGAAGGAGAGGTCTGCCCTGCTGCGCTGCTGCTTCGAATCTGAACTTGCGAAGGTGAAAGGAGCTTCAGGTTAGTTCCAGGAGCGACGGAGGGGGGGGCCCGGCGACCTCGGGTGGGGGGGGGGGGGTGACCTCGGGTGGCTCTCGGCGGCCCTGCTTAAAAAAAAGTTTGGTAGGTCTTACTTTTGGGGGGATGTCTTATATTTTAAATTTGCAGGAAAACCCCGGTAGGTCTTATTTTCGGGGTAGGTCCTATTTTCGGGGAAACACGGTAGGAATATTGGAAGGTTTTTATGCCTGTGATGGCTATATGAATGGGTATAAAAGTATAAAGGCACTTGTCAGAAGTCCGAATCTTTTCCTTTCTATTTTACATATATAAACGTATGTAACTTTTTGAAGTATGTAAGACTGAACACAGTGTTTATAGTGAACTATTAGAGAAAAGTATAACCAGCAGAAGAAAGGGAGTGTTGATGCCCCTGTACAAGTCATTGGTGAAGCCCCACCAGGAGTATTGTGTTCAGTTTTGGAGGCCATGTTTTGCTATTCCCTACTCTCCAGCTCGAACTCTTCGATCTTTGATCGATAATAGGTTAGTTTTGCCATCTCCATTGAGAGCTAGATGCAAATCTACACATAACGCTGCTTTCTACTTCCTTTCTCCTGCTTTATGGAACTCGCTTCCACAGCATATCCAGTTGGAAAGTTCACTTACTTTATTTTGCACTGCTCTGAAAACACACTTTTTTCAGTTATTTTTCCGGACTTCTTGAGTCTCATTCTTGTTAGTATCACCAAGCTCATGTCACCATCACTAAGTTTAGCAGCGGAAAGATTAGAGCCCATCTCCCATAAGGTTATGACTGCTGTTTAAGAATGATTGTTGTTTTATGTTTTGGTATTTGCAGTTATGTATGATTTTTGTTCTCTTGTTTTGAATGATGTATTTTGTGCTTTCCTTTATTTTAATGGAGTTCTTTTACGTTGCTTGTTTTGCAATTTTATTGTAAACTGATTTGACTTGCTGTGCAATAGAGTCGGTATAGGAAAAATTAATAAAAGATAAGGATGTAAAAATACTTAAAGCAGTCAAGAGGAAGGTGACAAAAAAAGATATGGGGCTTGCACCAAAAGACGTATGAGAAAAGATTGGAAGACCTGAATATGTATATCCAAGAGGAAAGAAGGAATAATGGAGATATATAGACACTTAAATACTTGAAAGGTATTAATATAGGACAAATCTTTTCCAGAGAAGAGGAAAAGGTAAAACTAGAGGACATGAGTTGAGTTTGTGGAGTGGTAGACGTAGGAGTAATGTCAGGAAACTTTTTCATGGAAAGGGTGGTCAATGCCTGGAATGCACTCCCGAGGAAGGTGGTAGAGACAAAAATTGTGACGAAATTCAAAAAGGCATGAGATGAACATAGAGGATCCCTAATTAGAAAATGGATGGTATATATATATATATATATATATATATATATATATATATATATATATATATATATAAAACCTTAAATGGCTGCATGTGTGCGGATGTGTTGAGTGGCACACAGATGATGACTCCGGCTGTGAAGAACTAAGACTGGTGCCGAGCAGACTTGTACGGTCTGTGTCCTGTATATGGCAATCCGGTTTAGGATGGGCTGGAAAGGGCTTCAATAGCAACTTCAGTAGCCGGAACATGAGGACAGTGCCGGACAGACTTTAACGGTCTCTGTCCTGCAAATGGCAAGACAGATTCGGATAGAGTGGAGTGGGTTTCGACAACAACTCTAGTAGTTGGAACGTAAGGATGGGGCCAGGTGTACTTCTATGGTCTACATCCCAGAAATACCAAAGAAAGACCATGTTCAAGTATTTTATATTACATTCATTGTTGGTTCAATCATGAATTGATAATGAGTGTGACTGTTGGGCAGACTGGATGGACCAATCAGGTCTTTATCTGCCGTCATTTACTATGTGTTTCCTACAGTTGGGCTTGTCTTCATTTTTGGTGAGATTCCTCACAGTCTGATAGAGCATGCTTTATGACTGCAGCCACTCTAGTCAGGCAAGGTAGGTAGAGAAGAAAAGGCAGAATTTAGGATAAGGTCAGCAAAGTGATCACCAGGGTGCCACTGAGAGCCATAAACTGGGTCTGGTGCTGGGGAAGGAGCAGAAAGTGAGAATGCACACAAAACAGAAAATGAAATCCCTCCAACTCCTGCCTGCCATTGGTGTGAGATAAGTGCTTAGCTCAAAATAGTCCATGATATTTCTGCTCCCGACCTTTCCAGGCTACCATTACTGCTTTTGTTTATATAAAAAAAAGTGCCAAACCAGGTTGTAAGATGGGCCACTTACATTCAGGCCCTTCAAGCTCACTTGGTCCTAGATATACACTTATCTCCGCCACATCTACTACTTTTGTAATGTTTTCAATTTTTGCCTCAGTGATGCTTATTAACCAATAATTCCGTTCCTTTTATTTTGCTGCACCATGTGCCTGGAATAGACTTCCTGAGCCAGTACGTCAAGCTCCATCTCTGGCCGTCTTCAAATCTAAGCTAAAAGCCCACCTTTTTGATGCTGCTTTTAACTCCTAATACTTATTCACTTGTTCAGAACCCTTATTTTATTATCCTGACTTTAATATTCCCTTATCTCTTGTTTGTCCTGTTTGTCTGTCCTAATTAGATTGTAAGCTCTGTCCAGCAGGGACTGTCTCTTCATGTTCAAGTGTACAGCGCTGCATATGTTGTCTAGCTCTATAGAAATCATAAGTAGTAATAGTCTTTGGGATTTCGGAATCTTGCTACTCTTTTGGATTCCGGAATCTTGCTTTTCTTTGTCTTTATCTCTTATTTGTCCTGTTTGTCTGTCCTAATTAGATTGTAAGCTCTGTCGAGCAGGGACTGTCTCTTCATGTTCAAGTGTACAGTGCTGCGTACGTCTAGTAGTGCTATAGAAATGATAAGTAGTAATAGTCTTTGGGATTGTAAGCTCATTTGAGCAGGGACCGTCCTTCTTTGTTTATTTTGTACAGCGCTGCGTAACCCTAGTAGCGCTCTAGAAATGTTAAGTAGTAGTAGTAGTAGTATTCCGGAATCTTGCTACTCTTTGGGATTCTGGAATCTTGCTTCTCTTTGTCTTTATCTCTTATTTGTCCTGTTTGTCTGTCCTAATTAGATTGTAAGCTCTGTCGAGCAGGGACTGTCTCTTCATGTTCATGTGTACAGCGCTGCATACGTTGTCTAGCGCTATAGAAATGATAAGTAGTAATAGTCTTTGGGATTCCGGAATCTTGCTACTCTTTAGGATTCCGCACAGAATCTTGCTACTGTGGGATTCCAGAATCTTCCTACTCTTTGGGATTCCGCACAGAATCTTGCTACTCTTTGTCCTTATCCCTTATTTGTCCTGTCTGTCCTAATTAGATTGTAAGCTCTGTCGAGCAGGGACTGTCTCTTCATGTTCAAGTGTACAGCGCTGCGTTCGTCTAGTAGTGCTATAGAAATGATAAGTAGTAGTAGTAATTTTTTGACAATTTATGTACCATCAAATTCCTCATTGGCTTCTATGCAATCATTTTGATTGTATTTTAAACATTTATCTTTATAGATATTCGGACTGGGGGCTCAAAACTGTCCGACATGCATGTTTCACCTGCTAGGCAAAAGGGGGAAGTCCTTGATACAGCCTAGCAGGCGAAACATGCACGTCGGACAGTTTTGAGCCCCCAGTCCAAATATCTATAAAGATAAGTGTTTAAAATACAATCAAGAGATAAGAGATACTGTCATATTTAGTAATAGATCTTTGTCTAACTATAAAACACTGTCTGAATGTTATGTTAATGTTTGTGATTTACTGGTTAATAAAAAAGATTGAACCATAAAATCATAGGCGTAGTTTGACTGTTTCATTTGGGGGGGCAAAAAAAAATGGGCGGAGCATATTAGCATATCATTTGCATATATACATATGCAAATGAATATGCTAATATGGAGGAAGGAAATGAAATTTACAGGCAAAATATCACAGATGCACATTTCAAAAAGCTGACACATTTCAATTAATAAATTATGAATAAAATAAACTTTTATTTACCTTTGTTGTCTGATCATGTAGTTTTTCTATTCGCTTTGATCCCAGTGTCTTCTGTTTTATGCAGTGTCTTCTTTCCAGTAGGCTTCCCTCTGCTCCCCACCCTCCCAGTCCCATCCATCTCTTGCTCCTTCCCTCTGCTCCCCACCCCTCCCAGTCCCATCCATCTTCTGTTCCTTCCCTCTGCTCACCATCCCTCCATCCCATCCATCTTCTGCTCCTTCCCTCTGCTGTACCTGACCTCTCCCAATCCCATCCATCTCCTGGTCCATCCCTCTGCTCCCCACCCCTCGCAGTCCCATCCATCTCTTGCTCCTTCCCTCTGCTCCCCACCCCTCCCAGTCCCAACCATCTCTTGCTCCTTCCCGCTGCTCCCCACCCCTCCCAGTCCCATCCATCTCCTGCTCCTTCCCTCTGCTCACCTCCTTTCCCAGTCCAATCCAATTCCTGGTCCTTCCCTCTGCTCCCCACCCACCCCTCCCAGTCCCATCCATCTCTTGCTCCTTCCCTCTGCTCCCCACCCCTCCCAGTCCCATCCATCTTCTGTTCCTTCCCTCTGCTCACCATCCCTCCGTCCCATCCATCTTCTGCTCCTTCCCTCTGCTGTGCCTGACCTCTCCCAATCCCATCCATCTCCTGGTCCATCCCTCTGCTCCCCACCCCTCGCAGTCCCATCCATCTCTTGCTCCTTCCCTCTGCTCCCCCCCCCTCCCAGTCCCAACCATCTCTTGCTCCTTCCCGCTGCTCCCCACCCCTCCCAGTCCCATCCATCTCCTGCTCCTTCCCTCTGCTCACCTCCTTTCCCAGTCCAATCCAATTCCTGGTCCTTCCCTCTGCTCCCCACCCACCCCTCCCAGTCCCATCCATCTTCTGCTCCTTCCCTCTGCTGTGCCTGACCTCTCCCAATCCCATCCATCTCCTGGTCCATCCCTCTGCTCCCCACCCCTCGCAGTCCCATCCATCTCTTGCTCCTTCCCTCTGCTCCCCACCCCTCCCAGTCCCAACCATCTCTTGCTCCTTCCCGCTGCTCCCCACCCCTCCCAGTCCCATCCATCTCCTGCTCCTTCCCTCTGCTCACCTCCTTTCCCAGTCCAATCCAATTCCTGGTCCTTCCCTCTGCTCCCCACCCACCCCTCCCAGTCCCATCCATCTCTTGCTCCTTCCCTCTGCTCCCCACCCCTCCCAGTCCCATCCATCTTCTGTTCCTTCCCTCTGCTCACCATCCCTCCGTCCCATCCATCTCTTGCTCCTTCCCTCTGCTGTGCCTGACCTCTCCAAATCCCATCCATCTCCTGGTCCATCCCTCTGCTCCCCACCCCTCGCAGTCCCATCCATCTTCTGTTCCTTCCCTCTGCTCACCTCCTTTCCCAGTCCAATCCAATTCCTGGTCCTTCCCTCTGCTCCCCACCCACCCCTCCCAGTCCCATCCATCTCTTGCTCCTTCCCTCTGCTTCCCACCCCTCCCAGTCCTATCCATCTCCTGCTCCTTCCCTCTGCTCACCTCCTTTCCCAGTCCAATCCAATTCCTGGTCCTTCCCTCTGCTCCCCACCCACCCCTCCCAGTCCCATCCATCTTCTGCTCCTTCCCTCTGCTGTGCCTGACCTCTCCCAATCCCATCCATCTCCTGGTCCACCCCTCTGCTCCCCACCCCTCGCAGTCCCATCCATCTCTTGCTCCTTCCCTCTGCTCCCCACCCCTCCCAGTCCCAACCATCTCTTGCTCCTTCCCGCTGCTCCCCACCCCTCCCAGTCCCATCCATCTCCTGCTCCTTCCCTCTGCTCACCTCCTTTCCCAGTCCAATCCAATTCCTGGTCCTTCCCTCTGCTCCCCACCCACCCCTCCCAGTCCCATCCATCTCTTGCTCCTTCCCTCTGCTCCCCACCCCTCCCAGTCCCATCCATCTTCTGTTCCTTCCCTCTGCTCACCATCCCTCCGTCCCATCCATCTTCTGCTCCTTCCCTCTGCTGTGCCTGACCTCTCCAAATCCCATCCATCTCCTGGTCCATCCCTCTGCTCCCCACCCCTCGCAGTCCCATCCATCTTCTGTTCCTTCCCTCTGCTCACCTCCTTTCCCAGTCCAATCCAATTCCTGGTCCTTCCCTCTGCTCCCCACCCACCCCTCCCAGTCCCATCCATCTCTTGCTCCTTCCCTCTGCTTCCCACCCCTCCCAGTCCCATCCATCTCCTGCTCCTTCCCTCTGCTCCCCACCCACCCCTCGCAGTCCCATCCATCTTCTGTTCCTTCCCTCTGCTCACCTCCTTTCCCAGTCCAATCCAATTCCTGGTCCTTCCCTCTGCTCCCCACCCACCCCTCCCAGTCCCATCCATCTCTTGCTCCTTCCCTCTGCTTCCCACCCCTCCCAGTCCCATCCATCTCCTGCTCCTTCCCTCTGCTCACCTCCTTTCCCAGTCCAATCCAATTCCTGGTCCTTCCCTCTGCTCCCCACCCACCCCTCCCAGTCCCATCCATCTCTTGCTCCTTCCCTCTGCTCCCCACCCCTCCCAGTCCCATCCATCTCCTGCTCCTTCCCTCTGCTCCCCACCCACCCCTCCTAGTCCCATCCATCTCCTGCTCCTTCCCTCTGCTCACCTCCTTTCCCAGTCCAATCCAATTCCTGGTCCTTCCCTCTGCTCCCCACCCACCCCTCCCAGTCCCATCCATCTCTTGCTCCTTCCCTCTGCTTCCCACCCCTCCCAGTCCCATCCTTCTCCTGCTCCTTCCCACTGCTTCCCACCCTCCCAGTCCCATCCATCTCCTGCTCCTTCACTCTGCTTCCCACCATCCCAGTCCCATCCAATTCCTGGTCCTTCCCTCTGCTCCCCACCCACCCCTCCCAGTCCCATCCATCTCTTGCTCCTTCCCTCTGCTTCCCACCCCTCCCAGTCCCATCCATCTCCTGCTCCTTCCCACTGCTTCCCACCCTCCCAGTCCCATCCATCTTCCCTCTGCTCCCCCCCCCCCCCGCGAGGTCCAGGATCGTGACTCCGTTTACCCCTTCTCTTCCTCCCTCCCTCCGGTGCAGGCAGCAGTCTTCTTCAACCTTTCTGTGCTCCTGGCAGCGGTAGCGACGTATACACGCTGCCTTCGGTCTGCCCCGGAAGCCTTCTCTTCAAGTTCCTGTTCCCACCTATGCGGGAACAGGAACTTGAAGAGAAGGCTTCGGGGCAGAGCTGAAGGCAGCGTGTACGTCGCTACCGCTGCCAGGAACAAGAAAGACTTAGAGAAGATTGGTGCTGCCTGCGCCGGAGGGTAGGAAGAGAGGGGGTAGATAGACACGCTCGTCTCCGTCCGCTTCGCTGCTTCCCTGCCTTCTCTGTCTGCGTCCCGCCTTCCTCTGATGTCATTTCCTTTCGGGCGGGACGCAGACAGAGAGGGCAGGGAAGCAGCGAAGCGGACGGAGACGAGCGCGTGCCTGCTTGTTTTTTTTTTTTTTCATTCTAGCGCCAGTCCACGTCCTCGTCGTTTGGGGGGGCATTGCCCCCCCTCGCCCCCCCCAGTCTACGCCTATGCATAAAATACAATCAAAATGATTGCATAGAAGCCGATGAGGAATTTGGTGCTACATAAATTGCCAAAAGTGGAGTGGAGGAGTGGCCTAGTGGTTAGTGTGGTGGACTTTGATCCTGGGGAACTGTATTGGGCAATCAAGCCATTGTGACATCACTGATGAGGTTGACTCTTATTGGTGGAATGAGTGGAGGAGTAGCCTAGTGGTTAGTGCAGTGGACTTTAAGCCATTGTGACATCACTGATGAGGTTGGCTCTTATTGGTGGAATGAGTGGAGGAGTAGCCTAGTGGTTAGTGTGGTGGACTTTAAGCCATTGTGACATCACTGATCAGGTTGGCTCATTGGTGGAATGAGTGGAGGAGTAGCCTAGTGGTTAGTGTGGTGGACTTTGGTTCTGGGGAACTGGGTTCGATTCCCACTGCAGCTCCTTGTGACTCTGGGCAAGTCACTTAACCCTCCATTGCCCCAGGTACAAATAAGTACCTGTATACAGTGGGGGAAATAAGTATTTGATCCCTTGCTGATTTTGTAAGTTTGCCCACTGACAAAGACATGAGCAGCCCATAATTGAAGGGTAGGTTATTGGTAACAGTGAGAGATAGCACATCACAAATTAAATCCGGAAAATCACATTGTGGAAAGTATATGAATTTATTTGCATTCTGCAGAGGGAAATAAGTATTTGATCCCCCACCAACCAGTAAGAGATCTGGCCCCTACAGACCAGGTAGATGCTCCAAATCAACTCGTTACCTGCATGACAGACAGCTGTCGGCAATGGTCACCTGTATGAAAGACACCTGTCCACAGACTCAGTGAATCAGTCAGACTCTAACCTCTACAAAATGGCCAAGAGCAAGGAGCTGTCTAAGGATGTCAGGGACAAGATCATACACCTGCACAAGGCTGGAATGGGCTACAAAACCATCAGTAAGACGCTGGGCGAGAAGGAGACAACTGTTGGTGCCATAGTAAGAAAATGGAAGAAGTACAAAATGACTGTCAATCGACAAAGATCTGGGGCTCCACGCAAAATCTCACCTCGTGGGGTATCCTTGATCATGAGGAAGGTTAGAAATCAGCCTACAACTACAAGGGGGGAACTTGTCAATGATCTCAAGGCAGCTGGGACCACTGTCACCACGAAAACCATTGGTAACACATTACGACATAACGGATTGCAATCCTGCAGTGCCCGCAAGGTCCCCCTGCTCCGGAAGGCACATGTGACGGCCCGTCTGAAGTTTGCCAGTGAACACCTGGATGATGCCGAGAGTGATTGGGAGAAGGTGCTGTGGTCAGATGAGACAAAAATTGAGCTCTTTGGCATGAACTCAACTCGCCATGTTTGGAGGAAGAGAAATGCTGCCTATGACCCAAAGAACACCGTCCCCACTGTCAAGCATGGAGGTGGAAATGTTATGTTTTGGGGGTGTTTCTCTGCTAAGGGCACAGGACTACTTCACCGCATCAATGGGAGAATGGATGGGGCCATGTACCGTACAATTCTGAGTGACAACCTCCTTCCCTCCGCCAGGGCCTTAAAAATGGGTCGTGGCTGGGTCTTCCAGCACAACAATGACCCAAAACATACAGCCAAGGCAACAAAGGAGTGGCTCAGGAAGAAGCACATTAGGGTCATGGAGTAGCCAGTCACCAGACCTTAATCCCATTGAAAACTTATGGAGGGAGCTGAAGCTGCGAGTTGCCAAGCGACAGCCCAGAACTCTTAATGATTTAGAGATGATCTGCAAAGAGGAGTGGACCAAAATTCCTCCTGACATGTGTGCAAACCTCATCATCAACTACAGAAGACGTCTGACCGCTGTGCTTGCCAACAAGGGTTTTGCCACCAAGTATAGGTCTTGTTTGCCAGAGGGATCAAATACTTATTTCCCTCTGCAGAATGCAAATAAATTCATATACTTTCCAAATGTGATTTTCTGGATTTAATTTGTGATGTGCTATCTCTCACTGTTACCAATAACCTACCCTTCAATTATGGGCTGCTCATGTCTTTGTCAGTGGGCAAACTTACAAAATCAGCAAGGGATCAAATACTTATTTCCCCCACTGTATAATATGTAAGCCGCATTGAGCCTGCTATGAGTGGGAAAGCGCGGGGTACAAATGTAACCCAAAAAATAATAATTATTGGTTAATAAGCACCACTGAGGCAAAAATTGGAAAACTTAAACAAATTACAAAAGTAGTAGAGTGTGGTGGAGATAAGTGTATATCTAGGACCAAGTGAGCTTGAAGGGTATATATGCATATTGTGATAAATCCAGGGACTGCCCTACCCTGAGGAGGCTGCTAGATGGCGCTCTCCTCCCAGTAATAGGAAAAATGCCATGTTATGGTCCCTAGAGGGAGCTCCAATTGGGGACATCAGGGTAGTGTCCTGAAGGGGTCAGCAGAGGGAGCTCCAAGCTAAGGCCTGTGGAGAGAAGGACACCCAGAAGGTGCTGGATTCTTCCAGTATTAGGAGGGGGGGACCAGGAAGGGTGTGGTGGACTAGGAGCAGGCCTATATAAGCAGTACCTCCTGGGGAGCTAAAGAGAGAGGATGGGGGGGGAGACCGGGGGGACCTGCAAGGACTGGAGCCTGAGGATTACCAGAGGGAGAAAGTGAAGAAGGAAACATGCTGGAGGAGAGCTCCTGGAAGGATTAGGAGAAGGTTCCCTCACAACCCCCAAGAGGTACTTACCTGGCAGTGGCCAGGGTGTAGGACAGGATGTATTATGCGAGATGAAAGCAACTAACAGCCGTGGGTTGGAGGATAGGACGATAAAGTTGTGAAGAGTGTCCTATCCAGGGGTGGAGGCTGTTAGACACTGAGACCCAGGTTCTCCACAGTAGATGGGCTCAGTGAGAGAACTTGTGATAAGTGAATAACGGCTGGAAAGAAGGGGTTTCCCCAAGACTGAAGTATAGTATAATAAATTGAATTTGCATTTTGATGACTGTCTCATTTGCATATATGTGAAAGCTGGAGAATCCTAGTTGAAGTTCCAGGCGAGTGCAAGGGGTCACGGCCCGTGGATCAGAGGGGTGACTGGGGCACACTGGACCGGACAGGGGAGGATTTCCAGCCACAGGAAGGCATGCCGGAGCAGTCACCCTGATTATGGCAGGAGCCCCAGATATAGAGGTGGGTGCTTGCACATGCCTGCGAGAAGCCCAGCTGGAGTCCTGCTTAGGAGCCTGGGGCCAGTGAGGCCAGGCAGTAGAGCAGGCAGGGCATGTGTCTTTACAAACTGTCCTGAAGCTGAGTCCTAGGAAGCCCTGCTTAGCTCAAGAATACCCTGAGGGGGTTATAAAGAAAACCACTTTGTTTTGAACTGTTTGCTGCTGTGCTTGCTGGAGTTACCAAGGCTCTACCCCTGGGGGGTTGGAACTGTCTGTGGCTGAGCAGTTTGCCAGGCTGATTACAATATGTAGCTTGGCTTGGGAGCCAAGGGAACTCAAAGGAGACTGGCAAGTGAGACTCCAGCCAGCAGAGGGCTGCATTTCTGAATCACCCAGTGGCCGGGAGCTTTACAATATGGTTCCTAGTAAGATCAGTATAAGATAACTGCCCAATACACTAGGCACTTACATTCAGGGGCAGGAGGAAGTGAGGGAAAGGGGCACCACATTTCTGTAGTGACTGGGGAATACCATCAACATTCTTACCCAGGTCACCACCCTCACCAGTAAACCCTGGACAAGGGAAATGAGGGGATGGAAAAATTGGTGGTGGTGGTGGGGAGAAGGGATATGATGGTGGTCTACTAGGGAAAGAGTTTCCAAATCCAGTCTTTGAGGACTGCAATACAGATGCTGAGCTAACTCCCTGGGAGCAGAATGAGAAACAGCTGCCTGGGATTAGGAAAATCCCACCTGGTGACAGCCAGGAATCAGGTCCATAACATGGGCAGGTTGCACTCGCTCTCGTCCCCCTCCCTCATCTTAACCCATCGTGCCACACAGACCAAGCATGAGACAGGAGTTTTTCTTTAGGAATAAATGGCCACAGCTTTATTGTAAACACATCAAAACACATTGACAATCCCTAGGAAGCACCCGAGCCCTAGACCTGGTACTGTCGATGCTCCAGCTCTCCGCCATGCTTTCCAGCTAGAGAGCCCGCTTCTCAATCCGGCGCTGCGGCCAGCCATGCTCCGCTGAGCTAATTCTCTGGGAGCAGAATGAGAAACAGCTGCCTGGGATTAGGAAAATTCCACCTGGTGACAGCCAGGAATCAGGTCCACTTCCTTCTGCTTCTGATCCTTGTTCTGTGTGCAGTGAAAAAAAAGTTCATAGTAACATAGAAACACAGTAATTTTTGGCAGATAAAGACCTGCACCTGCGTAGTCTGAGTTAAATCTGGCACTCTGCACAGTTTCCACTTCTTCATGATTTAACACTGGTATAGTTAATCTCGGTCTCTCCCTGCCAGTTTTGGGGCACAGACCATAGAAGTCTGCCCAGCATCATTCCTACTACCCGTTTTTGCCATTCACTGGACCAAACCATAGAAGTCATGGATTTGATATACTGCCTTTCTGTGGGTACAACCAAAGCAGTTTACATATATTAAAGAAGGCCGGCGAGGAGCATACCAAGCAGCCGCAGGTAACATGGTAGCTCCCCGGCCCGCGGCGACCCTTCCCTTTCCGGCTTCCCCAATGGTCTGGGTGACGTGGCAGAAGCCCCTCCCTGCCGTTGGTTGGGAGGCCGGAAGGGGGCGGGGCTTTGGGGGTGCCCCATGCGCCGCTTAAAGAGCTGCCGACGAAGCGTGGAGGTCTCTTTGTCAGCAGCAAGCAGCGCAGGAGTTTTCCCGCTGCAGATAACTCGAGCTAAGCATTAGTAAAAGACCCCCTTAGCTTTTTGCACCTGGGGCAATGGAGGGTTAAGTGACTTGCCCAGAGTCACAAGAAGCTGCAATGGGACTTGAACCCACTTCCCCAGGTTCTTAGCCCACTACACTAACCATTAAGCTACTCCTCCACCATCGGTCTAACTTCCCAGCCTCTGAAGCTAACGTTGAAGCTCATTCCAGTTTTGCTTTCATTGGATTCCATCCTTTTTCTATATGGTGTTCCTCTGTGTTTATCCCACACGTTCTAGAATTCCATCACTGGTGTCAAGGAGGACACTTGGCTGTATTTGGGGTTTTGGATTGATTGTTCCCTTTTTCTATACAGCTGAGCAAAATACCGGGCAAAACATAGCTGCCAAGAGGGGGGACGGGGGAGGGGGGGCAAAATTCCACGGACCCGGGCCTTCGGGGGGGGGGGGCCTGGCGCAGGGTTTCTCTCTCTCTCCAGGTGATCGCATCCCGACAGGAGCAGGAGAGAGAAAACTGCTGCGCCGGGCCCCCCTTGCATTGCCTGCCTAGCAGCTGATGGGCCCTCAGGCCGCGCATGCTCAGTTTTGAGACTGAGCATTTGCGACCTGAGGAATGCACCCTCAGGGGCAGGCAGTGCTGGGCAGAGGAAGGAGCAGCACTGCCTGCATCTGGCAGGGCCAGCCAAGGTACCTCGGACTGGCGGGGGGAGGGGCAGTGGCAGCTGTGATGATTTTTTTTTGGGGGGGGGGGGGGTGGCGAAGACAATTGTGCTCCGGGCCCAGCAGCAGCGGCGGCCCTGCCCCGGGCCCAGCTCAGTCTCTCGGCGGCCCTGTGGCAAAATCAGAACTGAAAGAGAGCCGCGACTCTGTTCTGTGATTAAATACAAGCATTGCCAGAAACTGCAAAGAACAGGGTTTCTTCACAAAGGCATAGATAATTTCTAATTACTTGGTGACTGCATCTCTAATTGTAGCAGCATTAATAGTTTTTCTTTCAGCCACTTCCAACAGTGCTCCACAAATGCCCTACATTAACTAGAATATGAGAAAATACTTATTATTTTTTGGCTTTTTTGTTTCATCATCTTCCAAGCTGGAGTGTGCTGATTATTTTCTGTCTATTTTAATGCACTGTTTCATTAGCATTATCAATGCGGATTGCACGTTATCCTATTTTAATTTATGGTAAGACAAATTCTAGGGTACACATTGGCTATTACAAGTACTGTCTCGATTATCCGACATAAATGGGACCGACCCGTTGTCGGATAAGTGAAAAGTCAGATCATATGGAAAACACTGCATAGACCCCTCAACCAATGCATAAACAGAAGCGTAGAGCTCACAATTTTCAAAAATTGTTCTAAAACAAAGATTTTTAATAGAAATAAATGTGATGACATCACCGGAGGGGTCTCTCAGATATGCTGGATTAACGAAGGTTGGATAATTGAGACTGCATTCTATTTTAGAAGCCCTGTTTGCAAATTAGACAGGTAAATACCAGTATTCACAAGGGCAAATCCAAATTTCAGAAAGCTGGTATTTGCACGTGCAAATTCTCGCCATGTATAAAGTCAGGGACATGGTTTGGGCATTTCAAAAATCGACACGTGTATTTGCCATTTCATAAAGAGAATGCATATGCATAACCCAAAATTTCAACATCAAGATTTTTGGCTCTTCCCTCGTATGTACAAGTTTGCCTAAAGGGTTCGTCTGGACCAGCCTTATACAGGAGGAATGAGGGAGTTCATCCCCTTAATTCTCTGTTGCTTATTTCCTCCTCCACATGTTAATTTCACAGTGAGAATCCTGAAAGGTAACTTTAAAACCATACAAGAACGTAAGACCTTTGAAGTCAGAATGATTGAATATTTTAACACCCAACAGAAAGGACTTAACAAGGATCTGGGGTTCCTAGCCCATTATAAACCATAAAGCTGTATTTCTCTGTTGATCACCCCACCCCTCACCTATCCACACCCATCCTGTTAGAATATCAATGATATGCTTTGATGTCCCCATGCATACCTCCGACCCACCCCCATCCTCCCACCCTGTCAGACTGTCATAGTAATGCTTGAATGTTTTCACTTATATACACTGTCAGCTAGCACATTTGCTTATTTCCGATCTGAGGAAGAAGGGCAACCTTCGAAAGCTAATCAAGAAATGTATTAAGTTATGTCCAATAAAAAAGGTATCATCTTATTTTCTTTTCCATGTTTTATTTTGTTTGATTTCTATAGATTCTACATGGAATGTTGCTATTCCACTAGCAACATTCCATGTAGAAGTCGGCCCTTGTAGATCACCAATGTGGCCGCGCAGGCTTCTGCTTCTGTGAGTCTGACGTCCTGCACGTACGTGCAGGACGGCAGACTCACAGAAACAGAAGCCTGCGCAGGAATGTTGCTAGTGGAATAGCAACATTCCATGTAGAATGTCCAATAGTAGCAACATTCCATGTAGAATCTCCAATGGTATCTATTTTACTGTCATAGTAATGCTTGAATGTTTTCACTTATATACACTGTCAGCTAGCACATTTGCTTATTTCCGATCTGACGAAGAAGGGCAACCTTCGAAAGCTAATCAAGAAATGTATTAAGTTATGTCCAATAAAAAAGGTATCATCTTATTTTCTTTTCCATGTTTTATTTTGTTTGATTTCTATAGATTCTACATGGAATGTTGCTATTCCACTAGCAACATTCCATGTAGAAGTCGGCCCTTGTAGATCACCAATGTGGCCGCGCAGGCTTCTGCTTCTGTGAGTCTGACGTCCTGCACGTACGTGCAGGACGTCAGACTCACAGAAACAGAAGCCTGCGCAGGAATGTTGCTAGTGGAATAGCAACATTCCATGTAGAATGTCCAATAGTAGCAACATTCCATGTAGAATCTCCAATGGTATCTATTTTACTGTCATAGTAATGCTTGAATGTTTTCACTTATATACACTGTCAGCTAGCACATTTGCTTATTTCCGATCTGACGAAGAAGGGCAACCTTCGAAAGCTAATCAAGAAATGTATTAAGTTATGTCCAATAAAAAAGGTATCATCTTATTTTCTTTTCCATGTTTTATTTTGTTTGATTTCTATAGATTCTACATGGAATGTTGCTATTCCACTAGCAACATTCCATGTAGAAGTCGGCCCTTGTAGATCACCAATGTGGCCGCGCAGGCTTCTGCTTCTGTGAGTCTGACGTCCTGCACGTACGTGCAGGACGTCAGACTCACAGAAACAGAAGCCTGCGCAGCCTTCTACATGGAATGTTGCTAGTGCAATAGCAACATTCCATGTAGAATCTCCAATAGTAGCAACATTCCATGTAGAATCTCCAACAGGAGCAACATTCCATGTAGAATCTCCAATAGTATCTATTTTACTGTCATAGTAATGCTTGAATGTTTTCACTTATATACACTGTCAGCTAGCACATTTGCTTATTTCCGATCTGACGAAGAAGGGCAACCTTCGAAAGCTAATCAAGAAATGTATTAAGTTATGTCCAATAAAAAAGGTATCATCTTATTTTCTTTTCCATGTTTTATTTTGTTTGATTTCTATAGATTCTACATGGAATGTTGCTATTCCACTAGCAACATTCCATGTAGAAGTCGGCCCTTGTAGATCACCAATGTGGCCGCGCAGGCTTCTGCTTCTGTGAGTCTGACGTCCTGCACGTACGTGCAGGACGTCA
The DNA here is from genome assembly GCF_901765095.1 of Microcaecilia unicolor. Taxonomy (NCBI): domain Eukaryota; kingdom Metazoa; phylum Chordata; class Amphibia; order Gymnophiona; family Siphonopidae; genus Microcaecilia; species Microcaecilia unicolor. The sequence continues at coordinate 18,261,334 of NC_044032.1, read as the reverse complement.
GACTCACAGAAACAGAAGCCTGCGCAGGAATGTTGCTAGTGGAATAGCAACATTCCATGTAGAATGTCCAATAGTAGCAACATTCCATGTAGAATCTCCAATGGTATCTATTTTACTGTCATAGTAATGCTTGAATGTTTTCACTTATATACACTGTCAGCTAGCACATTTGCTTATTTCCGATCTGAGGAAGAAGGGCGACCTTCGAAAGCTAATCAAGAAATGTATTAAGTTATGTCCAATAAAAAAGGTATCATCTTATTTTCTTTTCCATGTTTTATTTTGTTTGATTTCTATAGATTCTACATGGAATGTTGCTATTCCACTAGCAACATTCCATGTAGAAGTCGGCCCTTGTAGATCACCAATGTGGCCGCGCAGGCTTCTGCTTCTGTGAGTCTGACGTCCTGCACGTACGTGCAGGACGTCAGACTCACAGAAACAGAAGCCTGCGCAGCCTTCTACATGGAATGTTGCTATTGCACTAGCAACATTCCATGTAGAATCTCCAATAGTAGCAACATTCCATGTAGAATCTCCAACAGGAGCAACATTCCATGTAGAATCTCCAATAGTATCTATTTTACTGTCATAGTAATGCTTGAATGTTTTCACTTATATACACTGTCAGCTAGCACATTTGCTTATTTCCGATCTGACGAAGAAGGGCAACCTTCGAAAGCTAATCAAGAAATGTATTAAGTTATGTCCAATAAAAAAGGTATCATCTTATTTTCTTTTCCATGTTTTATTTTGTTTGATTTCTATAGATTCTACATGGAATGTTGCTATTCCACTAGCAACATTCCATGTAGAAGTCGGCCCTTGTAGATCACCAATGTGGCCGCGCAGGCTTCTGCTTCTGTGAGTCTGACGTCCTGCACGTACGTGCAGGACGTCAGACTCACAGAAACAGAAGCCTGCGCAGGAATGTTGCTAGTGGAATAGCAACATTCCATGTAGAATCTCCAATAGTAGCAACATTCCATGTAGAATCTCCAATGGTATCTATTTTACTGTCATAGTAATGCTTGAATGTTTTCACTTATATACACTGTCAGCTAGCACATTTGCTTATTTCCGATCTGAGGAAGAAGGGCAACCTTCGAAAGCTAATCAAGAAATGTATTAAGTTATGTCCAATAAAAAAGGTATCATCTTATTTTCTTTTCCATGTTTTATTTTGTTTGATTTCTATTGATAACCTCCTCCACATGGAAAACAAATAAAGATGATAGACTGTTGGCAGTTAGTGGCCCGTGTACATGTAGGTTTGCAAAATAGCAGGCATACATGTGTAAGTTGCAAAATACAAACTTACACGTGTGTTGGCCCACCAAGGGATGCAATATCCTCTCATACTGAGGATGTGTCTCCAGGAACTTCTGCTCAGGACAGAAGGGTTAGGACAGCTGTTGGAGTTGGTGATTCGAATCATTAGGCATGACAATAGCTGGGTGCCCGGGGCAAAGGTGGCAGACCTCACGTGTCACCTAGATAGGATTTTAGATAATGGGTACCAATGACACAGGGAAATGTGGGAGGGAGGTTCTGGAAGCCAAATTTAAACTCTTAGGACTAGATGCACTAAACGTTTTTCATCGTTAAATGAGCCCTCAGGGAAGAATTTCCTATCCTTTCCATGCACTTAAGCCTATTTTCCGACGACAGTAGCAGCTAACGAAAACGGAATGGAGATGAGCAATTAGTGTGAAAACCCCATTGAAACGACATGCACTAACCTTTTCCGATTGCCTTTACGCAGGAAAAAGGCAGGAAAACTAACGAGAGGTCTGGACCTCTCGTTAGGACAGCTCTGTGCCAGGAAAAAGTGTTAAGTGAAAAAATAAACAAACTTTGAGCCAATCCCAGCGCATTAGCAGAGCTAAAAGCGCTGTGATTGGTCCAAAGGACCTCAGAAAACACATAAAAAATAAAAATAAAAAAAGGATCGGGAGGGGGCAAGGGCGCTCATCAGGAGCGTCCTGTACGGACGGCCTTGCCCCCCCCCGCTGCTCCCCACTTTCCGCCGCTCCCCCCACCCCGAAAAAGCAAACTTCTAGAAGCCCCTGCCCCCCTCCCTTCCTCACTACTCTCTCACCTCAGCTCCGCCTCCCGACATCCTCCGTCCGTGCCCCGCCCCCTTTTGGGGTCGTCGCCGCCATTCCCCTCCTCCATCGGGCCCCCCTTCCTCTTACCGGGCCCGTGCAGCGCCTCTCTCCTCTGTCCGAAGGCGCTGCACGGGCAAGAAGAAAGCTGAATCAGCTGATGCCTGCCTTCGCCTAGCTTCGATAGAGCGTCTTTCTCCTCCTGGGCCCGCCCCTGTCTGACGTCAGTAACCTACGTAGGTTACTGACGTCAGACAGGGGCGGGCGCAGCAGGAGAAAGACGCGCCATCGCGAAGGCAGGCATCAGCTGATTCAGCTTTCTTCTTGCCCGTGCAGCGCCTTCGGACAGAGGAGAGAGGCGCTGCACGGGCCCGGTAAGAGGAAGGGGGGCCCGATGGAGGAGGGGAATGGCGGCGACGACCCCAAAAGGGGGCGGGGCACGGACGGAGGATGTCAGGAGGCGGAGCTGAGGTGAGAGAGTAGTGAGGAAGGGAGGGGGCAGGGGCTTCTAGAAGTTTGCTTTTTCGGGGTGGGGGGAGCGGCGGAAAGTGGGGAGGGGGCAGGGGCTGCTAGAATTTTGCTTTTTCGGGGTGGGGGGAGCGGCGGAAAGTGGGGAGCAGCGGGGGGGGGGGCAAGGCCGTCTGTACAGGACGCTCCTGATGAGCGCCCTTGCCCCCTCCCGACCCTTTTTTTTTATTTTTGTTTTTATTTGGGAGCCATGTGCTTGCGATTTGACTGTGTTTTGACTGTTTGTGGCATGCGCAGAGCAGCTAACATAACGCTTGGCTGCTCTGCGCATGATTTGGGGGCCGATTAACGATGTGTATTGTGATTCTTTGATACATTGTACGTTTCACTACCGATCTCAGCATGTGTGACTTTTTTTTTTGGTGCATTTTTCGTTATTTTAAAATCGTTAGGGACTTTAACGATTTAGATTTTTTTACGTTTGGTTGCTGCATCTGCCTCTTAGGTAGAAAGCAAAAATCCAGATCTTCCAGGGTAGCATTTTAGGAAATTCCCCGTTCCATGTACAGGACCCAAGAGGCAGGCAGAGCTCCAAAGTCTCAATGCATAGTTGAGATGATGGTGCAGGGACGGGAGATTTAGATTTGTTAGGAACTGGGAAACATTCTGGGAAAGGGGGAACCTATTCTGAAAAGATGGACTCCACCTTAAGCGGGATGGAAGAAGGCAGCTGGCACGAACATATAAAAATAAGATAGAGCACCTTTTAATCTAAAATGGGGGGGGGGGGGGGAGAGCCGACAGTCACTCAGGGGGGCACATGATGTGGTGTGGAGTATCCTTGAAGGATACTATTGAAACACAACGTTTAGGGAATCCCAATAGAGAGGTTTCAACAAGTGAAAGAAAGCCAGGAGTGTTCAAGGGGGGAGAAGAGTAAAAGATGCACATTACTCCTGTCAATCTCTAAGCAGTTTGTAGATGCAAGTAAAAAACAACTTGAAGTGTCTGCATACAAATGCTAGATGCCTAAAAAATAAAATGGGAGAGTTATATAGCACTAAATGAAGAAATAAATATAATAGGCATCTCAGAGACCTGGTGGAAGGAGGACAATCAATGGGACGCAGTGTTAACAGGGTACAAATTATATTGCAATGACAGAGTGGATCAAATTGGAGGGGGAAGGGTTTGCGCTATATGTTAAAAAGGGAATTGAGTTAAACAAAATAAACTTTCTACATGAAACAGTGGAATGCTTGTGGATAGAAATTCCATGTGTGAAGGGAAGGGAGTATTCTGGTGGGGCTGAATGAGCAGATAGATGAAGAAATGTTTACAGAAATTAGGAAAGCTGGCAAAATATAATAATGGGTGATTTCAGTTACCCTAATATTGACTGAATAAATGTTACATCAGTGAGCACTAGGGAGGTAAAATTCCCAGATGTAATAAATGACTGCTTCTTGGAGCGATTGGTCTGGGAACCAACAAGAGGGGGAGCTATTTTAGATCTAGTCCTTACTGGAATGCAGGGCATAGTACTGGAGGTAACGGTGTTGGGTCCCCTGGGAAACAGTGATCATAACATGATCAAATGTGAGCTAATATCTGAAGTGAAGTCTCCAAGGAAATCTACTGTAGCAGAATTTAAAATGTGAGGCAGTAGGTTCCAAAGCTGGAAGAAAAGAACCTACTACTACTACTTAACATTTCTAGAGCGCTACTAGGGTTACGCAGCGCTGTACAAATTAATAACTAAGGACGGTCCCTGCTCAGTAGAGCTTACAATCTAAAGGACGAAATGTCAAGTTGGGGTAGTCTAGATTTCCTACTACTACTACTTAGCATTTCTATAGCGCTGCCAGGGTTACGCAGAGCTGTACAAGTTTAAACATGGGGAAGGACGGTCCCTGCTCGAGAGCTTCCTCAGTAGAGGTGTTGTGATTAGGTGCCGAAAGCGACATTGAAGAGGTGGGCTTTGAGCAATGATTTGAAGATGGGTAGGGAGGGGGCCTGGCGTATGGGCTCAGGGAGTTTGTTCCAAGCATGGGGTGAGGCGAGGCAGAAAGGGCGGAGCCTAGAGTTGGCGGTGGTGGAGAAGGGTACTGAAAGGAGGGATATGTCTTGAGAGCGAAGGTTACGGGTAGGGATGAAAGGGGAGATGAGGGTAGAGAGGTAAGGAGGGGCTGCAGATCGAGTGCATTTGTAGGTTAGTAGGAGAAGCTTGAACTGTATGCGGTATCTGATCGGAAGCCAGTGAAGTGACTTGAGGAGAGGGGTGATATGAGTATATCGGTCAAGGCGGAAGATAAGAGCTCCAACAGTCAAGCAAGGTGAAGAAAGGAAGGCCAGAGAGAGAACAAAGTAAAGATAAGTCTGCAACTCCATATAAATCAAAGAAAAAGACATTGAGAGGTCACTGAATGTAGTTAAACCCAGTGGCGTTCCTAGGCTGGCTGACACCCGGGGCGGATCGCTGATGCGTCCCCCCCCCCCCACGGTGAAATTACACCCTCCCCCCCCCCCGCGCAGAGAGAGCAGCAGGGAGGGAACGAGCGGACTCAGAGCCAACAGGCGCGCGGCACCCCCCCAGCGGTGTGCACCCGGGGTGGACCGCCCCCCCCTTGGTACGCCACTGGTTAAACCTACCTTTTCTAGAGACTGGTTCCAGGTGTCCAATCCTGAAAAACATAAAATAGATCACCAAGAATAAATTATTAAGACATACATTACAAAAGAAAGTTATAGCTATAGTGTAAAACAAAGAGAGTAAGATAACTACTACTACTACTACTTAACATTTCTAGAGCGCTACTAGGGTTACGCAGCGCTGTACAGTTTAACAAAGAAGGACAGTCCCTGCTCGAAGGAGCTTACAATTTAAAGGAAGAAAGATAACTTGGTCAATACTTATCCGATGGTTTCAATGTTGTTCAAAAACGGTATTACTGTACCTGTTAAACAAATTTGAGGGCTTCTTTTGCAAAGTCACTCTAGCGATTCCCGCACAGCAAATGAGAGGAAGCCCGTAGGAATTGAATGGGCTTCCTCTCACTTGTCACACTGAGAATCGGTAAGTAACTTTGTAAAAGAGGCCCTGAGTTGATAGTTAAGTTGTTGGAATATGTGTTTATGCAACAAAAGACCCAATTTTGTTAAACACCACGTTTTCTATACCCCAAATTGGTTTTAAAATAAGAAAAAGTAAATTATATATACCATCTGTCTGGTTACTGGGTCTCAAAATCCGTTTAGTTTTCATTCCTCTCCATAGTTTAGGAATTTGGAGACAAAGTTAGATTAATTGCCTCTGAGCGTCAGGGGTGAGCTGTGAGCTTTGAGGTATTTGGCCATGGGTAATGGTAGAGCTCACAGGGCCCTTTGAGACTCAGCAGCTACATAAGGTTCCTCATGAGAAACTCTTGAGAAAATTAAAGAGTCATGGGATAGGTAGAAATGTTCTGTTGTGGATTAGGAACTGATTACTGGACATCAAACATAGGGTGCGGTTAAATGGCCACTTTTTTTCAGTGGAGGAGGGTGAATAGTGGAGTGTCACAAGGATCTGTACTGGAACCAGTGCTGTTTAACATACTTATAAATGATCTGGAAATCAGAAAGACAAGTGAGGTGATTAAATTTGCAGATGACGCAAAACTATTCAAAGTTGATAAAACACGTGCAGACTGTGAAAAATTGCAAGGAGATCTTCGGAATTTGGAAGACTAGCTATAGGTATCCAGATGGCAGATGAAAAATGTGGACAAATGCAAAGAGATGCACATTGGAAAGAATAATCTGAATCATAGTCACCTGATGCTAGGGTCCACCTTAGGAATCAGCATGCAAGAAAAAGATCTAGGTGTAATTTATTTATTTATTTATTTATATTTATTTCAGTGCATTTATACCCCACCTTTTACCACAGTGTTGCAGCCCCAAAGCGGCTTACAAAGAACCAATTAAATAAATACAATACAGTTAGTAGTGGTTAGTAATATGCTGAAATCTTCTGCCCAGTGTATGGTGGCAGCCAAAAAAAGCAAACAGGATGCAAGGAATCGTTAGGAAAGGGATGGTAAATAAAAACCAAGAATAATATAATGCCTCTGTATTGCTCCATGGTGTAACCTCACCTTGAGCGTTGTGTTCAATTCTGATCAGCCTATCTAAAAAGAGATACAGTGGAATTATGAAAGGTTCAAAGAAGAGTGACTACATTGATAAAGGAGATGGAATTCCTCTCACATGAGCAAAGGCTAAAGAGGTTAGGGTTCTTCAGTAGAAGCGAATCGATTTTTTTACTCTTTCAGAAAGTACAAAGACTAGGGGACATTCAATGAAATTACATGGAAATACTTTTAAAACAAATAGGAGGAAATATTTTTTTCAGTCAACGAATAGTTAAGCTCTGGAATTTGTTGCTTGAGGAAGTGTTAACTGCAGTTAATGTGTGTGAGTTAACATAAGTACATATGTTTTGCCATACTGGGAAAGACCAAAGGTCCATCGAGCACAGCATCCTGTTTCCAACAGTGGCCAGTCCAGGTCACAAGTACCTGGCAAGATCCCAAAACAGTACAAAACATTTTATACTGCTTATCCCAGAAATAGTGGATTTTCCCCAAGTCCAATTTAATAATGGTCTATGGACTTTTCCTTTAGGAAACCGTCCAAACCTTTTTTAAAACTCCTCTAAGCCAACCACCTTTACAACCTTCTCTGGCAACAAATTCCAGAGTTTAATTACACGTTGAGTGAAGAAACTTTTTCTCCGATTCGTTTTAAATTTACTACATTGTAGCTTCATTGCATGCCCCCTAGTCCTAGTATTTTTGGAAAGCGTGAACAGACGCTTCACATCTACCCATTCAACTCCACTCATTATTTTATAGACCTCTATCATATCTCCCCTCAGCTGCCTTTTCTGCAAGCTGAAGAGCCCTAGCCACTTTAGCCTTTCCTCATAGGGAAGTCGTCCCATCCCCTTTATCATTTTCGTCGCCCTTCTCTGCACCTTTTCTAATTCCACTATATCTTTTTTGAGATGCGACGACCAGAATTGAACACAATATTCGAGGTGCGGTCGAACCATGGAGCGATACAAAGGCATTATAACATCCTCATTTTTGTTTTCCATTCCTTTCCTAATAATACCTAACATTCTATTTGCTTTCTTAGCCTCAGCAGCACACTGAGCAGAAGGTTTCAAAGTATCATCAACGATGACGCCTAGATCCCTTTCTTGGTCCGTGACTCCTAATGTGGAACCTTGCATGACGTAGCTATAATTCGGGTTCCTCTTTCCCGTATGCATCACTTTGCACTTGCTCATATTAAATGTCATCTGCCATTTAGACGCCCAGTCTCCCAGTCTCGTAAGGTCCTCTTGTAATTTTTTCACAATCCTCCAGCGATTTAATGACTTTGAATAACTTTGTGACATCAGCAAATTTAATTTGCTGGGCTTGATGGACCTTTGGTCTTTCCCAGTATGGCAATACTTATGTACTTATGACCTAGCGAAGCTGGAGGAATGGACCGATATTTGGCAACTAAGGTTTAATCCCAAAAAATGCAGGGTCATGCACTTGGGTCGCAAAAATCCGAGGGAACGGTACAGTATAGGGGGTATAGTGCTTCAGAGTGCGAAGGAAGAGCGGGACTTGGGGGTGATTGTGTCTGACGACCTTAAAGCTTTCAAACAGGTAGAAAAATCGACGGCCAAAGCCAGAAGGATGCTTGGGTGCATAAAGAGAGGCATGACCAGCAGGAAAAAGGAGGTGATAGTGCCATTGTGTAAGTCTCTGGTGAGGCCTCATTTGGAGTACTGCGTGCAGTTCTGGAGACTGCACCTATGGAAAGATATAAACAGGATGGAGTCGGCCCAGAGGGCGGCTACGAAATTAGTAAGCGGTCTTGAATGCAAAAATTATAGGGACACGCTTATGAACCTCAACATGTATACGCTGGAAGAGCGGAGGGAGAGAGGAGACATAACATAGTAACATAGTAGATGACGGCAGAAAAAGACCTGCATGGTCCATCCAGTCTGCCCACAAGATAAACTCATATGTGCTACTTTTTGTGTATACCTTACCTTGATTTGTATCTGTCATTTTCAGGGCACAGACCGTATAAGTCTGCCCAGCACTATCTCTGCCTCCCAACCACCGGCTCTGGGACAGACCGTATAAGTCTGCCCAGCACTATCCTCGCCTCCCAACCACCAGCCCCACTTCCCACCACCGGCTCTGCCACCTAATCTCAGCTAAGCTTCTGAGGATCCATTCCCTCGGAACAGGATTCCTTTATGTTTATCCCACGCATGTTTGAATTCCGTTACCGTTTTCCTCTCCACCACCTCCCGCGGGAGAGCATTCCAAGCATCCACCACTCTCTCTGTGAAAAAATACTTCCTGACATTTTTCTTGAGTCTGCCCCCCTTCAATCTCGTATCGTGCCCTCTAGTTCTACCACCTTCCCATCTCCGGAAAAGGTTTGTTTGCGGATTAATACCTTTCAGATATTTGAACGTCTGTATCATATCACCCCTGTTTCTCCTTTCCTCCAGGGTATACATGTTCAGGTCAGCAAGTCTCTCCTCATATGTCTTGTAACGCAAATGATATGATAGAGACGCTTAAATATCTCAAGGACATTTATGTACAGGAAGAGGGCCTTTTTCAAATGAAGGAGAGCTCTGGAATGAGGGGCCATGCGACAAAGTTAAGAGGGAATAGGCTTAGGAGTAACCTAAGGAAGTATTATTTCACAGAAAGGGTGCTGGAGGCGTGGAATGGCCTCCCGGTGGAGGTGGTGGAGTCGAGGACTGTTCCAGAATTTAAAAAGGCATGGGATAAGCATGTGGGATCGCTTAGGAACAGGAATAATTAGGGGTTACAGAGGATGGGTAGACTGGCTGGGTCATATGGCCTTTATCTGCCGTCATGTTTCTATGTTTCTATTTAAAAGAAGGGATTGGGGACGGGTATGTAATGTGGTGGGAATGATATGTGTGGAAATGTCGCTTTGACTTGCCCCCCTCCATATCTATCCCCCCCCCCCATTGCCACCCCAAATATTTCTGTCTAGAGACGCCACTGGTTAAGGTGCATTCAATGTGGTTGACTTCTGAAATTTTCTTCTATGTATATGAATAAAACTTAAGTATACTTCACTCATTGGAGGCTCCCCACTGCTGACAGGAGAGGCAAGGCAGGTCTGCTCCTCATATTTCCTCTGTCAGCATCATCATTCCAAGCCCTCAACAACCACCTTCACGCTATTAAAGGTGGACATTCCAGGCTCCAGTTGATGACATCGGCAGAGTGACTGGGGTCTAGATGACAGCAGGCCAGTGGCAATTAAAAACTGGCAATGAGGAGAAGAGCAAAAATGAAGTACCAGCGGGTGGGATTTGGCTTGGGTGCTGTGCTGTTTGCCCACCCCCACTCCATGCCGGTCTGTATATGCTTGTAAATGGTTACCTGTCCTGTGATTCTGTTCCAGGTTTTACCTGCTGCTTTCTAAAGGTTATCCCCCTCCGTGCTATTCTATTTACAGTTGTAACTCTCGGTCCATGCAGGTTACCTCCCCAGGCGTTTTGGGAAGCAGAGTAAATTCATGTGGCTGTTGTTTTGGGCTGGATCCCAGTGCTAAACCAGTTTCTGTCGTTTCAAGGCCTGCTTTTCACCAGACAGGAAAGCTGAGCAGGGGTGCACTTGAACTGTGAATTATGATCCCCAGCATAGGGGAAACCAGTGGTGGACTCAGTCTGTCAAAAAGTACACTAGCCTTAACTAGCAAGTTTCAAAGCCAGTCCTGTTCAGCCTTTGAATGGAAAAAGCTGTAGATAATGAATAAGGAATGGCAGGGTGAAACCTGACACGTCAGCCTAAATTAAGCTCCTTGGGTTGATCGGTGTGAAAGGAGGCCTGCGTCAGCAACAAGCCATTAGCATTCTTATATGTTTTCTCCACTAGAGCCAATGTTTATTCAAATATGACCGGATAACACAATAGACGATATTGCACGGCACAAAAAAAAAATATTTAATTGGTTTGAATGAGCTTTGAAAGCTGATGGTAATGAACTGTGGGAAAGAGGCTCAGCTGGTTTAGCAAACATCAGAGCTCTACAGAACAGACCTAATTACACTCATACCGGTATATGAAAAGAATGGGGTTGGATCATAAATTTTATCCTGTGATTTGACATCCACTCAAAGGCCTCCAAGGCCTCCTGCATAAAATGGACTGGAGAGAGGTGTGTGATACACAAATTAAATGGGAAAGGAGAGTGTTGTCATTTTTAAGGATTACACTTGTTTGATAGTGCTGGGCAGACTTATACGGTCTGTGCCCTGAAAAGGACAGGTACAAATCAAAGTAGGGTATACACAAAAAGTAGCACATATGAGTTTATCTTGTAGGGCAGACTGGATGGACCGTGCAGGTCTTTTTCTGCCGTCATCTACTATGTTACTATGTTACTATCCTGCTTATAATCGAAATAGAAAAACGCCTATATTGTGACCCAAATCGGGAGATAGACGTTTATCTCACAAAAACGAATAAAGCGGTATAATAGAAAGCCGAATTTGGACGTTTTCAACTGCACTCCGTCGCGGATGCGGACAAAGTTGATGGGGGCGAGTCGAAGGCGTGGTGAAGCCGGAACTGGGGCGTGGTTATTGGCCGATCAGAGATGGGCGCCTTTCGACAATAATGGAAAAAAAATATACGTTTGTAGCGAGAATTTAGGGCACTTTTCCTGGACCCTGTTTTTCCACGAATAAGGCCCCAATAAGTGCCCTAAATGACCAAATGACCACTGGAGGGAATCGGGGATGACCTCCCCTGACTCCCCCAGTGGTCACAAACCCCCTCCCACCACAAAATATGCCGTTTCACAACTTTTTATGTTCACCCTCAAATGTCATACCCACCTCCCTGGCAGCAGTATGCAGGTCACTGGAGCAGTTATTAGGGGGTGCAGTGGACTTCAGGCAGGTGGACCCAGGCCCATCCCCCCCCCCCACCTGTTACACTTGGTAAATGGGAGCCCTCCAAACCGCCCCCCAAACCCACTGTACCCACATGTAGGTGCCCCCCTTCACCTCTTAGGGCTATAGTAATGGTGTAGACTTGTGGGCAGTGGGTTTTGAGGGGGATTTGGGGGGCTCAACACACAAGGGGAAGGGTGCTATGCACCTGGGAGCTCTTTTACCTTTTTTGTTTTTGTAAAAGTACCCCCTAGGGTGCCTGGTTGGTGTCCTGGCATGTGAGGGGGACCAGTGCACTACGAATCCTGGCCCCTCCCACGAACAAATGCCTTGGATTTATTCGTTTTTGAGCCGGGCGCTTTCATTTTCCATTATCGCTGAAAAACAAAAACGCCCAGCTCACAAATTGTCGAATAAAACATGGACGTCTATTTTTTTCGAAAATACGGTTCGGTCCGCCCCTTCACGGACCCGTTCTCGGAGATAAACGCCCATGGAGATAGACGTTTTCATTCAATTATGCCCCTCCACGTCTGCTGATTTTGGGAGACGTCATCCTGGCCCAGCATTGAACATTGGCCATGAATATTGTATTGTATCCTCTTGAATTCACGTGAGCCACATTGCGCCTGCTCTTGTGGGAAAATGTGGGGTAAAAATGCACCAAAATAAATAAATAAATAAATCAGCATAGAAGTCCCGCAGTTTACCAGATTTGTCATTTTCTCAATGGAACCCCCGGGTAGGTTATGAGCATCAGATGGGCCACATGAATACATTTCTATTTGGATTGTTTGAGGGCGAAGCCGGAACTAGCAATGCTGGAAGGCCCGCTGGCATAGAAACCAATCTTCTTGAACACAATGCACGAACTAACAAACTTCCGGAAATCATTAAAATCCATCTTCTTCAGTAAGGCATACCACAACGATCCAACCTAAACACCTGAACCCTGCAATACAACGAAACTTATACCAGAACTGGACAAAACTTGACGCTTCCTCCTTGACTACCTAGTTTACTTTGTCACTCTTGACCTCTTAACGCAATACCACTCTGTATTTCTCATAACAGAATTGGCAATCGCCATCACGGTATTATGTAAGCCACATTGAGCCTGCTAATAGGTGGGAAAATGTGGGATACAAATGCAACAAATAAATAAAATAAATAAACCACTCACTCTCCATGCTTCTGTCTGTCAATGAAGTAGTTCACACAGTTAGGTTGCTTCAAATTGTGAAATGTTTACTGTAACTTGGATACCCAACAGGGGTAATATCGTTAGCAACTATTTACAATCTCCTTAAAGTTAAACAAGTTCAACAGACGTACACTATTCAGTATTCTCCTCACTGAGTAGCAGTTCTTAAAGCAAAGCTGTCGCTCTCCTCGGGTGCCATCTAGTATGAGAGGCTTTACTTTGGTTACTATGCTGCTTCAGCTGGATTTTATAACATTTCTTAACATAGAAACAGAGAAAAATGTAGGCAGATAAAGACCATATGGACTATCCAATCTGCCCATCCATGCCATCTACTCTCCTTATCACTCCCTTAGAGATCTTATGTCCCAAGCTCTCCTGAATTCAGATACTGTAAGGGAGCGATTCCCTTACATGGTCTGTAGCCCCGCCCAGCGCATCCCAGGATGCAATGGGCGGGGCTGGGCACCGCCATTTTGCGACATCGACTAGAAGAGGAGGGAGGCAGGCTGCGTCCCTCCTCCAACGAAAGGTAGGGGGGCCGGGAGGGGGGTTGTCACCACGGACCACCAGGGATTGAAAGGAGAATGCTGGGGGGGGGAGGAGTTGGGGTGGGCTGGTGGTCCACCGGACCTCCAGCCCCCCCCCCCCGTCGCTGGGTGGGAGAGCGTTTGGCCAGAGGCGGCCACTTCACAATTTCTGGGGGTTTGGGGGGGCTGGAGACCCACCGGACCTCCAGCACCCCCCCATCGCTGAGTGGGAGGGTGGGAGAGCGTTTGGCCGGAGGCAGCTACTTCACAATTTCTGGGGGTTTGGGGGGGGGCTAGAGATCCACCGGATCTCCAGCTCTCCCTGAAAATGGGGGGTGGGTGGGATTGTCGGGGGGACCGGAGGTCCACCGGACCTCCAGCCCCCTGTTTGCGTTTGCTTTGGGGGGGAACGGGGGCCTGATTTCCATATAATTTATAAATATGTTAAATAGCACCAGTACCAGTACGGATCCCTGTGGCACTCCATTGCTCACCCTCCTCCATTGAGAGTAATGACCATTTAACCCTACTCTCTGTTTTCTGCCCAATAACCAATTCCTTATCCACACCAGAGCCTAGCCTCTTATCCCATGACTCTTCAAAATTTTTCTGAAAAGAGTCCATGAGGGTAAACGGAGGCGAGGCCAGACTGGAGCAAGACAGGTCAGGGACCAGGCAGAAGACAAGGCTGAGCTGAAGGCAAGGTAGGCAAGCAAGGACGGACTGAGGGCAAGGCAAGGCTGGAAGCAAGGTCAGAATGACGGCAAGGCAGGTCAGAGGCAGGGCTGGAAACAAGGTCTGACTGAAGGCACCTGTTGCGAAGGTAGCGCTGGGGAATCCAATACTGCTCTAAATAAGCTCTGGTTGTTGATGTCATTGCTGGGTGCCCCAGTGGGTTTCGTGCTGCTGGTCCTTTAAATCTCAGGGCACAGCACATGCTCGCACCTCAGAAACCTTGCAGCCACCGAACGGCAGCACAGCTGGCTCACTGACCTCGGAGGACACACAGATGCCCCCGGAGGGCACTGCAGATTCGACCCCGGCATCCCCCTTAGGAGCGGAAGGCAAGTCGGGATGGGGGTTGCGGCGGGAGCGGGAGTCACAATGGCAGTCGTGACAACTAACGATTGCATTAGTGCATAGTAATCAAGTTGTAGCTAGCTTGCAGGCACTTAATGCCTCCTGCTTAGGAGGTGGTAAGGGGTCCCACACTAACTGTGTTGGTCAGTTGGCACGTTATAAGTGCAATATGTTAATTGTTGTGCATTTTCCACACCCATTCTCCATCTATACCTGACCTAGTTCCACCCCCAACAGAAAATTCTCTTAACACGCATCAACGCAGTGGTATCCTTAAAAATACTGCAAAAGTGGTTAGTGCATTTATGCATTAGCTGACACTCCAGCTTATTTTCGAAAGAGAAAAACGCCTATAGTGCAACCTAAATCGGGAGATAGACGTTTGTCTCGCAAAGGCGCCCAAATCGGTATAATCGAAAGCCGATTTTGGGCGTTTCCAACTGCACTCCGTCGCGGAAATGAATAAAGTTGACGGGGGCGTGTCGGAGGCGTGGTGGAGGCAGAACTGGGGCGTGGTTATCAACCAAGAAGAGATGGGCGTCTTTAGCTGATAATCGAAAAAAAAGGCGTTTTTACCACGATTTTGGGTCACTTTTTTGGACCCTTTTTTTTTATGAACAAGTCCCAAAAAAGTGCTCCAGCTGCCCAGATGACCACTGGAGGGAATCGGGGATGACCTCCCCGGACTGCCCCAGTGGTCACTAACCCCCTCCCACCAAAAAAACCCCCTACTTTACAAACTTTTTTTCCAGCCTGTATGCCAGCCTCAAATTCCGTACCCACCTCCATGACAGCAGAATGTGTTCGATCCTGTCACAGCCTTTCCCTGGGTCAGATGTGGCTCTCAGGTGCAGTACAGAGTCACATCAGCATTGCATTGTGGTGGGTGTAGGGTATTGGGCTCCGTGATTTCATTAGCTTGTGTTACAGTCTCACGATGTTGGTAGTTGGTAGGCTCTTCTCCCATGGTGCTTTTCCCCCTGCCTACTGGGTCAGAGTGTGCCCTGTTGTGTTTCCTGTTGTAGTCCATGCGGTAGTGGCCATTTTTGTAAGCCAGTTTTAGTTCCCTTTCCTGTGTTAGCCACGTTAGAGAACTTAGTTCTTACCTTGAATGTGGCTGAAAGAGGGCATTGTACACCATTCTGCCAGCTCTGACCTACTGCTAATCTCAGTACCAGGGAGACTCGTTGCCAGTGGGGCACAACCTCTGATCTGCTGTTAACTGTGAGTAAAGGCGGTTATTCCAATAAAGGACGTTTTCGGAGAGATTAGTCTTCAGGTGTCAACTGGTGTGCCAATGTTATATAGCAGCAACCAGTCCTAGAGGCCTGCGTGTATGCAGGTCCCTGGAGCACTTTTAGTGGGTACCGCTGTGCACTTCAGCCAGGTGGCCCCAGGCCCATCCCCCCCCACACCTGTAACACTTGTGCTGGTAAATGGGAGGCCTCCAAAACCCACTGTACCCACATGTAGGTGCTCCCTTCACCCCTAAGAGCTATGGTAGTGTTGTACATTTGTGGGTAGTGGGTTTTGGGGGAGGGGGTTGGGAGCTCAGCACCCGTGGTAAGGGAGCTATGCATGTGGGAGCTTTTTCTGAAGTCCACCGCACTGACCTAGGGTGCCCAGTTGGTGTCCTGGCATATCAGGGGGGCCAGTGTACTACCAATCCTGGCCCCTCCCACGACCAAATGGCTCGGATTAGGACGTTTTTGAGCACGGCGTTTTTAGTTTCCATTATCACTAAAAAAAACAAATGCCCAGCTCAAAAACGTCCATTTTTTCGAAAATTCGGTTCGGCCCGCCCCTTCACGGACCCATTCTCGGAGATAAACGCCCATGGAGATAGGTGTTTCCGTTCGATTATGCCCCTCACTGTGTGCCAAACCATGCATTAATAGCCCAACACACTTTAGTAAAAGGGCCAAAAGGTAATTACACTGGATGTGTCTTGTCATAGTAATCAGGACTATATTTTATTTATACAATGGATTTTTACTTCTCAAATAAGCAAGTATGTCTCTCTGATTCACCAGTTAATTTATATTTGGAGGGAAAAGACTTCAGATGCTCAACATTCTCTGTTAAAACTGCTAAACAGTGAATGATTGAATGCTTATATCCACTATTGACAGGAATGCTTTCTGATGTGGATAGTGCATGAGCTCCTCATTAGTCTAAAAAAAACCTCCGATTTTATATATTTATTTATTTATTTTATTTATTGCATTTGTATCCCACATTTTCCCACCTTTTTGCGGGCTCAGTGTGGTTTACAACAAGATATGAATAATAGAAATACATTTGTTACAACTTGGTTATGGATTACATTGTGCAGAGTTGTGCGAGACATTCGAATATCATTAGGAATATAACAATGGGACATCAACATAGAAACATTGGAAGGAGACAATGGGAAGCTAAAAGGGCAGTGTTAGACACAAAGACATATGGTGTACATAGTTCTGTGAATAAGTGCATGATTGACTGGATTACGGGATCAGAAGTGGATGTATGTTGCATTGATGCATTATCAATATGAATAATGTATTTATTTTACTTATTTTTATTATGTTATATACCAGTGATGGCGAACCTTTCAGAGACCAAGTGCCCAAACAGCAACCCAAAATCTAATTATTTATCGCAAAGTGCCATTCCCCCCTCCCCCTCGCCCCCCCCTCGTCCCCCTCCCCTTTCCCCCCCTCCACCTCCCTCCGAGTTCCAGGCTCCCTCCCTCCCTCCCAGTTCCAGAGTCAGCCCTCCCTCCCTCCCCCCGAGTTCCAGAGTCCCCTCCTTCCTCCCTCCCAGTTCCAGGGTCCCCTTCTCCCTCCTCCCTCCCTCCCAGTTCCAGGGGTAACAAAGGAGAGAATGTGTATATATCTGTGAGAACGTATTAAGGGAGGGTGGAAGAGAGACAATAAATAAGCCTACCCACCCCCACCCTCAACTTCCACTGCCAATTAAACTTCTAACTAATCTATAAAGAATTTCACGGTGACAAAAAACTCCATAGTTTGGGGATATTACCTGGGCTCTGTATGCTCTGCTCCTCCAACTGCAAGTCAAGATTCTTCTCTTCTGCCGAGTGCCGACGATACCGGTGGCTCGGCGGGGGTGGAGTGCAGCACTGCAGCTGAAGTAGAAGGCGGGAGTCGCGGAGTGGCAGCTGTACTGAAGACCAGTGGGCGGGCGCACTGACGTGCTGGTGCAGGGGGAGGAAGACGCGAAGACGCGACGCCGTGGCGTTTCATCCAGATGGGCTGGACTGGAGATGGAGCAAACTTCCTTGGGCGGGGAGAGAGGAGCCTTACAGTGGGAGGAGATGACGCAGTGAGCGAGGCAGCGAACACGGCGTAAGTGGAAGGTGCGGGCTGGCGACACCCCCCTACTTGCTGCAGAGCCGAACAGCCAACGTGATGGCTGCCTGAGCTGCGCTGCCGCGATTGCTTGTTTTTTTTCTTTTTCTTTTTGTAGCGGCCACGAAAGATGGCTGGGTGTGCGTGCCAACAGAGAGGGCTCTGCGTGCCCTCTCTGGCATGCGTGCCATAGGTTCGCCATCACTGTTATATACTTTTATTGTATACCACTGATGTATTGGCGGTAAAGGTCTACGTGCGTACAATGCCAATTACTGCACGGTTAGCGCCGTGCACCAGAAAATAAAATATATTTTCTGGCGCACTTAGCAGACGCGCGTAAAAAAATAAAATTGCCGCCCGGGTCACGCAGTAGGCCAGGCGGTAGTTCAAAATTGATGCGCGTAGGCATCTACGTAGCTTAGTAAAAGGGTCCCTAAATTAATAAGCAATGCACTGTCAAATTTCAAAAGTAGTTCTCTAATTACATTAAATTGACAGCTTGTGTGTATACTAAAGGAAGCGTTTTTATTTTCAGTAATTAACTCTAAAGAAGCCAAGATTAGTAAACAAACAATGGCCATTGTTTTGCTGAGTGAAGCAAGCCAAAAACAAAAAACAACAACCCCAAAACAATTACACCAATCTGTACAGAAATGGAAATGTTGCTAGGCAGGATCATACACAGCAGGCATATATAATCACCAAACTGTCAAGCAGCATCCACTTTTATAATCATCTAATCCCCAGCGTTTTTCACATTCTGTAAATAATATTTTAGGCTTGTTATGCTAAGTCTAAACAGAAATCAAAAAGTGTGTGGGACACTGTTTCTTAATCAATTCACTGCTGAGGGAGGAGCTCTATAGCTTCTCTCGTATCAGGTCTATAACTACAAGTCCATGCATGCACTGGAGTAAAGAACCAGGACAAACAACAACAGGAAAAAACACCTCTACAACGCAAGTAGCAGCTCCGGGAGTGATTAAGGAGATCCCACAAGGCTAAAGATCCAGGAAAAACGCCTTTGTTACCACCAGTATAGACCCGACACGGGGCCATGTTTCAGCGGGACCAACCTGCCTGCCTCAGCAGTCAAAGGAACACTATAAACAAAACAACTATGTAACAAAAATAAATGAACTAAACAAACATAAGTTAAAAAAGGAGTAACAAAAGTACTACTTTACAAAGTATCAGTAACAATGGACTGCAAAATATAAAACATAATAACTGGCCTATATTGCGACCCAAATCGGGAGATGGGCGTCTTTCTCCCATGGGCGCCCAAATCAGTATAATCGAAAGCCGATTTTGGGCGTTTCCAACTGCAATCCATCGCGGAAACGGGTAAAGTTGACGGGGGCGTGTCGGAGGCGTGGTGAAGGCGGATCTGGGGCGTGGTTATCGGCCGAGGAGAGATGGGCGTCTTTAGCTGATAATCGAAAAAAAAAGGTGTTTTTACTGCGATTTTGGGTCACTTTTTTTGGACCCTTTTTTTTCACGAACAAGTCCCAAAAAAGTGCCCCCAACTGCCCAGATGACCACAGGAGGGAATTGGGGATGACCTCCCCGGACTCCCCCAGTGGTCACTAACCCCCTCCCACCAAAAAAAACCCCACTTTAAAAACTTTTTTGCCAGCCTCTATGCCAGCCTCAAATGTTGTACCCACCTCCATGACAGCAGAATGTGTTCTATCCTGTGACAGCCTTTCCCTGGTTCTGATGTGGCTCTCGGGTTAGTGTGAAACATTTTCTGTTATGCGCACTGCAGAGTGACATCAGCAATGCATTGTGGTGGGTGTAGGGTATTGGGCTCCGTGATTCCACTAGCTTGTGGCAAATGCTCACGATGTTGGTAGTTGGTAGGCTCTACTCCCATGGTGCTTTTCCCCCTGCTAACTGGGTCAGAGTGTGCCCTGTTTTGTTTCCGGTATTCCATGAGGTACTGGCCATTTTTGTAAGCCAGTTTTAGATCCCTTTCATGTGTTAGCCACGTTACAGAACTTAGTTCTTACCTTGAATGTGGCTGAAAGAGGGCATTGTACACCATTCTGCCAGCTCTGACCTACTGCTAATCTCAGTACCTGGGAGACTCGTTGCCAGTGGGGCACAACCTCTGATCTGCAGTTAACTGTAAGCGTGCTTATTCCAATAAAGGACGTTTTCGGAGAGATTAGTCTTCAGGTGTCAACTGGTGTGCCAATGTTATGTAGCAGCAACAAGTCCTAGAGGCCTGCGTGTATGCAGGTCCCTGGAGCACTTTTAGTGGGTACCGCAGTGCACTTCAGCCAGGTGGACCCAGACCCATCCCCCCTACCTGTAACACTTGTGCTGGTAAATGGGAGGTCTCCAAAACCCACTATACCCACATGTAGGTGCCCCCTTCACCCCTAAGAGCTATGGTAGTGTTGTACATTTGTGAGTAGTGGGTTTCGGGGGAGGGGGTTGGGTGCTCAGCACCCGTGGTAAGGGAGCTATGCATGTGGGAGCGTTGTCTGAAGTCCACCGCACTGACCTCTAGGGTGCCCAGTTGGTGTCCTGGCATGTCAGGGGGGCAAGTGTACTACAAATCGTGGCCCCTCCCACGACCAAATGGCTTGGATTAGGACGTTTTTGAGCTGGGCGTTTTTAGTTTCCATTATTGCAAAAAAAAAAAAAAACCAAACGCCCAGCTGAAAAACGTCCATTTTTTTCGAAAATACGGTCTGTCCCACCTCTTCACGTACCCATTTTCGGACATAGACGCCCATGGAGATAGGCGTTCGCGTTCGATTATGCCCCTCCACGTCTCACACCAAAAACTACCTAATACATACATATTACGAATAGCGAGAAAGAAACATAAGTACATAAGTACATAAGTAGTGCCATACTGGGAAAGACCAAAGGTCCATCTAGCCCAGCATCCTGTCACCGACAGTGGCCAATCCAGGTCAAAGGCACCTGGCACGCTCCCCAAACGTAAAAACATTCCAGACAAGTTATACCTAAAAATGCGGAATTTTTCCAAGTCCATTTAATAGCGGTCTATGGACTTGTCCTTTAGGAATCTATCTAACCCCTTTTTAAACTCCGTCAAGCTAACCACCCGTACCACGTTCTCCGGCAACGAATTCCAGAGTCTAATTACACGTTGGGTGAAGAAAAATTTTCTCCGATTCGTTTTAAATTTACCACACTGTAGCTTCAACTCATGCCCTCTAGTCCTAGTATTTTTGGATAGCGTTAACAGTCGCTTCACATCCACCCGATCCATTCCACTCATTATTTTATACACTTCTATCATATCTCCCCTCAGCCGTCTCTTCTCCAAGCTGAAAAGCCCTAGCCTTCTCAGCCTCTCTTCGTAGGAAAGTCGTCCCATCCCCACTATCATTTTCGTCGCCCTTCGCTGTACCTTTTCTAATTCTACTATATCTTTTTTGAGATACGGAGACCAGTACTGAACACAATACTCCAGGTGCGGTCGCACCATGGAGCGATACAACGGCATTATAACATCCGCACACCTGGACTCCATACCCTTCCTAATAACACCCAACATTCTATTCGCTTTCCTAGCCGCAGCAGCACACTGAGCAGAAGGTTTCAGCGTATCATCGACGACGACACCCAGATCCCTTTCTTGATCCGTAACTCCTAACGCGGAACCTTGCAAGACGTAGCTATAATTCGGGTTCCTCTTACCCACATGCATCACTTTGCACTTGTCAACATTGAACTTCATCTGCCACTTGCACGCCCATTCTCCCAGTCTCGCAAGGTCCTCCTGTAATCGTTCACATTCCTCCTGCGACTTGACGACCCTGAATAATTTTGTGTCATCGGCGAATTTAATTACCTCACTAGTTATTCCCATCTCTAGGTCATTTATAAATACATTAAAAAGCAATGGACCCAGCACAGACCCCTGCGGGACCCCACTAACTACCCTCCTCCACTGAGAATACTGGCCACGCAATCCTACTCTCTGCTTCCTATCTTTCAACCAGTTCTTAATCCATAATAATACCCTACCTCCGATTCCATGACTCTGCAATTTCTTCAGGAGTCTTTCGTGCGGCACTTTGTCAAACGCCTTCTGAAAATCCAGATATACAATATCAACCGGCTCCCCATTGTCCACATGTTTGCTTACCCCCTCAAAAAAATGCATTAGATTGGTGAGGCAAGACTTCCCTTCACTAAATCCGTGCTGACTTTGTCTCATCAGTCCATGTTTTTGTATATGCTCTGCAATTTTATTCTTAATAATAGCCTCCACCATCTTGCCCGGCACCGACGTCAGACTCACCGGTCTATAATTTCCCGGATCTCCTCTGGAACCCTTCTTAAAAATCGGAGTAACATTGGCTACCCTCCAGTCTTCCGGTACTACACTCGATTTTAGGGACAGATTGCATATTTCTAACAGTAGCTCCGCAAGTTCATTTTTTAGTTCTATTAATACTCTGGGATGAATACCATCAGGTCCCGGTGATTTACTACTCTTCAGCTTGCTGAACTGACCCATTACATCCTCCAAGGTTACAGAGAATTTGTTTAGTTTCTCCGACTCCCCCGCTTCAAATATTCTTTCCGGCACCGGTGTCCCCCCCAAATCCTCCTCGGTGAAGACCGAAGCAAAGAATTCATTTAATTTCTCCGCTACGGCTTTGTCCTCCTTGATCGCCCCTTTAACACCATTTTCGTCCAGCGGCCCAACCGTCTCTTTGGCCGGTTTCCTGCTTTTAATGTATCTAAAAAAATTTTTACTATGTATTTTTGCTTCCAACGCTAATTTCTTCTCAAAGTCCTTTTTTGCCCTCCTTATCTCCGCTTTGCATTTGGCTTGGCATTCCTTATGATCTATCCTGTTACTTTCAGTTGGTTCTCTTCTCCACTTTCTGAAGGATTGTTTTTTGGCTCTAATGATTTCCTTTATCTTACTGTTTAGCCACGCCGGCTGACGTTTAGTCTTTTTTCCCTTTTTTCTAATACGTGGAATATATTTGTCCTGAACCTCCAGGATGGTGTTTTTAAACAGCATCCACGCCTGATGCAAGTTTTTTACTCTGCGAGCTGCTCCTTTCAGTCTTTTTTTCACCATTTTTCTCATTTTGTCGTAATCACCTTTTCTATAGTTAAACGCTAGCGTACTTGATTTCCTAGTTTCACTTCCTTCAATGCCAATATCAAAACCGATCATATTATGATAACTGTTATCAAGCGGCCCTCGTATCGTTACCCCCTGCACTAGATCATGAGCACCACTAAGGACTAAGTCTAGTATTTTTCCTTCTCTTGTCGGCTCCTGAACTAGCTGTTCCATGAAGCTGTCCTTGATTTCATCAAGAAATCTTATGTCCCTTGCGTGTACAGATGTTACATTAACCCAGTCTATATGCGGGTAATTGAAATCCCCCATTATTATTGTGTTGCCCAGTTTGTTTGCGTCCCTGATTTCCTTTAACATTTCCGCATCCGTCTGTTCGTCCTGGCCAGGCGGACGGTAGTACACTCCTATCACTATCCTTTTCCCCTTTGCACATGGAATTTCAATCCACAGTGATTCCAAGGAGTGTTTTGTTTCCTGCAGAATTTTCAATCTATTTGATTCAAGGCTCTCGTTAATATACAATGCTACCCCTCCACCAATCCGATTCACCCTATCACTACGATATAATTTGTACCCCGGTATGACAGTGTCCCACTGGTTATCCTCCTTCCACCAGGTCTCAGAGATGCCTATTATATCTAATTTTTCATTTAGTGCAATATATTCCAACTCCCCCATCTTATTTCTTAGGCTCCTGGCATTCGCATATAGACATTTCAAACTATGTTTGTTGTTCCTAAGTACATCATGCTTAGTACTTGACAGTATTAATTGGCAATCTTTTGTCTGATTTTTATTGTTATTTAAAGATACCCGATCTACTACAATCTCTTTTGCAACCTCACTATCAGGATACTCTATCTTCCCTGTTATGGTGATATCTTTGAAAGATACCTTATCCCGAACCATGCTCTTTTGAGCGACTGTCGGCCTTCCCCCCATTTCTAGTTTAAAAGCTGCTCTATCTCCTTCTTAAACGCCGATGCCAGCAGCATCTTGTCTCTTGTTAGGTCCAAATACTGTAATTTCCTACTGTGAGCAGGACAACCAACAAGCTTTGGGTCGTCAGGGGCTGGCTCAGCCAGTTCTGGTTTTACTTCATCACATCTAAATGCAGTGCTTTTTTTTGTAGGAAAAAAGGTACCGGTACTCATTATGGGTGGGGTCACCATCTATGGCTCCGCCCATGTGGTAGCCACACCCACAGTAGCCACACCCCTTATACCAGCCATGGCGCATATAAACAGGCATCATTGAAAATATTATACCAGTATAGGAGAAAAAAATAACTTGTGACTTCTTTTCATTATAAATAATTTCTGTAAGCTGTTACAGCTCCAGTATACCCAGTGCAAAATAAGACAGTAGATGTAAATTCTCAAAGTGGACAAATTCCAAACACTAAAATGAAAATAAAATACATTTTTTCTACCTTTGTTGTCTGGTGACTTTGTTTTTCTGATCATGTTGGTCCCAGTCTCTAATTCTGCTGCTCTCTATCTGTTCCCTTAACTCCGTTTCCAGGGCTTCCTTTCCATTTATTTCTTTACTTTCCTCCTTTCTTCTTCATTTCTTCCTCTACATCCATAGGTAAAAGCTGGGTCCTCCACAGACTTGACTGGAGGAGGTATAGAGTGGATCCAGCTTTTGCCTATTTTCTCCATCCATGTGCAGTTTTTCTCCTCTTTTCCCTTTCCTTCATCTCCGTCAGTATGCATCTCCTTCCTATTCTTCCCTCCCCCTCCATCCATATTGTGACAAGGCAAGCCCCAGAGATTCCCCAGTGAAGCATCTGAGCCCAGAACTACGGGTCCCAGAAGTCCTTGCAAGAACGAGAGAAGAGAGTAGTCCTAAAAAGATGGAATGGGTTCCCAGCCCCAGCAGGGGGAGCAATGGCTCGAGGCAGGGTGAGCCTGTTACTCCCTTCCCCACTAGAGGGAGAGGGAAGGATGAAGCTCAGTTTCCCTGGCTTTTGCCATCAGTATATAATTCCCCCCAGCTGTGAGAAGGGGAGAGCAGATTTCCTGGAGGCTCTTGACAGTGGCGTAGGAAGGGGGGGCGGGGGGCGGTCCGCCCCGGGTGCACGCCGCTGAGGGGTGTCGGCTCCGCGCTGGTGCACTGCCCTCTCTGCCCCGGAACAGGTTACTTCCTGTTCCGGGACAGAGAGAGCAGTGAACCAGCGCGGAGCCGACACACCCCAGCAACGTGCAGTCGGGGCAGATCGGCCCTCCCGCCCATCCCTCGCCGCAGGTATGTGCTCCAGGGGGGGAGGTATGCGCTCCGGGGGGGGGGTGCGCTCCAGCGGGAGGAGGGTGCGCTCCAGCGGGAGGAGGGTGCGCCGTGCTGCACCCGGGGGGGGGGGGTGCGCAGCGGCGACCCGCCCCAGGTGTCAGCTCCCCTCGCTACGGCTCTGGCTCTTGATCACCAGGAGGGAGGAGAGAGAGATTCCATGGAGTATATGGAGGAAGGAAGTAGCCTGCCACTAGAGCTGCCCAAGGGAGAGGAGCCAGCTACAGTGGTGGAAATAAGTATTTGATCCCCTGCTGATTTTGTAAGTTTGCCCACTGACAAAGACATGAGCAGCCCATAATTGAAGGGTAGGTTATTGGTAACAGTGAGAGATAGCACATCACAAATTAAATCCGGAAAATCACATTGTGGAAAGTATATGAATTTATTTGCATTCTGCAGAGGGAAATAAGTATTTAATCCCTCTGGCAAACAAGACCTAATACTTGGTGGCAAAACCCTTGTTGGCAAGCACAGCGGTCAGACGTCTTCTGTAGTTGATGATGAGGTTTGCACACATGTCAGGAGGAATTTTGGTCCACTCCTCTTTGCAGATCATCTCTAAATCATTAAGAGTTCTGGGCTGTCGCTTGGCAACTCGCAGCTTCAGCTCCCTCCATAAGTTTTCAATGGGATTAAGGTCTGGTGACTGGCTAGGCCACTCCATGACCCTAATGTGCTTCTTCCTGAGCCACTCCTTTGTTGCCTTGGCTGTATGTTTTGGGTCATTGTCGTGCTGGAAGACCCAGCCACGACCCATTTTTAAGGCCCTGGCGGAGGGAAGGAGGTTGTCACTCAGAATTGTACGGTACATGGCCCCATCCATTCTCCCATTGATGCGGTGAAGTAGTCCTGTGCCCTTAGCAGAGAAACACCCCCAAAACATAACATTTCCACCTCCATGCTTGACAGTGGGGACGGTGTTCTTTGGGTCATAGGCAGCATTTCTCTTCCTCCAAACACGGCGAGTTGAGTTCATGCCAAAGAGCTCAATTTTTGTCTCATCTGACCACAGCACCTTCTCCCAATCACTCTCGGCATCATCCAGGTGTTCACTGGCAAACTTCAGACGGGCCGTCACATGTGCCTTCCGGAGCAGGGGGACCTTGCGGGCACTGCAGGATTGCAATCCGTTATGTCGTAATGTGTTACCAATGGTTTTCGTGGTGACAGTGGTCCCAGCTGCCTTGAGATCATTGACAAGTTCCCCCCTTGTAGTTGTAGGCTGATTTCTAACCTTCCTCATGATCAAGGATACCCCACGAGGTGAGATTTTGCGTGGAGCCCCAGATCTTTGTCGATTGACAGTCATTTTGTACTTCTTCCATTTTCTTACTATGGCACCAACAGTTGTCTCCTTCTCGCCCAGCGTCTTACTGATGGTTTTGTAGCCCATTCCAGCCTTGTGCAGGTGTATGATCTTGTCCCTGACATCCTTAGACAGCTCCTTGCTCTTGGCCATTTTGTAGAGGTTAGAGTCTGACTGATTCACTGAGTCTGTGGACAGGTGTCTTTCATACAGGTGACCATTGCCGACAGCTGTCTGTCATGCAGGTAACGAGTTGATTTGGAGCATCTACCTGGTCTGTAGGGGCCAGATCTCTTACTGGTTGGTGGGGGATCAAATACTTATTTCCCTCTGCAGAATGCAAATAAATTCATATACTTTCCACAATGTGATTTTCCGGATTTAATTTGTGATGTGCTATCTCTCACTGTTACCAATAACCTACCCTTCAATTATGGGCTGCTCATGTCTTTGTCAGTGGGCAAACTTACAAAATCAGCAAGGGATCAAATACTTATTTCCACCACTGTACCATGGAGTGGGAGGGCCGACTCTGTGGGTGCTGTGGGTGCTTGAGCACCCCCAATATTGAGAAAATTCTTTGTATGTGTCCGGGGAGGGGTCATTTCCATTGGGCTTAGCACCCCCAATAATTTTGAAAAGTTGGCTCCTATGAAGGCAGTGGAGGAAGCCACTCTGGGCATGGTGCTGAGAGGTGGGAGAAACTGCCAACCCTGCTCCTTACAGGGTTCCCTCTGTGCTGTGAAAAGGCAGGTGATTTGTGGTATTGGTTTGATGTGCAAAGACTGTCCATGAAAATTTGTTCTGAACTGTTGTGCTATATTGGAAGTGTGCTAAACTCTTACTAAACCCTTCTGAAGGAGGGGGAAGGGAAAGCTAATGCCCTAATAGAAGACCTAAGGTCTTGAGGAGCTGAGCGTTTGCTGAGGGATTTTGGAACCTGGTCTGTACCTTTTTTTCCTTTTGAAAATTATCTTATGAGGACTGTACCTTTTTCTTTTGAAGACTATATTAAGAGGGCTGTACCTTTTGTTTTGAAGAATATAATTATGATTTTTGGTATGATAACAAAATACTTTGGCCAGTGGCGTAGCAGGGGGGGCTGCCACCTGGGGCGGGGCGGTTCACCGTTGCACCCCCCCCCCCCCGGGTGCAGCACGATGACATCCCCCCATCGGCGCATCGACACCCCCTCCCCCCCGACCAGCTCCCGCACCCTACCTTTAAAAAGAATGTTGGAATCCGAGGCGAGGCGCAGCGCCTTGCGCCTGCCCTGCACGTAAAAGAAATGTGGACCGTCGGGCCTTCTCTCGCTCTGTCTGTCCCGCCCTCTGCTGACGCAACTTCCTATTTCTGCAAGGGCAGGGTAGGCGCGAGGCGCTGCGCCTTGCCTCGGATTCCGATATACTTTTTAAAGGTAGGGTGCGGGAGTTGGTCGGGGGGGGGGTGTCGATGCGCCGAGGGGGGGGGGAGCTGGCAGGGAGCACCCCCCCTGAGCTGACACCCGGGGCGGACCGCCCCTCCTTGCTACGCCACTGACTTTGGCCCTGAGTCCCAGTATCAGCAATATTCTGTCCTGGAACCCTGGGAGCTCCGCAGGCTTTCTGGTTCCACCCAAGAGGAGGAAGTGGACACCCCCTTTACAATATGCATCTCCTTCCTCTCCACTCTCATCCATCCATGTCCAACACTTCTCCTCTCTTCTCTCTATGTTCATCTCACTTCCTCTCTCTCCCCTCCCCTCCATCTGTGTCCAGAATTTCTCGTCTCCCCTAAATCCATGTGCATCTCCTCCTCTGTCTTCCCTCCCCTCCATCCATGTACAGCATTTCTCCTGTCCCCATCCTCTCCATCCATGTTCATCTCACTTCCTCTCTCTTTCCTCCTCTCCATCCATGTCCAGCATTTCAACTCTCTCCCCTCCCCTCCATCCATGTGCAACTCCTTCCTCTGTCTTCCCTCTCCTCCATCCATGTCCAGCATTTCTCCTGCCCTTCCCTCTATCCATCCATCCATGTCCAGCAACTCTCCTCTCTCCCCTTCCCTCTCCTCCCATCCATGTCCAGCGATTCTCTTCTGGCCTCCTCTCCCATCCATGTCCAGCTATTCTCCTTTGCCCCTATCCTTCCCTCCCATCCATGTCCAGCAATTCTCCTCTCTCCCCTGCCCTCCCCTCCCTTCCATGTCCAGTGACTCGCCCCAGCCTCCACCTGCCCCCGAGATCATTCCAACCCCAGCCCCACCTGCCCACCTTCAGCTCCCCAAATTTCCGTTCGTGCCCCGTGTTGAAATCTTCTATTTACCCGAAGTTGCAGTGGCGAACCGGCAATGAAAGCAGCAGGCAGGCTTGCCTCCTCGTCACTTCCCTTCCCTCTCAGCGTCCCGCCCTCGCGGAAAGGAAATTACATCAAAGGAAGGATAGATGTTGTGGATTAGTTAGTTACAGGTTTTCATGGTAGGCCTTGTTAAAGAGAGAGGTTTTCAGAGATTTGCGGAAGTTACTTAATTCATTGATCGTTTTCAATTGAGTTGGAAGTGCATACCACAGCTGCGTACTCAAATAGGAAAAGGTGGTCGCGTGTGTTCGTTTGTATTTTAATCCTTTGCAGCTGGAGAAGTGTAGGTTAAGAAAGGTTCGGGAAGATCTTTTAGCATTTCTGGGTGGTAGATCCACAAGGTCTAGCATGTAAGTCGGGCATCTCCGTAAATGATTTTATGAACAATCGTGCAGATCTTGAACGTGGTCCATTCTTTAAGAGGGAGCCAATGTAGTTTCTTTCTTAGGGGTTTTGCACTTTCATATTTTGTTTTTCCAAATATGAGTCTGGCTGTGGTATTCTGGGCTGTTTGAAGTTTCTTGGTGGTCTGTTCTTTACAGCCAGCATAAAGTGCATTGCAGTAGTCCAGGTGACTTAATACCAGTGACTGTTCTAGGTTCCGAAAGATGGCCCTTGGGAAAAAAGGTTTTATTCTTTTGAGTTTCCACATGGAGTGGAACATTTTCTTAGTTGTATTCTTCACATGATTTTCAAGTGTGAGATTTCGATTGATGGTAACTCCTAGAATTTTCAGGTTGTTTGAGACGGGGAGGGAGAAGTTTGGGGTGGTTATGGTGGTGAACTTGTTTGTATTGTGTTGTGAGGTGAGTATGAGACATTGTATTTTTTCTGCGTTGAGTTTAAGCTGAAATGCACCCGCCCAGGAGTGCATGATTTGGAAGCTTTGGTTGATTTCGTCAGTGATTTCCTTTAGGTCACTGTTTCTAAACTTCAAAATGTCAATTCTTAAATGAAAAATGAAAGACTACTTAGCTTGAGTGGGGGGATGGGATTATGATCTTCCAGACGTTCTCATAGATGTTTTCAAATGCAAAAAAATAATATGTGAGTCCAAATTCAGGTCAATGCAGTACTTTTGAAAATCAAAATCACCTCTTATATCTGTGAGTTGTGAAGACTGTTATAAGAGGAGTGGCCTAGTGGGTTAGAACACCGGTCTTGAAATCCAGAGGTGCTTGGTTCAAATCCCACTACTGCTCCTTGTGATCTTGGGCAAGTCACTTAACCCTCCATTGCCTCAGGTACAAACTTAGATTGTGAGCCCTCCTGGGACAGAGAAATATCCAGAGTACCTGAATGTAACTCACCTTGAGCTACTACTGAAAAAGGTGTGAGCTAAATCCAAATAAATAAACAACACTCAGTGTTCATTGTTCCCAATGCTCATTGCTCCCTACATGGGCCATGTTTCGCCAGGATATTGGCGCCCTCAGGGGAACTTATCTAAAATCGGCAGAACAGAAATAAATCAACAAAAAAACATGCAAAAAACAGTCGACGCTCATTCAGTGTAAAGTAGAGTCTAAACAGAATACAAATCAGCGCCTTTAAAGCTTTACCAATTTATGGGATTATTTGCCCGTGCGCAAAGTGGTACATCGGGCACACTAACAGACGTGTTCAACAAAGGATAGGGGAACATCTGAGGAATCAAACACGTGAGGCACCACTTGTGGACCACTGGACACAAGCTCAACACACTGTCCAGGATTTGAAATTTGTAGTGCTTATCCAGATTGTTTTACCCCACGGGGGTGATGCACCCCATATCCTGTTAAAAAGGGAACAAGAACTTATTTTTAGATGGGATACAGTGGCCCCTAGCGGCCTTAATAGGGAAATAGAACGTCAATCTCTACTTGAAAAATTTCCCGCGTTTGCGAGTCAGCTGATAGCCTATAAAAGCACTGCGCATGTGTGGGCGTTTTTGTAGGTCTCAACCCTGATGGGAGTTTGTTCCTCCCTATGATCTGCCGATCTGTAAGTAACAAAAATTGGTAAAGCTTTAAAGGCGCTGATTTGTATTGTGTTTAGACTCTACACTGAATGAGCTTTGACTGTTTTTTGCATGTTTTTTTTTGTTTATTTGTGGGTTTTTGTTGATTTATTTCTGTTCTGCCAATTTTAGAGGATGCCAATATCCTGGCGAAACATGGCCCATGTAGGGAGCAATGAGCATTGAACACTGGGAACAATGAACACTGAGCATTGCTATAATAGTCTTCACAAGTCACGGATATAAGGGGTGATTTTGATATTCAAAAGTTCTGCATTGACTTGAATTTGGACTCACATCATATTTTTTTGCATTTGAAAACATCTGTGAGAACATCTGGAAGATCATAATCCCATCACCCCCCCCACTAAAGCTAAGTAGTCTTTCATTTTTCATTTAAGGATTGACATTTTGAAGTTTAGAAACAGTAGGGAGTGGAGGCAGAGTGGGCGATGATGGTGGCCTTGGAGGGACAGCAGCCTCATTGATGGGGACTTTTTTTGTACATAGTTTGTTTATGAAAATATATTATTATGTTACACTTTCTACTACCAGGGTCTGTGTGTGTACTTTGTGCACTGCATGTGGTATTATCAAATGCTGGGGTTGATGTGAGAGGAGGCAGCAATCCGGGTTGCATGACAGGTGAACTGTGACAGAGAAACTTTGGTACATATGTGTCATAAGTGTGGCCATACAGAAGGCCACCTGTTCCTTCCAGACTGCATGGCTGTATTGTAAGGGGAGAACAGAGAATACTGGACACAATTTTCAGCAAAAATAACAAAAGTATTGGTAATGAGCTGAAAAAAGCTAAACTAACACAAGGGTTAGAGACCTCGGTAGTCACCGTTAGGCAACAATTTGCAAAATGCACTCAAGTGCCAACGTGATTTAGACTTCCGTTTTTATCACTGGACAAAAAACTCCACTTGTATGTGTGTAAAGGCTACTGATAGGGATTACTTCACCCTGTGTGCAAAAAATCAAAATCGTGATGTTAAACTGTTTCTAAACCAAGAAATGATGTTACTTAGCTTGATTAAGCTAAGTAACATCATTTCTTGGTTTACTACTTAACACTACTACTTA
This sequence comes from Microcaecilia unicolor, assembly GCF_901765095.1. Lineage (NCBI taxonomy): Eukaryota > Metazoa > Chordata > Amphibia > Gymnophiona > Siphonopidae > Microcaecilia > Microcaecilia unicolor. Next base: position 18,229,452 of record NC_044032.1, on the reverse strand, counting down.
ACATTTCTAGAGCGCTACTAGGGTTACGCAGCGCTGTACAATTTAACAAAGAGAGACAGTCCCTGCTCAAAGAGCTTACAATCTAATAGATAAGAGTGAGACAAATATAGGACAATCAAGCCATTGTGACATCACTGATGAGGTTGGCTCTTAGGCATTGGTGGAATGAGGCATTATGACATCACAATCTCAGCTCTGGTTAAATCACTGCTATATGTAATACTACTACTACTACTTAACATTTCTAGAGCGCTGCTAGGGTTACGCAGCGCTGTACAGTTTAACAAAGAGAGACAGTCCCTGCTCAAAGAGCTTACAATCTAATAGACAAGTGAACGGTCGGTCCGATAGGGGCAGTCAAATTGGGGTAGTCTGGATTCACTGAACGGTAAGGGTTAGGTGCCGAACGCAGCATTGAAGAGGTGGGCTTTAAGCAAAGACTTGAAGACGGGCAGCGAGGGGGCTTGGCGTAAGGGTTCAGGAAGGTTGTTCCAAGCATAGGATTAAGCTAAGTAACATCATTTCTTGGTTTAGAAACAGTTTAACATCACGATTTTGATTTTTTTGCACACAGGGTGAAGTAATCCCTATCAGTAGCCTTTACACACATACAAGTGGAGTATTTTGTCCAGTGATAAAAACGGAGTCTAAATCACGTTGGCACTTGAGTGCATTTTGCAAATTTTTGCCTAACGGTGACTACTGAGGTCCTTTTCTCCACTATGATCCGTAAAAAGGAATAAACAAGTAACACTACGCCAATGTATTGTAAGGAGCACAGGACAGTGTATTCTTTCCTCAAGGTGGATGAAGAGAGATTGCTGGCCTCGTGCTCTCGTAGTGGGCAAGAAAGCATTCGCGGATGCGCAGTGGGAACGCTAACTCGTGCTCTTAAAGTCATATGTGCTTTCAAAGCACTCCGCACCAGTTGGCGTGGATGACGTCACCCACATGTGAGAATATGGCCTGCTGTCCTTGGAGAATGTATTGCTTAAGCATTAGTGCAGATGTCTCAGAGAGTCCCAATACTTTGTCCCATTTTCTTGAATCTCTGTGGTTTGATTGACAAGAGAGTAATTACAAATGAATAAATCTATTGTTTCCAAACTTCAGCTACGCAAATTGTACAGTAATACATCAGCAGACAGTCAACTCTCACTTTTCTGGAGGGCAAATCCTTCTTAGTCAACAAATTAAGCACTGTTTGACTTAAACCCTTTCAAAACATCAGTATTCGCCTTGCTTTTAGGTTATTGGCTTCATTTTATTAATAAGAAAGATGACCCATTTTGTTCAATGTTTGAAAGTGCAAACAGATTTTATTTATTATACTGCTAAGAAATGAGTTCATCAAGTCCAGCAATCTCCTTTGTCTATAGCAACCGATCCGGATTCAGAGTGTACTTAGATATAACAGTTTTGTTTATAAAATATACAAGAGTCTGCTTTGCCATCCTCAGCGTTCCAGAGACACTGGATCTGATACCCAGAGATGCTTTCAATTGCCTACATAATATATCATTGAGTGTAAAAAATGTAACGAAGGATGCTATATTGGAGAAACAGGCCAGATGCTTAAGACAAGATTCAATTTACATAGACATCATATGAACAATACTGGAGCCAGCAGGGTTCCCATGCCTGTTGGTCAACATTTTACAGGACCAGGACACTGTACCAGTGACTTCACAGTGAGAATCCTGAAAGGTAACTTTAAAACCATACAAGAACGTAAGACCTTTGAAGTCAGAATGATTGAATATTTTAACACCCAACAGAAAGGACTTAACAAGGATCTGGGGTTCCTAGCCCATTATAAACCATAAAGCTGTATGTCTCTGTTGATCACCCACCCCTCACCTATCCACACCCATCCTGTTAGAATATCAATGATATGCTTTGATGTCCCCATGCATACTTCCTACCCACCCCCCTCCTCCCACCCTGTCAGACTGTCATAGTAATGCTTGAATGTTTTCACTTATATACACTGTCAGCTAGCACATTTGCTTATTTCCGATCTGAGGAAGAAGGGCAACCTTCGAAAGCTAATCAAGAAATGTATTAAGTTATGTCCAATAAAAAAGGTATCATCTTATTTTCTTTTCCATGTTTTATTTTGTTTGATTTCTATTGATAACCTTAAGAGTGGACTAACACGGCTACCACACCTCTCTATTTAACATGTAGAACCCCAAAGAGTAGCAACATTCCATGTAGAATCCCAAAGAGTAGCAAGATTCCATGTAGAACCCCAAAGAGTAGCAACATTCCGAGTAGAATCTCAAAGACTAGCAAGATTCCATGTAGAAGAAGGGCAACCTTCGAAAGCTAATCAAGAAATGTATTAAGTTATGTCCAATAAAAAAGGTATCATCTTATTTTCTTTTCCATGTTTTATTTTGTTTGATTTCTATTGATAACTGTCGCGGCTCTGATGTCACTCTGGTGTAGGTGAGCTCTCGAGTTTTCCCGAGCTCCACTAGGCCCAGGAAATAACCGAGCACCCCGAATCTTCACCCGCGGCGACCGCCGTTCACCGAGGGTTGAGCCCTCAGCTGCGGGCAGCCAGCAGGACTGCTGGAACCACAGGGTGACGGCTGGCCTGGCTGGACGTGGGTACAGAGTCCTTGGTAACGTGGCTTAGCCGGGCGGCTAGCTGACAACAGGGACGTACGCTGACTTGGCAATTACTAGCAGGACGGCTACTTGTTCTGAGGAACCGGCTCAGTCTAGGAAATGGCTAGCAGGACGGCTAGCTGGCTTGAGGAACAAACACAGTCTTGGAAATAGCTAGCAGAACGGCTAGCTGGCCTGAAGAACAAACACAGTCTTGGAAATAGCTAGCAGAACGGCTAGCTGGCATGAGGAACAAACACAGTCTTGGAAATAGCTAGCAGAACGGCTAGCTGGCATGAGGAACAAACACAGTCTTGGAAATAGCTAGCAGGACGGCTAGCTGGCATGAGGAACAAACACAGTCTTGGAAATAGCTAGCAGGACGGCTAGCTGGCATGAGGAACAAACACAGTCTTGGAAATAGCTAGCAGGACGGCTAGCTGGCATGAGGAACAAACACCGTCTTGGAAATAGCTAGCAGGACGGCTAGCTGGCATGAGGAACAAACACAGTCTTGGAAATAGCTAGCAGGACGGCTAGCTGGCATGAGGGACAAACACAGTCTTGGAAATAGCTAGCAGGACGGCTAGCAGTCACGAGGCACAAACACAGACTTGGAAATAACTAGCCGGACGGCTAGCAGTCACGAGGAACAAACACCGACTTGGAAATCGCTTAGCAGGATGGCTTCAAACAAGAAAACGGAAGCACTGGGTCCCCTCCGTGCTTCCGTTTAAATCCCCCGCTCGTCCTGGCTGGAGAACAGCTGGGACCAATCCTCTCCGTCCCGGCCGGCAGCGGGGCCCGGATTGGTCCCTCCGTCCGATGGGCGGAGTTCCTATGAGGATGCGCCAATCCGGCGCGAGTGGGCGGAGCCTCCTCGCTGGTCCTGCTGCAGCGAGGGGAACGCCGACGCCGGCGCCGCCATCTTGGCCGGCGGATCTCCTTCTCCGAGGCCGGCGTTAGTTCTTCTGGGTCGCCGGCCTCGGAGCAACTCGCAGTCGCGGCGATCCCCGTGGCAGCCCTCCCCCGTCGGACCGCATTCCCCGGGCGCCCCAACCTCCCGCTCCGGCCCGCGGGGCGCCAGGTAAGGGCCCGGAACGGGACAGTATCCTCCCCGGAAGACCCCTTCCTCCGGGGCCCGGGTTTGGACGGATATTGGGCGTGGAAGGCTTTGACCAGTTCTGGAGCACGAACATTAGCCACGGGTTCCCAGGAATTATCTTCGGGGCCAAACGATTTCCAGGATAACAAATAATACAGTCTTCCCCGCCGCCACTTTGAGTCGAGAATCTCTCCTACCTCGTACTCCGGGTCCGGAGCCACCTGGAGATCCTTTTCCTGGGCTGGAGGCGGGTGCCACCTGGATTCCCGAAACCTCTTCAATAGCGAGATATGGAAGGCGTTATGTACTCGTAGGGTGGCGGGTAACCGCAATCGATATGTTACTGGCCCAATTCGTTCTTGGATTGCATATGGTCCCGCGTACCGCTGTCCCAGCCTTCGGGAAGATCCTCGGAGTCTCAGGTGTTTCGTGCTTAACCATACTTTCTGTCCTGGTTGGAGCACGGGGGCGGGCCGCCGATGGCGGTCAGCAAAGAGCTTGTCCTTGGTCGCGGTTTTCTGTAATTGTTCCCTAGCCATCCTCCAGACCTTTTGTAGGTCGGCTACAGCTTGGTCCCCAACCGGGGTCATGGCGGTAGCCGGGAACGGTCCTGGAAGCCGCGGATGTCGTCCATATACCAGGAAGAACGGGGACTGTCCTGAGGATGAGTGGGCACTTTGGTTATAAGCGAACTCGGCCCATGAAAGTAGAGAAGCCCAGTTATCTTGTCGTTGGTTGACAAAGGCTCTTAAGAATCCTTTCAGGGTTTGATTTATCCTCTCAACCATGCCATTGGTTTGAGGATGGTAAGCAGATGAAAAATGGTTCTCCACTCCCAAGGCCTTGCACAACGTTCTCCAGAAGCGGGAGGTAAATTGGGGCCCTCGGTCACTGATGATCCGAATGGGCAGTCCATGTAGTCGAAAGATGTGGTGAATGAACGCTTGAGCTAGAGCGGCGGCCGTCGGAATGTTTGTGAAGGGAACAAAGTGAGCCATTTTAGAGAACCGGTCTATCACCACCCAGATCACCGTGTGACCCTGGGAACGCGGTAAGTCCGTGATAAAGTCCATGGATATCTCCGACCAGGGGTTGGTCGGTATGGGCAAAGGTTGTAGGTCTCCCACGGGGGGTCCTCCTACTGGCTTGGTTCGGGCACATACCGGGCACGATGTAACAAACTGGAGGATATCTCGTCTCATCTGTGGCCATCGATACTGTCTCGTGATGAATCGGAGTGTCTTGTGGTACCCGAAGTGCCCGGCCCATCTAGACGAGTGTCCCCATTGCAGAACCCTCTTCCGATCCGCGGCCGCCACGAATTTCTGGACTTGGGCAACCTCCCCTGTGGCCGCACTGAGACAAGCGGGGTCTAACATAGGGTGAGTCTCCTTAGTCTCTTCTGGTACCTCAAAGGCCCGGGAAAGCGCATCTGCCGGGGTATTCTGGGAGGCCGCCCGGAACACTAGTTGAAAATGAAACCTAGCAAAGAATAATGACCACCGGGCCTGTCGGGGATTCAGTCGCTGGGCCTCTTGGAGGTATAGGAGGTTCTTATGATCAGTGATGACCGTGAACCGGTGTTCCGCTCCTTCCAGTAAGTGTCTCCACTCTTGCAGTGCTAGTTTCAGGGCCAAGAGTTCTCTATCCCCAACCGTATAATTCCGCTCGGCTGGAGAGAATTTACGTGAAAAGAAGGAGCACGGTTGACGCCGGCCTTCGGGGTTGATTTGAGAAATGACCGCCCCGGCCCCTAGAGCGGATGCGTCCACCTCTACCGTGAAGGGCTTCTCAGGGTCGGGTGTCAGCAGAATAGACGCGGACTCAAAAGCTTCTTTGACTTGATGGAAAGCCGCTTGCGCCTCTGGCGGCCAATCCCTGACCCTTGCGTTCTTATGGGTGAGCGCCGTCAGCGGGGTTGTCAACCTGGAATACTGGGGAATAAATTGGCGATAATAATTGGCGAAGCCCAAGAATCGTTGTAAGGCCTTCAGGCCCTTCGGTTGGGGCCACTCTCGAATGGCTTGGAGCTTGTCTGGTTCCATCTGTAACCCCCCTGGAAGCAGGATATGCCCCAAAAATGGTAAGGATCGCTGATGGAAGGTGCACTTACTCAGCTTAGCAAATAGATGGGCTTGCCGTAGGCGGTACAGCACCGCGCGTACATGGCCCGGATGCTCCCTGGGGTCCTTAGAGTAAACTAGGATGTCGTCCAGATATACAATCACCGTGGAATTGAGGAATTCTTCTAGTACACAATTGATAAGACGTTGAAACACCGCAGGGGCATTACAGAGACCGAATGGCATTACCCGATATTCAAAATGTCCCTCATGGGTATTGAAGGCCGTTTTCCATTCATCCCCTGACCGGATTCGTACTAGATTGTAGGCTCCCCGCAAATCTAACTTCGTGAAGATCTGAGCTCCTTGCAGTTTGTCCAAGAGCTCGGGAATGAGTGGCAGCGGGAACCGATCCTTCACGGTGATGGCATTTAATCCCCGATAGTCAATACAAGGTCTCAGGGTTCCATCCTTCTTGGCAACAAAAAAAAACCCCGCCCCGGCTGGGGATGTAGACGGCTGAATGAACCCTTTCCGTAGATTCTCATGGATATACTCTCGCATAGCCTTGACCTCTCCTCGGGACAGTTTGTACAGTCGGCCCCGTGGGGGTACCGTATCTGTCTTCAGATTAATAGCACAGTCAAAGGACCTATGCGGCGGTAATACCTCCGCCTCCTTGGGACTAAACACATCAGCAAAGTCTCTATAATCCATAGGCAGGGAGCCCAGTTCACTTGGTCCTTCCCCGGGCAACGTATTTAAAGCCGGACAGCTGCCAGCCCGACCTTTACAACAGGTCTCTTGACAGGAATGGCCCCAAGCTTGAATCCTTCCCCCGGTCCAGTCGATAACCGGGTTGTGGTATCGTAGCCATGGCAATCCCAGAACCACCGGGTGGATGGTCCGGGATAATACTAAGAATTCGGCTTCCTCCCGATGGTCCTCCCCCACTTGCAGTCCCAACATAGGAGTAATCTCAGTGACCGGCTGGGGAAGGGTAGTTCCCTGGATGGAGGTTATCCGCAGCATTGGTCTCCGGGGGAGCGTGGGCCAGCCCATTTGCTGCAGCAGTTCGAGCCCAATAAAATTACCCCCAGACCCCGAGTCCACCAGGGCTCGGGTCTGAACCGTGGCCTCCTGCCACCGCAAGGTCACTGGTAGGATGAGCAAGGTGTCCTGTAGGGGAGCGGAGTGCCCCAAGAACCCTCCCCTCAGGGTGCCTTGGGGAGCGCGTTTCCCGGCCGGATGGAACAAGTCCGGAGGAAATGCCCAGCTTGCCCACAATAGAAGCACAGTCCATTAGACTGTCGTTGCTGTCTTTCGGCGGGAGTCAACCGTTGCCGGCCCATTACCATGGGCTCCTCCCCGGGCTCCGTAGTGTCCCGGCTCGCCTGGCGAGAAGACGGCCCTTTGCTCGTCTTGGAGGCCCCTCGTACCCACTTCTGCCGCTCCATCCGGGCTCTGGCTCGCTCCTGGAATCGGGTGTCCACCCGGATACAGAGTGAGATGAGGGCATCCAATGGTCCGGGAATCTCCCGTCCCGCTAATTCATCCTTGATTCGTTCTTGTAATCCCTCCATAAAAATGGCCATCAAGGACTCCGGATTCCAACGCAGCTCCGCGGCTAAGGTACGAAACCGGATGGCATAGTCGGCCACTGTACCCTCTCCCTGATGAATCCGGAGCAGCTCCGATGCCACGGAGGAGGGTCTTCCCGGAATGTCAAACACCATCCGGAACCGGCGCTGAAATTCGCTATAATCCTCCAAAATGGGATCATGTTGTTCGTCCAGAGGGACCACCCAGTCCCGGGCCTTTCCTTCACAAAGGCCCATAATGTAGCCTACCTTACTTTGATCCGAAGCAAAGGCCTCCGGTTGCATCCGGAAGGCCAGATTACACTGGTGGAGGAACCCTCGACAACCTGCCGGGTTCCCATCGTATCGTGCCGGCTCAGGGAACCGAGGTCCCACGCGGAACCCTCCCATACGGGGAGCTGCTGCGGCCCCTTGGACCGCAGCGGCCTGGTTCTGTACCTGAAGCGTGGAAAGTTGAGAACATACGTTCTGGAGAGCCCCAGACAGGGCATTAAGCTGTTCCTGTTGCTGCTGGAGAACCTTGGCCAGGTCCCGTAGATCAGGTTGCGTCGGCGAGCTCATGGCTTCCGTTTTCTGTCGCGGCTCTGATGTCACTCTGGTGTAGGTGAGCTCTCGAGTTTTCCCGAGCTCCACTAGGCCCAGGAAATAACCGAGCACCCCGAATCTTCACCCGCGGCGACCGCCGTTCACCGAGGGTTGAGCCCTCAGCTGCGGGCAGCCAGCAGGACTGCTGGAACCACAGGGTGACGGCTGGCCTGGCTGGACGTGGGTACAGAGTCCTTGGTAACGTGGCTTAGCCGGGCGGCTAGCTGACAACAGGGACGTACGCTGACTTGGCAATTACTAGCAGGACGGCTACTTGTTCTGAGGAACCGGCTCAGTCTAGGAAATGGCTAGCAGGACGGCTAGCTGGCTTGAGGAACAAACACAGTCTTGGAAATAGCTAGCAGAACGGCTAGCTGGCCTGAAGAACAAACACAGTCTTGGAAATAGCTAGCAGAACGGCTAGCTGGCATGAGGAACAAACACAGTCTTGGAAATAGCTAGCAGAACGGCTAGCTGGCATGAGGAACAAACACAGTCTTGGAAATAGCTAGCAGGACGGCTAGCTGGCATGAGGAACAAACACAGTCTTGGAAATAGCTAGCAGGACGGCTAGCTGGCATGAGGAACAAACACAGTCTTGGAAATAGCTAGCAGGACGGCTAGCTGGCATGAGGAACAAACACCGTCTTGGAAATAGCTAGCAGGACGGCTAGCTGGCATGAGGAACAAACACAGTCTTGGAAATAGCTAGCAGGACGGCTAGCTGGCATGAGGGACAAACACAGTCTTGGAAATAGCTAGCAGGACGGCTAGCAGTCACGAGGCACAAACACAGACTTGGAAATAACTAGCCGGACGGCTAGCAGTCACGAGGAACAAACACCGACTTGGAAATCGCTTAGCAGGATGGCTTCAAACAAGAAAACGGAAGCACTGGGTCCCCTCCGTGCTTCCGTTTAAATCCCCCGCTCGTCCTGGCTGGAGAACAGCTGGGACCAATCCTCTCCGTCCCGGCCGGCAGCGGGGCCCGGATTGGTCCCTCCGTCCGATGGGCGGAGTTCCTATGAGGATGCGCCAATCCGGCGCGAGTGGGCGGAGCCTCCTCGCTGGTCCTGCTGCAGCGAGGGGAACGCCGACGCCGGCGCCGCCATCTTGGCCGGCGGATCTCCTTCTCCGAGGCCGGCGTTAGTTCTTCTGGGTCGCCGGCCTCGGAGCAACTCGCAGTCGCGGCGATCCCCGTGGCAGCCCTCCCCCGTCGGACCGCATTCCCCGGGCGCCCCAACCTCCTGCTCCGGCCCGCGGGACGCCAGGTAAGGGCCCGGAACGGGACAATAACCTTAAGAGTGGACTAACACGGCTACCACACTCCCCTACATAAATGGAAACTATAGTCTATCCGTCCTGAATTTTACTTAGAATTTTCCCTGCTATTTTCACCAACGACTTCAGTTATTTGCAAGTGATCCTTTGTTCAATGTTTGAAAACCAAAGACATATGCCAGACAGGATGTATCTAGACTGGTTCGTCTCATGTTTTAAACAAATACCAGTGGAAAAACAAACTATTTCTGTTAAGCTGGGCTCCATTGCAAACGTGTTCTACAGTACCAGAAGGGAGCAGAGTACAGTCAGTCCTGAAAAGGGCTACCAAACATGCAGAGTGTCTCCACCTTAAGTCTTTTCAGGAAAGCTTAAATGTGTAAACCCTAGAAAAAAAGGAGGCAGGGGGAAGAATTTAATAGGGACATTCAATAACTAAGAGTTATAAATAATGTACTTGAGAAATATATTTGTGGGTGGAAAGTAAGGTCTAGAATAAGGCACAGCAGACATAAGGAGCATACGCAGAAGAAAAGTGAAGTATTTGGGGGGGGGGGGGGTTCAGTGAAAAACTGAACATAGGGAATAACTTTCCAATGACGATGATGGGATTACATAAAAGCAAGAACAAGAATAGAGGACCCCTGGAGGAGCATTTTCAAAAGGGACGTCCAAGTTGCAATTTGGACGTCCTTGCAAAACAGCGAAATCCAGGGGTGGGGAAACCCGTATTTTCGAAACAAGACTGACGTCCATCTTTTGTTTTGAAAATACCTTCAGAGACGTCTAAATCCTTAAATTTGGACGCCCCTAGATTTGGTCGTCCCTAGACATGGACTTTTCTGACTTTCGGCGATTTTCGAAACCAAAGACGTCCATGTCAAAAACGTCCTAATGCAAGCCATTTGGATGTAGGAGGAGCCAGCATTTGTAGTGCACTGGTCCCCCTGACATGTCAGGACACCAACCGGGCACCCTAGGGGGGCACTGCAGTGAACTTCATAAAATGCTCCCAGGAACATAGCTCCCTTACCTTGTGTGCTGAGCCCCACAACCCCCCCCCCCCAAAACCCACTACCCACAACTGTACACCACTACCATAGCCCTTATGGGTGAAAGGAGGCACCTAGATGTGGGTACAGTGGGTTTGTGGTGGGTTTTGGAGGGCTTGCTGTTTCCTCCACAAATTCGATATGTCTAATACATTCGACATGGTGGACCACAATATATTGCTAGGACTTCTCGACTACTTCAGGATCAATGGAAACATAATTAATTGGATCAAAGGATTCCTAACCACCAGAACTTATCAAGTGAAATCAAATACAAACATATCTTCACTGTGGAAACCTGACTGCGGAGTACTTCAAGGATCACCACTGTCTCCGATCCTCTTCGACTTAATGATGACGCCACTAGCCAAATCCTTAGCTAATCCATCTATGCTGATGATGTCACAATATACATTCCTTACATACACGATCCGACAGAAATAACCAACAAAATTAACCCAAGTTTAAACATCATGGACTTGTGGGCAAGTGCATTCCAATTAAAACTCAATACGGAAAAAAACACACTGTCTCATTCTCTCATCCCAATACAACGTGAACAAACCCATAAATATAATCACCCCAGATCACACCCTCCCTATCTCAGACAGCCTGAAAATCCTTGGCATGACAATCGACTGAAACCTCACCCTAGAGAGCCAAGTGAAATCTACAACAAAGAAAATGTTCCATTCAATGTGAAAACTCAAACGCCTGAAACCATTCTTCCTGCAAGAAACATTCCACAACCTGATACAATCAATGGTACTAAGCCACGCAGACTACTGTAATGGCATGTACGCAGGATGCAAAGAACAACTTATAAAGAAACTACAGACCACCCAAAACACGGCAGCCAGACTAATATTTGGAAAAACACGTTTTGAAAGTGCCAAACCCCTCCAAGAAAAACTACATTGGCTCCCAATCAAAGAACGTATCTCCTCCAAAATCTGCACCATGGTTCACAACATTATCTACGGCGAAGCCCCAGGATATATGACAGGGCTCATAGACCTGACAACCAGAAACACAATCAGATCAACAAGAACATACCTAAATCTTCACTACCCAAGCTGCAAAGGACTCAAATACAAATCAACTTACGCAACCAGCTTTTCCTACATAAGCACACAACTATGGAATGCACTATCAAAAGCCGTGAAAACAAGATACGACCATCTAAACTTCAGGAAATCATAAAAAACTTACCTATTCAAAAAAGTATACACTACTGACATAACCTAAAAGCCTGAACCCTGCTACTCAACTATATAAAGTAACTAATGGACCTAACGCAATCTTCTCCTCTCTACGATTCCCAAATGTGTCTGTAACACATGTAGCTTATTCTACCATTATACAACTTTGTATTTGGTCTTTACCGGCTTGGCATACGTCTACAGTATTATGTAAGCCACATTGAGCCTGCAAATAGGTGGGAAAATGTGGGATACAAATGTAACAAATAAATAAATAAATGTAACAGGTAGGGGGGTATGGGCCTGGGTCTGCCTGTCTGCAGTGCACTGCAGTACCTACTAAAACTGCTCCTGAGACCTGCATGCGCTGTCATGGACCTGAGTATGACATCTGAGACTGGACGGCATATTTTGAAAGATGTTTTTTGAGGGTGGGAGGGGGTTAGTGACCATTGGAGGAGTAACAGGAGGTCATGCCCGATTCTCTCCGGTGGTCATCTGGTCATTTCAGGCACCTTTTTGTGCCTTAGTCGTAATAAAAACAGGTCCGGGTGAAAACGCCCAAGTGTTCATCAGGGATGTCCTTGGTTTTTTTTTATTATGGGTTAAGGACGTCCAACGCCCAAGTCCCGCCTTCACTACACATCCGACACACCCCCTTGAACTTTGGCCATCTTTGCGACAGAGTGCAGTTGGAGACATCCTAAATCGGGTTTTGATTATACCGATTTGGACGTTCTTGGGAGAAGGACGTCCATCTTCCGATTTATGTCGAAAGATGAATGTCCTTCTCTTTCGAAAATGAGCCCAACAGTGGTAGGAAACTTAGGGCTTCTTTTACAAAGCCGTGCTAGCGATTCCTGCACAGCAAATGAGAGGAAGCTCATTCAATTCCTATGGGCTTCCTCTCATTTGCTGCATGGGAATCACTACCGCAGTTTTGTAAAAGAACCCTTAGTGTAAAACCAAAGGCACACTAAGATTACAGTAATAGACTGAGATAGCCATCTGTAAGACTCAATCCTTAAAAATTCTCACCAATACAAATTAATTTATAATACTGTCTCACATACCTGAATCAACACCTTTCCTCTCCTGGCGTTCACATTGTTTATTCAATATGGCGGCAGAACACCATCATACCCTATTTATAGGCTCAGCCTCTTGGTCACCTGATCTCACCCAAACCAATCTGATATCGGCATCATACTAAAGAGACCCAATCAGTTTCAAGATTCAGCCCACTAAGGTGAATTGTATTCAAAACAAAAATCCATTTCTGCTCCTTGAAATTTAAATGTTTCTCTGTGTTTCACCCTTCCTTACCTACTTGAATTTGCTCAAGCACATGCTAGTGCATATCCCTTAATACGCATGCATTATCCAGCCAGTGAGCAACTAAGGGTTTCTGTCTATTCTCACATGCAATGTGTGATTTATGCTCATTCAAATTAGATTTTATTGAACGCATCGTCCTCCCAACGTATAATAAATTACAGGGACAACGAATCATATATATAACACTACTTGATTCACAATTCGTATTAGCTCATGCTGTCAGTTCTCTTCCCATACTCCCCACCTTGCACGTAAGCTCCAAAATAGCCAAACAACATCATTGGCAACTGCCACAATCCTCATGACCTGTGATAGATATATTGCTACTTCATAATCAATTCTTTCGCATGTTAGTCTCCCCTAAAGTGTGCCCCCTTTGATAAGCAATAAGGGGTCTTTCTATAAAACAAGCATGTACAGCTATCATGTCCCAATATTTGTATATTCAAGTAGTAACTAAAGAAATGTAAGTAATATATGGAAAAAAAAACACACTGTCTTATCCTCTTATCCCAATACAACGTGAACAACAATTTTATCACTAATTCAAGCACTTATACAGTAGGAAGGCCTCACGATGCGCAAATTTTGTCCTATAATAGGCTCTCTTCACCACTGAACGCGGGTAACCCCTCTCTATCAACCAGCTCCAAAGAGCCCTCGCATAATATTCAAATTCTATAACTGATGAACAAATCATCCTTATCCTCAAAAGCTGGCCAACAGGTAAACTTGATCTCAAGGAATAAGGGTGGAAACTAGTATTAATCCGCAAACAAACCTTTTCCGTAGATGGGAAGGTGGTAGAACTAGAGGACATGAAATGAGACTGAAGGGGGGCAGACTCAAGAAAAATGTCAGGAAGTATTTTTTCACAGAGTGGTGGATACTTAGAATGCCCTCCCGAGGGAGGTGGTGGAGATGAAAACGGTAACAGAATTAAAAAATGCGTGGGATAAACATAAAGGAATCCTGTTCAGAAGGAAGGGATCCTCAGAAGCTTAGCGGAGATTGGGTGGCAGAGCCGGTGGTGGGAGGCGGGGCTAGTGCTGGGCAGACTTCTACGGTCTGTGCCCTGAAAAAGGCAGATACAAATCAAGGTCAGGTATACACATAAAGTAGCACATATGAGTTTATCTTGTTGGGCAGACTGGATGGACCGTACAGGTCTTTCTCTGCCATCATCTACTATGTTACTATTTCAACAATGTATTTTTTGTTACGGGTTTACGATATAAAGTGGTCTGAATTGTACTGCCGTTTATAAATACAGACGTTTTCGCATCCTGTTCAAGCTTCTTCTACTAACCTATAAATGTACTCACTCTGCTGCTCCCCAGTATCTCTCCACACTCGTCCTTCCCTACACCCCTTCCCGTGCACTCCGCTCCATGGATAAATCCTTATCTGTTCCCTTCTCCACTACTGCCAACTCCAGACTTTGCGCCTTCTGTCTCGCTGCACCCTACGCCTGGAATAAACTTCCTGAGCCCCTACGTCTTGCCCCATCCTTGGCCACCTTTAAATCTAGACTGAAAGCCCACCTCTTTAACATTGCTTTTGACTCGTAACCACTCGCCTCCACCTACCCTCCTCTCCTCCTTCCTGTACACATTAATTGATTTGATTACTTTATTTTTTGTCAATTAGATTGTAAGCTCTTTGAGCAGGGACTGTCTTTCTTCTATGTTTGTGCAGCGCTGCGTACGCCTTGTAGCGCTATAGAAATGCTAAATAGTAGTAGTAGTAGTTTATAAATACAGACATCAAAAAATTCAATACATTGCTCACTGGAGGAGGCTGTAAACTGAAGACTTTTAATCAGGGAGTTGATCCAAATCAAAAACTGTTGCAATAATTCTTGATCACCCTCCCAAATAAAAAAGAAGTACCTGCACCCAAGGCTCACAATAAAGGAGACCCACCATAGTGAGAATATTCACTAAACCTATGTTAGGCCTCACACAAGTAAGGCCAGGAAACACGATCAAAGCCTTTTCTAAATCTAAATTTACCAAAATAGCATCCTGTCCCATCGTCTGTGTGGCTGAAATGGCACATTGCCCACTGCGTTGCAGCCTTTGACAAAACCAGCTTGATGTGTGGCTACCAGATGCCGCAAAATATTGGATAATCGGGTGGCCAAAATCTTCACATAAAGTTTAACATCTACATTACCGTAAGAACCATGCGGTAGCCGGCTGGTAACTCCATTTTGGCGCGTGCGTAGACACTTATGCGGCTTAGTAAAATGGCCCCGAAGAAAAATCACACAGCCACACAGAACAGATGTTCTTAGCCTTCTGGCTGGAATGGACTGAAGCCCTTAGAAACTCCATCCAATTTTTTTTCCGATCCCAATAAGCCTGTCACTGCTGTTGCCAATCACATGATCAAACTGGCTAGCAGATTGTATACCCAAGCAAGCTTCAAGTTACCAGGTCATGCCAAGTAAGCAATGATTGTTACACAAGATGCTGAGTTAGTAGGCTAACATGTGAGAACCAAACTGACAGTACAGGCCTTAGGCCTAACCCTCAGTAACAGGCCAAGCATAGGAAGGCATATACACAAGGCTCACTGTATCAGAGCCATAGCAATGGTGGTAGGTCAGTAGAGAACAGCCTCTCTGAAGGAGGTCTCTGGTGGGGGAGTGGCCTAGTGGTTAGGACTTTGGTCCTGAGGAACTGAGTTCAATTCCCACTTCAGGCACAGGCAGCTCCTTGTGACTCTGGGCAAGTCACTTAACCCTCCATTGCCCCATGTAAGCTGCATTGAGCCTGCCATGAGTGGGAAAGCGCAGGGTACAAATGTAACAAAAATAAAATAGATACTATTGGAGATTCTACATGGAATGTGCAGGACGTCAGACTCACAGAAGCAGAAGCCTGCGCGGCCACATTGGTGATCTGCATGGGCCGACTTCTACATGGAATTTTGCTAGTGGAATAGCAACATTCCATGTAGAATCTCAAATAGTAGCAACAGTGGAGGAGTGGCCTAGTGGTTAGGGTGGTGGACTTTGGTCCTGAGGAACTGAGTTCGATTCCCACTTCAGGCACAAGCAGCTCCTTGTGACTCTGGGCAAGTCACTTAACCCTCCATTGCCCCATGTAAGCCGCATTGAGCCTGCCATGAGTGGGAAAGCGCAGGGTACAAATCTAACAAAAATAAAATACATGATTCACATCTCATTATTGTCTGGAGAGGGATCCCAACATGCCAAGGGGTTTGGCTAGTCTCTTATGGTTAGTGCAGTGGGATTTGATCCTGGCAACATGGACACTGGAGCTCCTTGTGACCCTGGGCAAGCCATTTAACCCTCCGTTGACCCAGGTACTAAGATTTAGATTGTGAGCCCTCTAGGGACAGAGAAAGTACCTGCATATAGTACATCTAGTAGCGCTGTAGAAATGATTTGTAGTAATAGTAGTTCACCTCAGAATCCAATTCCATCCCCTGATGCCCAAGTTTTCAAGGTTGCTTTTATTTAAAAAAGCAACCCCCCCCCCCAAAAAAAAAACCCAGAAAAGTGAAATAGGCTTGTTGCCATCAAAAACTACAGTATGTTTGTTATTGTTCTCCTTTTCTGTTTTTCATGTTTTTTAAGCAAGCTGTGGCTAGAGAGTATCAGTTGTGATGAACTTGTCCTCAGAGAAAACCAAGTTACTTATCGTAGCTAACAGGTGTTCATCATGCACAGCAGAATACAAGTCCTCTCGTAACAGCAGCCATACTGTGTCAGACCAATGGTCCATCTAACCCAGTATCCTGCTTCCAGCAGTGGTCAATTCAGATCACAAGTACCTGGTAGAAAACCAAATACTAGCAAGTGTGCGGCAGCGGCTAAGAAAGCAAAGAGAATGTTAGGCATTATAAGGAAAGGAATGGAAAACAAAAATGAGGACGTTATAATGCCTTTGTATCGCTCCATGGTGCGACCACACCTTGAATACTGCGTGCAGTTCTGGTCACCGCATCTCAAAAAAGATATAGTAGAATTAGAAAAGGTGCAGAGAAGGGCGACGAAAGTGGTAAAGGGAATGGGATGACTTCCCTATGAGGAAAGGCTGAAGCGTCTAGGGCTCTTCAGCTTGGAGAAAAGACGACTGAGGGGAGATATGATACAGGTCTATGAAATGAGTGGAGTGGAATGGGTAGACGTGAAGCGTCTGTTTACTCTTTCCAAAAATACTAGGACTAGGGGGCACGCGATGAAGCTACAAAGCAGTAAATTTAAAACGAATCAGAGAAAATATTTCTTTACTCAACGTGTAATTAAACTCAGGAATTCGTTGCCAGAGAATGTAGTAAAAGCAGTTAGCTTAGTGGGCTTTAGCTGGGTCATGTTCGGGCACTGGCCCTGAATATTGAGGGCTAATTTCTGTAGGGCTGGCCACCGGAGCCTATGCAGGTTCTGGCCAATATTCCGCTTGGGCCTGCATAAGACAGTTAGGCGGCCCTGGTTGAATATCAGCTGGGAGTTGCATAACTATTTATTTTTCTACATGAAAGTTCTCCCTCCCAAACCCCTTTCTGGCTTCCAAAATAGCTCCCTCCCTCCTACCCCCTCCTCCATCCTTCGAGAGTTAAAGGCTCTCCCCTCCCCCCAGAATGATCCCCCCACCCCCTCCTGAGCTCTAGTTTAACCCCCCCCCCCCCAGTCCTACCTGATGTCCCTGGTGGTCCATGGGGGTCTTTGGGGGCAGAAGTGAAGCTCTCTCGCTGCTGCCCCTTGTGGCTGGCTTCTACAAATGGCTGCTGGGACCTCCTGCCTACTTAAATCGCTGTGAACATCGGCCAGATAGTACTGGAGAATCTAGCTGAAAAAGGAGATTTTTTTTTCTAAAAGGCTTCCCTTGTGGGGTTTTTTTTGTTGGAAACTTTCACACACTGTATGTCAGTAAAATATATGCTAAATCTCCAATTTTACTGACATCATTTATTTCTTAAAATAAAAGGGTTGTGAAATTAAAAAGGAACAGCAAGTCTTAATTTGTGAAAATAGCGTGAAATCCTTTTCATCAATTAGACTGTTAGGTACTAGTGTCATTCATGAGGGATATATACTCAGAATATCTCTGTTTTCTTAACTGATGCTGTGAAGTCTTGTTCATGAAACAAATGTTGGTGTGCTTTCATGTAGCCCACAGTACGAGTCACATTCTCTCTCTCCACTGTGCGTTCTCTGAATGAGCCGATCTGTCAGTGTACTCCCAGGTTAGCAGATCAGTCTCACAATATCACCACAGTATTTTATTTATTTATTTACTTATTTATAAATGTGTATACCATTTTAGTGAACAGAGTTCATTCAAAATGGATTACACACTCAATATAACAATTGTAGGGTCCTGTTTACTAAGGTGCGCTACCGTTTTTAGCGCGTGCTAAACATTAGCATGTGCTAACCGTGTAGATGCCTGGTTAGTGCACGCTAAGTTTTACCACGCGCTAAAAACGCTAGAGCACCTTAGTAAACAGGGCCCATAGAGACACAGAGAACCAGGGTCGATATTCAGCTGGCAACGTTCAGCGACTTGTCAACTGCTGGCTGGTATACCAGGAAATTCAATGTCAGTCCTTCAACCAGGGGTGTAGCTAGGTAGGGCCACGGGGGCATGGGCCCCCACAGATTTAGCCCTGGCCCCCTCTACTTTCGACCTCCCCCCTGCCACTTTCGATTTCCCCTCCCCCCACCGCCGACCCTCCCCTGCCACTTTCGAATCCCCCTCCCACCACCGCTGACCCTCCCCCGCCAGCCGAGGAAGTATTCTTCAGCGCCAGTCTCCGGCGCCTTCGCTGATCTGTTTCTGTCAGTCCAGACATTCTGTGTGCATGTCCTGTATGTAGCCCCGTGCAGGATGTGCATGCAGGATGTCAGGAGTCAGGACTGACAGAAACAGATCAGCAAAGGCGCCGGAGACCGACGCTGAAGAAGTCTTCGGCTGGCGAGGGTTGGGGACCCCTGCCAGCAAAGGTACCTAGCGGCGGCGGCGGCGACAGGGGAGGGTTGGCGGCGGAGTCAAAAGTGTGTGTGTGTGTGTGTGTGTGTGTGGGGGGGGGGGTCGGCAGGCATGGGAGGTGGGCTAAACGGTGCCCCCCCCCACCTCGGGCTCTGTACGCCCCTACTTCCAACACTGAATTTCTGGGTTTACGGAGCCGGCAAATCCATAGCTGGTTAAGGGGCCCTTTTACTAAGGTGTGTAGGCACCTAAGCGTGTCCAATGCACATCAAATTAGAACTACTGCCCAGCTACTGCATGGCCCGGGCGGTAATTCTATTTTTGACATGCGTCCAAAACTAGCGGCAGAAAATATTTACTATTTTCTACTGTGTGGTGCTAACCGGGCGGTAATCGGCCGTGTACGCATGCTGACATTTACTGCCCGGTTAGCGTGAGAGACCTTACTGCCAAGTCAATGGGTGGTGTTAAGGTCTCAGGCCCAGAAACAGAAGCCTGCGCGGCCGCATTGCTGATCTGCAAGGGCAGGCTTCTATATGGAATGTTGCTAGTGGAATAGCAACATTCCATGTAGAACCTTAAATAGTAGCAACAGAATCTCAAATAGTAGCAACTAGCAAGATTCCATCTAGAATCTCAAATAGTAGCAACATTCCATGTAAAATCTCAGATAGTAGCAACAGAATCTCAAATAATTTATTTGGATTTTGCACACACCTTTTTCAGTTGTGGCTCAAGGTGAGTTACATTCAGGTACTCTGGATATTTCTCTGTCCCAGGAGGGCTCACAATCTAGGTTTGCACCTGAGGCAATGGAGGGTTAAGTGACTTGTCTAAGATCACAAGGAGCAGGGGTGGGATTTGAACCGGCCACCTCTGGATAGCAAAACCAGTGCTCTAACCACTAGGCCACTCCTCCACCATAGCAACAGTCCATGTAGAATCTCAGATAGTAGCATCATTCCATGTAAAAATCTCAGATTGTAGCAACAGAATCTCAAATAATTTATTTGGATTTTGCTCACACCTTTTTCAACAGTAGCTCAAGGTGAGTTACATTCAGGTACTCTGGATATTTCTCTGCCCCAGGAGGGCTCACAATCTAAGTTTGTACCTGAGGCAATGGAGGGTTAAGTGACTTGCCCAAGATCACAAGGAGCAGCAGGGGGATTTGAACCAGCCACCTCTGGATTGCAAGACCAGTGTTCTAAACACTAGGCCACTCCTCCACTCAGCAGCATTCCATGTAGAATCTCAAATAGTAGCAACGTTCAATGTTCCACTGCACTAACCACTAGGCTACTCCTCCTCCGCTAGCAACATTCTATGTAGAAGCCTGCCCTTGCAGATCAGCAACGCGGCCACGCAGGCTTCTGTTTCTGTGAGTCTGATGTCAGGATGTCCAGACTCACAGAAACAGAAGCCTGCGCGGCCGTGTTGCTGATCTGTAAGGTCTACATGGAATGTGGAATAGCAATCCATGTCTCAAATAGTAGCAACAGAATCTCATAGTAGCAATATTCCATCTAGAATCTCAAATATTTATTTATATTTGGCTCACACCTTTTTCAGTAGTAGCTCAAGGTGAGTTACATTCAGGTACTTTGGATATTTCTTTGTCCCAGGAGGGCTCACAATTTAAGTTTGTACCTGAGGCAATGGAGGGTTAAGTGACTTGCCCAAGATCACAAAGAACAGCAGTGGGATTTGAACCAGCCACCTCTGGATTGCAAGACCAGTGCTCTAACCACTAGGCCACTCCTCCACTATAGCAACAGTCCATGTAGAATTTCAAATAGTAGCAACAGAATTTCAAATAGCAGCAACATTCCTTGTAGAATCTCAGATAATATCAACATTCCATATAGAATCTCAAATAGTAGCAACATTCCATGTAAAATCTCAGATAAATCTCAGATAGTAGCAACAGAATCTCAAATAATTTATTTGGATTTTGCTCACATCTTTTTTCAGTTGTGGCTCAAGGTGAGTTACATTCAGGTACTTTGGATATTTCTCTGTCCCAGGAGGGCTCACAATTTAAGTTTGTACCTGAGGCAATGGAGGGTTAAGTGACTTGCCCAAAATCACAAGGAACAGCAGTGGGATTTGAACCAGCCACCTCTGGATTGCAAGACCAGTGCTCTAACCACTAGGCCACTCCTCCACTATAGCAACAGTCCATGTAGAATTTCAAATAGTAGCAACAGAATTTCAAATAGCAGCAACATTCCTTGTAGAATCTCAGATAATATCAACATTCCATATAGAATCTCAAATAGTAGCAACATTCCATGTAAAATTTCAGATAAATCTCAGATAGTAGCAACAGAATCTCAAATAATTTATTTGGATTTTGCTCACATCTTTTTTCAGTTGTGGCTCAAGGTGAGTTACATTCAGGTATTTTGGATATTTCTCTGTCCCAGGAGGGCTCACAATTTAAGTTTGTACCTGAGGCAATAGAGGGTTAAGTGACTTGCCCAAGATCACAAGGAGCAGGAGCAAGATTTGAACCAACCACCTCTGGATTGCAAGACCAGTGCTCTAACCACTAGGCCACTCCTCCACTAGCAACATTCCATCTAGAATCTCAAATAGTAGCAACATTCCAGAATCTCAAAAAGTGGCAACATTCCATGTAGAATCTTCAATAGTAGCTACATTCCATATATTTAGTTATTTAGATTTTGCTCACACTTTTTTCAGTAGTAGCTCAACGTGAGTTACATTCAGGTACTCTGGATATTTCTCTGTCCCAGGAGGGCTCACAATCTAAGCTTGTACCTGAGGCAATGGAGGGTTAAGTGACTTGCCCAAGGTCACAAAGAGCAGTAATAGGATTTGAACAGGCCACCTCTGGATTACAAGACCAGTGCTCTAACCACTAGGCCACTCCTCCACTAGCAACATTCCATCTAGAATCTCAAATAGTAGCAACATTCCAGAATCTCAAAAAGTGGCAACATTCCATGTAGAATCTTCAATAGTAGCAACATTCCATATATTTAGTTATTTAGATTTTGTTCACACCTTTTTCAGTAGTAGCTCAACGTGAGTTACATTCAGGTACTCTGGATATTTCTCTGTCCCAGGAGGGCTGACAATCTACAGTGGTGGAAATAAGTATTTGATCCCTTGCTGATTTTGTAAGTTTGCCCACTGACAAAGACATGAGCAGCCCATAATTGAAGGGTAGGTTATTGGTAACAGTGAGAGATAGCACATCACAAATTAAATCCGGAAAATCACATTGTGGAAAGTATATGAATTTATTTGCATTCTGCAGAGGGAAATAAGTATTTAATCCCTCTGGCAAACAAGACCTAATACTTGGTGGCAAAACCCTTGTTGGCAAGCACAGCGGTCAGACGTCTTCTGTAGTTGATGATGAGGTTTGCACACGTCAGGAGGAATTTTGGTCCACTCCTCTTTGCAGATCATCTCTAAATCATTAAGAGTTCTGGGCTGTCGCTTGGCAACTCGCAGCTTCAGCTCCCTCCATAAGTTTTCAATGGGATTAAGGTCTGGTGACTGGCTAGGCCACTCCATGACCCTAATGTGCTTCTTCCTGAGCCACTCCTTTGTTGCCTTGGCTGTATGTTTTGGGTCATTGTCGTGCTGGAAGACCCAGCCACGACCCATTTTTAAGGCCCTGGCGGAGGGAAGGAGGTTGTCACTCAGAATTGTACGGTACATGGCCCCATCCATTCTCCCGTTGATGCGGTGAAGTAGTCCTGTGCCCTTAGCAGAGAAACACCCCCAAAACATAACATTTCCACCTCCATGCTTGACAGTGGGGACGGTGTTCTTTGGGTCATAGGCAGCATTTCTCTTCCTCCAAACACGGCGAGTTGAGTTCATGCCAAAGAGCTCAATTTTTGTCTCATCTGACCACAGCACC
Organism: Microcaecilia unicolor; assembly: GCF_901765095.1. Taxonomy (NCBI): domain Eukaryota; kingdom Metazoa; phylum Chordata; class Amphibia; order Gymnophiona; family Siphonopidae; genus Microcaecilia; species Microcaecilia unicolor. Next base: position 18,206,736 of record NC_044032.1, on the reverse strand, counting down.
TTCTCCCAATCACTCTCGGCATCATCCAGGTGTTCACTGGCAAACTTCAGACGGGCCGTCACATGTGCCTTCCGGAGCAGGGGGACCTTGCGGGCACTGCAGGATTGCAATCCGTTATGTCGTAATGTGTTACCAATGGTTTTCGTGGTGACAGTGGTCCCAGCTGCCTTGAGATCATTGACAAGTTCCCCCCTTGTAGTTGTAGGCTGATTTCTAACCTTCCTCATGATCAAGGATACCCCACGAGGTGAGATTTTGCGTGGAGCCCCAGATCTTTGTCGACTGACAGTCATTTTGTACTTCTTCCATTTTCTTACTATGGCACCAACAGTTGTCTCCTTCTCGCCCAGCGTCTTACTGATGGTTTTGTAGCCCATTCCAGCCTTGTGCAGGTGTATGATCTTGTCCCTGACATCCTTAGACAGCTCCTTGCTCTTGGCCATTTTGTAGAGGTTAGAGTCTGACTGATTCACTGAGTCTGTGGACAGGTGTCTTTCATACAGGTGACCATTGCCGACAGCTGTCTGTCATGCAGGTAACGAGTTGATTTGGAGCATCTACCTGGTCTGTAGGGGCCAGATCTCTTACTGGTTGGTGGGGGATTAAATACTTATTTCCCTCTGCAGAATGCAAATAAATTCATATACTTTCCACAATGTGATTTTACGGATTTAATTTGTGATGTGCTATCTCTCACTGTTACCAATAACCTACCCTTCAATTATGGGCTGCTCATGTCTTTGTCAGTGGGCAAACTTACAAAATCAGCAAGGGATCAAATACTTATTTCCACCACTGTAAGTTTGTACCTGAGGCAATGGAGGGTTAAGTGACTTGCCCAAGGTCACAAGGAGCAGAAGTGGGATTTGAACTGGCCACCTCTGGATTGCGAGACCAGTGTGCTCTAACCACTAGGCCATTCCTCCACTCCATTTGGTTACTGCTTTGAGGAGCAAAACTTTGGCGTTACTCTTGCATTATGGCAGCATGCTCTAAGCATCAGTGCACAGCTCTAAGGCAACATTTCAGCATAGGTTCTCCTGCTTGGCTACATTTGCAGCTGCATCACTACAAAGGAAGATGAAAGGGAAAAGCTTTCAAAGGTGATTCAGCCACTACTAAGTGTTCAATCACACCCATGATTAGACAAAAACAGAATACAGAATTTTATGTAGCTAATTGAATATCTTGCTTTATTGTAATTTTTCTTAGTGGTATAGCAGTAAGCAGATAAGAACTGAAGCAGCAAAGATTCTCATATACAATATGGTATATCTTCAGTAGCAATACAGAAATAAAGGGTCTTTTTTGATACATAAATATATAGGCGTCTCTAACATTTAGCACGCGCTAAGTGTTAGAGATGCCCATCCTATATAATAATTTGTACCTCCAATGTTCTCTGGCTGGCTGGCTGGCTTTCTGGGTTCGTAATAACTCCTGATGTCAGCAAGCCTCCAGCGTTCCCTTCCCTCTCACTGTCCCGCCCTAGCGTGACGACGTAATGACGTCAGAGAAGGGCAGAACAGTGAGAGGGAAGGGAACGCTGGAGGCGAGCTGACGTCAGGATGTTATGAACAGAACAGAAGCCAGCCAGCCAGAGAACATTCAGGTACAAATCGCTGGACATAGAGGGGAGGAGAGAATCGCGGGACATCGAGGGGAGGGGAGGGCAATCGCTGGACATGGATGGGATGGGAGGAGAGGAGAGAATCACGGGACACGGATGGGAGGGTAGGGAAGAAGAGAATCGCTGGACATGGAGGGCATGGGATGGGATGGGAGGGGAGGGGAGGGGAGGGGAGGGAAGAATTGCTGGACATGGACATGGAGGGGAGGGCAGGGGGAGAGAGAAAAAAAACGCTTACACAGCCTTCCTAGGGCCCGTTTCATTGTTGACAAAACGGGCTTGGTTCCACTAGTATAGATATAAAAGGACCCCTAAGTAATGAAAGGTCTGGCCCATCCTACTGATTACATTCCTGATGCACCAAAGCGGTCTCTAATGCTTCAATGTGTGAACCTCTACAGCTGCTTATTTTCCCCACCTATGCTGGTGGATTCTTACGCATTTCTTTTGTTCGTAAGAACACTTGATCAGGTTTGAAGATGGAGACCGCTTCTGGCTGTTCACTCTTGTACTCCAGCACTTTGGCGTATTCAGGTCTGTTGATGCTGTTCAGTGTGCGTGGAGGCACAAGGATAGTAGCTCTGTACATGTATTCTATTCTGATGAGACCCATTCCGCTTGTGGGTGTAGAATCTTGGCATACACTGGATCTGATAGATCACCTGGTGGGCACGGAAGAGTTTTCCTGTTCTTATATCCAATTTCTCATGATATTCATGAGGCTAGGCTGTGGTTTCAAAGGTGTTTAAATGTATGAAGATTTCAAGCTGATTGATGGCTTGTTTCTTATTTATTTATTTTTACATTTATACCCTTCCTTAACCCAAAGCGGGTAACGATAAAACATATATAATATCAAAATACCTTATTCTGCACTGTTAAAGCACTTTTCACTATCAGTTTCAATCTCTATTCTTTGCTGATCTTTTCTGTTAGTGATATGTGCTGAATGGCTGCCACCTATGCAGTATTTGTATATATTCTACATTGCCAATGAGCAGGGCCGGCGTTGGGGGGGGGGGGGGGGGGAGGCAAACAGGGCAGCTGCCCTGGGCCCCATAAACAATATATGACCACCTAAACTTCAGGAAATCATTAAAAACCAACCTCTTCAAAAAAGCTTATCCCACCGATTCAACATAAATCCTCACACCCAGCAACACAACATAATCAATGTTTGTACTGGTCAATTTACTTTCCTCTTTCCCCTCGACCCCCTGAGGCCTGATTCACTTCTACCTCAACGTAATCTTGTATTTGTTATCAACAAAATGGCAAACGTCTTTACGGTACTTTGTAAGTCACATTAAGCCTGCAAATAGGAGGGAAAATGTGGGATATAAATGTAACAAATAAAATAAATAAGGGGCGCTCGGCGTTACCTGTAGTCCGCCTGTGGTGGCACACAGCAAAGTCTACTGGCAGTGCCGGGGGGGGGGGGGGGGGGGGGGGAGGGCGCCACATGGCTAGAGCATGGTACGTGTGAAGCACTGTGAAACCACCCTCATCCTTTGAACGTCCCGCTAGGTCTGACCACTTTGAAATTGAAAATACTCATCCTTCCCTCCTCTACCCCACCCCCGCCACAGACACAGCACTACAATGTGCCTGTGGGGGGGGGGGGGGGAGGGGGAGGAAAGAGGCAGGAGTACTTTCAATTTGAAAGCGGCCAGGCCTAGCGTGATGTTCACAAGGGTGGGAGTGGTTTCAGAGTGCTTTTTTGCACCTGCTGTGCTGCAGCCTGCTTGGATTGGTTCTCGGCATCCTGCCACACAGCTCAGCAGCAGACTAAAAGATCCAGACGAGGAATTGCCATGCGGTTAACAGCAAGAAAGAAGAAGCCTAAAGGAAGGAAGTCCTGTGTGGACCAGGGCCGCCGAGAGACTGGGCTGGGCCCGGGGCCCCGCCCCCCCCCCCGCTGCTCCATCTCTCCACCCCCTGAGGTCGCCGCCGCTCCCCCCCACCCCCCCTCCATCCGCCCCCTGCATTGAAATCACAGCGCCTCTCACCTCTGTTTCCCTACTCTGCACCCCACCCCCTCTCCAGTGTCCATCAAGGGTGTCACTACAGGATAGCAGGGGAAGCAATAAACAAGCCTTTATCAGTTCTGCACAAAGTTGCTATTACAGACTTGCTACCTTTTTAGCCAAGTATGACTTGGCAAGACATCTTCTTTTTCCCCCCTCACCTAGGGTTACCATTCGTCTGGATTTCCCCAGAGATGTCCTCTTTTTGAGGGCATGTCCGGGGCGTCTGTCGGGTTTTGCTCGCAAGCACGTTTGTCTGGATTTCTGGACAAATGTACGTGTGTGTGTGCGGGCGAGCGAGCGAGTGATCGGCGCCGTGGGTCTCCCCTCCCCTTCCTTCCTATCTTCCCTAGTGGTCTAGTGACCTCTTTGGGGCAGGAAAGAGCCCCCTCTTTCCTACCAGGAGTGCTGCCTTGCCCTTCATCCTTCTCAGTCTTGGCTGAGGATTCAAAATGGCCACCGAGAGTTCAAGTCTCGCGAGGCTGCTTCAACTCTCGGAGGCCATTTTGAATCCCCAGCCGAGACTGAGAAGGATGCAGGCAAGGGCAGGCAGTGCTCCGGGCAGGAAAGAGGGGGCTCTTTCCTGCCCCGAAGAGGTCACTAGACCACCAGGCCTAGATAGTAAGTAAGGGGACGGGAGGAATATGTGACAAGGGGGAGGGGATGTGACAGGGGGGCAGGGGAGGGGAATATATGATGGCGGAGGGGAGGGGAATAGGGGGCGGGATGAGGATCCGAAAGGGACATGGTGGGGGCGGGGCAGGGGTGTGGTGGGGCGGGGCAGGGGGGGCGTGACATGTGTCCTCTTTTTCAGAGGACACAATATGGTAACCCTACTCTCACCTTCCAATTAGAGTAATCCTGACTCAGCTAATATATTCTTCCAAAAATAGATGGTTACTGGCAGCGTGTTTTTTCTAGCAAAAAAAGGTGCCGGTACTCAAATGCCTGGCCACCCTTCAGGGGCGAGATGATCACTAAGAGACCCACCCCACAATAGCCAGGCCCCCTGCAACCAGTCACAGAATCTATGACAAGGCAGAATTGGTGTGTAGAGCCTGAGCTCTTTCGTTAAAACTTGGGGTCCATGGGTCAATTTTAGCAGACAATGGAAAAGTGCCAGTACTCAGTACCCCCAAGTACACCCTCCAAAAAAGCCCTGCTTTTATCACATGTAGGAGTGATTTTGATTTTTATAGGCATTTCTTTTTTCTTTCATTTAGGGGGTTTATCAACATGAGCTATTTTTAAGACATGTTATTTTACTGTTAACCCCTGTAATTAGCTTGATTGTTCTATACTTGGCTCACTTTTGATAATGTGATGTCATAATGCCTCATTCCACCAATGGTTAACAGCCAACCTCATCAGTGATGTCACAATGGCCTGATCACCTACACATGGGTCCCTTTTATCCAATGCATTCTAGCAAAAGAGGTGCCTATACTCAAATGCTAGACCACCCTTCAGGGGTGGGGGTAATCACTGAGGGACCCTACCCACAATAGCCAGGCCCCCTGCAACCAGTCACAGAACCTTATGACAAGGCAGAATTGGTGTGTAGAGCCTCAGCTCTTTCATTAAAACTTGGGGTCCATGGGTCAATTTTAGCAGACAATGGAAAAGGTGCCGGCACTCAGTACCCCCAAGTACACCCTCCAAAAAAAGCCCTGGTTACTGGTCCAATGTTTCTCTTCTAGTGGATGTTGTTTCCATCTACCCCCTTAAAGTTCTCAGTAGTTTATTTTCTGCAACCATTTACATGTGCATTTAGGCTGCATGAAATCCACTTGAATATATACCACAAGTGTTTTAAGTTTATTTTCTTTTTCTTTTTTTTATCCACTCCTACTCTAGCTGAGATAACATTGCTTTCCTGTTATTATATACCGCCCCTTTTAGTTTCCCGTTCTTTCCTTCCAATGTCTCAATGATCTTTTCCATTGTTATATTCCTTATTGTTACAAGACTTTGTCTCGCATAACACCTCGTAATATAATCCATAACTGAGTTGTAACAAACTGTACTTCCAGTTTTCATAACGTATTGTAAGCCACACTGAACCCGCAAAAAGGTGGGAAAATGTGGGATACAAATGCAATAAATAAATAAATTTAACCATTTCTCTGACCTCATGTGCAACTTTCTTTAAATCAATCACCTTACTTTCTAACTCTTCCTACTTTCTTACCCTTCTATATGTTACATCTTTGCTTTACCCTTCGCTATCACCTATAATGTTCTATTACGTATTGTGCTGACATTGTAAATAGTATACCATGCCATACTTTGTATTGTTTTTGAATATTTCTACTGCTGTGATTGTCTATTGCTCATGCTTGATCTATTCTTACTGTACACCGCCTTGAGTGAATTCCTTCAAAAGGCGGTAAATAAATCCTAATAAATAAATAAATATCAGGCTACAGATTAGAAACCTGTAAGCTCGAGTTATGGGTAGGATATATTCCTCACTGTTTAAAATAAATAAATAAATAAATAAATCGGGGGGAAGACAACCATGGATAAAGCTAGTTTTACATTGCATTCTCTTATTCAGTTATCAATCCAAATGAATTACTTCCTGCACCAATATGCAACATACTCACTGTCAATCTACTACTACTTATCACTTCTATAGCGCTACAAGGCATACACAGCGCTGTACACCATACATGAAAAGACAGTCCCTGCTCAAAGAGCTCACAATCTAAAAATGGAATGTTGCTAGTGGAATAGCAACATTCCATGTACAATCTCAAATAGTAGCAACAGAATCTCCAATACTAGCAACATTCCATGTAGAATCTCAAGTAATAGCAACATTCCAGAATCTCAAATAGTAGCAACATTCCATGTTCCACTGCACTAACCACTAGGCTACTCCTCCAGCAACATTCCATCTAGAAGCCTGCCCTTACAGATCAGCAATGCGGCCGCGCAGGCTTCTGTTTCTGTGAGTCTGACGTCCTGCAGGACGTCAGACTCACAGAAACAGAAGCCTGTGTAGCTACGTTGCTGATCTGCAAGGGTAGGCTTCTACATTACTACTACTACTTATCACTTCTATAGCGCTACAAGGCATACATAGCGCTGTACACCATACATGAAAAGACAGTCCCTGCTCAAAGAGCTCACAATCTAAATAGGACAGACAAACAGACGGAACAACTACAAATCTACAATCTACAAATCAGATGTAAGAGCCTCTGGTTAAAGAGGGTGTGGATTACTCTTTTTTTTTTTTTTTTTTACATTTATCTGGGGGGGGGGGGGGGGGTGGAATCAGAGGGGCCCCCTCCTTAATTTCTGCCCGGAACCCCCAGAAGGTCTAAAATTGGCCCTGCCAATCAGTGCAAAAAAGTGTTGCTATTTTGACAATGAGGTAAATTACTGATCTCCCTAGAGATCTCACAGTGAAGAATTGGGAATGACAGCCCCTGCTGTTCCGATAAACAAGATGGGAAGAAAAGCTAATGATCTGTTCACCTTACTAAAATTAACTCCAAATACACAATGTTGTACAGTTTCAGTAAGGAAGAAAATCAACAAAGGTGAAGAATTTGTTGAAGAAATAAGAGTTTTTAGGAATCGAGAAAAAAAACGGCAGCATTTATAGGAAGGCCTACAATTCCCTCAATCCCCTTCCTCCACTCCCCACAAAAAAAAACTCTCCTTGTTATACTTTGGAGTTAGCCACACATACAGTATAAAGACCGTTTATCCACAAGCAACAAAAATATATATATATTCTACTGACTGAGGGCTTAATTTGATAATGGTTTTTGCATATAGAAAAGGGACACACATGCTACGTACAGGATTCTGTACCACACATGATTTTAATAACTGAAACTTGGTGTAAATCCTCACACGTATAATAGGCAGTGTTGCCAGATGGAAAAAAATTTGTCATGCCCAAAGCCAGCCCAAAACCCGCACAAAGTCAATTTGCATATGAATGACATCATTAATAAATATTAATGAGACCATTTGCATACAAATAACATCATTAAGTCCGCCTCCGTGGGGCATCTACTGGCCACGGCCGTGGGAAAACCAGCCAACCCGTGGCCGGCGGTCGCGGGGAAAAAAACTGCCAGAGGGGCTTAAAAAAGCCGCCCAAAATCCCACAACCCGCATGCGGCATGAAAAAGCTGCAGCAGCTCGCGGAAAGGAGCCCACTTGGGTGAAAAACCCGCAGCCCTGGCAACACTGATAATAGGTGCAGATCCCCTGAAATCTATAATACTGCGCACATGTTTAATTAAAACCCCTGATCGTTCATGCCCCTCCTACTGCCATGCCCCTTTTCAGCTGCATGCTAAAAAAAATATTTATTTGGATCTATTTACCGCCTTTTTGAAGGAATTCACTCAAGGCAGTGTACAGTAAGAATAGATCAAATATGAGCAATAGGCAATTACAGCAGTAAAAATATTCAAATAACAATACGAAGTATGCCGTAGTATACTACTTAATGTCAACACAATATGTAATAGTACATTTTAACAGAACACTATTGCTTTTGGCTCCTAGCCACAATTGCCCTCCTCTTGTCCCTTCCTCCCTTCTCACTCATTACTTCCCTCACCTGTAACTGTCTTGTCTGTCTGTATTATTTAGATTGTAAGCTCTTTTGGGCAGGGACTGTCTCTTTGTATCAGTTGTTCAGCGCTGCATGCGTCTGGCAGCGCTATACAAATGCTAATAATAATAATTAAATTTGCTGATGACACAAAGTTGTTCAAAGTGAACAGGCCACATCTGGATGTCAAGACTGGTGCTGTAACCACTAGGCTACTCCTCCACTCACAAAAATGTTTTATGTATTGTGTTGACACTGTAACAATACTTTGTATTGTTATTTGAATATTTTTACTGCTGTAATTGTTTGATCTATTCTTACTGTAAATCGCTTTGAGTGAATTCCTTCAAAAAGGCGGTAAATAAATCCAAATACAGTGGTGGAAATAAGTATTTGATCCCTTGCTGATTTTGTAAGTTTGCCCACTGACAAAGACATGAGCAGCCCATAATTGAAGGGTAGGTTATTGGTAACAGTGAGAGATAGCACATCACAAATTAAATCCGGAAAATCACATTGTGGAAAGTATATGAATTTATTTGCATTCTGCAGAGGGAAATAAGTATTTGATCCCCCACCAACCAGTAAGAGATCTGGCCCCTACAGACCAGGTAGATGCTCCAAATCAACTCGTTACCTGCATGACAGACAGCTGTCGGCAATGGTCACCTGTATGAAAGACACCTGTCCACAGACTCAGTGAATCAGTCAGACTCTAACCTCTACAAAATGGCCAAGAGCAAGGAGCTGTCTAAGGATGTCAGGGACAAGATCATACACCTGCACAAGGCTGGAATGGGCTACAAAACCATCAGTAAGACGCTGGGCGAGAAGGAGACAACTGTTGGTGCCATAGTAAGAAAATGGAAGAAGTACAAAATGACTGTCAATCGACAAAGATCTGGGGCTCCACGCAAAATCTCACCTCGTGGGGTATCCTTGATCATGAGGAAGGTTAGAAATCAGCCTACAACTACAAGGGGGGAACTTGTCAATGATCTCAAGGCAGCTGGGACCACTGTCACCACGAAAACCATTGGTAACACATTACGACATAACGGATTGCAATCCTGCAGTGCCCGCAAGGTCCCCCTGCTCCGGAAGGCACATGTGACGGCCCGTCTGAAGTTTGCCAGTGAACACCTGGATGATGCCGAGAGTGATTGGGAGAAGGTGCTGTGGTCAGATGAGACAAAAATTGAGCTCTTTGGCATGAACTCAACTCGCCGTGTTTGGAGGAAGAGAAATGCTGCCTATGACCCAAAGAACACCGTCCCCACTGTCAAGCATGGAGGTGGAAATGTTATGTTTTGGGGGTGTTTCTCTGCTAAGGGCACAGGACTACTTCACCGCATCAATGGGAGAATGGATGGGGCCATGTACCGTACAATTCTGAGTGACAACCTCCTTCCCTCCGCCAGGGCCTTAAAAATGGGTCGTGGCTGGGTCTTCCAGCACGACAATGACCCAAAACATACAGCCAAGGCAACAAAGGAGTGGCTCAGGAAGAAGCACATTAGGGTCATGGAGTGGCCTAGCCAGTCACCAGACCTTAATCCCATTGAAAACTTATGGAGGGAGCTGAAGCTGCGAGTTGCCAAGCGACAGCCCAGAACTCTTAATGATTTAGAGATGATCTGCAAAGAGGAGTGGACCAAAATTCCTCCTGACATGTGTGCAAACCTCATCATCAACTACAGAAGACGTCTGACCGCTGTGCTTGCCAACAAGGGTTTTGCCACCAAGTATTAGGTCTTGTTTGCCAGAGGGATTAAATACTTATTTCCCTCTGCAGAATGCAAATAAATTCATATACTTTCCACAATGTGATTTTCCGGATTTAATTTGTGATGTGCTATCTCTCACTGTTACCAATAACCTACCCTTCAATTATGGGCTGCTCATGTCTTTGTCAGTGGGCAAACTTACAAAATCAGAAAGGGATCAAATACTTATTTCCACCACTGTAAATAAATACTTATGTACTTACGTAGCTCTGCTAGAAGCAGGAACTGTGCTGGAACTGGAACTGGAAAAGAAGTTGTGATGGAACTGGAACCAGGACTGCAAGCAGAAGCTGTGCTGGAAGCTGAAGTTTGTGCTGGAATGAAGCTGGAACCTGAAGCTGAGCTGGAAGCTGAAGCTTGTTCTGGAGGCTGAAACCAGGGCTGGAAGCAGATACTTCGCAGAACAATGGAACCAGGATGGCTTGTTGCAAGGCAAAGAAGCAGGTCTACAATAGGATGTTGTCACGATGGTGACTGTTTCCTTGTCTGTGCTCACCTCGCCCTCTGGTGGCCAGAACCGGTGGCTGCTATGGACTGTCACATGTTCCAGACTTCAGCCCATTCTGGTCCGGATCGTCCGGGCTGCCAGACCTGCTTTTCTTGTTTGTGCCTGAACAGCACCCATAGCTGCCTTGTGATTCCTGCAGCTGAACTTCAGCTGCTGATGGGCTTTATTAACCACCTGGAAACTTCTGTGTTTGCCTTTGCATCGTCTAAGGTCCCTGGTTGTTGGTGTGCTCTGTGCACGTCTGCCTAGTCCAGTTTCTAGTTTGAGTTCCTTGTCTGGTTCTAGTTAGGTTGTGTGTAGTTTAGCTTTGGTTTTATTGCTTAGTTCCTAGTCTTGTTTCTGGTCTGTATTCCTTGTCTAGTTCTTGGTTGTCTGTGTTTCTTTCTTAGTGGCTGCTTGGCAGCTTTCAGTCCTTGTTCTTGAGCCTGTTTGCTTTCTACCTAGTGTGGTATTGTTTGTCTGAGAGTCCTAGTCTAGTATTCTGCCTAGCCTCCCTTGTGTTTTCTAGACCCTGTGTGTATCCTGTTGGTATCCAGCTCTTGCCTTGTCCTGTAAGTCCTGCCGGCCGCCTGCACCCAGGGGCTCAACTCCTGGGGAACGGCGGTCAAGCGCAGGTGAAGTCTAGCTGTTCTTGCTCTGCCTGTTCCAGCTTGTTTGCCTCAGCTGCAACTCCAGTCTGGGGTTCCAGTCCTGTTCTGCCTTGTCTCTGGTTTGGGGGTGGTTTTGCCTGCCACTGCCGCTCCACGGCAGTGGTCCAAGGGCTCACAGATCCAGTTTCTGCCTGGAAAACCTAACAGTTAGGGCCCTGTGTTACCCCGTTAGCTAGCAAACGTGTACAGTGAACACCATAAACTCATTATTTTATGTAGCCTTCTTGTAAAGAACAGCTTACTTAGTATATTGTACATTTTATAATGGTATACACTATTTTTTTTGTAAAAGTACAGTATATATAGGTTTTTAGTGTAACAAGAGTCACACACAGCTCTATGAATGTCTGCTCATGGGAACACACTTTCATTTGCATTTGCTCTACACTGTATAGGCCGCAAATAAACAAAAATACCCAAGAATAGTGAGACTGGGCTACACTTTATCTTCTGTGAATAAGTGAATCCATGAATACTGAACATGAATATACCTGCTAATTTTCTTTCCTTGAACATTTCCAGACCATTCCCCAAGAGTGGGCATATATTTCACCTGAGCGACCTTACCTAATAAGGTGGTGTGCAGCCCCAAGTTAACCAGTATTTCTACTGACAAAGCCAGAATGGAAAAACAACAGACTTCCCCAGTAACCCAAAGGGGAAAGGAAACAAGCAAAACACAACTGAGCTATTACGCTCTGTTAACCGCTCTCTGTTCAACATGCCACATGAGCTCATTGCCTTTCATTCTTATTCCTTGCCACCAGGAATAGAACCTATGGAGAGAAAGGAGAAACACTGAAAAGTACTCTTTTTTAGGGTGGGTTCAGAAATAATCTGGAGATATTCAAGGAAAGATAATTGGCAGGTAAGTCTAATTTCACCGTCTTTATCATTATCACCTGGGAAGCTCGCCAAGTGCCCTTGGCCTGGATTGGCCGCTGTCGTGGACAGGATGCTGGGCTCGATGGACCCTTGGTCTTTTCCCAGTGTGGCATTACTTAATGTACTTATGACCATTCCCCATTAAGTAGGAAGTACAAAAGCTGTACATAATGAGGTCGAGAATTGTGAACCCTCTAGATAGAACAGAGGCTCTGAAAGCTACTTCTTACCCAGCTGGATATCAAGACGGTAATGTTTGACAAAGGAGTGGACAGTCAACCACACCACCACCCTACAAATGAGCTGCTCAGGAATCAAAGAGAATTCTGCCCAGGATGAGGTTTGTGCCCTGGTAGAATTTGCTCTCAGCTGAGGAAGCAACTGCCTGCCCCCCCCCCCCCCCCCCAGCAAATAAACCAAACTGAAGGCTTCCTTAATCCATTTAGCTGTAGTCGCCTTGGATACAGCCTCACCTTTTCTTGTATCCCTAGAAGACGAAAAGCTTCTCCATCTTGCAAAACAACTCAGTTCTCTTCAAATAGCAGTGACGAATTCTCCAAACATCCAGCCAATATAAAGAATCTATAGTTCCTGCCTTCTACTCTATTTCTCCTTCACTATCTAGAAATGCCTTAACATAGGCAGCCGAGACCCCTCGGGCGTGCCTGGGATTCTACTGTTGAAATAATAACAGGACTCACAGTATTTTTTAACATGGCACAACTTGGCCGCAGCTTTATTTTAATACAAACACAGTTACACTGGGCATACCCAAGCCAACCAACCTTCAGGCTTACTAGCCAAACACAGACCGCCGCCATTAGCAAGACTGACCAATCATATACAGAGCTCCCCACCACACAGCAAGGGAGCTCAACCGTAAGCGCAGCTCTCCCAGCTGCCTAGCTTACTTCCTCAGGCTTGGGCGTGCAGGCCGATGGCTGCCTTTCTTCGCGCTTGATAGCCTCCGGGAATCGCCATGCAGGCCGATGGCCGCCTTTCCTCGTGCGCGATAGTCGCCAGGATTCGCCGTGCAGGCAGATGCCCAGACGCCAGAAGAGGACGTCTGGGCTCCGCCCGGGGGTTATAAACCCGTTCGGCTTCCTCACCCAACCCAGTGGGGTGCTGCTGTGCAGTGGGAAAATTCTCCTCCCCCCCGCCCAGCTCCCACCCCGTTGCCTCACACATGCCCATCGGGGCACGGCGCCATGTTAGTGCCAGCTCCGTGCACCCGGGGGCACTGCGCCTTGTTTTATTTCACACTACACACTTTTTTTTTTTTTTAGCTACATTTAAAGACCCAGATTTCCTGGGGCATGTTAAAGACAGGATCCTTAAATAAACACCTGTCAACTGTATTTTCAAGCCTAAGTATATTGTTTTGCAAATAAACACTACTTGTACATAAAGCAGGGGCGAAGAGCATAAACATTGTCTCCACGAAGTCTAGGGAGATATCTATGTAAAATAGAGTTGTATTTAAATGAGTTAGCGACAAAAGTCAACACATTGTAAATGCTAACTTTGCACTCAACTAGCAACACATTTGTTATTGTTTGAGACGATCCAAGCTTTCCTTCATCAGGGCAAGTGCTTCTGTGAATTGTGAAAGCCTTGGTTTTGGAAACCGGCTGCTTTCTTTTCAAAGACAATAGGCTTTGACCTGACGTTGCCTCACAGAACGGGTTAGGCGTGTTTTCCTCCGCCCGCCCAGAGGCAGAACACCTAGAGCACCTAAAAACACTCCGCGGCCCCGCCCCAAGGTCAGAAAAGCGGGGGCGGAACCCACTGGTCGCCTTGCCCCCCCCCCCCCCCCTCGGCGGTTGGACGGCCCCGCTCTTTCCCTCCTGTCAATCACCTTCTTTTCACCTGCTTCCCCACCTGCTTTCCCTCGAGACGTCCTCTCTCTCTCTCTCTCTGCTAAGGTGGGGCCCGTCGCCACACCCTCCTCCGTCTCGGCAACCAATGGGAGCTAGGCAGAGGTGAGCCGCTCGGTCATGGCGTCGTCGGCGTCCCGGCCGTTGCGCTCGAGCTGTTGTCGCGTGCCAGCCTTCTGCCGGCGCGAGGAGCAGCAGCAGCAGTAGAGGCGCTTTCGCGGGGTCTTTCCAGGTTCCGGTACCCCAACCCCCCTTCCTCCTCCAATTCGTCATGAGCAGCAGGAGGAGGAGGATGAAAATGAAAAAGAAAAAAGCAGCCGAGAAGAAGCCGTAAAACTTCTTCAGCGCCGGAGCGAAACCGAACTCTTGTCAAGCGAGGGGGGAGGAAGGAAAGATTCACCTGCCACACTTTTCTCTCTTTGGGAAATTCAATATATATATATTGTTGTTTTTTATTTTTTACCTTTGTTTTGCCCCGAGTGGCCGCCAGGGATTTACGGTTGCTGTTGGCAATATGTCTCTGCTGTGTGTCCGAGGTGAGTTGCTGGCGGTTTCCTTCTCTTCTCTAGTAGTGACTTCGGCCTCAGGGGAGCGAGAGGAAGAGGAGCAGGTCTTTTCCCCTGGAGAGAGATCGGGCCCCGCCCCCCAGGCCAGTCAGATGAACCCAAGTCATTAATGAGCAGCAGCTCCTCCTCCTCCTCTTTTGTGTGCATGTTCCCCAAGGAGTCTAGGTAGGGTCCATACTTCCAAAACTGGATGCAGCTTTAGCCAGAAATGAAAAACACTTAACTTCTGTACTTGATGGGCACATTTTTATTTCCAGTTCATCAATAAGTTGACTTTTATTTGCTGCATTTGTATCCTACTACTACTACTTAACATTTATAAAGCGCTACCAGGGTTACGCGGCGCTGTACAATTTAACACAGAGGACAGTCCCTGCTCAAAGGAGCTTACAATCTAAAGGACAAAAAAGTGCAGGCAATCAAATTGGGGACAATCTAGATTTCCTGGATAGAGGTACAATGGTTAGGTGCCGAAAGCGACATTGAAGAGGTGGGCTTTGAGTAAGGACTTAAAGATGGGCAGAGAGGGGGCTTGGCGTATGGGCTCAGGGAGTTTATTCCAAGCATAGGGTGAGGCGAGGCGGAAAGGGCGGAGCCTGGAGTTGGCGGTGGTGGAGAAGGGTACCGAGAGGAGGGATTTGTCCTGTGAGGGGAGGTTACGGGGAGGAGCGTAAAGGAAGATGAGGGTAGAGAGGTAGTGAGGGGCTACAGATTGAGTGCATTTGTAGGTCAGTAGGAGAAGCTTGAACTGTATGCGGTACTACTACTTAACATTTCTAGAGCGCTACTAGGGTTACGCAGCGCTGTACAGTTTAACAAAGAAGGACAGTCCCTGCTCGAAGGAGCTTACAATCTAAAGGACGAAATGTCAAGTTGGGCCAGTCTAGATTTCCAGAATAGAGGTAAAGTGGTTAGGAGCTGAAGGCGACATTGAAGAGGTGGGCTTTGAGCAAGGATTTGAAGATGGGTGGGGAGGGGGCTTGCCGTATGGGCTCAGGGAGTTTAGTCCAAGCATAGGGCGAGGCGGAAAGGGCAGAGCCTGGAGTTGGCGGTGGCGGAGAAGGGTACTGAGAGGAAGGATTTGTCCTGTGAGCGGAGGTTACGGGGAGGAGCGTAAAGGAAGATGAGGGTAGAGAGGTAGTGAGGGGCTACAGATTGAGTGCATTTGTAGGTCAGTAGGAGAAGCTTGAACTGTATGCGGTACTACTACTTAACATTTCTAGAGCGCTACTAGGGTTACGCAGCGCTGTACAGTTTAACAAAGGAGGACAGTCCCTGCTCGAAGGAGCTTACAATCTAAAGGACGAAATGTCAAGTTGGGGCAGTCTAGAATAGAGGTAAAGTGGTTAGGAGCTGAAGGCGACATTGAAGAGGTGGGCTTTGAGCAAGGATTTGAAGATGGGCAGGGAGGGGGCTTGGCGTATGGGCTCAGGGAGTTTATTCCAAGCATAGGGTGAGGCGAGGCAGAAAGGGCGGAGCCTGGAGTTGGCGGTGGTGGAGAAGGGTACTGAGAGGAGGGATTTGTCCTGTGAGCGGAGGTTACGGGTAGGAGCGTAAGGGGACGTGAGGGTAGAGAGGTAATGAAGGGCAGCAGATTGAGTGCATTTGTAGGTATCCCACATTTTCCCACCTGTTTGCAGGCTCAATGTGGTTTACGTTATATAGCAATGGCATCACCATTATATTTCCCCGTAAACAGACTGTGAAGTTAAGGGTAGGCAGGGCTTTTTTTTTTTGGGGGGGGGGGGGGGGGGGCAAAGCACTTTTCATTGCTGTTGTCAAGTATGTTGGGTTACAAAGCTTTTTGTAAGGTGAGGCTGAGGGGCCCATGCTCAAAGGTTAGTAGTACTTAGAGTCTCTTCACACTACCATGAAACTAGCTCAAAAGAACTGCACTGGCTTGGTCAAAGTAATATGCATGCAAATTAATGCTGCGTTAATTCTGGCAGTAATCTACTCAGCGCTAACCCCTGAATTCTATAAAAAGTGCTAAACATGTGTGCAATATAATTGAATAAGAAGCTAATTAGTGTTAATTTTTAAACAAGCAATTGGTAAATAGAATTAAAATTTATTTGTATAAGTTTAGGTGCAAATCAAAAAAGGGGGTGTGGAAATGGGAGGGTTATGGGTGGGTTGGGAGCGTTCCTTTCAGTTACACACATAATTATACAATAAGGTGGAATCCACACCAAATGTAGGTGTGAGCATTTGCCCCACATTTCTACTGATGGCCACACCTCAGTGTAGTTGTGGTTCTTGGCTCAGTCCAGTGTGTTTTTTCTAGCAAAAAAGGTGCCGGTACTCAAACGCTACCCTTCAGGAATGGGGTGATCACTGAGAGACCCACTCCATCATAGCCAGGCCCCCTGCAACCAGTCACATTAAAACTTGGGTTCCATGGGTCAATTTTAGAAAGTGGAAAAGGTGCCGGTACTGAGTACCCCCAAGTACCCCCTCAAAAAAAGCCCTGGCTCAGGCACTGACAAAGTTGCTAACCCCCTTCTCCCCCCCCCCCCCCCAAAAGAAAAAAAAAAACACCCCACAAGAATGCTATCAGCCCCTTGGCTCCAACCTGACACTTCTTCCCTCCACCCAAACATATCCCTGGTGTTTATTGGCACCTACCCTGGGTCCACATACCTGACTCACCCCCCATCCCCGAACATAAAAAAAAATGCCCTGGTGATCTAGTGGATCCTTGGCCCCCCTCAAGCACTAAAAAAAAAAATTCCTGGGAAGGGGGGTTGGATCAGGGGGTTGGATCAGGGAGGAGGGAGGCTGGGGCTGATTCAGGAAGCAGTCTAGTGCAGGGTGGTTGGGTTGGAGGGAGAGAAGGGATACTGCTAAACGTCTGCTTCTCTCAGCCAACCCATCTATGCTGCCCCGGACCTGGTGAAAAGTTTCCATGCTAAGTGCATGTGAGAAACTTTTTTTTTTTTTTTTAGCATGGCCACTAGGTGTGTAATGATCGCATTAACATGCATTTTAATGCAAACTGTGGTAATGTTTTAGCGTGACGTAATACCCGCTGTGAAACAATTTGAGCATTCGGTGTGCAATAATGTGTGTACAAATCTGGCGTAAACCACTGACAGTAGTTTTGATAATCAGCCTCAGAGTTACATATTCGTTGACACAACTTTTTATTCTGTTTCATTTGACTCCATTCCCCCAGGTATCCCTTCCGGTACTGGCTTTTGGATTGATTGTATACATTTATTGTCTAATTTGTGCACGCAAGGGTTTTTGTGAACATCTAGCATGCAGTAAATATAGAAATCTTGTGGGATGTACTGAGAGAAGACATGAGGAGGGTTGCCCCTTCTTCACAGTTGCATTTTGGTATTATTTTTAAATCTCTATTTTCACAGTTGGAGCTGATGGTTTGGCTGTTTTAAGAGCATGTGCTGGTAATTTACTTGCTTGCTACTATCTCCAGGTTGAAAGTAGCAATTTCTTTAATAACTGTTTTCCCACATAACTGTTAAGGTTTTGCAAAGTCATTTCAGTTGACTTTTCAGACTTTACAGTCTGATATTTATGATTCTATTTGAACTTATTGCTTCCTGTTTTTAGAAAAATGAAGTTTTCTTGGTGCCTTTTTATGTATTTAGATTTAGCTTACATGTTTTCAGTAGTAGCGCAAGGTAAGTTACATTCAGGTATAGTGGATATTTCCCTATTCATAGAGGGTTTACAGTTTAACTGGTTAGTATTCAGCCCGTGGTGGTCAGTGGGTTTTTAAGCATTGCCCATTGCCAGCTAAATTGTTGTTTAGTGTTTGTTCCATATTCACTATCCTGCCTCATGTGGGAAATAATGTAGTCAGTTCACATGCTAAAACATAAAACCAAGAAAGGAACTCCCAATTTTAGATAGGACAAAAAAATTCATTCCAAATAAAGTTAGGAGTTCTTTAGGGGGAAGAAAAGACATCGCGTAGGCAGAGGGCCAACCCGGTCCCCTGAAGCTCCCACACCAAATGCCATATTAAAATAATGTGTCTTCAATAAAATTTTAAGTTGTTTTAAAGACTACTCAGTCTGTAATTGTGAAGGAAACTCGGTCCATAATTTTGAGGCTACAAAATAAAAAGCTGTATATCTCGTGGATTCTAGATGGGCATCTCTAGAGGATAGAAGGACTATAACAATCTGGAAGGGGGTATAACAAGGAATGGTGGTAGAAGCTAGATAAGATGGAGATCCAGAATGAAAGGCCTTATGAGTCGAGCAGAGAATTTTGAAACATGCACGGAATGGGAACCGATGGAGAAATAAAGGTGTAGCATGGCCAAACTGATTAGCTCAGTAGAGATATCTTGCTGCAGTGTTAGGAATGGTTTGAAATTGTTTTGTTTGTGCGGATATGATACACCTATGTAGATAGAATTGCAGTAGTCTTCACTCCGGAATGCCTTGCCTGTGTCCCTTCTTCTGGGAAGTTCCTTTGGCACATTTAAGCAGGGGCTTAAAACTTACCTATTTTGCTGACACTTGTGGCTGTTGTACTGGCCTGGCAGCTGCTGACTTGTGAGGCCAGCGTCCTAGCTCTGAATTCCCCCTACCTCTCCTCTTCTGTCCTATGAAATTTGTAGTTATTTTCTGCTTATAATTTATATTTACACTAGATTGTAAATGGCTCTGGTAGCTGCATTAAGAGCTGTTTATCAAACCTTTATAAATTTGAAACTAGTGAATTATAGCAATGCCGGTCCATGTTCGGGCACCGGCACTGAATATCCGGGTATGACAGGACAGTCATGGCTGTCAGAACTTTTGCGGGTCCCAGCTGAATATCAACTGGGACCTGCATAAAGGGATCTGTTGAGGTCATCCAATCTCTCTGTTCTTTCTTCTCCCCAATCTGCACTTTTGGATGCTTCTCCCTCCTGATGCTCCACTGACCCACACAACTCCCTCTTAATAGTCCTCAAAGTCAAGAGATCCTTCCCCCCCCCTCATGCTCTCATTACCCCCTTATGGCCCCAAATCCAACGAATGCGTTTTGCATGTCGAGCGCGGCTCCATTGTTGCATGTTGAGTATAGTTCTTTCTCTGCAGGTCTCTGTGTGGGGCGCAGTCCTGTGTCTGCGTGTAGAACACTGCTCTGTGTCTGCCTGTGGAAAGCAGCTCCTTGTCTGTGTGTGGCATGCAGCTTCCTGTCTGCGTGCAGAGTGCAGTTCCACTGCCTGTGGAGTGTAGCTCCATCTCTGTGTGTTTAGCACAACTCTTCTCTGCAGATTGGGCGCAGTTCCAGGGCAGTATGTGGAGCACAGCTCTGTGACTGCAGGTGCTGCACAGCTTCGTGTCTGCATAGGAAGAATAGCTCCTTGCCGGCGTCTGGAACGCAGCTCCATCGCTACCGCAGCTTCAGTTCTGCAGGTACTTCTAACATCCAGTTCTTTCAGTGGGACACTGCTCATCTTCTGTCTGTTACTCTCAGCTTCTTTGCTTGTTCAGTGCATTTCTATCTTTGCCAGAGGTGTGCAACTCCTCTGCCCGTGGTGCGTGGCTCAGTTGGTGTGCTTTGAGTGCAAATCTATTTGTTCTTGAGCACGGATCCTACTCTGCCTGATGAGCGCAGCTTTGTTTCTGTCCCTTGAGCACAGTTCAGTCTCTGACTGTGGAGCATATTTTCACCTTTGCCTGTTGGGCACTGTTTCACCTTGTCGGTCAACCCCAGCTCTTTTCTGCGGGTTAGATATAGTAACTTCTCGGCAGCTGTGGCATACTGCAGTTTAGACTGTTAGACAAGGCTGCCTTGTCTCCTGTTAGCTACCATTCCTATGGCACCTTTTCTTGCCTTAGCCTCTTGGTGGCTGGCGAGAAGCTTCTCCATTGCTGGAGTTTGAATTCATTTCTGCTGCTTTTGTGGCTTCTTGACACCTTGGGGGGGTCTTTTCTCCACAGTGTGGCTCTCTACCCTTTTTCTTTTTGCCTCCTTTTGTTCTCTTGGCTCTGTTCTTTCATCCTAAGTCCAGAGCGAGCTGGTTGAGGAGTACTCTTTCTACGGGTGTACCCTGGTATGCTGCTGCCTTTTCTTCATGGCTCTTTTGGAGAGACTAGCACTCTAGTTAGTTGGTTCTCTCGACTCGAGTCTCTTCTTGTTCTGTGGAGTTTGATTCTGTCACTAGGCGCCGGTCTGGGTGGTTACTGGGCCTTGCTTCCTTCTGTGAAGTGTGACGCAATGTTTGGGATTGCATACTCCTAGTACTTTTTATGGTCGCTTCCTCTGACCATCTTGGACTCAAGGCAGACTGGCAGGTTTGGGAATTAGTCTTTGTCCTGCCAGGGTTTGGAGAAGTGGATCCTGGTCTATAAGAAGCAGTTCTTTTCCTTGTTGCTCGGATACGATTGTTGCCTTCCTTCCAAGGGGGGTCCTTTGGAATGAGTATCTTTGCTGCTTCTTTTACTACTCTTGGGACAGGGGTACGTAGTTTTTCTTTTGCTCAGGTTGTTTGTTTCACGACCTACGGCTTTTCTAGTGTCTAACTCTGTTCCATTTTGGTAGCCTGGTGGTTTGGATATTCGAATCCTTTTCTGCTGATCAGTTTTTGCTGTGTGTATAGCTTTGTTGGTTTTTCAACCTTCTGTATTCTTCTTTTCTCCCCCCCCCCTTTGGAGAAACTGCTTTGCTACATCCCATTGGTCTGGACTGGTGTGGTATAGATGACAAGGAAGGAAAAATTGTTTTTACTTGATAATTTTCTTTCCTTTAACCAGACCAGTCCAGTTGCCCTCCCTGGCTAAAGTCTGTCAAGAGTGTTGTTTCCTTTAGGTATGCATGGCTATTCCATGATGCTTAAATATGGTGGGATGTCCTACAGCACTGCCTACTTCATCTTCTCTATTCATAATCTTACGCCACTTGTTGTTGGGCCAGCTCTGTATGAGTCCTGTTACTTGGGATCATGGAGTTCTTTCCCTGGATTCAGAGGTAGATCTCTGTGCTTGGGCAAGCTCGGTATGGACCATTCCCTCCCGCTTACTTTACTGTGAGGGGAGGTTGCAGTTGCCTTTGGCCAAGCAGGAACACTGAGGTTCTGCATATTGGCTCCAAGAGTTTGCCTGTTTGGTATTAACTGTGTTTTCTTCTAGACTTCAGAGCACCATTGCTTGGCTATTCGAAATACTGAACATTCCAGGCTGCACGATCCCTTAAGGGGCAGTTTACTTGGAATTATTTTCTCTGTCTCCTTCCGCTGGTAGATGGACACAACCCATTAGTCTGGACTGGTCTAGTATGATTAAAGGAAAGAAAATTATCTGGTAAGAATATAAATTTTCCATGCGATACATGTAATCTACTTAGATTTCAGCAAAGCCTTTGACACGGTTCCTCATAGGAGGGTCTTGAATAAACTTGACAGGTTGAAGATAGGACCAAAAGTGGTGATCTGGATTAGGAACTGGTTGCCAGCGGGTGGTGGTTAATGGAGGAGGAAAAGGTGAGTAGTTGCCTCAAGGATCGGTGCTAGGGATTCTGTTCAGTATATTTGCGAGTAACATTGCGGAAGGGTTAGAAGGTAAGGTTTGCCTTTTTGTGGATGATACCAAGATTTGTAACAGAGGGCACCCCGGAGGGAATGGAAATCATGAAAAAGGATCAGCAAATGCTGGAAAAATGGTCTAATGTTTGACAATTAAAATTCAATACAAAGAAGTGCAAAGTGATGTACTCTTAGGCAGTAGAAGTCCATGGGAGAAGTATGTGTTAGGTGGTGAGAGAGAAGAGGGATCTTGGGGTGTGTCTGAGGATCTGAAGGCGATGAGACAGTGTGACAAGACGGTGGCCACAGCCGGAAGGATGATAGGCTGTATAGAATACATTCAAATATTTGATACAACATTCAAATATATTTGAAAGGTATTAATCTGCAAACAAACCTTTTCCAGAGATAGGAAGGCAGTAGAACTAGAGGACATGAATTGAGGTTGAAGGGGGGCAGACTCAGGAAAAATGTCAGGAAGTGTTTTTTTCATGGAGAGGGTGGTGGGTACTTGGAATGCCCTCCCATGGGAGGCGGTGGAGATGAAAATGCTTGGGATAAACAGGAATCCTTTTCAGTAGGAATGGATCCACAGAAGCTTAGCGGAGATTGGTTGGCAACACTGGTAATTGGGAAGCAAAGCTAGTGCTGGGCAGACTTCTACAATCTGTGCCCTGAAAATGGCAAGGGCAAATCAAGGTCAGGTATTTATATAAAGTAGCTCATGCAATGAGTTTATCTTGTTGTACAGACGGGATGGACTGTACAGGTCTTTATCTGCTGTTATCTACTATATTGCTATGCTTCTAGTGAAAGTAATCCTTTTACTTAGGGCCAGATACATTAATCATTTCCCATGGACACATAGAAAGTAGTTTTTCAACAGAGTGCTTGGGGAGGAAAAGCTCATAGTTGTACCTAATTTATAAATGCAATATATATGACATATGCTGCTTTTTCATCCTGTCACAGCAGCTAATATATATGACACTAGTAAGAAATGCCCGTTTCGGGAAAAAATGAAACGGGCGCTAGCAAGGTAATCCCCCCCCCCATCCTCCGTCCCTCCCTTCTGAGTTCCACACCCCCCTCTCCCTCCCTCCCTCTCTTGGTTACGAGTATGTGATGAAAGTTCGCAGCGCTCTCCCCGCTGCTGAATCTCTGGAACTCGTGCGTTGTGCTTTTGCCGCCCCACCCTCGACGTCATTGCGTTTTGACGCGAGGGCAGAGCTACAGTGACTGCAGGCCAAACCGGATATCTCGGGCACCTCATCTGGCTTGAGGCTTCATTGGAACGTTGGAGGTGCCTTTTATATATATAGATATACTGCTTTTTTCATCCTGTCACACTAGCTAAATGATTGGGTGCCTCCTTCTTTCCAGCAGATTGGAGGTAGAGAATTGAGTAAAACAAGTGATGCCACTAGTATAAGGGCTGGTGCAGACTACTGCCACCCATTATTTCTGTCTTCAGCAGCTGGTGTGGTAGGTTAGTGTAGGTTGGCCTGCTGTCTTCAAACAACATTGCTGGGTTACACAGTAAAGACTTATTGCTTGTCATCTTCATGTCTGTGTAGGAAGCATAGCTTCTTGTCGGCGTCTAGAGCGCAGCTCCTTGCTAGCATCTGGAGCATAGCTGCGTGTGGAAAGCAGCTCCTTGTCTGCATTTTATACACAGTTCCATCGCTACCGCAGTTTCAGTTCTGCAGGTACCTCTAACATCCAGCTCTTGTGGGGCACTGGTCACCCTCTGTCACTCTCAGCTTCTTCTCTGCTTGTTCAGTACATTTCTATCTTTGACAGAGGTGTGCAACTCCACTGCCCGTGGTGCGGGGCTAAGTTGGTGTGCTTTTGAGTGCAAATCCATTTGTTCTCGTTGAGCACGGATCCTACTCTGCCTGAGCGCAGCTTCTTTTCTGTCCCTTGAGCACAGTTCAGTCTCTGACTGGAGCATATTTTCACCTTTGGCTGTTGGGCATTGTTTCACTTTGTCGGTCAACCCCAGCTTTTTTTTCTGCGGGTTGGATACAGTAACTTCTCATTAGCTGTGGCATACCGCAGTTTAGACTGCTAGACAAGGCTGTCTTGTCTCCTTTTAGCTACCATTCCTTTTACCTTATTTTGTATGGCTCATTGCAGTGGCCATTCCTACTTCTGTTTTTTTGCTTTGGCTGCACAGGGCGCAGGCTGCTGTCGGCATCCATCGAGGTTAAGTACTGAAGGCCTTACTCCTGGGGCTTGGGGCTGCTGTTCGTGTCCCTGGTTGAGCCAGGGGAATTTTTCCTCTTGTTCCCTGGGGACCTGATGATCAATTCCCCATGCTGTTCTAAAACAGCATTGTAAAAATAGCGCTGGAACAGTGCAGGGAATTAACTCCCCAATGATCAACGCTAATAACATGCAAATTTAGGTACATAAATAGTGTTGATCATTGAGGAAAAGTGTGGGGAGATTGTGCCTGGGCATGCACTAGAGCAAAATTACAGAGCATATTCAAAAGCATGGATTAATGAGACAATCAACATGGATGTAGTGAAGGGAAATCTTGCCTCACCAATCTACTATATTTCTTTGAAGGGGTGAACAAACATGTGGATAAAGGGGAGCCGGTTGATATTGTGCATCTAGATTTTCAGAAGGCGTTTGACAAAGTACCTCATGAAAGACTCCAGAGGAAATTGGAGAGTCATGGGATAGGAGGTAGTGTTCTATTGTGGATGAAAAACTGGTTAAAAGATAGAAAACAGAGAGTAGGGTTAAATGGTCAGTATTCTCAGTGGAGAAGGGTAGTTAGTGGGGTTCCCCAGGGGTCTGTGCTGGGACCGCTGCTTTTTAACATATTTATAAATGATCTAGAGATGGGAGTAACTAGTAGAGGTAATTTTAAATTTGCTGATGACACAGTTAAATCGTGGGAGGATTGTGAAAAATTACAAGAGGACCTTGGGAGACTGGGCGTCTAAATGGCAGATGACATTTAATGTGAGGAAGTGCAAAGTGATGCATGTGGGAAGAGGAACCCGAATTATAGTTACGTCATGCAAGGTTCCACGTTAGGAGTCATGGACCGAAAAAGGGATCTAGGTGTCATCGTTGATATGTTGAAACCTTCTGCTCAGTGTGCTGCTGCGGCTAAGCAAACAAATAGAATGTTAGGTGGTATTAGGAAAAGAATGGAAAACAAAAACGAGGATCTTATGACTTTGTATCGCTCCATGGTGTGATCGCACCTTGAATATTGTGCAATTCTGATCGCCGCATCTCAAAAAAGATATAGTGGAATTAGAAAAGGTGCAGAGAAGGGCGATGAAAATGATAAAGGGGACGGGACGATTTCCCTATGAGGAAAGGCTAAAGCGGCTAGGGCTCTTCAGCTTGGAGAAAAGGCGGCTGAGGGGAGGTATGATAGAGGTCTATAAAATAATGAGTGGAGTTGAACAGGTAGATGTGAAGCGTCTGTTCACGCTTTCCAAAAATACTAGAACTAGGGGGCATGCAATGAAGCTACAATGTAGTAAATTTAAAACAAATCTGAGAAAATGTTTCTTCACTCAACATGTAATTAAGTTCTGGAATTCGCTGCCAGAGAATATGGTAAAGGCGGTTAGCTTAGCAGAGTTTAAAAAAAGGTTTGGATGGCTTCCTCTGTTTCTTCTCCCCTGATTAATGTAATTGTAATTGAATCATCAGTACATTGTAAGCCACTTTGAGTCTGCTTCATGTGGAAAAAAGTGGTGTATAAATGTTCATAAATAAGTCCATAGACCATTATTAAACGGACTTGGGGAATATCCACTATTTCTGGGATAACTACTACTACTACTACTACTATTTAGCATTTCTATAGCGCTACAAAGCGTATGCAGCGCTGCACAAACATAGAAGAAAGACAGTCCCTGCTCAAAGAGCTTACAATTTATAGACAAAAAATAAAGCAAACCAATTGTGTAGAGGAAAGAGGAGAGGCGGGTAGGTGGAGGCGAGAGGAAAGAGGAGAGGAGGGTAGGTGGAGGCGAGTGGATACAAGTGACTACGAGTCAAAAGCAATGTTAAAGAGGTGGGCTTTCAATCTAGATTTAAAGATGGTCAAGGATGGGGCAAGACGTAGGGGCTCAGGAAGTGTATTCCAGGCATAGGGCGCAGCAAGACAAGGCGCGACTTATAGGACTGTGCAGAATCATAACTTCTCACCACTGCCTCAAAGAATAAAACCACATAAGAACAGATGGTTCACAGTAGGCTCAGGCAGACTTCGTCATGTGACACAAAAGCATCCACCAGCACAAGTGTTGCCACTACAAAATTCTTTTGCTCCACTACAGCATTGCGATGTTCCTGAAAATAAAACTGAGGCGGAACAAAAACCAAGGAAGGTGGAACAAAAAGATAAGAAGGTACCCAAAGAGAAAAGACACCCCCCCCAAATCACTAAAACCAAAACACATACTAGGAAATGTAGATGGAAAGCGATGACCACAAATGCTCATAGTCTAAGCAATAAAATTCATGACCTTCAAGCCCTGATGTTGGAGGCAGGCTTGGACATAGTTGCAGTCACAGAGACATGGCTCAATGGTTTCCATGAATGGGATGTAAACATACCAGGCTATAATCTTTTTAGGAAGGACAGAGAGGGGCGTAAAGGTGGAGGAGTAGCTCTGTATGTGAGAAATGATATCGCAGCGACTGAAATGACAGGAAACTGGGGAAAGGAAGAAGCGATATGGATCACCTTAAAAAGAGAGGATGGAACCTCTCTCCACGTGGGCGTTGTCTACAGACCCCCGACACAATTGGAGGAACTAGATAAAGATCTGATCGCTGATATTCATAAGTTGGCGAAGAAAAGAGAGGTGCTGTTGTTGGGAGATTTTAATCTGCCAGATGTAGATTGGAAGGTTCCATCTGCCAAATCTGAAAGAAGTAGACAGATTGTGGATGCTTTCCAAAGTGCTCTGCTCAGACAAATGGTGACAGAACCCACGAGGGAGGGAGCAACATTGGATTTGGTGCTCACAAATGGGAATAGTGTGTCAAATGTCAGAGTGGGTGCACACCTGAAAAGCAGCGACCATCAAACGGTTTGGTTTGATATGACGGCTGAAGTGCAGGGCGGACACTCTAAACTCAAAGTCCTGGATTTCAAGCGTGCTGACTTTAGTAAAATGGGCGAATACCTGAGAAAGGAGCTGATGGGCTGGGAGGACGTACGAGAAGTGGAAGGACAGCTTCCAGGCTGAAAGAAGTAATAAATAGGGCCACAGACCTTTATGTAAGGAGAGTAACTAAAAGAAAAAGGAAACAGATATGGTTCTCCAAGCAAGTGGCTGAGAAAATAAAGGCTAAAGAGTTGGCGTTCCAGAAATATAGAAAATCTCAAGAACAGGAACACGGGGAGGAATACCGGAGGAAACTGAAAGAAGCGAAGACGCAAGCGGAAGAACAAATGGCTAGAAATGTAAGAAGGGGAGACAAAAACTTCTTCAGGTATATTAGTGAAAGGAGAAAGACGACTAAAAACGGAATTGTGAGACTAAAAGATACAACAAAACGCTATGTAGAAAATGATGAAGAAAAAGCCAATTTGCTAAATAGATACTTTTGCTCTGTTTTCACAGAAGAAAATCCTGGAGAAGGACCGCTAGGGACTGGCAAAAGTACACCTGAGAGTGGAGCGGATAGAGCACCGTTCACGGAAGAGAGTGTTTATCAACAACTTGGAAAGCTAAAGGTGGACAAAGCCATGGGACCGGACGGGATCCACCCCAGGATATTGAGGGAGCTCAGAGAGGTTCTGGCGGGTCCTCTTAAAGATTTGTTTAATAAATCCTTGGGGAGGGGAGAGGTTCCGAGGGACTGGAGAATGGCGGAGGTGGTCCCTCTTCACAAAAGTGGTGATAGGGAAGAGGCTGGAAACTACAGGCCGGTAAGCCTCACTTCGGTTATTGGTAAAGTAATGGAAGCGATGCTGAAGGAAAGGATAGTGAATTTCCTGGAAGCAAATAAGTTGCAAGATCCGAGACAACAGGGTTTCACCAAAGGGAAATCGTGCCAAACGAATCTCATTGAATTCTTTGACTGGGTGACGGGAGAATTAAATCAAGGACGTGCTATGGACGTCATCTACTTAGATTTCAGCAAGGCTTTTGACACGGTTCCCCACAGGAGGCTCTTAAATAAACTAGACTGCCTGAAGCTAGAACCCGAAGTGGTGAACTGGATTAGGAACTGGTTGACGGACAGACGCCAGAGGGTGGTGGTGAATGGAGTTCGCTCGGAGGAGGGAAAGGTGAGTAGTGGAGTGCCTCAGGGATCGGTGCTGGGGCCCATTCTGTTCAATATATTTGTGAGTGACATAGCCGAAGGGTTACAAGGTAAAGTTTGCCTTTTTGCGGATGACACCAAGATTTCCAACAGAGTGGACACCCCGGAGGGAGTGGAAAACATGAAAAAAGATCTGAAGAAGCTAGAAGAATGGTCTAACGTTTGGCAATTAAAATTCAATGCGAAGAAATGCAAAGTGATGCACTTAGGGAGTAGAAATCCAAGGGAGACGTATGTGTTAGGCGGGGAGAGTCTGATAGGCACGGACGGGGAGAGGGATCTTGGGGTGATAGTATCTGAGGACCTGAAGGCGACGAAACAGTGCGACAAGGTGGTGGCCGTAGCTAGAAGATTGCTAGGCTGTATAGAGAGAGGAGTGACCAGCAGAAGAAAGGAGGTTTTAATGCCCCTGTATAAGACGTTGGTGAGGCCCCACCTGGAGTATTGTGTTCAGTTTTGGAGGCCGTATCTTGCGAAGGATGTTAAAAAAATGGAAGCGGTGCAAAGAAAAGCTACGAGGATGGTATGGGATTTACGTTCCAAGACGTATGAAGAGAGGCTTGCTGACCTGAACATGTACACCCTGGAGGAAAGGAGGAACAGGGGTGATATGATACAGACGTTCAAATATTTGAATGGTATTAATCCGCAAACGAATCTTTTCCGGAGATGGGAAGGCGGTAGAACGAGAGGACATGAAATGAGATTGAAGGGGGGCAGACTCAGGAAAGATGTCAGGAAGTATTTTTTCACAGAGAGGGTGGTGAACGCTTGGAATGCCCTCCCGCGGGAGGTGGTGGAGATGAAAACAGTAACGGAGTTCAAACATGCGTGGGATATGCATAGAGGAATCCTGTGCAGAAGGAATGGATCCTCAGAAGCTTAGCTACAATTGGGTGGCAGAGCAGGTGGGGGGAAGAGGGGTTGGTGGTTGGGAGGCGAGGATAGGGGAGGACAGACTTTTATACGGTCTGTGCCAGAGCTGGTGATGGAAGGCGGGACAGGTAGTGGGGAGGCAGGAAAAACTGCTGGGCAGACTTATACGGTCTGTGCCCTGAGAAAGACAGGTACAAATCAAGGTAAGGTATACACATGAATTTATCTTGGGCAGACTGGATGGACCGTGCAGGTCTTTTTCTGCCGTCATCTACTATGTTACTATGAAAGAGGAGAGGAGGGTAGGTGGAGGCGAGTGGATACAAGTGATTACGAGTCAAAAGCAATGTTAAAGAGGTGGGCTTTCAATCTAGATTTAAAGATGGTCAAGGATGGGGCAAGACGTAGGGGCTTAGGAAGTGTATTCCAGGCATAGGGCGCAGCAAGACAGAAGGCGCGAAGTCTGGAGTTGGCAGTAGCGGAGAAGGGAACAGATAAGGATTTATCCAGGGAACGGAGGTCACGGGAATGGGGTGTAGGGAAGGACGAGTGTGGAGAGATACTGGGGAGCAGCAGAGTGAGTACATTTATAGGTTAGTAGAAGAAGTTTGAACAGGATGCGAAAACGGATAGGGAGCCAGTGAAGCGACTTGAGGAGAGGGGTAGTATGATTAAAGCGACCCTGGCGGAAGACGAGACGGGCAGCAGAGTTTTGAACCGATTGGAGAGGGGAGAGGTGACTAAGTGGGAGGCCAGCAAGAAGCAGATTGCAGTAGTCCAAACGAGAGGTGACAAGGGTGTGGATGAGGGTTTTGGTAGAGTGCTCGGAAAGAAAGGGGCAGATTTTACGGATGTTGTAAAGAAAGAAACGACAGGTCTTGGCGATCTGCTGGATATGAGCAGAGAAGGAGAGAGAAGAGTCAGATAACCCCGAGGTTTCGAGCTGAGGAGACAGGGAAAATGAGAGAGCCATCAACAGAAATAGAAAACGGGGGGAGTGGGGAGGTGGGTTTGGGGGGAAAAATGAGAAGCTCGGTTTTGGTCATATTTAATTTCAGGTGGTGTTGAGACATCCAGACAGCAATGTTAGACAAGCACGCTGAAACTTTGGTTTGGATGCAAGGTGAGATATCAGGGGTAGAAAGGTAGATTTGGGAGTCATCAGCATAGAGATGGTATGAAAAGCCATGGGATGAGATTAATGAACCAAGGGAAGAAGTGTAGATAGAGGAGGGGACCAAGGACAGAACCCTGAAGTACGCCGACAGGCAGAGGGATAGTAATGTTAAGTAGTAGAAGTAGAAGAGAATCCACCAGAGTGAACACTAAAGGTGCAGAGGGAGAGGTAGGAAGAGAACCGGGAAAGGACAGAGCCCTGGAATCCAAGTGAGGACAGGGTATCGAGAAGTATGCTGTAATCGACAGTGTCAAAAGCAGTGGAAAGATCAAGAAGGATGAGGATGGAATATTGACCTCTGGATTTAGCCAGTAATGGGTCATTGGAGACTTTAGTAAGCGCAGTTTCGGTTGAGTGGAGAGGGCGAAAACCAGATTGTAGTCAGAATAAAATGATTGTAGTGGGATAAGCAGTATAAAATGTTTTGTAGTTTTTTGGGATCTTGCCAGGTATTTGTGACCTGGATTGCCCACTGTTGGAAACAGGATGCTGGGCTTGATGGACCTTTGGTCTTTACCAGTATGGCAATACTATGTACTCATGTTCTATGTACTTAAATCCCTTGCACTTGTTTGACAGATCTGGCCTGTCCAAAAAAAAAAAAAAAAAAAAAAGTTGGACCCGTCAAACATTCCAAGGACTCCCATCCCCCAAAGGCAAGGCCCTGGTGGCCTAATGCCTCCCCCAAGCCCTTAACATCCCCCGGACAGAGCCATATCAATAGTGACATGGCATGCACCAGTTGTGAGTTGGTTGGCCTGATTTATGAAACATCTAGCTGCATCAGATATCAAATAATGATGACTAGGGGCGGCTGTTAAACCCAAAATGAGAATGTGTTTTTGGTTTCAGCAAGTTTGACTACATTGCATTGGTAACAAAGACATTGATCACTAAGGACCCAGGAGCTGCACCAGATGCTGGGGATGCAAATAACTTTCCATCGCGTCCCACAGATTAATCCAGAGACTTCTGGGTTGTGTCCCTCTACCAGCAGGTGGAGATATAGCAAACCTCGGAGGTTCTCTCTATGTGGACCTGTGCAGCAAACTGAACCTCAGTATTCTCTCTGTCTAGCAGGTGGAGGGACATCTCTGTGCAGCTCTGGTTTGATCTGGCTACTGGTGTCCTTTGGGCCTAGCTTATCACAGACAGGGGTTGAGTGGCTGTTTGCAGCTTGTGGTGTACACCTGGTGGTGCCAGGTCCCTTCCGGTCTCCCCTACCTTTCCTCCGTCGCCTGGGGCTGTTGGCCTGATTGGGTGTTCCTTTTTTTTTTTGGTCAGGAAAGTGTCTGAGACTTTGTTTTTGTTTAATCATACGGAGGAACTAGACGTTCTGCCGAGTCAATTTTGGGGCAGGCGTTTGTGGAGCATGTCGGTGCCTTCTGCTCCCAGTGTGGGGGCCGGAGAGCAGCATCGGGGGAGTGCGAGTCCTGCTGCCGTCAGCCCGCGACGGGGGTTCCCCTCAGGCGTTCGGTGAGTCAGAAGCGCAGGGGATAGTTTCTGCGGTTTCCTTGGGGCAGTTAGTGCAGCGTGAGTTGGCGGGCACCATTGTTTCCTCCCAGGTGCGACCTCCCCAAGTGGCGTTTGATACACAAGAGGCGCAGCGCGCTTCTGTGGCACAAGCTCCAATGGAGGGAAGCGATGTACAGGGAGCAGGGGAGTCCCTTGCAGTTCCTTTTTCCCTGTATTTTGTTTTATTAATGCACAATGCCTTTCTTTTGAAGAAGTCAGGAACTTCTCTTCAGGCAAGCCCCGTCTCTTCCTCAGCAAACTTCGGTTGCTGCAGCCTCTCTTTCCTGCCAAAATGTCCCTGGGTGGAGATTTTGGATCCTGAGGAGCTATCTGACACAGATGGTCTGGTTTTGTCTCTGGGCTCTCCCTCAGAATCTTTGGATTTGGCAGATGAGGTCACCCTGCCCTCTGAGGAGGGGGAATGATCCGACGTCTGCCCACCTTTTTCGCAGGGAAGAGCTTCCCTCCCTGAAAGGGCTTTTGATGTTTTGGCCAGGGGGAACAGGTCCGGTGCCCTCTATTATGTCTGGCACCTAATGCCCACCTCGTTCCTTTGATTGTAATGAGGCCATGAAGATCCTTATTTTGGCACAGTGGGCTTAAAGTTGCTTAGAGCTATATAGCGTCTTTACACACTACCTGCTCTACTACTACTACTTATCATTTCTATAGCGCTACTAGGCGTCCGCAGCGCTGTACACTTGAACCTGAAGAGACAGTCCCTGCTCAACAGAGCTTACAATCTAATTAGGACAGACAAACAGGACAAACAAGAGAAGGGACTATTAAAGTGAGGATGATAAAATAAGGGTTCGCTCCTGGCTTAGACTTGCTGAAGGTCGCTATGGTGGATTCCTTAATCACAGCGGTCATTAAGAAAACCACTCTCCCTGTGGAGGGTGGCACGGCGCTCAAGGCCCCTCAGGATCGTAAGTTGTAAACTTGCTTGAAGCTGTCCTTGAAGTAATGGCCCTTTCCGTGCAGGCATCAGTTTGTGGCTCCTATGCTGCGCGGGCATGCTTATCGTGAGTACAGAAAGCCGCCTCTCCGGAAGTTCTTGTGGCTGTTTTGCCGGCCTTGGAGTCTGGTTTAGCCTTCCTTGCGAATCTTTTTTATGATCTTTTGAGGGCTTTTTGGTGAAGGAGGTTTCCCTAGCGGTCACCACGCGTCGCTGGCTGTGGTGTGGCATTGGGCTTCAGACGTGGCCTGTAAATCACGTTTAGCAAGGCTTTTGTTTGGGACAGACTTAGAACAGATTGTGAAGGACCTCGGTGGATCTAAGGGCCAGCGCCTCCTGGAGGAGAGGTCCAAGTTGGTACGACTGGCGGGACCTAGACCTAAGTTTAGGGATACACAGTGTTACTGTCCAGGTTGCGGGGCCTCTTTTCAGCGAGCAAGGTCATCTCAGAGGCTTTGGCCCTTTCGAGGTGACAGGCGAGCCTTCCTTTCCAGTAACAGAAACCAGCCCGCAGCCAGGTCCACCCAATGATGGGGCCCTGGGGACTGTCCCTGTTCCTGGTGGAGTGGACCAGGGTAACATCCGACGAATGGGTCTTGGAGGTTATCAGAGACGGCTGCAAGTTAGAATTGGCTCGTCCGATAGTAGACTGTTTTCTGGAATCTCCTTGCAAATGTCCCGCCAAGGTGCTGGCGGTTCGACACACCCTCCTCAACTTACAACAGCTGGGTGCCGTCCAGCCTTTACCCCCAGCAGAAAGAGGTTGATACTCCATTTAATTTTGTGGTGCCAAAAAAAAGGGCGGTTCTTGGTGACCCGTCTTAGATCTCAAGTTCGTCAACCGGTCCTTACGGGTTCGGCTTTTCCGCATGGAAACCCTCCGCTCAGTGATCGCAGCAGTACAGCCAGGGGAGTTCTTGACCTCTCTCGATCTGAAAGAGGCCTATTTGCACATTCAAATCTGGCCTCCCCACAGGCGCTTTCTTCGCTTTGCAGTGCTCGGTCATCATTTTCAATTCAAAGCGATGCCCTTCGGCCTAGCCACGGCGCCTTGGACCTTTTCCAAGGTCCTGGTAGTAGTGGCGGCCTATCTTGGTAAGGAAGGGATTTAGGTCCATCCCTATCTACTACTACTACTTAACATTTCTAGAGCGCTACTAGGGTTACGCAGCGCTGTACAATTTAACAAAGAGACGATTGGCTTGTCCCAACAGATCAATCCAGAAATCCAGAGGCCTCCCTGGGTTTACTGTCTGCGGTTTTGTTGTGGTTGGTTAGTTTTTTTTTTTTTCGGGTTCCGTTCAGAATTTTCCTTCGTTTGATTAAAAAGAAAAAAAAAAAATATATATA
The DNA here is from genome assembly GCF_901765095.1 of Microcaecilia unicolor. Taxonomy (NCBI): domain Eukaryota; kingdom Metazoa; phylum Chordata; class Amphibia; order Gymnophiona; family Siphonopidae; genus Microcaecilia; species Microcaecilia unicolor. Next base: position 18,172,523 of record NC_044032.1, on the reverse strand, counting down.
TATATATAAGCGGTGGAAGTATGTTAGGCAATTGGTCTGACAATGTCAGGAGAGTTTTCTATTGTTTCCATTTCACTGTTTTGGTATTGTTCATACTGCTGGCTGCACAGGTCCACATATAGCAAACTTCGGAGGTTCTGTCTCCACCTGCTGCTAGAGGGACACAACCCACAAGTCTCTGGATTGATCTGTTGGGACTAATGTAAAGAAAATTATCAGGTAAGAATTAATTAGTACATAAGTACATAAGTAGTGCCATACTGGGAAAGACCAAAGGTCCATCTAGCCCAGCATCCTGTCACCGACAGTGGCCAATCCAGGTCAAGGGCACCTGGCACGCTCCCCAAACGTAAAAACATTCCAGACAAGTTATACCTAAAAATGCGGAATTTTTCCAAGTCCATTTAATAGCGGTCTATGGACTTGTCCTTTAGGAATCTATCTAACCCCTTTTTAAACTCCGTCAAGCTAACCGCCCGTACCACGTTCTCCGGCAACGAATTCCAGAGTCTAATTACACGTTGGGTGAAGAAACATTTTCTCCGATTCGTTTTAAATTTACCACACTGTAGCTTCAACTCATGCCCTCTAGTCCTAGTATTTTTGGATAGCGTGAACAGTCGCTTCACATCCACCCGATCCATTCCACTCATTATTTTATACACTTCTATCATATCTCCCCTCAGCCGTCTCTTCTCCAAGCTAAAAAGCCCTAGCCTTCTCAGCCTCTCTTCATAGGAAAGTCGTCCCATCCCCACTATCATTTTCGTCGCCCTTCGCTGTACCTTTTCCAATTCTACTATATCTTTTTTGAGATACGGAGACCAGTACTGAACACAATACTCCAGGTGCGGTCGCACCATGGAGCGATACAACGGCATTATAACATCCGCACACCTGGACTCCATACCCTTCCTAATAACACCCAACATTCTATTCGCTTTCCTAGCCGCAGCAGCACACTGAGCAGAAGGTTTCAGCGTATCATCGACGACGACACCCAGATCCCTTTCTTGATCCGTAACTCCTAACGCGGAACCTTGCAAGACGTAGCTATAATTCGGGTTCCTCTTACCCACATGCATCACTTTGCACTTGTCAACATTGAACTTCATCTGCCACTTGCACGCCCAATCTCCCAGTCTCGCAAGGTCCTCCTGTAATCGTTCACATTCCTCCTGCGACTTGACGACCCTGAATAATTTTGTGTCATCGGCGAATTTAATTACCTCACTAGTTATTCCCATCTCTAGGTCATTTATAAATACATTAAAAAGCAACGGACCCAGCACAGACCCCTGCGGGACCCCACTAACTACCCTCCTCCACTGAGAATACTGGCCACGCAATCCTACTCTCTGCTTCCTATCTTTCAACCAGTTCTTAATCCATAATAATACCCTACCTCCGATTCCATGACTCTGCAATTTCTTCAGGAGTCTTTCGTGCGGCACTTTGTCAAACGCCTTCTGAAAATCCAGATATACAATATCAACCGGCTCCCCATTGTCCACATGTTTGCTTACCCCCTCAAAAAAATGCATTAGATTGGTGAGGCAAGACTTCCTTTCACTAAATCCGTGCTGACTTTGTCTCATCAGTCCATGTTTTTGTATATGCTCTGCAATTTTATTCTTAATAATAGCCTCCACCATCTTGCCCGGCACCGACGTCAGACTCACCGGTCTATAATTTCCCGGATCTCCTCTGGAACCCTTCTTAAAAATCGGAGTAACATTGGCTACCCTCCAGTCTTCCGGTACTACACTCGATTTTAGGGACAGATTGCATATTTCTAACAGTAGCTCCGCAAGTTCATTTTTTAGTTCTATTAATACTCTGGGATGAATACCATCAGGTCCCGGTGATTTACTACTCTTCAGCTTTTCCTTTACTTTTTTTTTTTTTTAACCAGACCAGTACAGAAGCTGTGAGTTATGCCCATTGAGCAGTGGGATGGAGATAGGAAAAAAAATCCTGAGTGCTTTGCCCATTAAAGGCATTGTGCAGCCTTTTCTCCTTGGTATGTTTCTGTCTCCAGGTGATAGGTTCTTGTGCATCTCCTGAAGTGTTTGAAGATAACAGCTCCTAGTCCAGTTGGAAATCTGACTTTTAGTGGAGCAAGGAATATTTAATAAAAATAAATAGGAAAAAAAAGGAAATAAATACTTGGAGTGCTCTGAGGGATACTAAGAAGACTGAATTACTCCCCCCTCCACCTGGTGGTGGTTTTCTTTTTCTTTTCTTTTTTATTTAATTGGAAAAGCATAGCAATCTTTAGAAAGGTGAGGTGGGAAGTTTTCACAGGTGGGAGTTCCTGTGAGCCAAATGTTGCAAGGAATCTCAGGCTAAAGCCTGATTCCAGGATAGTGCTCTGCCCTTTTCTGTCAGACTGGTGGAAATTTGAAACAACCTTCCTGTTCTGCACTGGCACTTATCTTAAGCAGCATTGTTTATTTAAGCTGTGGCAGTTTATTTTAACCTGCAGTTTCTGAGAAAGAGAGAGAGAGATCCCTGGGTGGGAGGGTAGCCCAGCTCAAGGAGTGTGTCATGCAATAAATAATTTTTTGCAGAGTAACCTAAACCAAGGAGGCGAGAAGAGCTCTGGATGGGTAAGGGGGGAACCTAGCCTGGGAGTTGGTGCAGGGGAAGCCTGCTCAAGGCCATGGTGTAGCCCTGAGAGGTACATTGCTGGAAGGAGGACAGAGTAAGGTCTGGTCCCGAGGGAAATGGATTGCGATCAGGGGCATTAGGAGCAGCCTTGAATTATAAAGCCTGAAGGGATGGGTAATGGACTGGAGGAGGTGTATATTTGTACATAATTTTGGATTACCCAAAAGAGAATCATTAAGCAGTGGATAAGTCCATATCAGATAGTCTTGGCTGGATTAGATCAAAACCCCTTAAACCAAATGCTGACTGTATATAAAGAAGTTCAAATTTTGGATTTACTGCCATTGCAGAGTTTAGTAAAGTTTGCATAAGACAATCCTTGGGTGTGCGGAGTATCTTTTGAGAGAGCTGGAGAGAGAGAGACGATTTCAGGATTTTTACTTATTTAGATTTTGCTCACACCTTTTTCAGTAGCTCATGGTGAGTTATGTTTATGTACACTGGGTATTTCCCTGTCCCTGGAGGGCTTGCAATCTTATTTTGTACCTGTGGCAATGGAGGGTACAAAATAAGATTCATCAAGATCACAAAGAGCAGCAGTGGGATTTGAACCAGGAACCTCTGGATGTCAAGTCTGGTGCTCTAGCCACTAGGTTACTCATGATACTGATGATGATACTGTAAATAAAGCTCAGCTTAATATCCTATGGCCTTCTGGATTTTTTTTATCCGTCCCCAGCCTGTGCTCAACCTAATGTATAGGGTAACTTGACTGTGAGTGGAGAGTGAGGTACAGTTACCAGGAAGTAAATGTGTTGGTTTGTGGACCCTGGTCATAGGAGAACTGATCTGGTCAGTGTGACCCAGATTATATTAGTTTCTCAACCCTCCCACAACATAACAAAGTAGGAGGGGGGCCAGGAGAGGAGCTCATACTTATTTATGTGGTGGGCATGCACAGGCATCAAACCTTTCTGTGCACAAATTAACCTGGCATTGGATAATCATTTGATTGGTACCCCAGAATGTTGCATGCTATATGTGGGATTGGGGGACTTACCTGCTTAGTCAACAGAGTAATGCTTATTAGCATCAGAATGCTCTATTGCTAAAGAGTAGACATCAGCTTCTCCTTCCACGTTGGGGGAGTGGTACGCTTTGTAGCGCTATAGAAATGCTAAATAGTAGTAGTAGTAGTAGATTTGTTGTTTGGAGTAGCTTGCTCCAGCGATACTTAGATACTGTACCATGAAACTGTGGATTCTTGTTTAACTTTTCCTTTGGTGGCTGTATGGTTCTGACAGTATTCCCAAACATATCAAGCAATGCTCAAGCTTTGTGGAAGGGGGGGGGGGGAGTTTTTAGATTTATTTTTCTATTGTTGAAAAAATGTTCAGAGCAATGATATTTTTCTTTGAAAGTTAGCTTACTCTGTCAATTATTGTTGTGATGGATGTTTGTATTTCTGAGCTTTATTAAAAATACAAGTTAAAAAAAAAAGTTACAGTAATGGTAAGAGATGATATACAACCCCACATGCATTTGCAAATGTACACCTGTATGATCCCCAAGTCTTTTGTGATAATTTTCTATGGGCAGATGAGTCAAAAGAGAAACTATTTGGACAACACAGGTCCTGTTGCTTAGCGTCTTTCCGGACCGGCCCTGGATTGGACTGATGGGTTGTGCACGCCTACCAGCTGATGGAGACAGAAAATTCTGACTCTAGAGAGTCAATAAGAGCCTTGGCCATGTGACCCTAGCTTCAGTATTTACTCAGTCTCCAGTAGGTAGGAGGTGAGCCCATTAGTCTCTCTCTCTCTTTCTCTAATTTAAAAAAAAAATTTGTATAATCCTTCTGTTCCTAGGGAATCTATTGTAGGGGCTAGATTGAAGGACCTTTTCCTCTCCAACCTCTGGGGTGTAAACTCTGGTGTCCCGGGTCCCTCCCCCCTTCCTCCCCAGCTCCCTTTGCTGTACTGGGAAGGGCTACCCTTTCGGTGGAAAGGGTCTTTGCCTTTGGGAGAGGCAGTCACTTCTTTATTAAAAAAAAAAAAAAAAAAAGTGCCCCCGAGGCCTGAATGAGCAATTTGCTTTGTACTGCCTTCGCTCCTTCGCCTTTTCCTTGCGTTTCTCTTGTAGTATTTAAAAAAAAAAAAAAAAAAAAGCGCGATGCGTTTCTGTGGCTGGGGAGTGGGCGCCCTCGGCTCTTGTAAATACTTTACGATGCTAGAAGTGACAGCTGTGCCTTAGGTCGTGCCTTCGACTGCGCCTACCCCAGCGTCTTCTCGTTCGCTCCCTCCTGCCTCAGCAGCCTTGCGTTTGTCTGTGGAACTGCCTTCTTCGTCAAATTTGGTGGGGAAGGCTGCCATCTTGCCTGCAGCTGCAGGTCCTGCTGCGCACGATCTTTCTCCTGATCCGTGGTCTTCAGCAGTGCAGGGAGCAATGGAGGCAGTGTCCCTGGTGCAGCCTGGAGGAAGGAGGGGGGTTTTCCCCCTGAGTTTGTCCTCCAGATGTACCAGGCTTTCTTATTGAAGTCTGGTTTTGGAGCAGGAGGGGCAGGTGAGTCCTCCTCTAACTTTTTTCCTCCTCCAAAAAGACCTAGATGCTGGGATCCACAAGGGGAATTAGTGTCTGATCAGGATTTCCCTTTCCTGGAAGAGGGGGGAAGGTTTAACAGACGAGGTTTGGGAGGACCAAGGTGCTGCGGACCCTGCTGCAGATCCCTTTCATCAGGGGACAAGATTCTTCTGCGGCTTGGGTCTTTCATAAGGAGTATTTGCAGGAACTCGTCTCCTTGGTCTCCACATTTTGAGGAAGAACCACACCCGACTCCTGAGGTTCGCAAGGTGAACCTGTTGGTCCAAGGCACGAGGACTTCAGGAAAAACTTTTCCCATGCATCAAGACATTTGGGACATTATTAAGGCACAATGGGATGTTCCCGACTCCTCTTTTCATCCAGCCAGGTCGATGACCTGACCTACCTGTACTCAGTGCCGGAAGTGGACAGGACTCTTCTTAAGGTCCCAGTGGTTGACGCGTGGTCTTAGTGGTGACCAAACGTAATACGGTTCCGGTGGACGGTGGCCAGGAGGTTGAATTCTCAAAAATAGTTTTGAGGTTTCCTCTTTGACATTGCAGGCGGCTATTTGTGGTTCCCTCGTGGCCAGAGCTTGCTTTCGCTGGGTGGAGAGAGTTCTGGATAGGTCCTCGGATGATCTGTCTGCTATAGATATGGAGGTGGCCAAGATTGAGACAGGAATGGCCTTCTTGGCGGATGCCTTGTATGATCTGTTGAGAGCATTTTCCAAGTCTTTAGTGCTGGGGGTCGCGGCCCGACTCTCCATTTGGTTGCGAGGTTGGTCGGTGGATGCTGCTTCCAAATCTAAGTTGATTAAGTTTCCCTTCACAGGTTCTCAATTTGGAGAGGAATTGGATAAATTGGTGCGTTCTTTGAGGTTACGAAGATTCCTCGTCGCCTGCAGAATAGGCCTCGCCCGTCTACTTGGGGTTCTTTGTTTGGTCGTGGTTGGGCAAGGGATTTCCGTAAGTTTCACACTGGCTGGGGCGCTCAGGCTTAGAGGTCCAGATTTTTCAACAGAACTCGGTCCTTTCGAGGTTTCCGTAGAGGAAGTAGAGATTCAGGCGCCCTATTCCGGGTCCCCGCCCGTTCTTCCCGATGAAGGTGCGCGGGCCTCTCCTCTGATTCCTGTAGGGGCTTGGCTGTCAGATTACCTCCTAGTGGGTCTTGGAGGTTATTCGAGACTGCTATGCTTTAGAATTTGCCAAGCCTATTTCAGACGCCTTTCTGGAGTCTCCATGTCGCTCTCTTCACAAAGCGGGCACGGTATGGGACTCTCTACAGAGGCTCTTGGATCTTCATGCCATTTGCCCGGTTCTTCCTTCAGAGTTCAGACAGGATTGTTATTCCATTTACTTTGTGGTTCCCAAGAAGGAGGGCTCCTTTCGTCTTATTTTGGATCTCAAGGCCGTCAATCGGGCTCTGTCACAAGTTTTCGAATTGAGACCTTTCGGTCGGTGATAGTGGCCGTTTGTACCGGCAGGTTTCTTACAGCTTTAGATCTAATGGAAGTTTATCTGCATATTCCTATCCGGACTGTTCACCAAAAGTTCCTGCGGTTTGCGATTCTGGGACACCACTTTCAGTTTTGGGCTCTGCCGTTTGGTCTAGCTACAGCTCCAAACATGTTCATCAAAGTCATGGTAGCGGTGGCAGTGGCCCTCAGGAAAGAGAGGATCCTGGTCCACCCGTACTTAGACGACTGGCTTACCAGAGCGAAATCTTATCAGCAGAGTCTGCAGGTCCACAGACCGGGTAGTGCTTTTTTTGCAGTCTCTAGGTTGGGTGGTAAACTCAGCTAAGAGCCGTCTGGTTCCTTTGCAGTCCCTGGAGTATTTGAGGGTTACCTTCGACACGGTGCGGGGTCATATTTTTCTTCCCCAGGGCAGAGTCCTCAAACTGCAATCTCAGATTCAAGGGTTACTTCACAATTGCGTCCTCTGTGCTTGAGATTATCTCCAGGTCCTGGGCTCACTGGCAGCGACTATAGAGATAGTCCCCTGAGCCTGGGCACACATGAGGCCTCTCCAATTTTCTCTTCTGTCCAGATAGTCCTCTCAGCTGGACTCCCTCCAGGTGAGGTTGCCTTTGCGTTCCCAGGAACGCAGCAGTCTTTTTTTGGTGGCTGCAGGCGGAGAATCTCACCAGAGGAATTCCATTTGCATCTCCCTAGTGGACAGTGTTAACGACCGATGCCAGTCTCAGGGGCTGGGGGGCCCATTGCTTGGGCAAGTTCGCGCAGGGTCTCTGGGCTCCCGTGGAAGCGTCCCAGTCCATCAGTTTCTTGGAGACCAGGGCGATTCGTCTAGCTCTGGAGGAGTTTCGTACCCTGGTGGCAGGCAAGGCGCTGAGAGTTCTGTCGCCTATGTCAACCGCCAGGGGGGAACGAAGAGTCTGCTCTTGAGACAGGAGACAGCGAGTCTCATAGCATGGGTGGAACGTCACCTGTCCGCCATTTCTGCTGCTCATGTGGCAGGGGTCGAAAACATTCAGGCGGATTTTCTCAGTCGTCACCCTCGATCCAGGGGAATGGTCTCTCAGCTATAGGCCGTTTCAGTTGGTAAGTAGCTTGGTGGGGCATTCCAGTGCTTGACCTCTTTGCCTCCAGTCCCAACGCAAAGGTTCCCTGCTTCTTCAGTCGCAGAAGAGACTCAAGAGCAGAAGGTATAGACGCGCTCTTACAGCAGTGACCTGCCGGGCTTCTGTACGTGTTTCCTCCGTGGCCTTTATTGGGTCGTCTCTTACAAAGGATCGAGGCACACAGAGGTCCGGTAGTTTTAGTGGCTCCATATTGCCCTCGATGCCCGTGGTATGCAGATCTCCAGCATCATCGGTCTGCGTCTCCTCTTCGGCTGCCTGTTCACAAGAACCTTCTATTGCAAGGACCGGTTCCTCATCCAGACCCAGCTCGATTTTTGTCTTACGGCTTGGCTCTTGAACGAGCTTGCTTAACTAGGAGAGGTTATTCTGCTTCAGTGATTTCTACCATGCTTCGGTCACGCCGTTGGTCTAAGCCTCTAAATTATATTCACACCTGGAGGATTTTTGAGGCTTGGTGTTCAGAGGGTGATATTTCTCCCTTCAGGGCTTCAGTGGCGGAGATGTTGGATTTTCTGCAACAGGGTTTTTGTATATTATGGTGTCTCTCTCTTCTCTTAAAGTGCAGGTTGCGGCGCTTTCCTGTTTCTGCGGTAGGATTTGGGGTAAGTCATTGGCTAGTCTTCCTGATGTCTCCCGTTTTTTTGAAAGGAGTTAGTCTCCTTCGCCCTCCAGCTAGGACAGCCTTTCCGTCTTGGGATTTAAACCTTGTGCTTTCCGCTCTTATGGGTCCTCTTTTTGAACCGCTATCTTCTTGTTCCCTTAAGGATTTGACTCTCAAGACAGTGTTTTTAGTGGCCATTGCTTTAGCTAAGAGGTTCTCAGAGCTGCAAGCTTTTTCTTCCAGGTCTTCGGTTTTGCAGTTTTCCAAGGAGCGAGTGGTTCTGCGTCCGGTTCTTCCTTTCCTGCCTAAGGTAGTTTCTCGGTTTCATCTTTCTCAATCTGTCTTCCTTCCGGTTCCGGGTTCTTTGGGCACGGAGGCTCAGAGGAAGTTGCATACTTTGGATGTTGAGAGTTCTTAAGCGCTATCTGAGGGTTACTGAGAATTTTCGAAGCTCGGGCCGTCTTTGTTCTCCTTTTCGGGTTGCGTAAAGGTTTGGCTGCTTCTAAGCCTAATTTATCTCAGTGGCTTAAGGAGATAATAGCTTCTACTTACATTCTGGCCGGGAGAGCAGTCCCGGAGGGAGTTAAAGCTCACTCTGCAAGGGGACAAGCAGCTTCATGGGTGGAACGGTTCTTGGTGACACCCGTGGACATTTGTAAGGTGACGATGTGGGCCTCTCTCCATTCCTTTTCTAGGCACTACAGGTTGGATGTCTTTTCTAGGCACTACAGGTTGGATGTACGATGTTGACAGGAGGCGGTCTTTGCAACTCTAGGGGCTGCCAAATTGGAAGTGGGACTTCTCTACAACGTCCCTGTAGGCCTCCTCTATGTACCTCTCTGTCTCCCTCAGCTCCTTAAAGTCTGCTACTCTAGCCTCAAGAGAACAGTCTCATTCTCTGAGAGCCAGAATCTCTTTGCATCGAGCACACATATATGATCTCTCACCAACTGGGAGATAATCATACATGTGACAATTAATGGAAAAGCCTGGAGAACACCCCTCTCGCTGCTTGACTACTGTTTGCATCTTAGTATTATAGAGTTGTTTTTTTTTTTTTAATTAAAACTTCTTAAACTACTAGGGATATCAGATGAATATAAAGAGCCTTAAGATTGGTGTAATTTGTAATATATTTAGTGTGTGCTTCTCAGAAACTAATTAAATGTAACTAAAAATCTAATGAAAACTCCCCTCTTGTCTTAATTAGAATAATTGACTATAAATGAAGTTGAGCTAGGGGTGGGTGGGAATGAGGACCGAACTAGGCCCTACTTGTGCCTTCTAGAGGCTATCTGTTAATGCTGTGGCAGCAAGTTTTAAAACAATGGGGAAAAGGGTATGGAGACTGATAAAGTTTGCTTCCTTGTGATCAAGTAGATGCAGCCATTACAGATGGGTTGTGTCCATCAACCAGCAGAGGGAGATAGAGAGCACACTTTTTTCAGTGCCTCATACCAGCTTGCTCCACTGCCTCTCTTCAGTATTCTCTATCTCCCCTAGCAGAGTGGCTGCAGCTTCTTCGAGCGCCATCTAAAATCTGCCTGGAGGTTGCTCCTGTGCTTTTGCCAGTTGTTAGCAGGGCTGTTGGAGGCTATAGCAGCTTCACTTTAAAGGCACATAGGTTCGCCCTTTCCCTGCCTTACCCATACCTCCGTGGATGTGGACACATTGCTTAGCTTTCCCTGTCCTTCCCCACCAACAGTGGATGCAGGCACATAGGTTCGCCCTTTCCCTGCCTTTCCCACTCACTTGAGCCTCCGGAGTTCTATTTACCTCTGCGTTCCTCACAGCATTAAAAAAAAAAAAAAAGTCGCGTCGCGCTTAGACGCTGGAACAGAGGTTTTTCCTTGCCTTTTTCTGTGGGACCGGAGCTGTGATACTCGGTCCAGTGAGGTAAGAGTGTTTTCTAACTCCTCCGGGGTGGGCCCACGATCGGGGCGATTTTGGCATGAACCGCCATTTTGAATTTTACCGCCGTTTTCGGCGATGGCTGTGGAGACAGTAAAGCGCTGTTCCAAGTGTGGCAAGCGCAGATCAGCAGCGGGGCTCTGTAAATCGTGCTGTACAGACGTTAGAGCCGGCCCCGAGCATGGCAAGCGACGATTCTTCGCGCTCTGAGCTGGCAGCGGGTGCCATTTTGAATTTACCACATGGCGCGAGGTCGCGCCATGTGGTAGAGTCCTGAGCCCGGGGGGAGGCCTCGGAGTGAGGCTGATATGGGAGCTACTAGCCCCGGCAGAGATCCGGGTGCCCAGGGTGAGTTTTTCTCCCCTGATTTTGTCTTATTAATGCATAAAGCATACATGCTTATAAGAGCTCTCCCACAAAGCCCGGCATGGGCCTCTTCTAATGCCCCCCCCCCCCCCCGGTGGATTCTAGCCTGGGTATGCCCTCTGAGGCGTTATTCCCTGATAATTGGCAGAATATGAAGCGCAGAAGGGCTCATTCCCCTTCAGAGAGTGCTGCACCTCCATTTTCCCCCCCGTGGTCGGGCTGCGAGGATTCGGAGGACTTTGGCAGGCCTTCATGGTCTGAGGAGCCAGTCTGGTGCAGAAGTGACTCAGGATCTGGACGATCCCTCCGCGGTGAGGATTTTCCACCGTGATGAGCTGCCAGCGCTTATTTCTGATGCCCTGCAGGCTCTCTCTATTGAGGACCCTGCCAGTGGCACAGCCTCCTCTGTGAATCCTAGGATGGCTAGTACCAAAAAGCCTGCTCGAGCCTTTCCTTTGCATGACTCCATCCAAGAGCTTATTTCGGCTCAATGGGCTGACCCCGAGGGACCTTTGAAAGTTTCCAGGGCTATGGGGCAATTATACCCTCTGAGGCAAATATACCCTCTGAGTGAGGAGCATATGGCTCGCTTTGCTATGCCTGAAGTGGATGCCCTAGTCACAGCTGTGACAAAGAGAACTACCCTCCCTGTTGAAGGAGGTGTTGCCCTGAAGGATATTCAAGACCGTAGACTGGAATCAGCACTTAAACGGTCATTTGAAATTGCAGGTCTCACTATTCGGGCGTCTGCATGCAGTTGTTATGCTTCTAGAGCCTGCCTGGCTTGGTTGCAACAGGCAGTGGAACAGCCCGGTGATGGAGCGGAGCCCTTTTCAGATGTGGCTCCGCGGATGGAGTCGGCCTTGTCCTTTCTTGCTGACACCCTTTATATTGTCAGAGCTTAGGCTAAACACATGGCAGTAGCAGTGGCGGCTCGCCGTCTTCTTTGGCTATGGCATTGGGCGGCGGACATGGCCTCTAAGCAAAGGTTGGTGAAGTTGCCCTTTCAAGGCCTTCTCCTGTTTGGTGAGGAGTTGGAGAAAATTGTGAAGGGCCTGGGTGAGGCTAAACCCCAGCGCTTGCCCGAAGATAGGCCTCGGCCTTCCTCTAAGGGTGCGGCGGTCCACTCCTCTTACAGACCTCGCTTCCGTGAAGCTCGAAGGTACCGCCCGGGCGTTCTGCTGGGTTCACTTCTCGTGCCCGTTTTCAGCAGAGGAACTCCTTTCGCTCGGACAAACGTTCCACAGCCACTGGCTCAAGGCCTGGAGTCCAGGGGCGACCCTCTCAATGATGGTGTGCCAGCCCTCTCCTCGAGTCCTGTCATCGGAGGACGTCTTTCCCTCTTTGCCGAGGAGTGGGCCAACATTTCCTCAGATCAGTGGGTCTTGGACCTGATCAGAGACGGTTACAGAATAGAATTCGACGCCCCTGTAAGAGACGTGTTTGTGGAGTCCCGATGCGGTTCTGCCGTCAAACGGGCGGCGGTAGAGGAGACTTTACAAGGTCTGATTCAGATAGGGGCCGTGTCCCCGGTACCTCCCGCCGAACACGGCTGCGGCCGCTACGCCATCTACTTTGTGGTGCCGCGAAAAGGAGGGTCTTTTCGCCCTATTCTGGACTTAAAAGAATTAAACAAGTCCCTGAGAGTGTGGCATTTTCACATGGAAACTCTGCGCTCTGTCATTGCGGCGGTACAGCCAGGACAGTTTCTCACGTCTCTGGACCTGAAAGAAGCTTACTTGCACATTCCAATTTGGCCCCCGCACCAGAAGTTTCTGAGGTTTGCGGTGATGGGAAAGCATTTCCAGTTCCGGGCCTTGCCTTTTGGCCTCGCCCCAGCTCCCCGCACCTTTTCGAAGGTTATGGTGGTAGCTGCCTTTCTAAGGCGAGAGGGTATTCGGGTTCACCCGTACCTGGACGACTGGCTCATTCGAGCAAACTCTGCTGCAGAGAGTCAGCATGTAACAGCCAGAGTGGTCTCAGTACTTCAATCTCTGGGCTGGGTCGTCAATTTGGCCAAAAGTCACCTGACCCCCTCGCAGTCTCTAGAATATTTGGGGGCCAGGTTCGACACAGCCTCGGGGTATGTGTACCTACCCGAGCAAAGGTGGTGCATGCTTCAGAATCAGGTCCGTCTGCTCCTGAGGATGCCCCGCCCTCGAGCTTGGGACATTGTCCAGCTGCTTGGATCGATGACGGCCACCATGGAACTGGTGCCCTGGGCGAGAGCGCACCTGAGACCTCTATAGTATGCTCTACTCCAAAGATGGTCTCCAGTATCTCAGGATTACCAATGCAGACTCTCTTGGCTCCCTGCGGCCCGACTCAGCATGGAGTGGTGGCTCTCGGACAGCATGCTGGGGCGAGGAATGCCGCTGGCGCTCCCCGATTGGTGCCTAGTGGTGACAGATGCCAGTCTGAAAGGCTGGGCGCACATTGCAAGGGGAAGCATGCCCAGGGTCTAAGGACACCTGAGGAGTCGGAGTGGTCCATCAACCGCCTAGAGTTGAAAGCGGTGTTTCAGGCGCTTCTGGCCTTTCAAGTGACCCTGGAAGGATTGGCTGTCAGAGTGATGTCGGACAACACGACAGCAGTGGCCTACATAAATCGACAAGGTGGCACTCAGTGCAGAGCTCTAGCCGCACAGGCCGAACAAATTTGCCACTGGGCTGAGCTGCATCTTCAGTTTCTGTCGGCAGCTCACATTGCAGGTCAGAGCAACGTGCAAGCCGATTATCTAAGCAGGCATCAGATTGATCCAGCGGAGTGGGAACTTGCAGACAAAGTGTTCCTGCAGATATGTGCCAAGTGGGGCAAGCCCATGATGGATCTAATGGCGACAAGCATCAATGCCAAAGTCCCGTGCTTCTTCAGCAGACGGAGAGATCCTCGTGCGGCGGGGTTGGATGCCTTGGCTCAACCCTGGCCTCCGGGCCTACTGTATATGTTCCCTCCGTGGCCCTTGATAGGGCGAGTGCTCCTGCGGATTCGGCTGCATCCAGGAGAAGTGGTTCTCGTCGCCCCGGATTGGCCCAGGAGGCCTTGGTATGTGGACCTCCGACAGATGCTCATAGAGGATCCCTTTCAGTTACCTCTGGTTCCCAACCTGTTGTCACAGGGTCCGGTGACCATGGAGGACGCCGGCCGATTTTGGTCTTATGGCCTGGCGATTGAGAGGGCGCAATTGAGAGGCAGAGGCTATTCCAATAAAGTAATTACCACTCTCCTGCAAGCCCGCAAGCGTTCCACTTCCGTGGCTTATGCCAGGATTTGGCGCCAGTTTGAAGTCTGGTGTGCTTCCAGAGAGATCACACCCCTGTGGGCTCCTGTCTCGCCGATTCTGGACGTTTTGCAGGATGGTGTACAAAAAGGCTTGGCCTATAATTCCCTGCGGGTGCAAGTGGCAGCGTTGGCCTCCCTGCATGGCAAGGTTGAAGGCGTGTCTTTAGCTGCTCATCAGGATGTGGCACGGTTTCTTAGAGGGGTGCTTCGGCTCCGACCTCCTGTGCATGCACCTTGTCCAGCTTGGAACCTGGGGCTAGTGCTGAAGGCCCTTCAGGGTGCTCCCTTTGAACCGCTTTGGCGTGCTTCAGAGAAAGATTTGACACTGAAGGCCGTCTTGTTAGTGGCCATTACTTCGGCGAGACAGGTGTCAGAGCTCCAGGCGCTGTCCTGTAGAGACCCTTTTCTGCAGTTTTGAGAATCTGGGGTCACGGTTCGGACCGTGCCTTCCTTCTTGCCTAAGGTGGTTTCAGTGTTTCACCTAAACCAACCTATTTCTTGCCCTCCTTTGTCGAGGAGGAGTTTCCAGAATCTTTTGGGCAATTGCACCTGTTGGACGTGCGCAGGACTATGCTGCTGTATCTGCGAGTTACTAACTCTTTCAGGACCTCTGATCATCCGTTTGTTTTGCTATCAGGTCCTCACAGAGGGTCTCCAGCGTCTAAAGCCACTATTGCCCGCTGGCTTAAAGAATCTATCTTTTCAGCTTATTTGCTTGCCGGCCGGCCTCCGCCTGATGCCTTTAAGGCGCATTCCACTAGAGGAATTTCCTCTTCTTGGGCTGAAACTGGAGCACTCTCTCTTCAAGAGATTTGTAGTGCAGCAACATGGGCTTCTAAGCTCTCTTTTGCCCGACATTACAGGCTGGATGTGGCTGCCAGGAGGGACGCACATTTTGGAGCGCAAGTGCTGGCTCGTGGTGTGGCTTGTTCCCACCCTATCTAGGGATTATTTTGATACATCCCATCTGTAATGGCTGCATCTGCTTGATGACAAGGAAGGGAAAATTAGGTTCTTACCGTGATAATTTTCTTTCCTTTAGTCATAGCAGATGCAGCCATGATCCCTCTCTGTCTGATGCTATCTGCTGTAAATCTATTTCAGGTTCTGTTCGTGTTTCCTGGAGATTCCGTCCTTGGGAGAAAGTCGGAAAACAGTCTTCAGGATTCTTGTTCAATTAAAGGAGGATGACTTAATTGCCTCCAGTTTCATGTTTTGGAGGATGTTTATTCCCTCCAGTTATGTCTCAGTGGAGGATGTTTCATTCCGTCCATTTTGAGTTAATGCCCTTTGTTGTAGGGCCATCGTTCGCTGTGAGGAAAGCTCATGTTGTTCCCATTGCAGTTTGCCATACTGCTTTGGAAGCTTCAAATACTGAAGAGAAGCAGTGGAGCAAGCTGGTATGAGGCACTGAAAAAAGTGTGCTCTCTATCTCCCTCTGCTGGTTGATGGACACAACCCATCTGTAATGGCTGCATCTGCTATGACTAAAGGAAAGAAAATTATCACGGTAAGAACCTAATTTTCCCATAAGAGAAACAGAGATCCAGTAACCAAATTCTACAAACAAACACTTCCTTAGCATCAGAGCAGATCCAGAAACTGATGGGTTATGCAGATAGAGTGCAAAAGTGAACTCATCCAGCAGGCGGTAGATGGTCTTTCATCAACTCCTGGATTATTTACTATGCATTGGCTCCTGTTCCATTTTGTGGTTGTTAGGCCGGTATTGGGGTACACCTAGTGGTGCCAGGTCCTTCCCCCCCTTCTTTTCCAGTGAGATTCTGCCCACAGAGACATCGGCGGCCATTTTTTCTGCACGCATCTCTCTCCCTCTGGTGCGGGATGATTCTAGCATGGCTCGGGGTTGGTTCTCCAGTGATTTGGGGGTTCGGGTCCCGGTCCACTACTGCTGCCTCCTCTGACATTTGCTCTGGGGTCCCTTATAGCTGTGGACTGGGGTACATGTTTTGTAGCTTTTAAGGGTTTACAGTTTGGCTCGGGTATCCTGTTTTGGTTGGTTGTTTTAATAAAGCCGCGGCCAAGTTGTTTCCCATTTAATTACAAAGTATATGTGTTATTTATTAATTTGGGTTCTGTGTGCAAAGGGGCTGTGGCAGGGTGTCATGGTTGCCTATGTTGTTACACCGCTTCCACATGCTGTGTTTCTTTTCTATCGGGTGCATTCAGCAGCTTAATCCAACCCCAGCTCATCAGAACCCTGCATTTGTAGCTCTCTTCTTTGAAGCCAAAACACTTGCCCACTGTTCCTCCAACCAGGAGCAGTCTCACTTGCTATCTCACTTTATAAATTTTTTTTTTTTTCTTCTTCTGACCTTTCTAGGCCAGTTTTTTTTCTTTTTTGCTGAAGAGCAATTTCAGCCCTGCAAGGCGCTCTGAAACCCACAGATTGGGAGAAAAGAAACCCCTGCTTGACTAGCTCTTACTAAGGCTGAGCTACCCTCCTTAGCCTTTTGTACGAAACTCTCCCACCCCCTAAGCTGTACTGAGGCCCCCAGCCGTGGAGATCCATGTGTTGTCTCTTCTGCAGAGGCATAAAAATTCCACCACTGCCAACGTATGCGAGACCCCGGGCAAGGGATATGTGGTGACCCTGAGAATAACTCAGCCAGACAAGGGATATAAATGTGAAAATGTTTTCTCCGAGGACAAACAGGCTTCTTATTCTCACATGTGGGTTAACGTCCACATCGGCCCGAGAATCGGCATTTTGCAAAAGCAAAAATAAAGTTTTGCCAGAGTCTTCTGGTGTGCATGCACTGCGCATTTGCGTCTCTTCAGTTTATTTTTTTCTTCTCCGCAACAAGGTGCGGTTCCTCTTGTGCTCCTTGTTGAGGCCCAGGAAAGAATTTTCTGAACAGTGATTTTTTGCGAGTTTATTCGCTTTTTATCTTGTTAAAAAAAAGTTTCCCTCAGTTTTTCTTCTAAGTTTTTGCCCTGTTTTTGTTTACTTTGTTTTTCAACGTGGCTGGCCTTTAGGCCGATCAGTCAGGTTTCTTTCCTTTTTTGTGCCTTCTTTTTTGGCACAATTGCGTCTTTTGATTTTGCTGAGGCCGTTTTTTTCTTCCACGTCATCGAGGACACTCAGCGGCTTCAAACGTTGTACTCTGTGCAACCGGACCATCTCAGGTACCGATACCCATTCCTGGTGTATCCAGTGCCTTGGGCACTACCGCAGCCCAGCTGCTTGTAGTCTGTGTCTTCGTATGAAGAAACGGACCCAAGTGTCTCGAGAAGCCCAGGGAGAGAAGCTTTTTGGGGCTCGGTCTGTTCCTTCGATGTCGGCATCGACATTGGTACCGAGGTCGGCGTTGTCGACATTGAGGGAGGCATCGACGTCGGGAGCAGAGGTAATGGATGCTGATAGACCAAGTCACTCTGGGAGCAGTGAGGCGTTGAGTGGGTCTCCACCTGTCTTGAGGCCTCCTGCTGTGCAGGCCCCCCCGGGACCGACCATCGTCGGACCCCACTCTGAGGAGACGTGAGGATTCCACGTCGGCACCGAAGAGTCTCGGTGACAGGCTTTGAGCGAAGGTGAATAAGCGCCATCACCGATCTCCTTCGACACACGGTGCCAGGAGCTCTGGGGCGTCGGAGGCACCTGAGAAGCATCGGCGCTGAGAGGACCTCTCTCCCTCTATACAGGAGATGCCAATGCGTCTGTCTCCTGGCAGCCCGGTACCTGTTCCCGAATGTTACGTCTGTGGCCGTGACCACCCTCAGACTTACCCTGTTTCTGGGAGTCAGTGGCTGTGCTGGCTTCTGCTTGTCTCTGTCTCTGTCTTAGTTTCTCTCTGGCTCTGTGTGCTGATTGCCCTACTGAACCTCACCTGTGTGGGCTATGCCTTTTCCAAGATGGCTGCCGCCGACTCCTCTATGCCAGTATCCAAGATGGCTCCCGCTGGGCTGACTGCTCTGTGTGTCAAGCCTCTGTTTGGATGCAAGGTGATTGCTGCAGCTGTGTCTGTGGTGTGGAAGGGCTTTATTAATCACTTAGAGACTACAGCCCTGGCCTTTGCATTGTTCATTTAGGGCCCTGGTGTATAGAGTGCTCTGTACACTGTTTCAGTGTTTGCTCTGTGTGAGTTTCTATGTTTGACTAGACAGCTTAGGCACCGTGTGGCTTGTTAGCCTGTGTATAGCTTTGCTAGTGCTCTGTGTTTGTTTAGACTAGCCAGCTTAGGCACCGTGTGGCTTGTTAGCCTGTTTACAGCTTTGCTAGTGCTCTGTGTTTGTTTAGACTAGCCAGCTTAGGCACCGTGTGGCTTGTTAGCCTGTGTATAGCTTTGCTAGTGCTCTGTGTTTGTTTCCAGTGCATGACTTGTTAGCTTGGGCACAGCTTGGTTGTTAGCTGGTGTATAGCTTTCAAGTCTCCTGAGTGTGCTCTGTGTATGTTTCTTGTGTATGACTGGTTTGCCTGGGTATAGCGTTTCTATTAGCCTAGGTACAGTTTACTAGTCATTGTGTTTAAACCTGCCGACTGCCAGAACCCGGACAGTCCCTGCCTGTCGGCCCTGCCTGCGCCTAGGTGCCAGGGGGCACTCCTGGATCTTCATTCCTGTTGTTCCTGCTTGCAAGTTCCAGTTCCGGGTTTTCCTGTAAGTCCTACCGGCTGCCAGAACCTTAGGGCTTAACCCTCGGGGAAAGGTGGTCAAGCGTAGGTGAAGCCTAGGTCCAGTGTGTTCCAGTCCTGTGGGGCCCTCCAGTGTGTTCCAGTCCAGTGGGCTCCACTCCAGTGCGCACCCGTCCGGTGCGTTCCAGTTCCGTGTATTCCGGTGTAGAACTCCAGTCCGGGGTTCTGGTCCAGTTTTGTCTCATCTCTACCTTGGAGGTGATCTTGCCTGCCACTGCCGCTCCACGGTAGTGGCCCATGGGCTCACGAACCCAGTGCTCCCGGGGAAGAAGCCTGACAGCATGCCAAGGTCCGCGAGCACGCGACAGAATGCAAAGGCCATGAGCCCGGCAAGAACCCCCACCCAGCCGACCCAGCTGGGGTCCAGCTCCGTCATTGTGCTGGATCCTTCTATGACTCTTCGTCAGTATCGTGGGAAACTTTTGTCTAATCCTGTTTTGAAGAAGACCCCTGAAGCGGCAGCTGAGAGAAAACGTGTCCGGTGGCTTGGAATCGCTGAAAACCCAGTTTCAGATATGGACCCTTTTATCACGCTCTCAGAGTATCGCCGCAGCCTTGTCTTGAATCCAGCTTTGTGGGATACTCCTGAAGCTGTCGCTGAGAGGAGACGTCTTGGGAATTCCATGCTCTGGGCCCAGCAGGGGTCCAGTCCCATTCAAGCAGCGCGCCCAGACAAGCCTCTGAATCCAGTCCGAGCAGCGCGTCCAGCCAAGCTTCAGAGTCCAGTCCGAGGGACGCTTCTGACCGAGCCGCCTATCCCAGTTCAGGTGGCGTTTCCATTCGAGTCTCTGAATCCAGTCCGAGGGATGCTCCTGACCGAGCCTCCGAGTCCAGTCCAGAGGGCGCGTCAAGCCAAGTCTCTGCGTCCAGTTCAAGTGGCGCTGTCTACGGAGTCTCCTAGTACCAGTGTGGATCCCAGTTCCAACCCCATTTTTGAGCTGGATCCGTTTATGATGCTCCAGGAGTACCGGGTTGCCCTTTTGTCTGATCCAGCCTTGAAGGATACCCCTGAAGCTGCCGCAGAGAGAAAGCGTGTCTCCTGGCTTGGGTTTGAAGAAAACCCAGTTTCTGCTATGGATCCCTCTACCAAGCTGTTCTTTTACCGCTTCCAACTCCTCTCGGAGCCAACCCTACGGGATACTCCTGAAGCCCAAGCTGAAAGAAGGTGGCTTAGTAGTCCCGGACCGAGTTGGAGTTCCAGTCAAGATGCTGAGTCTGGAGCGAGTTGCAGTTCCAGTCAAGATGCTGAGTCTGGATCGAGTGGTAGTTCCAGTCAAGATGCTGAGTCTGGATCGAGTTGGAGTTCCAGTCAAGATGCTGAGCCTGGATCGAGTTGGAGTTCCAGTCAAGATGCTGAGTCTGGATCGCGTTGGAGTTCCAGTCAAGATGCTGAGTCTGGATCGCGTTGCAGTTCCAGTCAAGATGCTGAGTCTGGACCGAGTTGGAGTTCCAGTCAAGATGCTGAGTCTGGAGCGAGTTGCAGTTCCAGTCAAGATGCTGAGTCTGGATCGAGTGGTAGTTCCAGTCAAGATGCTGAGTCTGGATCGAGTTGGAGTTCCAGTCAAGATGCTGAGCCTGGATCGAGTTGGAGTTCCAGTCAAGATGCTGAGTCTGGATCGCGTTGGAGTTCCAGTCAAGATGCTGAGTCTGGATCGCGTTGCAGTTCCAGTCAAGATGCTGAGTCTGGATCGAGTTGCAGTTCCAGTCAAGATGCTGAGTCTGGATCGGGTTGCAGTTCCAGGCAAGATGCTGAGTCTGGATCGAGTTGGGGTTCCAGTCAAGATGCTGAGTCTGGATCGAGTTGCGGTTCCAGTCAAGATGCTGAGTCTGGATCGAGTTGGAGTTCCAGGCAAGATGCTGAGTCTGGATCGAGTTGCAGTTCCAGTCAAGATGCTGAGTCTGGATCGAGTTGCGGTTCCAGTCAAGATGCTGAGTCTGGATCGAGTTGGAGTTCCAGGCAAGATGCTGAGTCTGGATCGAGTTGGAGTTCCAGTCAAGAGGCTGAGTCTGGATCGAGTTGCAGTTCCAGTCAAGATGCTGAGTCTGGATCAAGTTGTGGTTCCAGTCAAGATGCTGAGCCTGGATCGAGTTGGAGTTCCAGTCAAGATGCTGAGTCTGGATCGAGTTGCAGTTCCAGTCAAGATGCTGAGTCTGGATCGAGTTGCGGTTCCAGTCAAGATGCTGAGCCTGGATCGAGTTGGAGTTCCAGTCAAGATGCTGAGTCTGGATCGAGTTGCAGTTCCAGTCAAGATGCTGAGTCTGGATCGAGTTGCAGTTCCAGTCAAGATGCTGAGTCTGGATCGAGTTGGAGTTCCAGGCAAGATGCTGAGTCTGGATCGAGTTGCAGTTCCAGGCAAGATGCTGAGTCTGGATCGAGTTGGTGTTCCAGGCAAGATGCTGAGTCTGGATCGAGTTGGAGTTCCAGGCAAGATGCTGAGTCTGGATCGAGTTGCAGTTCCAGTCAAGAGGCTGAGTCTGGGTCGAGTTGCAGTTCCAGTCAAGATGCTGAGTCTGGATCGAGTTGGAGTTCCAGGCAAGATGCTGAGTCTGGATCGAGTTGCAGTTCCAGGCAAGATGCTGAGTCTGGATCGAGTTGCAGTTCCAGTCAAGATGCTGAGTCTGGATCGAGTTGGGGTTCCAGTCAAGATGCTGAGTCTGGATCGAGTTGCAGTTCCAGTTACAATCAAGGGGTTGATTCCAGTCCGGGTCCAAATCCCGGCTCAGTTTTGGATGCCAACCCAGGTTTCAGTTCCAGATCTGCTTCTGTTCAGACTTCTAGTTCCTGTCAAGACTGGGATGCCACTTTGGGCCCCAGCCCAGCTTCTGATGTCAGCTGGGGTAGTGGCTTCAGCCTTGCTCTTGCCATTACACGGAATTGCCAAGAGGTCCAGGACATTGTGGGTTCCCTCTGGGAAGGGTTACTTTTGAATTTTGTTCCTCTTGATGCATCCATGTTCCTGAGGTTGCCCCGTGGTGATTCGAAGGAGCCTCCTGGTCACAGGTGCTACTTTTGTCTGCCAGTTTTGAACTTCCTTGTGACTTCCAGTCCAGTGATCTATGTCTGGCTTTTGAGACCCATCAGAAGGTTTCACCATAGTTACCCCTGGACACCTGAACTCCTCAGGGAGACCGAGAGGGGGGTCTTGAGGAGGGGGTACTGTTACGTCTGTGGCCGTGACCACCCTCAGACTTACCCTGTTTCTGGGAGTCAGTGGCTGTGCTGGCTTCTGCTTGTCTCTGTCTCTGTCTTAGTTTCTCTCTGGCTCTGTGTGCTGATTGCCCTACTGAACCTCACCTGTGTGGGCTATGCCTTTTCCAAGATGGCTGCCGCCGACTCCTCTATGCCAGTATCCAAGATGGCTCCCGCTGGGCTGACTGCTCTGTGTGTCAAGCCTCTGTTTGGATGCAAGGTGATTGCTGCAGCTGTGTCTGTGGTGTGGAAGGGCTTTATTAATCACTTAGAGACTACAGCCCTGGCCTTTGCATTGTTCATTTAGGGCCCTGGTGTATAGAGTGCTCTGTACACTGTTTCAGTGTTTGCTCTGTGTGAGTTTCTATGTTTGACTAGACAGCTTAGGCACCGTGTGGCTTGTTAGCCTGTGTATAGCTTTGCTAGTGCTCTGTGTTTGTTTAGACTAGCCAGCTTAGGCACCGTGTGGCTTGTTAGCCTGTTTACAGCTTTGCTAGTGCTCTGTGTTTGTTTAGACTAGCCAGCTTAGGCACCGTGTGGCTTGTTAGCCTGTGTATAGCTTTGCTAGTGCTCTGTGTTTGTTTCCAGTGCATGACTTGTTAGCTTGGGCACAGCTTGGTTGTTAGCTGGTGTATAGCTTTCAAGTCTCCTGAGTGTGCTCTGTGTATGTTTCTTGTGTATGACTGGTTTGCCTGGGTATAGCGTTTCTATTAGCCTAGGTACAGTTTACTAGTCATTGTGTTTAAACCTGCCGACTGCCAGAACCCGGACAGTCCCTGCCTGTCGGCCCTGCCTGCGCCTAGGTGCCAGGGGGCACTCCTGGATCTTCATTCCTGTTGTTCCTGCTTGCAAGTTCCAGTTCCGGGTTTTCCTGTAAGTCCTACCGGCTGCCAGAACCTTAGGGCTTAACCCTCGGGGAAAGGTGGTCAAGCGTAGGTGAAGCCTAGGTCCAGTGTGTTCCAGTCCTGTGGGGCCCTCCAGTGTGTTCCAGTCCAGTGGGCTCCACTCCAGTGCGCACCCGTCCGGTGCGTTCCAGTTCCGTGTATTCCGGTGTAGAACTCCAGTCCGGGGTTCTGGTCCAGTTTTGTCTCATCTCTACCTTGGAGGTGATCTTGCCTGCCACTGCCGCTCCACGGTAGTGGCCCATGGGCTCACGAACCCAGTGCTCCCGGGGAAGAAGCCTGACAGCATGCCAAGGTCCGCGAGCACGCGACACCGAACCTCAGCAGATTCTGTCACTGGCTGCTCCACCGACCCCGCAGCCTTCTCAGATGGCGGCTCTCGATGAGCGCATCTGGGCCCTACTTCCAGAGCTTCTGGAAGGACTGCTGCGTCGGTCTGCTTCGGTTTTGGAGGTGCTTGCGCCTTCCGTACAGTCGACTGCAGCGGCGTCTGGCCCTTCGCCTGCGGTGAAGTCCCCGTCCTCTGTGCCGCTTGTGGCACTGATGTCGGCTGCCACCCAGGTCGACTTCCCTTTGTTGGTGGAGGAAGCTTCACCGCAGTCCATGTGAGCGTTGGTCTGTCGGCATCGCCATCGAGGAATTCTATCATTGGCGTCGAGGCATGCTCAGTCTCGGAGTTCCCTGAGAGAGGTATTATCAGATACTGAAGAGGAGCGTTCGTGGGAGTCAGAGGGAGATCCCAGATACTTTTCTTCTGATGAGTTGTATGGGATTCCCTCTGACCATTCCCCTCCACCTGAAAGGAGACTATCTTCTCCGGAGAGTCTGTCCTTTACCTTTTATTTGGGGAAATGGCTACGGCCATTCCATTCCCTATGGAGGTTGAGGATGAGCCCAGGGCTGAGATGCTCGAGGTCCTGGACTATCCTTCTCCACCTAAAGAGGCTGTGACGGCATAAGATACTGAAGGAAGTCCTTATGGGGAACTGGTCGTTCCCTTTGCCCCGTGATCCCAAAGAAAGCCAATTCCCAATTTCGGATCCACAATGAACCTGGATTGACGAGGTTACCCCACAATTCCATGGTGGTGGACTCTGCCCTCAAAAGAGCCAAAAGTACTAGAGACTATACCTCGGCACCCCCAGGCAGAGAAACTAGGACCTTGTCTTCTTTTGGGAGGAAGACATATCAGGCCGCTATGCTCGCCGCCCGATTCCAGTCTTATCAGCTCTTCATGAGCGTCCACTTGTGGAACTTGGTGAGGCAGCTATCTAGCTTAGTTGATGCCCTCCCTCCGGAGCAGGCCGAGCCTTTTTGCCAGGTGGTCAGGCAGCAGAAGGCGTGTCGTAAATTCCTGGCCAGGGGCGCTTATGACGCTTTTGATGTAGCATCCAGAATCACTGCTCAAGGTATAGTGATGCGCAGACTCTCATAGCTGCGTGTCTGTGACCTGGATCATTCAGTACAGCAGCTGATGGTGGATGTATCTTACCGGGGGGGGGGGGGGGGGACACGCAACCTTTTTGGTGAGAAAGTAGAGGATCTTGTTGATCAGATCAAGAAGCAGCATAATGCTATGGATTCTCTCAAAAACTGGGCACCTTCTGCTACAACCTCCTCATCTAGGAGATATTTGGGGGGGGGGGGGGAAGCAGAGTGCCCCCAATTCCTGTGCTAGGCGTAGGTACACTTCGGCTTCTCGGCAGCCTACCCAGGCCCAGCCCCAGCGTGCTTGTTCTCGTCAACAGAGTGCGCTTAAGGCCCCTGCTTCTCCCCAGCAAAAGCAAGGGATGGGCTTTTGACTGGCTCCAGCACAGCATAGTCGCATTAAAATGATCCGTGCCGGACAACTTGCCGGTTGGGGGGAGGTTAATGTTTTTTCACCAAAAGTGGCCTCTCATAACCTCCGACCGGGTAAGATAACCCTCAATCTGGAATCCAAACCTCCAAATTGCCCACTGGGAATTCATTACAGCTACCAGCACAAGCAGGTACTTGCAGAGGAACTCTCTGCCCTTCTAAAGGCCCATGCGGTCAAACCCGTTCCACCAGGGGAAGAAGGGCTCGGATTCTATTTCAGGTACTTCCTTGTGCAGAAGAAAACGGGGGGGGGGGGGGGGGGGGGGAGGAATGTGTCCCATCCTAGACCTAAGGGCCCTGATCAAATTCCTAGTCCGAGAAAAGTTCAGGATGGTGTCCCTGGGCACTCTTCTTCCCATGATTCAGGAGAACGATTGGCTATGCTTTCTGGACTTAAAGGCTGCTTACACACACATCTCGATACTTCCAGCTCACAGGAAGTATCTTCAATTTCGGCTGGGAACACAGCACTTTCAGTAGTGTGTACTGCCCTTTGGCCTGGCGTCTGCGCCCTGAGTGTTTACAAAGTGTCTAGCTGTAGTCGCAGCATCGCTACACAGACTGGGAGTGCATGTTTTTCCTTATCTCGACGATTGGTTGGTGAAGAGCACCTCAGAGGAAGGTGCTCTGGAGTCCATGCGAATGACTATTCAGGTGCTAGAGCTACTGGGGTTCATAATAAATTACTCCAAGTCCCATCTCACTCCTGTCCAAAAATTGGAATTCATTGGAGCACTGCTGGACACGACAGCTTGGGCTTATCTTCCTGAAGCAAGGGCAGACAACCTACGGTCCCTGGTGTCCGCAGTTTGAGCGTCTCAGCAGATCACAGCTCGGCAGATGTTGAGACTTTCGGGCCACATGGCCTCCACAGTTCATGTAATTCCCACGGCCTGTCTACATAAGAGATCAGCTCAATGGACCCTAGCTTCCCAGTGGTATCAAGCTGTGGGGGTTCTGGAGGATGTGATCCAACTCTACCGATTTTCGAAAATCTCTTCAGTGGTGGACAATCTGGTCCAATTTGACCATGGGACGACCATTCCAAATTCCTCAGCCACAAAAAGTGCTGATGATGGATGCATCCCTCCTAGGGTGGGGAGCTCATGATGTAGATGGGCTTCACACTCAAGGAGCCTGGTCCTTTCAGGAAACAGGTCTTCAGATCAACGTCCTGGAATTATGAGTGATCTGGAACGCTCTGAAGGCTTTCAGAGATTGGCTGTCCAACCAAATCATCTTGATTCAAACAATCAGGTTGCAAAGTATTACACCAACAAGCAGGGGGGGCACCGGATCTCGCCCTCTGTTTCAGGAAGCTGTTCAAATGTGGCTTTGGGCACGCCGTCAAGGCATGTTTCTCCAAGCTACTTATCTGGCAGGTGTAAACAACATTCTGGCCAACAGACTGAGCATGGTAATGCAACCTCACGAGTGGTCGCTGAACATGGGCGTAGCCCGCAAGATCTTCTGAACATGGGGCACCCCCTCGGTGGATCTTTTTGCCACTCAGATCAATCACAATGTCCCTCATTTCTGTTCTAGGATTCAGGCCCATGACAGACTAGCGTCAGATGCCTTTCTCCTTCATTGGGGAACAGGCCTTCTGTATGCATATCCTCCCACACCTCTAGTAGGGAAGACTTTGCTGAAACTCAAGACCGTGGAACCATGATACTGATCGCACCCTTCTGGCTGTGCCAGATTTGGTTCCTTCTTCATCTGGAGTTGTCCTCCGAAGAACCGTGGAGGTTGGAGTGTTTCCCAGTTCTCATCACTCAGAACGAGGGGTCGCTTCTTCATCCCAACCTCCAGTCCCTGGCTCTCACGGGCCTGTATGTTGAGACTTTTAGAATTCACCTCCTTGGGTCTTTCAGAGGGTGTCTCCCAAGTCTTGCTTCTAGGAAAGATTCCACGAAGAGGTGTTACTTTTTGAAATGGAGGCAGTTTGCCATCTGGTGTACCAAAAGGAAGGAGTAGAGCAACGAAACTTCTCACAGATGGTGTTCAAACCAAAGTTTATTCAAAATTCTTCCAAAACATTGATGACAACCTGACACGACTCGACACTTATGTATTTTATATATATATTCACAGTGTATGTATATTTAATGTCTATGATTTTAAAAGTTATAGACCCCTGATGCAGGCCAATAAGGACGAAACACAAGTTGTGTCGGGTAGTCATCAATGTTTTAGAAGAATTTTGAATAAACTTTGGTTTGAACACCATCTGTGATAAGTTTCATTGCTCTGCTACTTCCTTTTGGTGCCCACTTTCCAGTAGAGCAGTTTGCCTTCTGTTTTTGACTGTCTTGCCGTGTGTGTGACAGCAAGGCCCTAGATCCTCTTTCTTGTCCTACACAGATCCTGCTTGAATACCTTCTACACATGTCAGTCTGGTTTGAAGACCAACTCCGTAACGGTCCACCTCTGTGTAATTAATGCTTATCATCGGCATGTAGAGGGTAAGCCTATCTCTGGACAGCCTTTAGTTGTTTGCTTCATGAGAGGTTTGCTTTTGTCAAATCCCCCTATCAAACCTCCGCCATTGCCATGGGATCTCATCGTCGTTCTCACCCTTCTGTGGATGCCCTTGTTACAGCAGTTACCAAGAAGACTAAGCTCCCAGTGGAAGGGGGAGTGGTGCTCAAGGATATGCAGGACCGGCATCCAGAGGTTTTCCTGACGTATGCCTTTGAGGTGTCTGCTTTGGCTCTCCAGGCCTCGATTTGTAGCTCGTATGCTGCCAGGGCGTACCTCAATTGGCTTCAGCAGGCTCTGGAGGCAGGACCATGATGCGGATCCGGCCTTGAGGCCATTGTACCCCACATGGACTGGACTCCATTTATGATCTGGTTCGGACTTCAACAAAACAGATGGCACTGGCGGTTGTTTCTTATTGGTTATTTTGGCTACGTCATTGGGTGGCGGATTTGGCGTCCAAACAGCGGCTCACTTTATGGATTTTGTAAAATATAGAAAATGTTTATATGGTATAAGTTGACTGAGTTGAAAAGAACAGTAGTGAGGTTTTTGCTGTTGATTTGAAAGTAACAGAGCACTTAAGTAGTGCCATTTGTTTTCTGAAGCTTTTCTGCCTTAAAGAAACATTTTGAAGAAATTTTTTTTTTACATAGGATATTTTGAAAAAAGAGAGCCTGCACATCGGAGAATCTGTCAATAATGTGAGTGGATTTTTTGTTAGTAATATTTGTTGTTCTGGTGGTGCTTCACACCTCTGATATTCTTCATTTGTAATATATTTTATGTACAGTGCACGTCGGATAAGCGCATGCTCTGTTTAATTGCATGCCGTACTTCGGTCCTATTTTTGGTGCCATCAATTTCTATGGGGGCAAACTTCAGTTTAGCGCACCACTGATAAGTGCAAGATTCGCTTATATGCATGGTTTGACTGCTCCTCTGCAGGGAAGACTCCGCATAAGCATTTGCACGGAATATGGAAGCCGATTGGCGCATGACAACCAACAAGATTTCAAATTTACCGCCCCTTTAACTACCACAGGCAGAATAAGTGAAAGAATGTTGTTAGAGTGTACACTGGGGTGGTCGTCGTCGTCATGGAGGAACTGTAAGACTTTAACACTGGCTGAATGAATAGAAGTTCTTAAAAATTTTGAAAACAAACAAAAGTCAAGCATCTATTGCTAAAGAATATGGTGTCAATCCCAGTCAAATTTCACGTGTCTAGAAGCAGAAAGACCAGCTTCTAGAAGACTGGCAAAACAATACAAATCCACAATGGAAACGAAAACGGGCGGGAAAAGCTGAGGAGGTAGAAGATGCTCTTCTTTGGTGGTTTTCTTGAGTCAGGAGCAGACAGTTTCCTGTCAGTGGTCCACTGCTTATGGAGAAAGCTAATCAGCTAGCTGAAAGTCTTGGACTAACTGATTTCAAAGCCACTGTTGAATGGTTGGAAAGATGGAAGGAGAGGAACAACATAAAATTCAAGAAACAGCATGGTGAGAAATAAGATGTTGATGACTTTGGTGCTGAAAATTGGGTTGTTTCAGTTGTTTCTACCATCTTGAACGAGTTTGCACCTTGTGACATTTTCATTGCTGATGAAAATGGTCTCTACTGGCGAGCAATTCCTGATGGAACACTTGCATTCAAACATGCCGAAACTATTGGAGGTAAAATGTCGAAGGACCGACTGACTATCCTCCTTTGCTGCAATATAGATGGGAGTGAGAAGTTGGAACCCCTCGTCATTGGAAAGAGCAAACAGCCCCGTTTCTTCAAGAAAGTTAAGCGACTTCCTGTGTCATATGAAGCTAACGCAAATTCATGGATGACTTGGGAAATTTGGAAGCAGTGGCTAAAGAAGTTACTAGAATGCGGGCACAAAAGCGTCAGATTTTGTTGCTTTGTGATAATTGTGCTGCACACAGGGATGATGTCAGGCCGTCTAACGTCAAGGTGGTCTTCCTGCCACCAAACACTACCTCTATGATCAAACCTCTGGATCAGGGCATAATAGCCAATTTCAAACATTATCGGGCTCTTGTGCTATGTCGTCTGATGAGCGTTATGAATGACCAGACTGGCAAGGATAAATGTGCGGTTGAACTGGCTCGTAATCTATCACTGTTGGATTCCCTACTTATGCAGAGAAAAGCCTGGAATCATGTTACACAGGCAACCATTGTGAACTGCTACAAGCAGGCAAGCTTTGTTAAGGATGTGGAGAGAGACGAAACAAATGCAGCTGTTGCAAACGCGCCAGATGAACAGGTTATTGACATCCCAGCCGGTGTTACTGAAGAGGAGTTTCATTGCTACGTAGCTGTTGATTGTGATCTACAAACAGTGGACGACAGCACTGATGTCGAGATATGCGCCTACACGCAGGCAACAACGGCTGATGATGAAACAGATGAAGAAATGAGCAGCGAGGCACATTAAATTCAACAACCTCCTGTCACTTTTGCAAGAGCGTAATCTGGAGGCCACTGGATGTCAGTGCTATGACAGTTTTTACCGTCTGGCAGACGTAGTCTATGGAACTCACAGACCCAAGAGTGTACAGAGGACTATAACTGATTACTTCAAGTAAGCCTAACGTCAGTTAACGGAGACTGTATACTGTACGTATAATAAAACAGTACTGTTCATATGTTTATCAGATGTCAAGCTTCTTTGGGTCACAACGGTTAAGTGCACGCTCTGGTTAACTGCATGCATTTCTTTGGTCTCAGACCCTTGCACTTAAGCGGATTGCACTGTATTTGTTGTTATGCTTCTATGCAAACATCCAAGCAACATAATAAAACATAGTAAAAAATGTTGAAAGACAACCCTTTTTGACTTCTACCTAATACTATCAACAGCCTACCTATCCTGCCTAAAAATACCCCATGTACCTCATGACTAATAAAACCTTTAGCTTACCCCCAGTTTGTAAGTACACCTGGGTGTGGACAGAAGAGATTGTAATATATTTTGGAAAAGTTGTTTTAACATAAATATAAATGTTTGAATGCACAGATTGTTTGTAGCATTATTCCTTTTAAATTGTACATGTTAAAGTGCTTCTGTTTAATATTGTTCCAATAACTTTATTTTCAAGCAGCTGTGGCAAAGAACGTGCCAGTGAGTTGAGCCTTTAATATCAGGCACAGCTTACTACTTGGTATTAAATTTGTACTAAAATCTCCAGTGACATGAATTTGTTTGTCTCATTTTATTCCTGGTAGGCTATAGTCAGTTTTCAGTATGACTACATGTAATTTGTTGCTTGTAGCAGTCTGTGTTTCAAAGAGACATTGTATGACATAATTTGCTATTTTTTACTATTGAATTGCATCTTCCTTGTAGTTTCACATTGTCGTTTTATTTGGTCTTGGTGAATTCCATGCGGACTGAAACATTTGGTTGGGGGGGGGGGGGGGGAGAACTTTTCTCCCTTCTCATTGAATTCTTCTTGTTAGATTTGCTTCTGGATGATAAATGGAGTTGTCAATTCAGCATCAGAAATCTCATTAGGAAGAAGTGTTTTGGAGTTGTTGTGACTTTTTCCAGGGCTAGCTTTAGAACATAGGCAATAATTGCTGGTGCTATCCTTGGTTGATTTCAGCCCCTCTATTGGCTTGGATTAATGGGGAAGTGGTAGGAAAGTGGTGAATGTAAACATTACAAGTAAAAAGTGAGTACAAGGCTTACTTCTCCCTAGCCTCCACCTCCTGGTTCTTAATCTGCACTCTTTCATGAGGGGAACAGGTAACACCCTAAGGTATATGGGCGGGTGTGTAGATAATGGTACCAAGTCTACAGCATAAACATACCTAATCACTAGTCACAAGGCTCAAAAACCAACTTTATCTAATTGTCTCCTATTAAGAAATATGTACTATCAGAAGTATATGCAAGGGAGAATTTATTTAAAATGGCAAATGTTGGCAAATATTTCTAGGACAGTTTCCAAGAACTAATATAAACCACTAGGTGTAATGTAAGCAAGCATGGTGCCCTTGATCCAACACACACAGTTTTTTGTTTTTAAACCAAAAGGTAATCTACCCAGCTGTAATGTGATCACAGAAATTAAAATCTATGACCTGCACATGACAGTGAAGTTTTCTTTCTTGGAGGTGATGGGATGAGTAGCCGGCTTGGTCACAGGAGGTGGGGCTTTGAGGAGGTGGTCCTTTGAGTCTGATCTTTGCATGTCCATATTTATGCTGTTTATCATGCATTTCCTTCAAGTCATGAAGCGCTATGGACAGTGATAGACTGAGGGCCTTTGTTGTGGTTCTAGGCCCAGTCATAGAGATGGCCACCGTATCATCTCCAGATGTCTTTAAATATATGGTGTAAGACTCAGTAGCCTGAAACTGCATAAACAATAGTCTTTCTTCAAGGTCTCCTTCATTCTTTTAGGCAGGTTCTTAGATGAATCATTGAACAGACTGTTCCATCAGGGTAAGGCCATCACATTTTATCTGATGCAAGGCGAGGTAACAGTCTATAGTACACAGAATCCATGTGGCATCACAAGGCTTTAATTTAGGCTTGGTCAGATTTATTTGTTTGTGATATTTATATCCCACATTATCCCAAACAAGTTTGAGTTTAATGTGATGTACAATAAACAGTATTTTTTATTTTATTTGTTACATTTGTACCCCACATTTTCCCACCTTTTTGAAGGTTCAATGTGGCTTACATAGTGCCGGAGAGCAGTTGCAGATTCCAGTGTATTGGATACATAACTAAGAATAATGCATAAGAAATTTAATTGTTGTAAGAATCCAATTTTACAATACAGTATCATAAACATACTGGGATAGCTATGAATGTTTAACATTTAGAAAATCTATTATGAATGAGAAATTGTACATGAAGCAAAGAGAAAGTTAATGGTAAACAGAGTAATAACTAATTCAGTTAATTGTTGTGTGATACACACATTGTGATGTAGGCTATATAGGTGCAGGTTGGACTAGTGCTGAGGGATTTTCTGTGAGCTAGGCATGTCTCCCCAGGGTGCAATCCATGGCCTGCATTCCTTAAGGTATCCACAGACCTTCCTCAGGTTGAGTTTGGAGGAGCCTGTCTCTTTATGATCCCAAGCTCTAGCACACAGGTCAAGTTTGTGAGACTGGATTGGTGATCCTCAACTAATTGAGGGGGGGGGGGGGTTGTCCCCTTTCTGTACATTCACAGGTGAAAGAGGTACATTTCTGATTTCCTTTTCATTTTTCTAGACAAATGAATGTGTTGTGTTCCTCCTTCCATTAGCAGATGGTGGTAGAGAAACTGAACCATTCCAGTGACATCACTGGCATAAGGGCTGGTTGCAAAAATGGTAGGGGTATGGTGACCCAGTATCTGTAGAACCCAGCGGGACAGCAGTGCCACTTGTTCCATTTATCGTGCATTTGATGGGGTTGTGTTAGAGGCATTGGAGACTGAGTACCTGAGGTTTCTGGAGATCCTACGACTCCCTTGTGACTACTGATGGCAGGAGTCTTGGTGGGAACAGTGGCCATTTTGACCTGAGTCCACCAAATGGTGGACCAGAGTAAGGAACAGGGCATTCATGAGGCAGAGGCCTTGATCGAGGCCTGTCCATAGGTGACCAACACTTCAGCTGGGGGGGGGGGGGGGGGGGGGGGGCGGCTCCCAGGAGGGGCCTTGGAAGTTCTGGGGCTGCAGTAATTGCAGACAGTAGGGGCACTCCATCTGGGTAATCCTCGATCTCAGGAGAAGTCAACAAATCACTGCAAGTCGAGCATTTTCATGTGTTAACGGTACACTCCGTAATGGCAGTGGTTCGTCCAAGAGAATTTCTCACTTTGGTTTTCAAGGAGGCTTACTTCCATATAGTCATTTGGCCTCTTCACCAGTGTTTCCTTCAGTTTGCTGTCCTAGGATGTCGCTTCCAGTTTTGGGCAATACCATTCGGCCTTTCTATGGCTTCCAAGACCATTTCCAAGGATGTGGTAGTCTTCCTCGGACGAGGGTATCAGGGTTTACCTTTATCTGGATGATTAGCTGATCAAGGCATCCTCTTTTCAGGAGAGTACTCTTTGAACCTCTTGTGTGATCTCTTGCAGTCTCTTGCTTGGTTTATCAATTTTACCAAAAACCAATTGATGCCGTTTCAGACTCTGGAGTATTTGGGGTTTTGTTTCAACATTCTTCAGGGTAGAGTATTTCTTCCGGACCTCAGGGAGACAAACTTCAAGCTGGATCCTTTGTTCAAAGTTCTGAGTCCATGTTCATGGGATTATATTCAGATCCTGTTCTCCATGGCAGCGACTCTGTGGTTCCCTGGGACAGGGTGCATACGAGACCTCTTCAGCAGTCACTCCTGTCTTGCTAGTCTCTGCTGTCGCAGGACTACAATCATAGTCTTCCTTGGACCCTGCAGGCGAAGCTCAGCCTGCTCTGGTGGCTTCAGTTGAGTAATCTTCTCAAGGGAACTCTTCGCAATGCCACAATGGTTAGTGGTAGTTAAGGACACCAGCCTCAAGGACTGGGGGGCGCACAGACTCCAGTATTATGCTCAGTGTCTTTGAGCAGCAGGGTGATGGTGTAATGGCCAGTCAATTATCTGGAGCTGAGAGTGGTCTGGAAAGGTCTTTCAGACTGTTCTTTGGGGGCACTGGGTTTGGATTCTGTCAGACTACATGACTGCAGTGGCCTACATAATCAGGCAACGAGGAATTACATAGTAACATAGTAGATTTCTTTACTCAGCGCGTAGTTAGACTCTGGAACTCATTGCCGGAGAAGGTAGTGACAGCAGCTGGCCTTGCTGAGTTTAAAGGGGGTCTGGACAGATTTCTGAAGGAAAAGTCCATTGATCGTTATTAAATTTTTGGGTTTTTTGCCAGGTTCTTGGGGCCTGGATTGGCTGCTGTCGGAGATAGAGTGCTGGGCTTGATGGATCTTTGGTCTTTTCCCAGCGTGACAGTGCTTATGTGCTTATGACGGCAGAAAAAGACCTGCACGGTCCATCCAGTCTGCTCAACAAGATAAACTCATATGTGCGACTTTTTGTGTGTACCTTACCTTGATTTGTGTCTGCCATTTTCAGGGCACAGACCGTATGTCTGCCCAGTACTAGCCGTGCCTCCCAACCACCAGCCTCGCCTCCCCCCACCGGCTCTGCCACCCAATCTCGGCTAAGCTTCTGAGGATCCCTTCCTTCTGAACAGGATTCCTTTGTTTATCCCACGCATGTTAGAATTCAGTTACCTTTTTCATCTCCATCACCTCCCGCGGGAGGGCATTCCAATTATCCACCACTCTGTCCGTGAAAAAATACTTCCTGACATTTTTCCTGAGTCTGCCCCCCTTCAATCTCATTTCATGTCCTCTCGTTCTACTGCCTTCCCATCTCCGGAAAAGGTTCGTTTGCGGATTTATACCTTTCAAATATTTGAATGTCTGTATCATATCAACCCTGTTTCTCCTTTTCTCCAGGGTATACATGTTCAGGTCAGCAAGTCTCTCCTCATACGTCTTGTAATGCAAATCCCATACCATTCTTGTAGCTTTTCTTTGCACCGCTTCTATTCTTTTTAGATCCTTAGCAAGATACGGCCTCCAAAACTGAACACAATACTCCAGGTGGGGCCTGACCAACGACTTGTACAGGGCATCAACACCTCTTCTGCAGATCGCTTGCTGATTCACTGGGTGGGGAGGCACATTGCTATCATCTCGGCGGCTCATATAGCAGGAACGCTAAACATGCAAGTGGATTATCTGAGCAGAAACGTTCTGGACCCAGGAGAATAGGAGATGGCCCTGGCGGTATTTCACCTAGTAACAAAGAAATGGGTGATCTCTGTTTTGGATCTTGTAGCGTCCTGCCAAAATGTAAAGGTGCCTCAGTTCTTCAGCAGAAAATGAGTCTGGTTCCAAGGGGATTAAATGCATTTCTGCAGCAGTGGCCGGAGATGGATTTGTTCTATATCCTTCCCCTATGGCTGATGATGGGGAGTCCTTTTTATAAGGTCCTGCTTCATCCAGGGCATGTGCTAATAGCTCTGGATTGGCCACGAAAACTGTGGTATACAGATCTTGTGCACCTTATAGAGAAGCTGCTTCCTCTGCTCCAGGATATTCTCTCTCAGGGACTCGTTCACATGGAGGATCTGCCCTGTTTGGTCTTACGGTTTAGCTCTTTAAAGGTCACAATGAAGGAAAAAAGGATACCCTGAGGATGTGTTTACCTATCCTGAGGATGTGTTTACCACTTTGCTTCAGGCCAGGAAGCGCTCTATAAGAACATAAGTTTTGCAATACTGGGACAGACAAAGGTTCATCAAGCCCAGCTTCCTGTTTCCAATCCAGATCACAAGTACCTGGCAAGATCCCAAAACAGTACAATACGTTTTATTCAGATAATCCTAGAATTAAGCAGTGGATTTTTCCCAAGTCCATTTTAATAATGTTCTATGGACTTTTCCTTTAGGAAGCCATCCAAACCTTTTACTGCATTCTCAGACAACGAATTCCAGAGTTTGATTACATGTTGAGTGAAGAAAGCTTTTCTCTGATTCGTTTTAAATTTACTACTTTGTAGCTTTATTGCGTGCCCCCTTGTCCTTTTATTTTTGGAAAGATTAAACAAGCGTTTCACGTCTACCTGGTCCACTCCACTCATTTTATAGACCTCTCATAACTCCCCTCAGCCATCTTTTCTTCAATCTGAAGAGCCCTAGCCGCTTTAGCCTTTCCTCATAGGGGAGTCGCCCCATTCCTTTTATCATTTTTGTTGCCCTTCTCTGTATCTTTTCTAATTCCACTATATCTTCTTTTAAGATGTGATGACTAGAATTGAACACAATATTTGAGGTGCGGTCGCATCATGGAATGATACAAAGGCATTATAACCTCCTCATATTTTTTTTCCATTCCTTTCCTAATAATAACATTCTATTTGCTTTCTTAGCCACCATAGCACACTGAGCAGAAGGTTCTACTATATTGCAACCTCGCTATCGGGGTGCCCTATCTTCCCTATTTTGGTGATATCTTTGAAAGATACCTTATTCCGAACCATGAGCTTTAGCGATTGTCGACCTTCCCTGGCAAGTTTTGAAACAAATTAAAGGTAGACTTGGGGGAAGAAGGCTGAGGAGGAAGAGGAGAGATACTGGCCTGCTGGTGGCAGAGGAGAATGGGGGGGGGGGGGGAAGAGAGTGTGAGAAATGTTGGGCTTGGGGTACTAGAAAGAAGGGAGGGAAGGAAGGAGGAATGTCAGAGTTGGGGGGGGAGAGGTAGAAGGAAGAGAGGGAGAGATGTTGGACGGAGAGAATGGGGCAGAGATGAGACTTGAGGATGGGGTAATGGAAGGGAGGGAGATGTCAGATTCATGGAAGGGGTGGTAGTGGGAGAGGTGGATGGGGAGGGTGGGGCAGGAGAGGAGAGATGGACTTGGGGGAGGGCAGAGGGGGGTGGAAGTGGAAAGGAAGGATGGGAAGGGGAGGGAGAGAAAGATGGGAGAGGGAGAAATGGACTTTACAGGATGGGGGCAAATGGGGAGAGAGCTTAAAGAGAGATTGATGTGTCAGGTGTAGTGGAGAGCGGATGAAATAACAAATGGACAGTGGTCACTGGAAACAGATTTAGCAGAAGACAGGAAAGCAGAAAAAGGAAACTGGGGTCAATGTGATGGAAAAATAAGACCCAGACACAGAAAGGTAGAAAATGTTTTATTTTGAATTTATTAATTGGAATGTGTTAGCTTTGGGAAATGTGCATCACATATGTTTATGTATTGTGTCCAGTACAAAAGGAAATGCATTTTTCTTCAGTGTTTCTGTTTTACTTGAATAGATGTGTTGGTGTTTTAGGGTCCAGTGTAATATTTGTAGTGCTGCCCTCCCGGATTATGTGGCATAAGGAAGAAACAAGCAGCTGCATCAGACCAGTTCCTATTCCTCTACTGGCCTGATCTCAACTGCTTATTTGAATTGTGTGGCTGTATGGAGTCTGCATGGTTCAGATAAGCGGTGGGCCTAGGCTGATAGAGAATGAGAAATTGGTCTGATCTGCAGTTGCTTCTTCTGCCACATGATCCGGGATAAAGACATAGGTGGAGGGCAAGGAGAGAAGGAATAGAGAAAGGTAGGTGTTGGGGGCTAAGAGCAGAGAGAGAACTAGGAAGCTGGGGAAAGGGAAAGGGGTTCATGCTAAATCGGGGTGAGAAAGAAATGGAGAGGGTAGAGCCTGAAGATTGATTGTTACTGGGGGAGTGGCCAGGCCTTATGACGGGGGAAATTCTGCACAAAAAATTTACAAATAGTGTAGAATTTTTAAATATTGTGCATAGAATTTCCCAAAATTGTTTATGCTGAAATTTGCATGAGTAATAAGTTCAGTTCTTGCTGTTTGTATCATAGCATTGGTGCTGCTGCTACTACTACTATTTAGCATTTCTATAGCGCTACAAGGCGTACGCAGCGCTGCACAAACATAGAAGAAAGACAGTCACTGCTCAAAGAGCTTACAATCTAATAGACAAAAAATAAAGTAATCAAATCAATTAATGTGTACAGGAAGGAGGAGAGGCGAGTGGTTACAAGTGGTTACGAGTCAAAAGCAATGTTAAAGAGGTGGGCTTTCAGTCTAGATTTAAAGGTGGCCAAGGATGGGGCAAGACGTAGGGGCTCAGGAAGTTTATTCCAGGCGTAGGGAGCAGCGAGACAGAAGGCGCGAAGTCTGGAGTTGGCAGTAGTGGAGAAGGGAACAGATAAGAAGGATTTATCCATGGAGCGGAGTGCACAGGAAGGGGTGTAGGGAAGGACGAGTGTGGAGAGATACTGGGGAGCAGCAAAGTGAGTACATTTATAGGTTAGTAGAAGAAGTTTGAACAGGATGCAAAAACGGATAGGGAGCCAGTGAAGCGACTTGAGGAGAAGGGGTAGTATGAGTAAAGCGACCCTGGCGGAAGATGAGACGGGCAGCAGAGTTTTGACCCGACTGGAGAGGGGAGAGGTGACTAAGTGGGAGGCCAGCAAGAAGCAGATTGCAGTAGTCTAAACGAGAGGTGACAAGGGTGTGGGTGAGGGTTTTGGTAGAGTGCTCGGAAAGAAAGGGTCGGATTTTACGGATGTAAAGAAAGAAACGACAAGTCTTGGCGATCTGCTGGATATTAGCAAAGAAGGAGAGAGAAGAGTCAAAGATGACCCCAAGGTTTCGAGCTGAGGAGACAGGGAGAATGAGAGAGCCATCAACAGAAATAGAAAACGGGGGGAGTGGGGAGGTGGGTTTGGGGGGAAAAATGAGAAGCTCGGTTTTGGTCATGTTTAATTTCAGGTGGTGTTGAGACATCCAGACAGCAATGTCAGACAAGCACGCTGAAACTTTGGTTTGTATGCAAGGTGAGATATCAGGGGTAGAAAGGTAGATTTGGGAGTCATCAGCATAAAGATGGTAGGAAAAGCCATGGGATGAGATTAATGAACCAAGGGAAGAAGTGTAGATAGAAAAGAGGAGGGGACCAAGAACAGAACCCTGAAGTACGCCGACAGGCAGAGGGATAGAAGTAGAAGAGGATCCACCAGAGTGAACACTGAAGATGCGGAGGGAGAGGTAGGAAGAGAACCAGGAAAGGACAGAGCCCTGGAATCCAAATGATGACAGGGTATTTAGGAGTATGCTGTGATCAACAGTGTCAAAAGCAGCGGAAAGATCAAGAAGAATGAGGATGGAATAGAGACCTCTGGATTTAGCCAGTAATGGGTCATTGGAGACTTTAGTAAGCGCAGTTTTGGTTGAGTGGAGAGGGCGAAAACCAGATTGTAGTGGTTCAAGAATAGCATGTGAGGAGAGAAAATCAAGGCAGCGGTGGTGAACAGCACGCTCAAGTAATTTGGAGAGAAAAGGGAGGAGGGAGATGGGCCGGTAATTAGAGGGACAAGTAGGGTTGAGTGAAGGCTTCTTAAGGAGAGGTGTGACCACAGCATGTTTAAAGGCAGTAGGGACAGTTGCAGTGGAAAGAGAGGTTGAGAATGTGACAGATAAAAGGAATAAGAGCAGGTGAGATGGCATTAAGAAGGTGGGTGGGAATGGGATCAGAGGAACAGGTGGTACATTTTGAGGAAAAAAGGAGAAGTGTAGTTTCCTCTATAGTAACTTCAGGAAAGGAGAAAAAGGAATAAGGGGAAGGAGAGAGAGGGGCGCGGACTAGTGGAGGGAGAGGTGGCGAGGTAGAGAATTCAAGGTTTATCTTTTGAACCTTGTCATGAAAGAATTCAGCAAGGGTCTGAGGAGATAATGAAGGGGGAGTTGGGGGAGGGGGCACCTTGAGGAGAGAGTTCAATGTGGTGAAGAGAAGTCAAGGGTTAGAGCCAAGAGAGTTGATCAGTTGGATATAATAATCCTGTTTGGCGCGTAAAAGAGCAGATTGGAAGGAGGTCAGCATGAACTTAGTGTAAGAAATCAGCAAAGGCCCGAGATTTCCACCAGAAGCGTTCGGCGGAGCGGGTACAGGAACGTAGGTAGCGGATATTAGAAGTCGGCCAATGTTGCGGTTTTGTACGCCTTATAGGGCAGGTCATCAAAGGTGCAAGAGTGTCTAAGGCAGAGGATAGAGTATTGTTGTAAGAAGAAACAGCCTCGTTGACAGACATGGATGGTGCCACAGTAGAGAGGAGGTTTGAAATATGGGAGGATAGAGATGAAGGGTCAATATCGTGAAAATTCCTAGATAAATTAAATAGGACGGGACTGGGAGGGAGGAGATTTAAGTGTGAAAGTTATAAGATGGTGATCAGAGAGGGGAAGATCAGAGGCAAGGAAACAGTTTGAGGAGAAGATGAGATCAAGACAGTGACCATTTTGATGAGTGGGGGAGGTGGAGCATAGTTGGAGATTAAAGGAGGATGTTAAAGCGAGTAACTTGGAAATATAAGAGTTGGAAGGATCATTAGCAGGAATATTAGTCACCAAGGATGAGAGAGGGGGAGGAAGGATCATGGAAGAAGGCAAGCCAGGCATCAAAGTCACTGAGGATGAAAGGGACTTATTAGGGGGACGATAAATGACCGCTATTCGAAGAGGCAGAGGAGAGAAAAGGCGGATAGAGTGACCTTCAAAGGAGGAAAAACAGAGAGATTGAGGTGGAAGAAGGGGTTGAAATCTGGAGGAGGGAGAGAGGAGTCCAACACCGCCCCCGCGACCAGCAAGGCGAGAAGTATGTGAAAAAAGATAACCACCATGGCAGAGGGCTGCGACTGAAGCAGAGTCATCAGGGCAGAGCCAGGTTTCTGTTATGGCGAGCAGATGGAGGTGACACGTGATAAAGAGGTCCTGGATATAGGGGAGTTTGTTACAGATAGAGCGGGCATTCCATAGGGCGCAAGAAAAGGGCAGAGAAGGGGAGTAGGGGAATAGAGGTTAGGTTAGAGAGGTCGCGGTGAGATCTGTAGAGTTGGGATAATAGTTGGTGAGGAGGGCCAGGATTGGGATTGATGTCACCGACTTGAGAGTAAGAGAAGGAGTAAAAAAGAGTGGAGGAGAGTAGGAGAGGTGTGGCCACGAATTCATCGAAGGCGAGAGGTATTTGGTGGAATGGGGAAGGCAAAATGGAGCGAAGAAAGAGACGGAGATTAAAAGCCAAAAGGGAGGAAGAGGGTAGGAGAGAAGGTGAGGTGATGAAGTTGATAGATGGGCAGTGAGTTCCTGTAGCGGAGAGAGGTAGGGGTGAAGGAAAAGATGAGGAAGGGACAGGGCTATGAAGAGAATGTGAATAGGGGCCATAAACGACTGAGGTACTTTAGCAACTGGGAAGAAGATTAGATGTAAAGAGAAAAATGCCCCGCGCGGCACCTAGAGCGGAGGCCCTGAGTGGATCGGAGTGGACCAGGGTGTCACCCCGGAGAAGGCTGTAAGGATGTGCAGATGAGTTGCAAGTCCTCCACAGCACCTGAAAGGCAGCCGGTGGTAGAGCTGGGCACCTCTCAGGTGAGGAAAGGCTTACCAGGGGTTAGGCCGAAGCCAGCATTCCTCCCCCTGAGGGGTCGCCTGATCCTAGCCAAAAAGCACCTGGAAACTCTGTGCACTTGGAGCGAGGGCCGTGGGAAGATCGGGGTGGACCTGGAGTCACCCCGGATACAGCTGTGAGGAAATGCAGAAGGGCTGCAAGTCCTCCACAGCACCTGGTGGGAGCGCTGGGCACCTAGAGCGGAGGCCCTGAGTGGATAGACCTGGGTGTCACCCCAGAGAAGGCTGTAAGGATATGCAGATGAGCTGCAAGTCCTCCACAGCACCTGAAAGGCAGCCGGTGGTAGAGCTGGGCACCTCTCAGCTGAGGAAAGGCTTACCAGGGGTTAGGCCGAAGCCAGCATTCCTCCCCTTGAGGGTAGCCTGATCCAGCACAGCCCTACTGGATCAGGCTACTGTTGTATGACTTGTTTGCTAGATTTGTTTTTGAATTTTCTTCAGGTTTTGTATTCATTCACAATGGGTGGTTGTGGGGGTGGGAGGGGCCTGGCCCCTGGCCTGGTGGCAAATGCATCTCTGTTTCTCCTTCTTTGGGGTTCTGCTGCATTCACTCTTGGGTTTTTGTTTTGTTCTTTCATTTTAAGTCTACATATTTGTTTCTATTTTGCAGTATATTATTATTAATTTTTTTTCTAAGTGATGGCCTTTGTTTTCCTTGTATTAAAGAGATGAGGGATTCTGCTGATATATAGATTCTGTATAGGAATATGAAGCAGTCTATCTTTTCCAGCTGGAAAAGAGCCCCTGAACCTCCTCTTCTTAATAAGACACTTCCCCCCGCACCCCAATCCCCCAGCTAGGGTGTGGCACCTGCCAGCAGCAAAGGGCTCAACTCTGGTAGCATGGACTGGACATTTTTATTTTTTGTGTGGTTTGATGCATCAGGCTGTTTGACTTTGGCTTTACGTGCATATAATATAAAAAGATGACTCGTGTATGTATTTTCATG
Source organism: Microcaecilia unicolor (assembly GCF_901765095.1). NCBI lineage: Eukaryota > Metazoa > Chordata > Amphibia > Gymnophiona > Siphonopidae > Microcaecilia > Microcaecilia unicolor. The sequence continues at coordinate 18,130,517 of NC_044032.1, read as the reverse complement.
ATTTCATAATAAACTTAATTGCTTAATTGTTTTCTATGGCTCCCAACCACTCAAAGGACGTCTTTTTGGATGGACGTCCTTAACTGCACTCTTCTGCTAGGATCGAGCCGCTAAGCGCTATTTGCCTTTGGTGTCTCTAGAAATCATGAAAACTCCTTTTTATTATCTGGCGGAAACGTGCAGGCACATTTGGGGTAGAGAACGGGACAAGTTTCCGAGAACAAAAAAAGTAGCCCGGATTAAAAATCAAACAATTTGGGCTCTGGTACTTCCTCCTGGACCATCTCTCGCTGCCCATTAGTATCTACAGGAACACAATTTTAAATGCAACAGTATTAAGACAAATAACCAGCTCTAAGGCTTAAGGGTGTTGTTGTTTTTTTTTTTTTTAGAGTGAAGGTCGTCCATAAAGGACGTCCCTGACGAGCAAGGGCGTTGTTTCGAGTGAAGGACATTCATAAAGGACGTCCCTGACAAGAACTTGACGTTTTTTTTTTCCCCAGTTTTTTTTTTGTTACATTTATAGAAGTTTTTCAATCCCGCGCCGCCCCCAACGAGAGGTACACACCTCTAGTTAGATTTTCCACAGTTAGGCAATCGGAAAACGGTAGTGCATCTCATTACAATACGGTTTCTATACATTATAATACTAATTTGCTCATCTGCATTCCGTTTTAGTTAGCTGCTACCGTGATCGGAAGATGGCTGGGAGAAGCCTTTAGTGCATGCCAGGGTTTACTACTTGCTCGTTAATGGTTCGTTAAGTGACATTGAATCTGGTGTCTGTTTTCATTAGAATTGTGTGTTGCATCTACACTGCCAGAGACTTAATTAAATCAATTTTGGTTACATAGCATCTGGTGACTCATAGCTCTGGAGTAGGGGCAATTTTGTTTTGAGCTAGGTAGCAGTTACTACCTTGTGAGCTGGGAGCAGCGCTGGGCATTTTCAGACTTGGTTTGATTAACTGAGGTTACCTGTGTCCTAGTCCCTCCCACCCACCCACCCCACTCCTACCCACCCCTAGGTAAACTCCCTTTATATAGGGCAATCAAGAGACAAGTATCTTCATTACACTTAATTGGTCAATCCTAATTCTTGTTATTCCCTCTCATAGTTCACCATTTCACACTTGTGAATCACATCATTATGACCTTCATTCAGTGCAATATATGTTCTGCTTTAATCCTAAGGCAAACTATCTGGAACCTTAGAGCTTGTCCTATCTGTCTCCAAATATCAGCCTTGAAAGAAGAGATCAACAAACTCAAGAAGGAGCTAACTACAATTAAAGACGTGTCCAGGATTACTCATTTCCAGCTAATTTACCACCACCACTGCCTCAGAAAATGAAACATCAGAGGAATAGCTGAGTCACAGTAGGCTCTGGTAGACTAAGATCTGTGACACAGAAACACTTACCATTCCAAGCTTTGTCCCTGTCAAATTCTTTTGAAGCGTTGCATCATTATGATGGTGAAAAAAGATGTACTGTGGTAGAACCAGAGGCAATGAAAGTAGCACAACCCCAGAAACATCCCCCAACTAATGACAGAATTGTGAAAAGCAGAAAATTATTACTGCTCAGAGACTCCATTATCAGAGGCATTAACTTAGGAACACAGTTCTGGGGTTCCAACGTAGTGAAATGTCTCCTAGGATCTTCAGCTACAAGATGTACAGACCAAATACTGAAAGTGATCCGAGAAGAGAGCAAGGCTTCAAACACTGATGTTGTAATTCACCTGGGGACAAATGACCTGGCCAACAATAGCAAGTTTACAGCACAGAGAGTGTTCCAGAAGCTTGGGAAGGGACTGAAATCTTTGGTTTGGACTGTGGCTTTTTCTGAAGTAATTCGTACGTTGGGGAGGGGAGAGGAAAGACTATGTAAAACAGAGGAATTCAATAAGTGGCTTGAGTCCTTGGTATAAAGAAGAAGGTTTTAGACAGATAGGAGAATGGGGTAATACGTGGAAAAATAACAGGCTGTACTGTAATGATGGGCTACATTATTATTATTTATTGCATTTGTATCCCACATTTTCCCACCTTTTTGCGGGTTCAGTGTGGCTTACAATAAGAAATGAGTGATGAAAGTACAATTTGTTACAGATTGGTTATGGATTACATTGTGCAGAATTATGCGAGACAATCGAAGTGTCGTTAGGAAAAAGGATCCTTGGGGAGAAATTGACAGTATATTTCTAGACATTTAAACTAGAGGGAGAGGGTGACAAAAGGAAACAGGGGATTTTGGAAAGTCCACCCCCGGAATAAACATGATTGCAGAGGGAAAGGGCATGTAAATATTAAAAAAAAAAAACACCCAAACTCACAAAGCACATGGAAAGCTATGTGCACAAACGCTCGTAGTCTAAGTAAAAAGGTTCAAGACTTGCAAGCCCTGATGTTTGAAGAAAACTTGGATATTGTTGCTATTACGGAGACGTGGTTCAACGATTCTCATGAATGGGATGTGACCGTACCGGGCTATAATCTTTTTAGGAAGGATAGAGAGGGCCAAAGAGGTGGAGGAGTGGCTCTGTATGTGAGAGAGAATATCAGAGCTGCTGAAATGCGGGGAACCTGGGGAGAAGAAGAAGCTTTATGGATTGTCCTGGAAAGAGAAGATTGAACCTGTATCCACACGGGGGTTATCTACAGACCTCCTGTGCAAATGGAGAAGTTAGACAAGGATCTGATAGAAGATATTCAAAAGATTGGTTTGAAAGGGGAGGTGCTACTGTTGGGAGATTTCAATTTGTATGACGTGGATTGGAACGTCCCGTCTGTAGGGAGATTGTGGATGCCTGTCAAAGTGCCTTGCTCAGACAAATGGTGAGGGAACCCACGAAGGAAGGGTCGATGCTGGAGGTAGTGTTTCCGATATCCGGGTGGGTGCCCACCTATGTAATAGTGATCTTCACACTGTACGGTTTGATATAAGGGCGGAGTGCGGACGCACAAAACTCAAAGTACTGGATTTCAGACGTACTGATTTTGATAAAATGGGGGAATACCTGAAGAAGGAGCTTGGCGTGGGAAGGCGTAGGAGAAGTGGAAAAACAGTGGTCCAAGCTAAAGGCTGCTATAAATATGGCAACTGATCTTTTTGTGAGGAAAGTAAAAACAAGAGAAGCAGGAATCCTATATGCTTCTCCAAACAAGTAGCAGAAAAAATAAGAGCAAAAGAGGCTTTGTTCAAGAAATACAAAAGAACGCAACGAGAGGATCACGGAAAAGATTATCAGATTAAACTGAAAGAAGCGAAGAGGGAAATACGGCTAGCGAAAGCGTGAGCGGAAGAAAAAATGGCTAAAGATGTAAAGAGAGGTGACCAGACCTTTTCAAATGTATTGGAGAAAGGAGAAGAGAGAGGAATGGAATTGTGAGACTGAAAGATAATGAGAGTGGCTATGTGGAGAGTGATGAAGATAAAGCGAACGTGCTAAATAATTATTTCTCTTGGGTGTTCATGGAGGAAAATCCTGGAGAAGGACCGCAGTTAGCTGCCGAGGGAACGTCTGGGAATAGAGTGGATACTGCGCCATTTACGGAAGAAAGAGTTTATAAACAGCTGGAGAATCGGAAGGTGGAGAAAGCTATGGGTCCGGATGGGATACATCATAGGATACTGAAGAAGCTCAGAGAGGTCCTGGCAGGACCTCTTAAAGATTTATTTAATAGATCTTTAGAGACGGGAGAGGTTCCGCGAGATTTGAGATGAGCGGATGTGGTCCCTCTTCACAAAAGTGGAGACAGGGAAGAAGTGGGAAACTACAGACCAGTAAGTCTCATGTTAGTGGTAGGAAAAATAATGGAGTTGCTGCTGAAAGAAAGGATAGTTAACTTTCTAGAAACCAACGGGTTACAGGACCCGAGGCAACATGGCTTTACCAAAGGAAAATCCTGCTAAACGAATCTTATTGACTTTTTTCGACTGGGTGACCAAAGAACTGGATGAAGGACGTGCGCTAGATGGAACCTACTTGGATTTCAGCAAAGCCTTTGATAAGGTTCTCCACAGAAGACTTGTGAATAAGCTGAAAGGGCTGAACTTAGGACCGAAAGTGGTGAACTGGATAAGAAACTGGTTGACCGACAGGTGGCAGAAGGTGGTGGTAAATGGAATCCGCTCAGAGGAAAGGAAGGTGAGCAGTGGAGTTCCTCAGGGGTCAGTGCTGAGGCCTATTCTGTTTAATATATTTGTGGGAGATATTGCTGAAGGGTTGGAAGGAAAGGTGTGCCTTTTTGCGGATGACACGAAAATAGCCAATAGAGTGGATACCCTGGAGGGAGTAGAAATGATGAGAAGGGATCTCTGAAAGTTAGAAGAATGGTCGAGGGTCTGGCAGTTAATATTAGTACACTTATCCGGTTTCTGTCAACTTGTTACGAAGTAATATATCAAGAAATCTATCAAACCTAAAAATAGTGCACTGTGAAACACCAATACGTTTTAATAATTTTTAAAAATATGCTGATAGTGCTCAGTGGGGGGGAGGGGTTTCGTCCACAGGACTCGCAGTACATACTGCCATAGCCCCTCTTAAAACAGCATTGCACACCACCTCCCTGCCTATTTTCTGCTGTACAAAGTATGGAACTTATGCTTCTTATGTCAATTACATGCACCAGCTGTCAAAATATAAAGGACAAGTTCTGCTACTTAGCTAATTCCGGGATAGTGGTTGCACTCAGATGTGTCCATGTCCTGTGGGGATCCCCATCCGCAGTGTGATTAAAACCAGAATTGTAGTATAGAACTATTCCCTAAACTCAGGACTGAAATCCGGCTTTCTCTCAGTAAAAGCTGTTCCTGGTTCCCTACATGCTCAGCATGTTTCGCATTTGCGCGTCCTCAGGGGAACACTATGTAGACTGTGATGGAGCCTAGCCGCTCTCCAAACCAACTATCGCATTAATATTTAATGCCAAGAAGTGTAGAGTGATGCACTTGGGGTGCAAAAACCCAAAAGAGAGATACTGGATAAGAGGGGAGAGATTAGTAAGCTCGACGCAGGGGAGAGACTTTGGGGTGTTGGTGTTGGAGGATATGAAGGTGAAGAAACAATGCGACAAGGCGACAGCCATGGCCAGAAGGATGCTAGGCAGTGTAGAGGGGCATAACCAGCAGAAGAAAGGAGGTGTTGATGCCCCTCTACAAGTCGTTGGTGAGGCCCCACTTGAAGTATTGTGTTCAGTTTTGGAGGCTGTATCTTGCTAAAGATGTAAAAAGACTGGAAGTGGTGCAAAGAAAAGCTACGAAAATGGTATGGGATTTGTGTTGCAAACCGTATGAGGAGAGACTTGCTGACCTGAACGTGTAAACCTTGGAGGAAAGGAGAAACGGATGATATGATACAGACATTCAAATATTTGAAAGGTTTTAATCCGCAAATGAACCTTTTCCGGAGATGGGAAGGCAGTAGAACTAGAGGACATGAATTGAGATTGAAGGGGGGCAGACTCAGGACTAATGTCAGGAAGTATTTTTTCACGGAGAGAGTGGTGGATATGTGGAATGACCTACGGGAGGTGGTGGATATGAAAACGGTAAACATGCGTGGGATAAACACAAAGGAATCCTGTTTAGATGGAATGGTTCCGTGGAATCTTAGCGGAGATTGGGTGGCGACGCCGGTAATTGGAAACAAACCGGGAGCTGGGCAGACTTCTACGGTCTACGCCCTGATCATGACTGAATAGATAGGGATGGGCTGGAGTGTAAATTTTAAGGGACTTTGATATTAGCTTCAGAACTTAGCACAAGAACAATACTGGGCAGACTTCTATGGTATGTGCCCTGAGAAAGGCAAGGACAAATCACTCAGCCATATATATAAAGTATCATATACCATGTAAAATTAGTTTATCTTGTTGGGCAGACTGGATGGACCGTACGTATAGTACTACGTTACTATAATCTGTTTGGATTTTAGCAAAGCCTTTGATATGGTTCCTCACAGAAGACTAATGAATAAGAACCCAAAGCAGTGAACTGGATTGGAAACTGGTTGATCAACAGGTGGCAGAGAGTGGTGGTAAATGGAATCCGATGGGGGGAATGGAAGGTGAGTAGTAGAGTGTCTCAGGGGTTGGTACTGGGCCGATTTCTGTTTAATATATTTGTGAGAGGCATTGCTGAAAGCTTAGAAGGAAGAGTTTTACCTTTTTGCAGATGACACGGATAGCCAATAGATTGAATACTCCCGGAGGGAGCAGACACCATGAGAAGAGATCTTCAAAAACTAGAAGAATGCTCAAAGGTGTGGCAGTTAAAACTTCCTATATACCTTATTAATTAATTCTGTATTGTATATGGTTTGGGATATTTTGTTTTGTTTTCATGTTTTGTAAATATATTATAATTTTTCTGTGTTACATATTAGGGTAGAGTTAAAATGTAATGCCAGGAATTGCAGACTGATTCACTCGGGGTGCAGAAATCCAAAGGAGATGTACCAGATAGGAGAGAGATTAATAAGCACAAATCAGGAGAGGGACCTTGGTGTCCGAGGATCTCAAGGTGATGAAACAATGCGACCAGGCAGTGGCTAGGCTTCATAGAGAGGGGTATAACCAGCAGAAAAAAGGAGGTGTTGATTCCCCTGTGCAAGTCGTTGGTAAGGCACCACTTGGAATATTGTGTTCAGTTTTGGAAAATGTATCTTGCTAAGGATGTAAAAAAACTTGAAGCTGTTTAGAGAAAAGCGACCAAAATGGTATAGGGTTTGCGTAACAAGATGTATAAGGAGAGACTTGAGGTCCTGAATAAGTATACCCTGGAGAAAAGGAGAGACAGGTGTGATATCAAATATTTGAAAGGCATTAATTTATAATCAAGCCTTTTCCAGAGACAGGAAGGTGGTAGAATCGGAGGGCATGAATTGAGGTTGGGGGGGGGGGGGGGGGGGGGACGACGACGACGACTCAGGAATAATGTCAAAGTACTTTTTCATGGGGAAAGGTGATAAATACCTGGAATGCCCTTCCGTGGGAGGTGATGTAGATGAAAACTGTAACTGAATTAAAAAATGTGTGGGATAAGCACAAAGGAATCCTATATAGAAGGCATGGAACCAGGCAAGGTTAACGTTGATTAGATGGCAACACAAGTAATTGGGAAGTGAAGCCAGTGTTGGGCAGACTTCCACGGTCTGTGCTGTGGCTCGACAGATTCAACTTCCATAACAGGAGAGCAAAGCCAGTTCCAGTCTGTGTCCTGAAAATGGCAAGGACAAATCGGGATCAAGTATACGTATCATACCTTTATAGTATGAGTTTATCTTGTTGGGTAGACTGGATGGACCATACAGGTCTTGATCTGCCGTCATCTACTATGTTACTATATATGCAAAGATGTGGAGGACGTTCAAGGGCTGATGTTCTGAGCGCAGAGGGTCTCCTTTCTCTGCTCTGATCGTGCACATCTAGTGTTTTTCCAAGCAGGTCTTCAGACAGGATAGGCGTTGGGTTCTCTAAATGCTCAGGTTTGGATTTGTTCAGTTTCATGGTCTGACTACAGAAGACGTCTCTTGTGCCTCGCATGTTTCCAGTGGAGGAGGAGGACTCTCTGGTAGTGATGAAACACTGTAAAGGCTTTATTAAGAATGACACACTTTATATTGTGTTATCTTGCAAATCGATAGTTGACAAGCAAGTATTTTCTTAAAAAGCCAATGTTGGTGTTCTCTGAAGGATGTACTAATACTATAGAATCAATTAAAGCAAATTTATTTTAAAAAAAAGATTGTAAAGGATGCACCAATGTAGAATCATGTAACAAAACTTACGGCCAAATAGATTTGCCACTCTTTTAATCAATCAAGTTAATGTTGTGGCTACATGCATGCAAATAATCCATAGTTGAACAATTAGTGTAATCTATGACAATTGTTTGAAGTCGATGATTGAGATCCTGATATTTCTTCTTCTGCAAGGAAGGCTGTTCTCCAGCAGTGATATGTTTGATATGGAGGTGATTCATGTTCTATTCCTTCAGTAGTTTCAGCACTAGCCTCTGTATTAGATGGACAATTTGCACAGACTGTGCAAATGTGTTATGCCATCCTTCAACTGTGTTACTTGTTTGTAGAATGTTGTCACGAACAGCCTGGTAACAGTATGAGATGCTGGAAGGGAGAAGAGCACCATCTCTTCGTCATCATTTCTGTCTTCAAATGAAAGTGTCTTCAAAAGTAGTTCAGAATGTTATCGACGCTCTATAAGTTCTTCATAAGCACAAACTTTCTCAAGAATCTGCATGTATTCAAGAGCAACAAGCGTTTGGATTTGCATAGCAAAACATGGATCTGTGTGGTAACGTTTTGCATAGCCATATTCCTGCACCTTACACCTGATGTGTTGTCCGAAATAAAAAAAAGACATCCATGAATCTGCAGTTTAAAGATTTCAGTAAATTCATAAGTACATAAGTATTGCCATACTGGGAAAGACCAAAGGTCCATCAAGCCCAGCATCCTGTTTCCAACAGTGGCCACTCCAGGTCACAAATACCTGGCAAGATCCCAAAAAAGTACAAAACATTTTATACTGCTTATCCCAGAAATAGTGGATTTTCCCCAAGTCCATTTAATAATGGTCTATGGACTTTCTCTTTAGGAAGCTGTCCAAACCATCTTTAAACTCCGCTGTTAACCGCCTTTACTCCATTCTCTGGCAACGAATTCCAGAGTTTAATTACACGTTGAGTGAAGAAAAATTTTCTCCATTCGTTTTAAATTTACTACATTGTAGCTTTATCACATGCCCCCTAGTCCTAGTATTTTTGGAAAGCGTAAACAGACGCTTCACATCTACCCATTCAACTCTACTCATTATGTTATAGATTGCTATCATATCTACTACTACTACTATTTATCATTTCTGTAGCGCTACAAGGCATACGCAGCACTGTACACCATACAGAAAAAGACAGTCCCTGCTCAAAGAGCTTACAATCTAGATAAGACAGGGAAACAGAACAATTAAGGGTAAGGGAATAAAGAGGCGAGGATAAAGGACAGGGCAAGTGAATGGTGGTTAGGAGTCAAAAGCTTTTATCATATCTTCCTTCAGCTGCCTTTTTTTCAAGCTGAAGAGCCCTAGCCATTTTAGCCTTTCCTGGTAGGGAAGTCGTCCGCTTTATCATTTTCGTCGCCCTTCTTTACACCTTTTCTGATTCCACTATACCTTTTTTGAGATGCGGCAACCAGAATTGAACACAATACTCGAGGTGCAGTCACATAGTAGATGACGGCAGAAAAAGACCTGCATGGTCCATCCAGTCTGCCCAACAAGATAACTCATATTTGCTGCTTTTTGTGTATACCCTACTTTGATTTGTACCTGTGCTCTTCAGGGCACAGACCGTATAAGTCTGCCCAGCACTGTCCCCTCCTCCCAACCACCCGCTCTGGCACAGACCGTATCAGTCGCACCATGGAGCGATATAAAGGCATTACATCCTCATTTTTGTTTTCCATTCCTTTCCTAATAATACCTAACATTCTATTTGCTTTCTTAGCACACTGAGCATAAAGTTTCAACGTATCATCAACGACGACACCTAGATCCCTTTCTTGGTCTGTGACTCCTAACGTGGAACCTTGCATTGCTATGTAGAAAATGATGAAGAAAAAGCCAATTTGCTAAATAGATACTTTTGTTCTGTTTTCACTGAAGAAAACCCTGGGGAAGGACCGAGAGGGACTGGCAAAAGTACACCTGAGAATGAGGTGGATAGAGCGCTGTTCACGGAAGAGAGTGTGTATCAACAACTTGGAAAGCTAAAGGTGGACAAAGCCATGGGGCCGGACGGGATCCACCCCAGAATACTGAGGGAGCTCAGAGAGGTTCTGGCGGGTCCTCTTAAAGACTTGTTTAATAAATCCTTGGAGACGGGAGAGGTTCCGAGGGATTGGAGAACGGCGGAGGTGGTCCCTCTTCACAAAAGTGGGGATAGGGAAGAAGCTGGAAACTACAGGCCGGTAAGCCTCACTTCGGTTATTGGAAAAGTAATGGAAGCCATGCTGAAGGAAAGGATAGTGAATTTCCTGGAAGCCAATAAGTTGCAAGATCCGAGACAACATGGTTTCACCATAGGGAAATCGTGCCAAACGAATCTCATTGAATTCTTTGACTGGGTGACGGGAGAATTAAATCAAGGACGTGCTATGGACGTCATCTACTTAGATTTCAGCAAGGCTTTTGACACGGTTCCCCACAGGAGGCTCTTAAATAAACTAGACTGCCTGAAGCTAGAACCCGAAGTGGTGAACTGGATTAGGAACTGGTTGACGGACAGACGCCAGAGGGTGGTGGTGAATGGAGTTCGCTCGGAGGAGGGAAAGGTGAGTAGTGGAGTGCCTCAGGGATCGGTGCTGGGGCCCATTCTGTTCAATATATTTGTGAGTGACATAGCCGAAGGGTTACAAGGTAAAGTTTGCCTTTTTGCGGATGACACCAAGATTTCCAACAGAGTGGACACCCCGGAGGGAGTGGAAAACATGAAAAAAGATCTGAAGAAGCTAGAAGAATGGTCTAACGTTTGGCAATTAAAATTCAATGCGAAGAAATGCAAAGTGATGCACTTAGGGAGTAGAAATCCAAGGGAGACGTATGTGTTAGGCGGGGAGAGTCTGATAGGCACGGACGGGGAGAGGGATCTTGGGGTGATAGTATCTGAGGACCTGAAGGCGACGAAACAGTGCGACAAGGTGGTGGCCGTAGCTAGAAGATTGCTAGGCTGTATAGAGAGAGGAGTGACCAGCAGAAGAAAGGAGGTTTTAATGCCCCTGTATAAGACGTTGGTGAGGCCCCACCTGGAGTATTGTGTTCAGTTTTGGAGGCCGTATCTTGCGAAGGATGTTAAAAAATGGAAGCGGTGCAAAGAAAAGCTACGAGGATGGTATGGGATTTACGTTCCAAGACGTATGAAGAGAGGCTTGCTGACCTGAACATGTACACCCTGGAGGAAAGGAGGAACAGGGGTGATATGATACAGACGTTCAAATATTTGAATGGTATTAATCCGCAAACGAATCTTTTCCGGAGATGGGAAGGCGGTAGAACGAGAGGACATGAAATGAGATTGAAGGGGGGCAGACTCAGGAAAGATGTCAGGAAGTATTTTTTCACAGAGAGGGTGGTGAACGCTTGGAATGCCCTCCCGCGGGAGGTGGTGGAGATGAAAACAGTAACGGAGTTCAAACATGCGTGGGATATGCATAGAGGAATCCTGTGCAGAAGGAATGGATCCTCAGAAGCTTAGCTGAAATTGGGTGGCGGAGCAGGTGGGGGAAAGAGGGGGTGGTGGTTGGGAAGCGAGGATAGGGGAGGGCAGACTTATACGGTCTGTACCAGAGCCGGTGCTGGGAGGCGGGACTGGTGGTTGGGAGGCGGGAAATACTGCTGGGCAGACTTATATGGTCTGTGCCCTGAAAAGGACAGGTACAAATTCAATTCAAGGTAAGGTATACACATATGAGTTTGTCTTGGGCAGACTGGATGGACCATGCAGGTCTTTTTCTGCCGGCATCTACTATGTTACTATGTTGCATGACGTAGCTATATTTTGGGTTCCTCTTTCCCACATGCATCACTTTGCACTTGCTAAACGTAATCTGCCATTTAGACACCCAGTCTCGTAAGGTCCTCTTGTAATTTTTCACAATCCTCCCTCAATTTAACGACTTTGAATAACTTTGTGTCATCAGCAAATTTAATTACCTCACTAGTTACTCCCATCTTAAAAAGCAGTGGTCCGAGCACAGACCCCTGGGGAACCCCACTAACTACCCTTCTCCATTGAGAATACTGACCATTTAATCCTACTCTCTGTTTTCTATCTTTTAACCAGTTTTTAATCCACACTAGGACACTACCTCCTATCCCATGACTCTCCAATTTCTTCTGGAATCTTTCATGAGGTACTTTGTTAAACGCCTTCTGAAAATCCATATACACAATATCAACCAGCTCACCTTTATCCACATGTTTGTTAATCCCTCATCCCTTCAAAGAAATGTAATAGATTGCTGAGGCAAGATTTCCCTTCACTAAATCCATGTTGACTTTGTCTCATTAATCCATGATTTTGAATATGCTCTGTAATTCTTTTTCCTAATAGTCTCTACCATTTTGCCCAGCACTGACTTCATACTCGCTGGTCTATAATTTCCCGGATTTCCTCTGGAACCTTTTCAAAAATCGGCGTTATATTGGCCACCCTCCAATCTTCCGGTACCACGTTCGATTTTAAGGATAAATTACATATTACTAACAATAGCTCCGCAAGCTCATTTTTCAGTTCTATCAGTACTCTGGGATGAATACCATCTGGTCCAGGAGATTTGCTACTTTTCAGTTTGTAGAACTGCCCCATTATATCCTCCAGGTTTAGAGACTTCATTAAGTTTCTCCGACTCGCTAGCTTCAAATAACCATTTCCGGCACTGGTATCCCACCCAAATCTTCCTTGATGAAGACCAAAGGAAAGAATTAATTTATTCTCTCCGCTATGGCTTTGTCTTCCCTGATCGCCCCTTTTACTCCTCAGTCATCTAGCGGTCCAACCGATTCTTTTGCTGGCTTCCTGCTTTTAATATACAGTGGTGGAAATAAGTATTTGATCCCTTGCTGATTTTGTAAGTTTGCCCACTGACAAAGACATGAGCAGCCCATAATTGAAGGGTAGGTTATTGTTAACAGTGAGAGATACAGTGGTGGAAATAAGTATTTGATCCCTTGCTGATTTTGTAAGTTTGCCCACTGACAAAGACATGAGCAGCCCATAATTGAAGGGTAGGTTATTGGTAACAGTGAGAGATAGCACATCACAAATTAAATCCGGAAAATCACATTGTGGAAAGTATATGAATTTATTTGCATTCTGCAGAGGGAAATAAGTATTTGATCCCCCACCAACCAGTAAGAGATCTGGCCCCTACAGACCAGGTAGATGCTCCAAATCAACTCGTTACCTGCATGACAGACAGCTGTCGGCAATGGTCACCTGTATGAAAGACACCTGTCCACAGACTCAGTGAATCAGTCAGACTCTAACCTCTACAAAATGGCCAAGAGCAAGGAGCTGTCTAAGGATGTCAGGGACAAGATCATACACCTGCACAAGGCTGGAATGGGCTATAAAACCATCAGTAAGACGCTGGGCGAGAAGGAGACAACTGTTGGTGCCATAGTAAGAAAATGGAAGAAGTACAAAATGACTGTCAATCGACAAAGATCTGGGGCGCCACGCAAAATCTCACCTCGTGGGGTATCCTTGATCATGAGGAAGGTTAGAAATCAGCCTACAACTACAAGGGGGGAACTTGTCAATGATCTCAAGGCAGCTGGGACCACTGTCACCACGAAAACCATTGGTAACACATTACGACATAACGGATTGCAATCCTGCAGTGCCCGCAAGGTCCCCCTGCTCCGGAAGGCACATGTGACGGCCCGTCTGAAGTTTGCCAGTGAACACCTGGATGATGCCGAGAGTGATTGGGAGAAGGTGCTGTGGTCAGATGAGACAAAAATTGAGCTCTTTGGCATGAACTCAACTCGCCGTGTTTGGAGGAAGAGAAATGCTGCCTATGACCCAAAGAACACCGTCCCCACTGTCAAGCATGGAGGTGGAAATGTTATGTTTTGGGGGTGTTTCTCTGCTAAGGGCACAGGACTACTTCACCGCATCAATGGGAGAATGGATGGGGCCATGTACCGTACAATTCTGAGTGACAACCTCCTTCCCTCCGCCAGGGCCTTAAAAATGGGTCGTGGCTGGGTCTTCCAGCACGACAATGACCCAAAACATACAGCCAAGGCATCAAAGGAGTGGCTCAGGAAGAAGCACATTAGGGTCATGGAGTGGCCTAGCCAGTCACCAGACCTTAATCCCATTGAAAACTTATGGAGGGAGCTGAAGCTGCGAGTTGCCAAGCGACAGCCCAGAACTCTTAATGATTTAGAGATGATCTGCAAAGAGGAGTGGACCAAAATTCCTCCTGACATGTGTGCAAACCTCATCATCAACTACAGAAGACGTCTGACCGCTGTGCTTGCCAACAAGGGTTTTGCCACCAAGTATTAGGTCTTGTTTGCCAGAGGGATTAAATACTTATTTCCCTCTGCAGAATGCAAATAAATTCATATACTTTCCACAATGTGATTTTCCGGATTTAATTTGTGATGTGCTATCTCTCACTGTTACCAATAACCTACCCTTCAATTATGGGCTGCTCATGTCTTTGTCAGTGGGCAAACTTACAAAATCAGCAAGGGATCAAATACTTATTTCCACCACTGTACCTAAAAAAATTTTTACTATGTGTTTTTGCCTCCAATGCAATCTTTTTTTTTTTTGAAGTCCCTCTTAGCCTTCCTTATCAGTTCTTTGCATTTGACTTGACATTCCTTATGCTGTTTCTTATTATTTTCAGTCGGTTGTTTCTTCCATTTTCTGAATGATTTTCTTTTAGCTCTAATAGCTTCCTTAATCTCACTTTTTAACCATGCCATCTGTCGTTTGGTCTTCCGTCCTCCTTTTTTAATACACGGAATATATTTGGCCTGGGCTTCCAGGATGGTGTTTTTGAACAGCATCCACGCCTGATGTAGATTTTTGACCCTTGCAGCCGCTCCTCTGTTTTTTTTTTTTTTCCACCGTTCTCATTTTATCATACTCCTTTTTAAAAGTTAAACGCTAACGTATTTGATTTCCTATGTATACTTCAAAGCTAATATCAATTCTGATCGTATTATTACCTCCCGCACCAGATCATGCGCTCCATTAAGGACTAGGTCTAGAATTTTTCCTTCATTCATTGATGCCTGTAATTGACCTTGCAAGAAGTAGGGGGTTGACCAAATGTGTTTCCAACAAGTATGTTTATTAAAATAGACTCTGGTTTTAATAACACATTTGGTGTACCTCCTACTTGTTTGGTTATACTTTTTTGTTAGGGGGCACTTCTTGTTTTGTAATTGATTTTGAACACTTCTACAGCACATTCAAAAGACATGATTTCACATCTTAGTAAAGCGCTTAATGAGACATCAAAAGCTACTAATTGTCATGTACCGAATTAGCTGTTATATTCCTTTAACATTGCAGCTCCAAATTATCATACTGTGAATTGTCTGTGCCAAATTGTCCACTCCCAATAGCCTGTCGCTGAATTTGCTGGCTACCGTTTCACATCCAGAAGTTGTAGGGAGGTGAACTCCTGACCATAATCCTCCCTCCGAAAGGACGGGAGGAAAATTATCTGATTGAAGTGAAAAGACAAAAACACTTTTGGAAGAAAGGAAATAAACGTGCACATGGACATGCCTGTGAAAACTACAGAAAGGGGGGGTCCCTGCAAGACAGTGCCTGGAGCTCAGAAACCCTTCTAACTGAAGAACAGCTACCAGGTAAACAGCTTGCTCCCAATTGCGCTAGCACCACCAATTTCCTGCTCTTAAATGTCTTATCCCAATTGCCCTTCCTCTGCTGTAGTGGTTTAAGTGGGGCACAAAATTGGTGTGTGACAAGATGGACCCAGTTCTGCTATGGCGGTGGCATACTGGAGAATTAACATAACATTATATTTCTTGTATCCAGCTATAGGTGCAATACAGATACTCTTTTTGGGGTGTTATTGGGGTACCTGACAGTGTAAATTCTGAAAGAAATGGGACCCAGACAAGACTAACATTGGTGAGGAAAATGTCAGATGCAAATATATTCCCCTTATCTTTAAATGCAAGCCCACTGCGCCAAAAAAAAAAAATAGAAGGAACTAATTCCACACCCAAGTATTACAAAAATAGGGCAATTATTTTATTTACAATAGCAGCAAACTTGATATAAGACAGAAATGAAGACAGGCAATCTCATTACAAAAATAAACTTGGCATAAACGCACATAAATTCTTAACTAGACTCTGACATGCAAAGAATCACTCACCCACAGCACCAATACAAAGGTATATGGCACATACAACCTGATGTAGTCCTTCAGTTGTCAGCATGTCCCTCAGATGGTCAGTCTGGTCCTATGTAAGTCTCATCAGGATGGAAAGTTGATACAACAGCCCCTATCTTTGATAAGAGCACTTTTTATAGAGAAATCAGATGCTATAACTGTGCTGCTGATGTACTTTCCGTTCTTGTAAAAATATTGTGACCCCCCCCTCCCCCACACATTATGACTTCTGGGGGTCACATGATTGACTTACTGGCACTCGCATTCAGGGGCATCTTAACTAAGAGCTAGGGTTGCATAAACAATGTACAATTTGGCTAGCTGTAGCATCTCTCCAAGAGTCCTTGGCTGTCCCAGCCATGATGTCCATTCTGATAACAACCTCGTTGTCCTGGAACATTGGGAACCTTATCTGCAGCTTCTGGCCATATGCAGATTGCAGCTTCATGAAGCAGTAAGTTTTTAACTCAGATGGAATATCTGAGTTTGCAGGTTGTTAATGCTGGATAGTGCCATGTATTTATGAATCCATATATTTTGCCATATTGGTTTATGAAGGGCTGTGCCTAGTGCTTCAGTAGTGCTTGCTTTTGCTCCTGCACCGCTATTACTAGAAACAGTTCTATGCAGTCACAAATAAGAGAACTAGATAATTATCTAGGAATCGTGATATGATCAATATCTAAAAATTACAATAAAAACTCAGTAACTTGAATAAGCTTTCAATTGTGTAAATCATATTTGTGAAATAAAAAGCTTTTTTTTTTAATAGATGTCCTAAAATCATATAATTGGAGATAGATTGAAGATTAGTCAGTAAGGCGTTCCACAGTTTAGCTGCCTGAAAAGCAAAGGAGAAAGTAAATCATTAAAAAAATTTCTTCCCCTTTGAAGTTGGAATAGAAAATGCAAAACTGTTGCATAAGAAATGTCTCTGACCATCGGTGAATTGAAATAAATCACCCATATATAATGGTGCAGTGGCATAAATAACCTTGAACAATATATGTTAAAATTAAACACAATCTGGTGGAGGAAGTGACGTCAGCCGACGGCATGGTAGCCTGAATTCACAGCTCCCTTCCCCAAAGCTGTAAAATTGGAAACAACACGATCCAAACGGCGATAAAAATTGCGAAACTGTAAGAAAATACCTCCTGACATACAGACGCTATGAGTAAAGCGGCCTCGACCCGGAAAAAGGAGATGGAAAAAGCGGAGAAAAGCGTGGCGAGTAAGGCCTCCAGACACCGCGAATCCCCGGAGCGCGGGTCTCCGTCGGATTCAGATTCAGCGTTATCTATGGCTGAGACGCGAGCCCCCCCTTCCAAGAAAGGATTGTCCGCTGAGCTCCGCAAGTTAACTGCTACGATACAGTTGGAGATTAAGCAGTCAAAAGTAGAAATTTTAGAGCGCATGGATACGCTCAGCGCGGACCTCAGAGAATTGGGCGGTAGAGTGGAGGAGGCAGAGTTAAAACTAGATGAGCACGCTGAACTGATTGATAAGCACACTAATATGTTACAGACTATGGAACAAAAACATGAGCTCCTGCAATATAAACTAGATGATATCGAAAACAGGGGACGAAGAAATAATCTCCGTTTCCGAGGAGTCCCAGAGGGTGGAGACACAGAGAACGTGGCAGAAATAGTGCATACATTATGCTCTACTTTGTTGGGCTCTGAGGCAGATGAAATGAGATGCGAGCTGGACAGAGCGCACAGAGCTCTTGGAGCACGAAAAGAGCAGCAGACAAGGGACATAATTGTGAGATTTCACAAGTATGAGATTAAGGAGAGAATTTTAGCCTCAGCTAGGAAGACAAAGAGTCTGGAGTATGGTGGAGCCCCGGTTCAGGTCTACCAGGACCTCTCGTTATTCACGCTCCAGATGAGGAGGCTGATGAGACCGGCGCTGGAAGTTCTGAGCAAACAACAGATACAATATAGATGGGGCTTCCCCTTCTCATTAAATTTCTCTCTGAAAGGCACCAAATATCGGGTGCAAACTCTTCAAGAGGCATGGGACGCCTTGCACGCAGATGAGATGGTGTCCACAAAGACTGCACCTGGAGTGATGGCGCCAGCTACCAAGACGAAGCTTCAGCGATGGCAGAGAACCCCGGGACCCGCAAGGCACAATAACCAGAAGCGTTGAAGCAAGCTGGATCGGGACACTGGGGACATGCTTCCAGGAGATTATCTTGTTGGGTAGGCATTGCTGCAAATGCCAGTTGACTCTGAACATTGATGGTAGGGTTGACAACAACCTTAAAATGTATGATTTTGAAGAACGTTGAAATGGTAAATTGAAAGGAGGGCACAGTAATGAAAGATGTAAGGGTGAGGATTAAGTGGGATCGTGAATGAGCTGATATTGATGGGGAGGGATGGATGTGGGTTTGGGAACTATGTGGTGGGTGAATAACTTCCCAAAGACCCACTTGGAGGACATTGGTCTTCCAATTGGTGTGAATGGAGGGGGTGGGAGGGAGGGGGGGATAGTGAGATATGGGAAAATAAGGGAGAGAGAGGGGCACTGCTGGGTATGCAGGGAATATATTTTGCATTATGGCACTGTATAGAGATATCATGCAGGGGTGCGATAGAACAGCTTTATTACAAACTACGGTGATTGACATGGACTTAAAAATTCTCTCCTATAATGTAAAGGGCCTAAACATGCCTCAGAAGAGGCAAAAGTTTTATAAGGAAATAAAGCAGCATAGACCACATGTGGTTCTCCTGCAGGAGACGCATTTGGTGGGTAGACATGAAAGGCTTCTTTCCCATCCAGAGTACCCAGTAGTGTATTGTGCATCAGCAAATGGGTCAAAGAAAGGAGGAGTTGCGATCTTGATTCACGTTGCGGTTGGGGCGCAGGTTCTTAAGGTAAAACGGGATGTGGGTGGACGCTATATTTTCATGCATACCAAGATTGATAATGTGGATTTAACCCTGGCCTCTATATATGCGCCTAACACGGGACAGGTTGGGTTCCTGGGGAAGGTTAGAAATTCCTTGGCTACTTTTGCGCAGGGCTCACTAGTAATAGGGGGGGACTTCAATACAGTGATGAACCCGAGCATAGATCGTTCAGGGCTCCCCAGAGGCGAGGGGCATAGGGAATCTTTGGCCTTGAAATCTTTGGCGCTTTCGCTGGGCACAGTGGACCTATGGAGGGTAAAACATCAGAGGGTACGAGACTATACATTTTACTCCGCAGTACATAACTCTTATTCACGCATTGACTATATGTTTGTGGATGCAACCCTGGTGGAGCATGGTCCTGAAGCAGGGATAGGTAATGTGACTCTGTCGGATCATGCCCCCATATGGGTGACTCTACCAAATATTAGGGCCGAAAAAAAAAATAAAAGATGGACACTGAATACTGGTCTTCTGCGGGAGGGGACAGTGGTGGATGGATACAAGCAAGTGTTGAAAGAGTATCTTGAATTTAATCTAGGCTCAGGACCCCAGCTTAGTATAATATGGGATGCTATGAAGGCGGTGACCCGGGGATATTTCCTACAATTGGCCAGTAGACAATCGAAAGCTCGTAGGGCGCAGATCGCGGAATGCCTGGAAAGCATTCGTTTGCTAGAGGAGCAGCATAAGGCTACTGGCGCAGCTGGGGTTCTGAGAGAACTTAATTCCCAGAGAATGCGCCTTGACTCCATATATTCAGAACACCTAAGCATGCTACAGGCAAAGAATAGGGTGAGCTCATATGCATATGCTAACAAAATAGGGCGCCTCCTCGCCATTAAGTTGCGCAGGCAAAAAGTTGAGCGGAATATCATAAAGATACGAGATGGTGGAGGAGATACCTTAAGTACATCCGAACAAATACGACACAGATTTGGGGAATTTTATAAAGATCTATATGCCCAAAAGCTTAACCCTTCGATGGAATTGATAGATCATTACTTACAGGATAGTGAACTTACCTCTCTGAGTCACCAGCAGCAGACAATGTTAGATGAGCCAATCACTCCCGGGGAAATCCAGGAAGCAATTAGTAGTCTCCCCTCACATAAATCGCCCGTCTTGATGGGTTGCCCAATGAGTTCTATAGGCAGTTTGCCCCTGAAATAGCTCCGCTCCTAGCAGATTTGTTTAATCAGGTGGGGAGAGGGGGGTCATTACCTCAATCAATGATGGAGGCATGGATAGCGGTCTTGCCTAAACCAGGCAAAGATCACTCTGAATGCGGATCCTACAGACCTATTTCTGTGCTTAATGCAGATGTCAAAATATTGGCTAAGGTACTGGCGAACCGTCTGGCCCCTATTCTGCCAGTACTTATTCATCCAGACCAAGTGGGTTTTGTTCAGTACCGAAAGGCGATGGACAATATTAGAAGGGCGGTGGATATAATGAACTTGGCAAAAAACAATCAGAAGCCGCTATGTCTTTTAAGCCTCGACGCGGAAAAAGCCTTTGATCGGGTTCACTGGCCTTTCATGTATAAGGTGATGGAAAATATGGGGTTTGGAATACAATTTCGTAGCTGGATTCGGGCCTTTTACGAGTTCCCTAAGGCCTGTGTTCGGGTCAATGGAGGAAATTCAGACTTATTCAATTTACATAGAGGTACTAGGCAGGGATGCCCTTTGTCTCCCTTATTATTTGCAATGGTAATGGAGCCTTTTGCAGCCCGTGTGCGGTCTGATCCTGATATTTCGGGAGCTAAGATAGCAGATAGAACACATAAATTGGCCTTATTTGCAGATGATGTATTATTGTTCGTCACTAGACCCTTGACCACATTCCCGCACTTAGAACACATGATACAGCAGTATTCAGAGGTGTCTGGATTTAGGGTCAACATGGCAAAATCTGAGGCCCTGAATGTGACAATTCCGGAGGATGTGGTGGAGTCTTTAAAGATTTCATCTCCATTTCGGTGGGCCCACAAACATTTAAAATACCTGGGGGTGAATCTGACTAGGGATCCTTCGGAGCTCTTTAATGCAAACTATAAGGGGTTGGGTAAAATTATCAAGGAAGATCTAGAGAGGTGGGGAGATTTGGGAACATCATGGTTTGGCAGGATAGCTATTCTTAAAATGAATGTCTTGCCAAGACTGTTATACCTTTTCCAGGTGCTGCCTGTGATAATGCCCAGGCGATTCTTAGCTAATTTACAAGATAGGCTGGTGCGATTCATCTGGGCAGGAAAGCGTCCTAGGCTAGCAAGGTCGCTCCTATATAAGGAAAGGAAAAGGGGGGGGACTTGGGGTACCCAATCTTGCATGGTACTACAGGGCAGCGCAGGGGAAAGCAGCACTGGAATGGTATCAAGAATACCCGGACCACCAATGGGTGCAAATAGAACAACATTCTGTGGGTGACAAACCTTTGAGTGCACTAATGTGGTTGCCAAAATCCTTTAGAAGTATAAATGAAAGAGCTTGTCCCTCCATAGCGGTAACGCTCCATTATTGGGATAGTTTGTTCCCTAAGAGACAATGTATATTGACTCGCTACACGCCGATAGCTTTTAATCCTTTATTTTTACCGGGGACGATAACGGGGATCTTTACTAAATGGTATGAGATAGGGGTGAGAACCTGGGGCCAATTATTTGAAGCTGATATGCTGGTATCTTTCGATACATTGCGGGGCAGATATCCTGGGGTGGAGGGAGGCGACTTTGCATACCGTCAATTAGTATCTCTCCTTAAAAGCAAGGCGGTGAGGGAGGTGATGCAGCGTGAGAAATTAGATTTGGAGGGGATATGTGAGCGACATGCTACATCTAGGGGATTGATAGGTTCCTTGTACCATAATATAAGCAAGCAGGCGCCCAGTTACGAGGTACATAGGAAAAGCTGGGAGCGAGAGCTGGGGACGAGTTTGGGAGACCCTGGGTGGGAGAGCATAGAAAAAGCAGCTGTGAAGGTGTCAACCCATGTACCCCTGCAGGAGAATGCTATGAAAGTATTATATCGGTGGTATCTCACGCCTGCTCGAGGCAGATGTTCCCAAATGCCTCGGGCATGTGTTGGAGAAGATGTGGCCAAGAGGGTACCATGGGACACATATGGTGGAATTGTGTTAAAATCCGTGCCTTTTGGAAGGCGGTACATTACAGGCTGCAGGCTTGGATAGGGTGCACAGTGCCCTGGGCCCCTGAGGTGTTCCTATTTTCAGCTAGGATTGCAGGCCTATTATCCTGTCAACAAACTTTGGCAAAGTATGTGGTTGGTACAGCAAGGGTGGTTGTAGCTTCACAATGGAGGAGGGAGGGAGTTCCCCCGCTGGCTAAGTGGCTTAATAAGTTGAGGTATGTACGTGAAATGGAAAGATTGGTGGCTGAGCATAAGCAACAAATGGGGAAATGGCACTCTGTTTGGAAATACATCCCTGTAGACGCTCTGACGAACTAATATGTCTGAGAGAAGAGTGTCTAGTTAAATATTAAAAAAAAAAAAAAAAAAAAAAAAAAAAAAGAGAGGTAGTGCTCAGCGGTGCTTTCTTGGCGGAGAGGGGTAGGGGGGCGGGAGGGAGGGTAACTTCTGTTCTATTAAAAAGTTGGGGGGAAAAAAAAAAAAAAAATGTTGAAGTTTAAAAATGTTGATATCGGAAAGTTGAAACTATGATGAGTTATACTGTACAAAGCACTAGTGGAATACTGTATTAGTCAAAGGTAAATGTAATCTGCTGGATAGTATTTTGCATTCTTTGTGTTGTTTCAATGAACAATAAAGACTTCTTACAAATTAAAAAAAAAAAAAAATTAAACACAATCTGAGCCTCCAATAGAAGCCAGTAGAGTTGAACATAGTTATTTGATCAGTTTTACACAATTAAAAAATCAATCGAACAGCTGTGTTTTGAATAGTTTGCCTAAAATACTTTATGAAGAAAAATTATCTAAATTTTTTAATCATAACAAAGAAGGAGGTGGCATTGAAAGTATGTAATAGACAAAAATTCTTTCACCTTGACTAAATGCACAAAGCAAAGTATAAATGTAGACGTCAAAGTAAAAATCACTAGGAGGAAAAAGCCTCAATGAGCCAAAGCTCGCTTTAACTATAGTGGACCAGAAATGGCTACAGTGCTATCACTGGTGTAAAAAACCTCCTGTGTATTCACTTCATCTTTCTAAAAAAGGCATTTCAGTCTTGATTAAAAACATATTATCATTATTTAAAAGTAAGCATGAATTGTACTTAGATCAAAAACATATCTGTTCTGCATGAAACTACCGCAACTGCCCAACGACGGCCAGTGTTTTATCCACCTGCTTCAGGGACATACAGGATACTCTGAAAAAGATCCATGCAGAAAAATATCAGCATTACAGCCACTAGTTCTCACAAACATCTACATATTCATAAACTTACTTTAATGCTACAAAACTCAGCATTCACCACTGCTGCTGGCTATAGGCTACTCCTACCAACGATGGTTTTTAATATCGGATGCTTCCTTGTCATCTATACCAGACCAGTCCAGACCAATGGCTTATGTCCATCCACCAGCGGAAGGAGACGGAGAAAATAGTCCCAAGTATCACGCATCCTAGAATGTTCAATATTTTCTCTGTCTCCTAGCGGATGGTGGACAGATCATGCAGTTCCTCTTAGTGACTGGCTATTAGCTCCTGGCCCAGCTTGTTCTGGAGAACAGTGGAGCTAGGGCTGGGCTGGTAGCATGCATTTCTAGCTATCTATCTTAATTATCATTTCTATAGCGCTACAAGGCATACGCAGCGTTGTATACCATACACAAAAGACAGTCCCAGCTCAAAGAGCTTACAATCTAGATAAGACAGGTAAACAGACAAACAGTTAAGGGTAAGGGAATAAAGAGGTGAGGATAAAGGACAGGGCAAGTGAGTTAGGAGTCAAAAGCAGTGGTAAAGAGGTGGGTTTTGAGTTTGGACTTGGGTATTTTGGATTTGGATATTTTGTGATGATACTCAGTGACCCTGGGTCCCTCATCTGCCAGCTAGGGGATATCCAGTATTCCTGGTTCCCTCCCCTACCTCACCTGTTGACCTTGTGGCAGAGAGATTGTTGCTGGTGGCATGGAACAATTTAACTGCCTTGTGGGGCTCTTATCCTGCAATTTCCACAGGTCTGGCTTAGTTTTGTTCTGACTGTAAGGTAATTTTTTTTTCTTTCGGATTTATCTTCCTCAGAGTATATGTATTTTGTTTTGTTTTCTTGAGGCACAGACTTTATGGTCTCTGGTTAAAAAACAAACAAAAAAAAAAAACTTCTCCTGGTTACCTTTGCTTCATTTCCTTTCGCTTCCTGACCTCTGTGATTTTCTGCACAAGTTCTTCATGGCGGCGGTTTCTCCTCCTGTAGTTATTTTTGGCGGGCTTTTTGAGTAAGCCATTGTGATTGCTGTTTTCCAGCCAGAGCATTGTTTTTTTTATTTTCGCAGCATGGAGCTTTGTTTCTACGGTAGTGTTTTTTTTTTTTTCCCCTTCGGTCAGTATTTTTCACCGTCTGACCCGGTGGACCTCGTTCCTTCCTTCCTGTTGGAGTTTCCGTTGGCTGCTGTGTTTGTCAGGCATGGAAGTGAGCGCCGGTACTGGAGTTTGTGCTGCAGCGATGCTTCTCTCTGCTTCAGCTCTGTTTTTCCTTGCTCCTGTTTATTTTTGTTGCGCAGATGGTGATCTTTCTCCACAGTTGCTAGTCTTCTGCTGCCTTCTTTCATGCTTCGGCTCTCTGAGGAGCTCTGGTTTTTGAGTGCTTTGGATCGATCACTAAGTGTTTCCTTTTTCATTCCTGGGGACTCTGGTTCAGCTTTTCCAGCCCGGACTTCTCAGCTGGCCTTTCCTTTTATTTGTGCTCAGCTCCTCTGTTCTTTGGTGCACTGTTGGGCCGTGTCTCGGTGGCTTGGAGCGCCTCATTGCCAGCATGTAGTCTGGGTTGCTACCTTAGCTATGTTTCTGAGGCTCTTCTCTTTTCAGCGTTATTTGTTTTTGGAAAGCGTTTGCACACAGCGATTTGGATTTCCTGCTGCCACCATGGCAGTTTTTTGTCTGGGAAACTTTGTTCCTTGGCTGTCTGTTGATGGCGACTCTTTCTTTGGATGTAGGGAACTGCGCCCTTTGTGTGGGTGCAGTGCCATGCTCCATTGCCCTGTTTTGTGCTCCTCTAGAGTTGGAGTTAGAGCACAGCTTCTTCTATAGCTGTATGGGAATTCTTCCCTATTCCTTGGGGAGTGCAACCCTTTATAGCCACTGTTAGCTCAGCTGGCATTCGTGGTAACATGCAGAGTCAGCATTGGCTGTAGTGTGTAGCTCCTTTCCTTCTTGTACTGCGTAGCTACCTTTTTGGAAGTTGGACTTTTCTTCCCTGGCCTTTCTGCTAGTGAGGCCCGGTACTTTTCCTGGTAGTTGCCTGCGAGTCTGTTTCAGGCCTTCAGCTGCGGCGTCTTCCCTGATAGGGGGTGTACCTGCATTCTTGCTCTGGGGACTTGTTACAGCTATCCTGGTGGAATTTTGCTCTATTGCTGGCCAGTCGCCTTGGCACCACAGCTGGCCATTGGGCGTCACTTTGGTTTGAACGTGTGCAGACTGTGTTGTCTCTGTGAGTTCTACATACTTCCCTTTGTGGAGGCGGAGATTTCTTTTTTTCTCTGGCTCTGAGGTATAGCCTACTCATTTCTGTTGAACCAGGAGGCCATTTCTGGCCTTCATGAGCCATAGCTTCAGTGTTGCATGTGCAGCGCAGCTTCTGGGGCTGTGGAGTGTGCCTCCAATTATGGTTTTACAGCGCGGCTATGCAGGTCCTGCATGGCTTGGGCACTGCGTTTGGGGCATTTCTCGGCCTTTTACATTCCCCTTTTCTCTGGTGATGGTCACCCTTCTCTGGTTTTCGGGCATACTCCCAGCTTCGGATGGTATCAGAGCCGCAGCTAGGTTGGTGGTGTTTACTGCCTTCTTTGTGTCTTTGGCCTTACTTCAGTCTCTCTGTTGATAGGAGCTCCTTTACACTCCTTGTTCAAGGAATCTTATGTCTTGCAGCTCCTTGTGATTGGGCAAGTCACTTAACCCTCCATTGCCTCTGGTACAAAATAAGTACTTGAATATATGTAAACCGCTTTGAATGTAGTTGCAAAAACCTCAAAGGCGGTATATCAAGTCCCATTTCCCTTTTCTCACACGTAGACCAGGATTCCATGTTTTCATGGACTACGAGATTCTGTTTTCGAGATGTCCGCTGGGTTTCAACCTAAGGCTTAGCGCAAGGACTCTTCTCGGGGGGTATGTCATTGCCCTTGTCTCTGCTTCGCCTTCTCTGGTGCTGCGGTAGGTCTGTAGTATGCTTCCTGCTTAGAGGCAGATACCTGATACTTTTGTTGGAGTTTCCACATGGTTGCGGGCTCTTGACTGAGTTGCTAATAGTTCAGTTTGCAGGCCTGGCATCCTTTTGTCCTGTAGCTGAGCGGAGATGGTCCATAATCTCAGTCTCAGAAAGTATTTTTTCAGTTTCCTGAAAGTTCGCAGGATATGACCCCTCTGTGCGGTCAATGTGCTTTTGCTATTGCTTAGCTCCTTTCTGGTAGCCTCATGTTGATGGTCTACCATGCAACAGGGTGCACTGTTTTTTTGTTTCGAGGAACTTTTGGTACTTCCTGTATCTGACATTCGTGCTGCTATGGCTGCTTAGTTTCACTTTGGTGGTATTTTGGCTCCTTTCTTCTCCCACCCTAATGGAGTGACTGCTTTGCTACATCCCATTGGTCTGGTCTGGTATAGATGACAAGGAACGAAAAATTATATTATTACCTGATAATTTTCTTTCTTTTAATCATACCAGACCAGTCCAGACACCCTCCCTAGTGGGTTTTCTTCTCTCTTTGGATACTTTAGGATTACTTTCTGCTATGTGTGTGACTGGGTGCTCTCCAGTACATGGCAATTGTAACATTCCATCACATTACTCATCTTTCTCCTTGCCACAATGCTGTGCCAGTCTGGTAAAACTCGAGGTTATTTTCTCCATTGAGTCCTCTGCATCACTTACAGACTCTGACTTAGTGGTACATGACACAGCACAGGGAGCACATTGCATCACTGCAGATTATCTCGATGGCATTTCGTTCACCTTTGCTGGTGCAGGATTTCTGGGAAGCCCAGTGTTCTGTACTCGGGTGGCTTCTGTATTTACCTTGTGTTTCTCGTGTAGAAGTTTTGAACACCATTGCTTGTCTATTTAAAATATTGAACATTCCAGGCTGCATGATACCTTTGAGGGTGCCAATTGGGACTATTTTCTCTGTCTCCTTCCTCTGGTGGATGGACATAACCCATTGGTCTGGTCTGGTATGATTAAAGGAAAAAACATTATCAGGTAAGAACGTAATTTTTCCTTTCCAGGGGGTAGACCAACCGGTTTCAAATAGTAGCAGCCACCTACTTCAAACAAACAGAAAAAGCTCAATGTACAAGAGCAATTTTTGGAAAAATAATTTCAGAAAAAATGCCAGTCTATTTTACCATTTAAACCACATGGTTCAAGGGAGTTTAGCTTAAAAATCCACTTCTCTGCCTGAAGTAGTCTCTTCTGTATATCTCCTCCTCTCATGTTCAGGGGGATACATTCCAAAGCCCAATGCTTCAATGATGTGAAGCAGTGGTTCAAATTACAATGCATCAATAAAGGAGAACTGTTTTTTGAGTAATAATAGTACTCTTGTGTTCCTGAATACGAGTTTTTAATCATTGTGAAGTTTGCCTTATACGCAACTTCTCACAGCGGTACTGAATGCAATAAACCACAGAAGTACTCAAATGGTTCTTGTGCACAGCTGTGCAATTTTTGAAATTATGGGTCCAGGAACTGAATTTAAAAACCCAGTTGATGGAAAGATCTACAAGCTGCATGAATTCTGTTATGTCTAAAATGTGTCCAAAATTTTGTGTCTTGGTGTTTAATGGATCTTGTTCATGACTTGTACTAAATTCTGGTCTAAACGTACCAATATTTTGTTTTTTTACAGTCAAAAAAGCCAAATTACAAGGATCTTCAGGTAAGACCTGTTTTTCATGCTGCCTTAATACTTGAACCTCAAAGTAAATCTCAAATATTTAGGTGAACATATAGTTGAGAGATCATACTGTGGTTTTTAATGTGTTTAATTGTCAGCATCAGGTTTCATAGGTAAATATCTGAACTTAAAAAATTGTTTAGAATTAGGATAGTACAGAGAGCAGTTTTCAAATTGTGTGTGTAAAATATAGGGTTAAATTTAGTATGCTTACTTTTATGCAAATTTTCAAAGAGAAATATGTGGGCAGGTGAGAGTGAAATTATCCAATTTAGTTTAGAAAATATGATGTGTACACAAGTTTTTTTTTCTTCTTTTTTTCCTCTCTCCACTTAACTTTCTGAGAATATTTTCTTACACTCAGGCTGAGAGTACATTCGCTATGGAAGAACTTGATTTGGTTTTGCTTGGCAAAACAAAGCAATTTTTGGCTTGGGTAAATAGCTTTGAAAATTTCCATTCTGATGTACAGTGTTATTTTTATTCCATTTTACCTTTTTACATTGAAACTTAGAAAATTTAACAGGCATTCCTTAGTGTCTAGCTACAGTGCTCTGCAGAGAAGTGGGTGTTATCCCTTCCTACTAGCAGATGGAGGTAGAGGAAGAAAATGAGTTTATCAAAGATGTCGCTGGTTGGTTGTTGGTGGTGCTTCCTGGAAAGATCCAGTATTTTCTCTACCTCAGCAGAAGGTAGGTCATGCTGTCTGGTGCTTCTGGTCCCTGGCCTAGCTTTCTCTTCTGCTGGCCACATCCACAGAGCTTGTTTGAGCCTAATGGCCTGCATTCAGGTTATCTAGTCCCAGGACCAGACCTGGTGGAGCGTGGAACTTGGCTCCACTGCCTCCTCAGTCATGCTTCTTAGCATCTACTTGGTGAGGCTTGTGGCTTAGTCCTTTGGGACCCTGCCAGAGGGGTGTGGGTCCCCATTCCCCTTGCCCCTCCTTGCCTGCTCATCCTGTTTGAGTGTATTTCCCTTGGGCTCCCCTGCAGCTCCCAGGCTTTAAAAAATGTATTTTTTCTATTTTGCTTGCCTGGCTTAGCTTTATTCCCTTTCGCAGGGAGTAAAGCTGTTGAAGTAAAAAAAAAAAAAAACAAAAAACCCTCAACTCTAAGAGTACACCTGAGAGAGTTGGTGGGGACAACAAGGACATCGGTGCCTCAGGCAAAGGTTCGCTGGAGCAGCAGGACAGGCCTGCACGTGCAGGCAGATGCTATGGTGTCTGCAAGAGCCAGTAGATCTGTCTGCCCGTCTTGCAATGAGCTGTTTCTGCCCCTCTTTTAGTGAGCTGTTTCTGACTATGGAAATAGTCCCAGGGGTGGCTGCAGGAGTTTCTTCCTCCTCTCCCTTCTCTGAAGCGTTGGGATGTGTGGTCCTAATGACTTTGGTGAGAACCATTTTTTCTTAGGGTTTACTTTTTCTCCTGCTGCTATTTCCAGGCAGCAGATTTCATCTCAACCCCATCGGAGCTCGGGGGGGGGGGGGGGCTTTCCTTCCCCCCACCTTGGGTCTGCTTGCAGGGGCCTTCGGGTGCTTTGACTCCAGATCCTCATCCAAAGGGTCACGCCCTTACAGGAGGAGGCTGGCCCATCAGCCAGTGGTGGGGCCCCTTGAGGCCTGGATGTCCCTGGTTGGGGCGCTGTTGGGGGGGGGGTCTCAGATGTACAGCCAGCTCCAGAACATCTGGAGAGGACCTGGAGGTCATCTCTGACCCTCGGCCCCCCTTGGACTTTGATTTAGAGGACTCTTCCTCAACGGGAGGAGGAAGAAGAGCAGTCCCATGTGATCTGGCTCTTCCACCGTGTGGCACTCTTGTCTCATAGATGAGGTTACAGAGACTCTAGGGATGCTCGTTCATAAGGCTCTCACCCGCATAATGCTGGCAGAATGGAAGTCTCTGGATGGGGCTCTCAAATGACCTTGGTCTCTTGATCGCCTTTATTCCTTTGCCCCTGAGGAAGTGATGCAGTATTGGGCATAAGCTTGACAGGGCAATCACTAAAGCAACTGCTCTGGCTTGGTCTTCTGGGAGTGCCATGACATACGAGAGAAGCAGTAGTTAAGGTTGGCTTTCTCAGTGAGGGCATCCACACCTCTCCTTAAGAAGCCTTCACTCGACCCTACTTGTCCCTCTAATTACCGACCCATCTCCCTCCTTCCTTTTCTCTCCAAATTACTTGAGCGTGCTGTTCAACGCCGCTGCCTTGATTTTTCTCTCCTCACATGCTATTCTTGACCCACTACAATCTGGTTTTCGCCCTCTCCACTCAACCGAAACTGCGCTTACTAAAGTCTCCAATGACCTATTAGTGGCTAAATCCAGAGGTCAATATTCCATCCTCAATAATTCTTGATCTTTCCGCTGCATTTGACACTGTCGATCACAGCATACTCCTAAATACCCTGTCCTCATTTGGATTCCAGGGCTCTGTCCTTTCCTGGTTCTCTTCCTACCTCTCCCTCCGCACCTTTAGTGTTCACTCTGGTGGATCCTCTTCTACTTCTATCCCTCTGCCTGTTGGCATACCTCAGGGTTCTGTTCTTGGTCCCCTCCTCTTTTCTATCTACACTTCTTCCCTTGGTTCATTAATCTCATCCCATGGCTTTTCCTACCATCTCTATGCTGATGACTCCCAAATCTACCTTTCTACCCCTGATCTCTCACCTTGCATCCAAACCAAAGTTTCAGCGTGCTTGTCTGACATTGCTGCCTGGATGTCTCAACGCCACCTGAAATTAAATATGACCAAAACCGAGCTTCTCATTTCCCCCCCAAACCCACCTCCCCGCTCCCCCCATTTTCTATTTCTGTTGATGGCTCTCTCATTCTCCCTGTCTCCTCAGCTCGAAACCTTGGGGTCATCTTTGACTCTTCTCTCTCCTTCTCTTCTCATATCCAGCAGATTGCCAAGACCTGTAATTTTTCTTTACAACATCCGTAAAATCCGCCCCTTTCTTTGAGCACTCTACCAAAACCCTCATCCACACCCTTGTCACCTCTCATTTAGACTACTGCAATCTGCTTCTTGCTGGCCTCCCACTTAGTCACCTCTCCCCTCTCCAGTCGGTTCAAAACTCTGCTGCCCGTCTCATCTTCCGCCAGGGTCGCTTTACTCATACTACCCCTCTCCTCAAGTCGCTTCACTGCCTCTCTATCCGTTTTCGCATCCTTTTCAAACTTCTTCTACTAACCTATAAATGTACTCACTCTGCTGCTCCCCAGTATCTCTCCACACTCGTCCTTCCCTACACCCCTTCCCGTGCACTCCGCTCCATGGATAAATCCTTCTTATCTGTTCCCTTCTCCACTACTGCCAACTCCAGACTTCACGCCTTCTGTCTCGCTGCACCCTATGCCTGGAATAAACTTCCTGAGCCCCTATGTCTTGCCCCATCCTTGGCCACCTTTAAATCTAAAGCCCACCTCTTTAACATTGCTTTTGACTTGTAACCACTCGCCTCCACCTACCCTCCTCTCTTCCTTCCCGTTCACATTAATTGATTTGATTTGCTTACTTTATTTTTTGTCTATTACATTGTAAGCTCTTTGAGCAGGGACTGTCTTTCTTCTATGTTTGTGCAGCGCTGCGTACGCCTTGTAGCGCTATAGAAATGCTAAATAGTAGTAGTAGTAGTAATCCAGTGTTCAAGGAGCTATTTTTGGCAGCTATGCAGCACTGGTTGCAGCAGCTGTCGGAGTCCCCTGAAGTTTTCTGCCTGGAATCTGGCACGGCCTTCCTAGGGGATGTCCTTTTATGGTTTGATCCACCTAGCTTCTTGCTGAGTGTGCTCAGCTGTGGTGGACCATTACTGACTGTGGCTCTAGCACTGAGTGGTGGATGTTCCCTCCAAGAAGCTTCTTGATTTTTTTTTTTTTTTGGGGGGGGTGGGTGCTTGCTGTTTGGAAAGGACCTAGTGAAGGATTTGGAGGAAGCTCGGCCTCTTCGTCTTCTGGAGTTTATTTTATTTGTTGCACTTGTATCCCACATTTTCCCACCTATTTGCAGGCTAAGTTAAGACAAAAGGGTTCCCAGTAGTCTCCTGCTTCTTTTTGGTCAGGCTTCTATTGGGGCCCTAGGAGAGTCAGCTTTCTAGTCACCACAGGCAGAGCTGCACTGGCCCGTGCTGGTTCAGGTTGTCCCTCTTCCATCGTGAGTGGGCCCACATCACTTCAGACCAGTGGGTTCTGAAGGTGATTGAGAGGGGTTACTCCCTTGAGCTCGCTCGCCTACCTGCCCATTCCTGACACCTTCATCACTTCCCCATGTGGCTTAGAGCCCTTATTCTCCAGCATCTCCTGGAGCTAGGTGCTATGGGACCAGTGCCTCGCAAAGAGCAAGGGCAGAGATGCTATTCCATTTTCTTGTAGTACCAAAGAAGGGTGGCTCCGTCTGCCCTGGACTTCAAGGGGATAATACATATCTGTGGGTTCAATATTTTTGCATGGAAACCATCAGGTCTGTGTTCACCTCGCTTTGGCTAGGCGAATTCATGATGATCCTGGACCTCATGAAGGCCTATCTGCACATTCCCATCGCTGCCCATCACAAGCTTTAGCATTGCTTCTGAGTTCTTGGATGCCATTTCAAGTTTTGCCTTCAGGACTGGCCATGACCCTGTGTACATTCTCCAAGGTTATGGTGGTGGTTGCTGCCTTTCTGCGTCACTAGGGGATCGGGGTATACCTGGATGACTGGCTGGTTCGGGTGGATTCAGCTGTGGTGGTTAACCTGGCCATCTCTCAGGTCACCTCTTGGTTGGGGATCCTGGGCTGGGTCATGAATTTGAGGCAAGAGTCACCTGGTTCCCTCCCAGGTCCTGGAGTATCTGGGAGTCCTCTTCAACACTGCCGGCGGAGCGTTTTCCTTATGGCGAAGCTTTGACTGCAGAAGCGCAGATTGTGTGAACTCCTAGTTCCTATGATATGGGACTACTTGCAGATCCTGGGCTCCATGTCTGCGATTCTGGAGCTGGTGCAGTGGGTCCTGTTTTCTTGGTGGGCACCAGTCTCTCAGGACTTTCACATCCTTGGACGAGAGAGGCAGGGGGTGGTAAGTCTCCTTAGCTGGGGAGCTCTTTGCCTGGGTTGTGTGGTGCAGTGGACCTGGACTGAGCAGGAAATGGCCTGGTCTATCAGTCGTTTGAAGACTCGGATAATGTGCCTGGCTCTGTGGAAGTTTCTGCTGTCTTTTGCGGGAAAGCAGTCAGGGTGGTGATGGACATTGCCTTGAGGTGGCTTAGATCAACAAGGAGGGAGGCACCAGGAGTTAAGCTGTTGCTCCAGAAGCAGCATGTGTCTGGTGGGCAGAGAGACACCTGTAGGCCCTCTTAGCAGTCCATATTACAGGCAAGGACAATGTGTAAGCGAATTTTCAGTCATTCTCTCCTAGATATTTTAGAATGGGAACTGGAGCAACAGGCCTTTCAGTTCATTCTGGACTACTGGGGTCCCCCACTGTTGGATTTGATGGTTTCTTAAGCCAATAAGTAGGTAGAGCGTTTCTTAATAGTCAAAGGGATCGACCTTTCAAGGGATAGATGCCCTACTCCAGTCATGGCCAATGAAGGAACCCCTCTATTTTTCCTCCTTAGCCTCTGATAGGTTATCTGTTGTGCCGGTGTCAGGTTCTCAAGTTCAGAGCCCGCGGGGCCGGGCTCTGGAGCAAACGTGAGCCCTTGGGCTGCTGACGAGGAGCGACAGCAGCAGGCAAAACCCACCAACCAACGCTGGGCAAGCACACCGGCAGGACTGCAGGCACCGCCTAGCGAGCCGGAACACACGGACTGGAATCCCCTGGACTGGAGGACACTGGACTGGAACCCCCGGACTGGAGGACACTGGACTGGAATCCCCCAGACTGGAGGACACTGGACTGGAACCCCCGGACTGGAGGACACTGGACTGGAACACACCGGACTGGAGCACACTGGACTGGTCCGTACAGCTTCACCTGCACTTAGCCACTGCCCCCCCAAGGGTTGAGCCCCTGGGTTCGAGTGGCCGGCAGGACTTACCGGAAACTGGATGACACAGGGACCAGGACTAGAATAAGCTGGAAACAGCAGTACTCATAAATCCTAAACTGACATAAGTGCTCCCAAGCCCTAACCAACAGAAGAACTCCAAACAGCAACAAAAGTGTTCCTAACAATAAACCAACAAAAGGACTTCCTAAGCCCTATACTAACAGAAGTGCCACAGGGAAAGAGCAGGGAACCTAAACACATAAATAGCATAGGTGCTCCTAAGCACCAAGCACAACAGCTGTACAACCCTAAACTAACTACGGTGCTCCTAAGCACCAAACTACCAGCAGACCTCCTAGCACTAAAAGGGGAGCCAAAAGGGAAAAAAACAGGGAAGCTAAACACAGAAGACAGCAATGCTTCCAAAGCACTAAACACAACAGAGCTTCCAAAGCCCCAAACACAGAAGTGCTTCTAAAGCACCAATCACAGAAGTGCTTCCAAAGCACCAAAAGGGAAAGCAGGGGAGCCACAAGGGAAAAGCAGGGAAGCTAACACAGATCAAAAGTGCACACTGCACTACCATTAACCTGGACTTAAAGCAAACGACTAAGCAAACGTTGCAAAGGCCCTGAAGGGAAGAACACCACTTCCTTTTCAAAACCCTGCCTGATGATGTCACCACTACCAGACACAGGCTGGCAGCATACTGAAACAGAGCTAGAGCTAACTCAGGCTTAACCCCCACAGCTGCAGTATAGCAGAGCTAGAGCTAACTCAGGCTTAACCCCCACAGCTGCAGTATAGCAGAGCAATTAGAGCCACGCTGGAAGCAACCAGCACACACAGGCAGCTAGCTCAAGTAACACACACAGCTGCAGTATAGTAAAGCAATTAGACTCGTGCTGGGAGCAGCCAGCCCACAGACACAGAGCCAGCTCTAGCAACACAGAAAGAAGAAACAGAAGCCAGCACAGAAGTTGACCACCAGAATAAGGTAAGTCTGGGAGAGGTCACGGCCACAATCGTAACAGCCGGATTGTGCATCATCCTCATCTGGTCTTGCTAGTGGCTCTGGATTGGCCTCACCGGCCTGGATATGCAGACCTCGTGTGCATTTTGGATGGCCACTTTCTCCCATTGCCCAGATGTAAGGGTCTTCTCTGGCATGATCTGGTAGAAATGGAAGATCTGGATCCCTTCTGGCGTATGGTCTGGCCATCGAGAGGAGGCGCTTAGAGATGTGTGATGTTTCTCCTGCAATGGTTTCTATACAACTTTGCTCTCTACTACTACTACTACTATTTAACATTTTTAAAGCGCTACTAGGGTTACGCAGCGCCGTACAATTTAACATAGGAAAGTCCCTGCTCAAAGAGCTTACAATCTGATGGACAAATGTACAATCAGTCAAATTGGGGCAGTCTAAATTTCCTGAAAGGTATAAAGGTTAGGTGCCGAACGCAACATTGAAGAGGTGGGCTTTGAGCAAGGATTTGAAGATGGGTAGGGAGGGGGCTTGGCGTAAGGGCTCAGGAAGTTTATTCCAGGCATAGGGTGAGGCGAGGCAGAATGGGCGGAGCCTGGAGTTGGCGGTGGTGGAGAAAGGGTACTGAGAGGAGGGATTTGTCTTGTGAGCGGAGGTTTCGGGCGGGAACGTAAGGGGAGATGAGGGTAGAGAGGTAATGAGGGGCTGCAGACTGAGTGCATTTGTAGGCGAGAAGAAGAAGCTTGAACTGTGTGCGGTATCTGATCGGAAGCCAGTGAAGTGACCTGAGGAGAGGGGTGATATGAGTATATCGGTTCTGGCGGAATATAAGACGTGCAGCAGAGTTCTGAACGGATTGAAGGGGGGATAGATGGTTAAGTGGGAGGCCAGTGAGGAGTAGGTTGCAGTAGTCAATGCGAGAGGTAATGAGAGAGTGGACGAGAGTTCAGGTGGTGTGCTCAGAGAGGAAAGGGTGAATTTTGCTGATGTTATAGAGAGAAGCGACAGGTCTTGGCTATCTGCTGGATATGTGCAGAGAAGGAGAGGGAGGAGTGAAGAATTTTCTCTGATTCATTTTAAATTTACTACATTTGTAGCTTCATCGCATGCCCCCTAGTCCTAGTATTTTTGGAAAGCGTGAACAGACGCTTCACATCTACCCGTTCCACTCCACTCATTATTTTATAGACCTCTATCATATCTCCCCTCAGCCGTCTTTTCTCCAAGCTGAAGAGCCTTAGCCGCTTTAGCCTTTCCTCATAGGGAAGTCGTCCTATCCCCTTTATCATATTCGTCGACCTTCTCTGCACCTTTTTCTAATTCCACTATATCTTTTTTGAGATGTGGCGACCAGAATTGAACACAATGTTCGAGGTACGGTCGCACCATGGAGCGATACAAAGGCATTATAACATCCTCATTTTTGTTTTCCATTCCTTTCCTAATATCTAACATTCTGTTTGCTTTCTTAGCCGAAGCAGCACACTGAGTAGAAGGTTTCAACGTATCATCAACGACGACACCTAGATCCCTTTCTTGGTCTGTGACTCCTAACGTGAAACCTTGCATGATGTAGCTATAATTTGGGTTCCTCTTTCCCACATGCATCACTTTGCACTTGCTCACATTAAACGTCATCTGCCATTTAGATGCCCAGTCTTCCAGTCTCGTAAGGTCCTCTTGTAATTTTTCACAATCCTTCCGCAACTTATCGACTTTGAATAACTTTGTGTCATCAGCAAATTTAGTTACCTCACTAGTTACTCCCATCTCTAGGTCATTTTTCAAATATATTAAAAAGCAGTGGTCCCAGCACAGACCGCTGGGGAACCCCGCTAACTAACCTTCTCCATTGAGAATACTGACCATTTAACCCTACTCTGTTTTCTATCTTTTAATCAGTTTTTAATCCACAATAGAACACTTACCTCCTATCCCATGACTCTCCAATTTCCTCTGGAGTCTTTCATGAGGTACTCTGTCAAAAGCCTTTTGAAAATCCAGATACACAATATCAACCGGCTCCCCTTTATCCACATGTTTGTTCACCCCTTCAAAGAAATGTAGTAGATTGGTGAGGCAAGATTTCCCTTCACTAAATCCATGTTGACTTTGTCTCATTAATCCATGCTTTTGAATATGCTCTGTAATTTTGTTTTTACCGGTCTATAATTTCCCGGATCTCCTCTGGAACCTTTTTAAAAAATCAGCGTTACATTGGCCACCCTCCAGTCTTCCGGTACCACGCTCGATTTTAAGGATAGTAACATAGTAGATGACGGCAGAAACAGACCTGCATGGTCCATCCAGTCTGCCCACAAGATAAATTCATATGTGTATACCTTACCTTGATTTGTACCTGTCTTTTTCAGGGCACAGACCGTATAAGTCTGCCCAGCAGGATTCCCCACCTCCCAACCATCAGTCCCGCCTCCCATCACCAGCTCTGGCACAGACCGTATAAGTCTGCCCTCCACTATCCTCGCCTCCCAACCACCAACCCCTCTTCCCCCCTCCTGCTCCGCCACCCAATTTGGGCTAAGCTTCTGAGGATCCATTCCTTCTGCACAGGATTCCTTTATGTATGTCCCATGCATGTTTGAATTCCGTTACCGTTTTCATCTCCACCACCTCCCGCAGGAGGGCATTCCATTCCAAGCATCCACCACCCTCTCTGTGAAAAAATACTTCCTGACATCTTTTTTTGAGTCTGCCCCCCTTCAATCTCATTTCATATTTCTAACATTAGCTCCGCAAGCTCATTTTTCAGTTCTATCAGTACTGTGGGTTGAATACCATCCAGTCCAGGAGATTTGCTACTCTTCAGTTTGTAGAACTGCCCCATTACATCCTCCAGGTTTACAAAATTCATTAAGTTTCTCCGACTCGTCAGCTTCGAATACCATTTCCGGAACCGGTATCCCACCCAAATCTTCCTTGGTGAAGACCGAAGCAAAGAATTCATTTAATCTCTCCGCTACGGCTTTGTCTTCCCTGATCGCTCCTTTTACTCCTCGGTCATCTAGCGGTCCAACTGATTCTTTTGCTGGCTTCCTGCTTTTAATATACCTAAAAATTTTTTTACTATGTGTTTTTGCCTCCAATGCAATCTTTTATTCGAAGTCCCTCTTAGCTTTCCTTATCAGCGCTTTGTATTTGACTTGACATTCCTTATGCCGTTTATTATTTTCAGTCGGTTCCTTCTTCCATTTTCAGAAGGATTTTCTTTTAGCTCTAATAGCTTCCTTCACCTCACTTTTTAACCACGCCGGCTGTCGTTTGGTCTTCCGTCCTTTTTTTTTTTTAATACACTGAATGTATTTGGCCTGGGCTTCAAGGATGGTGTTTTTGAACAGCATCCACGCCTGATGTAAATTTTTGACCCTTGCAGTCTCTCCTCTGTTTTCTTTTCACAGTTCTTATTTTATCAGCGTCTTATTTTTTAAAGGAAACGCTAACGTATTTGATTTCCTATGTATACTTACTTCAAAGCTAATATCAAATCCAATCATATTATGATCACTGTTATCAAGCGGCCCCAGCACCATTACCTCCCGCACCAGATCATGCACTCCACTAAGGACTAGGTCTAGAATTTTTCCTTCTCCCGTCTGTTTCCGTACCAGCTGCTCCATAAAGCTGTCCTTGATTTCATCAAGGAATTTTACCTCCCTTGCATGTCCTGATGTTACATTTACCCAGTCAATATCGGGTAATTGAAATCACCCATTATTATTGTGTTGCCCAGTTTGTTTGCGTCCCTAATTTCCTTTACGCTGCGACGAATGTTACAAGCGCCAACTAGGGCTTCCAGACCCCGAAAGAAATCCTGCATTGCTCTCCAATGTAGTCTAGTATACAGACCACCCCCAGAAGAGTGATCTAAATGTGCATTTGGAGTGACAAATCACCTCCCACAATCACTAATCCTTGGACAAACTCCTGGAGATCACCCAACAACTTCAGAAAAAAAGCTGCTTGACCTGAATTCGGGGCATGTACATTTATCAGAGTAATCTCTTTACCCTGGCATAGACCTCTCAAGGCCAAACATATTCCACTGTAATCTTTAAACTCCTGGAGAGCAGTGAATCCAAAACAGTCTCTAATTAGAATTACAACTCCACCTACTCACCTGCCCTCTCGCCCCTGGTGACCCACTGCGGTCCCCAAAAGACTGCGCTTTGGGACCTGGAGATCCCTGGGATGCAAGTACTACTACTACTTAACATTTCTAGAGTGCTATTAGGGTTACGCAGCGCTGTACAAATTAACAAAGAAGGACGGTCCCTGCTCAGTATACGCTTTGTGCATCCACTGATCGACCCCTGATGAAGGCTTTTTTAAAAGCCGAAACAGGGACCGTGTAGGGTCCTAATAAAGCTTTCCTGGAGCATCTCACCCCTTGTCTCGGATTGATCTCTTGAAGTTGTGTTTTCTACTTCCTTCTTTTGTTGAATTTTTGTGGAAACTGCGAACCCCTTTTGTTTCTGCGTTTCTTTCTTTACAACATCCGTAAAATCCGCCCCTTTCTTTCCGAGCACTCTACCAAAACCCTCATCCACACTCTTGTCACCTCTCGTTTAGACTACTGCAATCTGCTTCTTGCTGGCCTCCCACTTAGTCACATCTCCCCTCTCCAGTCGGTTCAAAACTCTGCTGCCAGGGTCGCTTTACTCATACTACCCCTCTCCTCAAGACCCTTCACTGGCTCCCTATCCGTTTTCGCATCCTTTTCAAACTTCTTCTACTAACCTATAAATGTACTCTCTGCTGCTCCCCAGTATCTCTCCACACTTGTCCTTCCCTACACCCCTTCCCGTGCACTCCGCTCCATGGATAAATCTTTATCTGTTCCCTTCTCCACTACTGCCAACTCCAGACATCGCGCCTTCTGCCTCGCTGCTCCCTACACCTGGAATAAACTTCCTGAGCCCCTACGTCTTGCCCCATCCTTGGCCACCTTTAAATCTAGACTGAAAGCCCACCTCTTTAACATTGCTTTTGACTCGTAACCACTTGTAACCACTCCACCTATCCTCCTCTCTTCCTTCCCGTTCACATTAATTGATTTGATTTGCTTACTTTATTTTTTGTCTATTAGATTGTAAGCTCTTTGAGCAGGGACTGTCTTTCTTCTATGTTTGTGCAGCGCTGCGTACGCCTTGTAGCGCTATAGAAATGCCAAGTAGTAGTAGTAGTAGTAGGAGACGGTAAGTTATCACAACACAAGTCTTTCAAAGCTGCCCACGCCTCGGGAACAGATTTTACCTTCCGCGATTTCCCCCTACAGTCATCCATACTGCAAATGGGAAAAGCCAGCGGTATCTCAGTCCAAGCGCATGAACCGGGTAACTTCTTGAAAGGAGCGTCGTTTTTGCAAAGTAGACCGGCCTGATAAACACTGACCTTACAATTCTGCCAAGTCAGCTCTGATTGTTGCCGAGCTTTAGCCAGAATATACTCTTTGGTGGGGAAGTCAGCAAAACAAGCAATTATATGTTGTGAAACTCCTTTTCTAACAGGCCCCAGACTGTGGTGTACTATTTGAACATGCAGGTCTAAGGATGCACTCCCATCCCCCAAGCCCATCAAGTAAGTACAAAGGTCTGAAACCACTTGGGAGCAATTTTTGAATTTTTCTGTTTCAGGGATGTCTTTGAATCTGAGGTTACACCTTCTGGATCTATTCTTCAAATCCTCTCGCTGATCTTTCAATTCTTGGATCACCTCAGTATCCTTAGAGCATGATCCTTTAAGAGAATGAAGCTCCTACCAAACTGAGTCCACAGTATCCTCTATAGTAGCTACCCGGGCTCCCAACTCACAAATTTCCGTTTTATGTCCTTTAAAGTTTCCTGAACTTCCCGCCGAACACCAGCCATATCGGCTTGTAACACCTTGAGCCAATTCATCATTTCAACTTTAGTAATCTCCACTTGCACCACTTGCCCCTGCACGTGCTCGTCGTCTTTCTCCGACTTGGACTGCACCGGCACAATGTTTATGTTCGCCT
Organism: Microcaecilia unicolor; assembly: GCF_901765095.1. NCBI lineage: Eukaryota > Metazoa > Chordata > Amphibia > Gymnophiona > Siphonopidae > Microcaecilia > Microcaecilia unicolor. The sequence goes on along the minus strand of NC_044032.1, from coordinate 18,089,531 downwards.
CTTCATCCCCTTCTACGCTTGGTCTCTGCTTTTCTTGCTGGCGTGTCGTAAAACGGAACTTTTCTAAGCTCTTGCGGGGTGGCATTGTGGTTTCCTCTAACAGATGGTGAGAAAACTAAATTCTTTTGGAGGCTTCAATAAGAGACTTGCATAGAAATTAAGCAGGCTCCACTGGAGCCATCAACTTATGCTGCCATTCCAAAGAGTGACGTCACTTCCTCCCCAGTTTACAATTTTGTAACTGAGAAGGTTTGGTGTTGAAAGGATGACCATGAGGAAGACCCTACAACAGGCACTGAGGCTGAAGGAAAATCAATAGTCTGGGAAACACGAATGTGGGTTTGAAGATACGGGTGAAGGTGCTACATCCTGTTGGTGCTACATCCTGTTTGAGACCTGTTGTTTCCCAGGCTGTCGCTGCTTACCCTTCTGAAGGGGACCCTCTTTTGGAGGGTTTGGCATGGTCCATTATATATTTTGTGTTTCATGAAGCTCTTTCTCATATGATGCTGACAGAGTGGGAGTACCCTGATGAGACTCTCAGGGAGGGCTGGGAGTGGTTGAACCCGTCTCTGCAGCAGAATAGAGCTTAGGACATTGTTCAGTTTATTTTGTGGCCCAAAGGAAGGGGAGGCTCCTTTCATCCCATCCTAGATCTGAGGTGAAAAGTATGAAATTGCTGATCTGCTGTTAATAATATGTAACCTGTCATTAAAATCATTGGTTGTACCAGAAGATTGGAGGATGGCCAATGTGACGTCTATGTTTAAAAAGGGTTCTAGGGGTGATCCGTGAAATTATAGAACAGTAAGCCTGACATTGGTGCCGGGCAAAATAGTGGAAACTATTATAAAGAATTAATCAGCATGGGTTCAGCCAAGGGAAGTCTTGCCTAACCAATTTGCTTCATTTCTTTGAAGGCGTGAATAAACATGTGGATAAAGGTGAGCTGGTTGATGTAGTATATCTAGATTTTCAGAAAGCTTTTGATGAAGTTCCTCATGAGACTCTTGAGAAAATTAGTCATTGGATAGGAGGCAAGATTCTGGTGTGTATTAGGAATTGGTTATTGGACAGAAAACAGAGGGTAGGGTTAAATGGTTATTTCTCTGAATTGAAGAGGGTTAACAATGGCGTACTGCAGGGACCTGTACTGGGACCCGTGCTATTTAATATATTTTATAAACTAGTAAAAAAAGCCCCGTTTCTGATGCAAATGAAACGGGGGGCTAGCAATGTTTTCTTCTGTGTGCATGTGGGAGTGTGTGTGTCCCTGCCCTCTGGCCTCTCTCCCCTCCCCCCTCTGAGTCCTTCACTGTTACAGAGCCAGCGATTTGATTTCGTGCTCTGCTGTTTTCCTTCACTGACTGTTACAGAGAGGGCGGGGCAGACACTCATGGGGAAACCGGATATCTCTCCCCCTTCACACTTCCGTCTGGAGGCTTCATAGAACGTTGGTGTTGCCCTTTATATAGAGAGATGATGTGTAAATTGGAACGAGGAGTGAAGTGATCAAATTTGCAGATGATACAAAACTATTCAAGGTTGTGGACTATATGATAGAGATGTTTAAATATCTCAAGGGCATTAATGTACAGGAAGTGAGACTTTTTCAACTGAAGGAAAGCTCTGGAACAAGGGGGCATACGATGACGTTCAGAGGGAATAGTCTTAGGTCCAGGCTGAAAGAAGCTATAAATAGAGCCACAAACCTTTATGTAAGGAAAGTAAATAAAAGCAAGAGAAAAAGGAAACCACTATGGTTCTCCAAGCAAGTGGCTGAGAAAATAAAGGCTAAAGAGTTCGCATTCCAGAAATACAAAAAAACTCAAGACGAGGAACACGGGGAGGAATACCGGAGGAAACTGAAAGAAGCCAAGAGAGAGGTACGTCTGGCGAAAGCGCAAGTGGAAGAACAAATGGCTAGAAAGGTAAGGAGGGGTGACAAAAATTTCTTCAGGTATATTAGTGAAAGGAGAATGACTAAAAAGGGAATTGTGAGACTAAAAGATACTGCAAACCGCTATGTAGATAATGATGATGAAAAGGCAAATTTGCTAAATAGATACTTTTGTTCTGTTTTTACTGAAGAAAATCCGGGAGAAGGACCACGATGGACTGGCAAAAGTTCATTTGAGAATGGAGTGGATATAGCACCGTTCACGGAAGAGAGTGTGTATCAACAACTAGAAAAACTAAAGGTGGACAAAGCCATGGGACCGGATGGGATCCACCCCAGGATATTGAGGGAGCTCAGAGAGGTTCTGGCGGGTCCTCTTAGATTTGTTTAATAAATCCTTAGAAATGGGAGAGGTTCCGAGGGATTGGAGAACGGCGGAGGTGGTCCACAAAAGTGGTGATAGGGAAGAAGCTGGAAATTACAGGCCGGTAAGCCTCACTTCGATTATTGGAAAAGTAATGGAAGCGATGCTGAAGGAAAGGATAGTGAATTTCCTGGAAGAAAATGAGTTGCAAGATCCGAGACAACATGGTTTTACCAAAGGGAAATCGTGCCAAACGAATCTCATTGAATTCTTTGATTGGGTGACCGGAGAATTGAACCGTGGACGTGCTATAGACGTAATCTACTTAGATTTCAGCAAGGCTTTTGACACGGTTCCCCACAGGAGGCTCTTAAATAAACTGGATGGGCTGAAGATAGGACCCAAAGTGGTGAACTGGATTAGGAACTGATTGACGGACAGGTGCCAGAGGGTGGTGGTGAATGGAGTTCGCTCGGAGGAGGGAAAGGTGTGTAGTGGAGTGCCTCAGGGATCGGTGCTGGGGCCGATTCTGTTTAATATATTTGTGAGTGACATTGCAGAAGGGTTAGAAGGTAAAGTTTGCCTATTTGCGGATGATACTAAGATTTGTAACACAGTGGACACCCCGGAGGGAGTGGAAAACATGAAAAAGGATCTGAAAAAGCTAGAAGAATGGTCTAAATGGCCCATCCATTTGGCAATTAAAATTCAATGCGAAGAAATGCAAAGTGATGCACTTAGGGAGTAGAAATCCAAGAGAGGCGTATGTGTTAGGCGGTGAGAGTCTGCTAGGTACGGATGGGGAGAGGGATCTTGGGGTGATAGTATCTGAGGATCTGAAGGCGATGAAACAGTGTGACAAGGCGGTGGCCGTAGCTAGAAGGTTACTAGGCTGTATAGAGAGAGGTGTGACCAGCAGAAGAAAAGAGGTGTTGATGCCCCTGTACAAGTCGTTGGTGAGGCCCCACCTGGAGTATTGTGTTCAGTTTTGGAGGCCGTATATTGCTAAGGATGTAAAAAGAATTGAAGCGGTGCAAAGAAAAGCTACGAAGATGGTATGGGATTTGCGTTACAAGACGTATGAGGAGAGACTTGCTGACCTGAACATGTATACCCTGGAGGAAAGGAGGAACAGGGGTGATATGATACAGACGTTCAAATATTTGAAAGGTATTAATCCGCAAATGAACCTTTTCCGGAGATGGGAAGGCGGTAGAACGAGAGGGCATGAAATGAGATTGAAGGGGGGCAGACTCAAGAAGAATGTCAGGAAGTATTTTTTCACGGAGAGGGTGGTGGATGCTTGGAATGCCCTCCCGCGGGAGGTGGTGGAGATGAAAACGGTAACGGAATTCAAACATGCGTGGGATAAGCATAAAGGAATCCTGTGCAGAAGAAAGGGATCCTCAGGAGCTTAGCCTAGAATGGGTGGCAGAGCTAGTGGTTGGGAGGCGGGGCTAGTGTGGGCAGACTTATACGGTCTGTGCCAGAGCCGGTGGTGGGTGGCAGGGATAGTGCTGGGCAGACTTATATGGTCTGTGCCAGAGCTGGTGGCTGGGAGGTGGGGTTGGTGGTTGGGAGGCGGGGATAGGGCTGGCCAGACTTTTACGGTCTGTGCACTGAAGAGGACAGTACAAATAAAAAAAAAAAGTAGCACATTTATCTTCTTGGGCAGACTGGATGGACCATGCAGGTCTTTTTCTGCCGTCATCTACTATGTTACTATGTTACTATGAGTAGTCTAAGAAAGTATTATTTCACAAAGGGTGGAGGAAGCGTGGAATGGCCTCCTGGTGGAGGTTGTGGAGTCAAGGACTATGTCGGAATTTAAAAAGGCATAGGATAAGCATGTGGGATTGCTTAGGAAAAGGAAGAGTTAGAGGTTACAGAGGATGGGCAGACTGGATGGGCCATTTAGCCTTTATCTGCTGTCATGTTTCTACGTTTCTACAAATGCAAGGTGATGCACATTGGAAAGAATAATCCGAATCATAGTTACCTGATGCTAGGATCCACCTTGAGGGGGTCAGTGCTCAACAAATTGATTTGGGGGGTGTTGTAGATAATACGCTGAAATCTTCTGGTCAGTGTGCGGCTGCAGCCAAAATAGCAAACAGGATGCTAGGAATTATTAGGAAAGGGATGGTGAATAAGACCGAAAATACTATAATGCCTTTGCTCCATGGTGCATCCACACCTTGAGTATTGCATTCAGTTCTGGTCGCTGTATGTCAAGAAAAGATGGCCTTTTCAGTATGCCTTCTTGTCTTTCTAGTCCCGGTCTCTCAGAACTTTGAACGCTGGTTCAAGGGCCAGCGCCAGTCTGGCCTGGAGGGACAGTCCCATCCATTTCCTTCAAGAAGGCTTGCTGTACTCACTAGGGGGTGGTGGTAACTACCGAAGCAAGTCTTCTTAGGTGGGAAGCCCACTTGCACTCCTGTCTTTCCATCAGAGACAGGAGTAGCCTTCTGGAGGTCTGTAGGAGGGTGGACCCTTGCCCGCCAGGCAGAACCCCAGGCAAGAAAAACTTTGGCTACTAAATTAAGTATTAGACATAATAAACGTTTATTCAAATAGTCAAAGAAGCCAATCAGTAATTATTGAAATATCAACAAATAAAATTCCAATAGAGTATAATATGTAGCAAATAAAGAGTGTTCCCTGGGAGCTGTCAATATGTCCACCTGCTAATGTAGACACATTAAGGCTCGCCATCCTCCGTTCCGTTTCCTCTTAAATACTTTTTTCTTCCTTTCTTCATTATCTTAATTATAATTACCCTTCCTACCTAATGAATATGCATCTTTCCAGAACATTCTGCGCTTACTAAAGTCTCCAATGACCTATTACTGGCTAAATCCAGAGGTCAATATTCCATCCTCATTCTTCTTGATCTTTCCGCTGCTTTTGACACTGTCAATCACAGCATACTTCTCGATACCCTGTCCTCACTTGGATTCCAGGGCTCTGTCCTTTCCTGGTTCTCTTCCTACCTCTCCCTCCGCACCTTTAGTGTTCACTCTGGTGGATCCTCTTCTACTTCTATCCCTCTGCCTGTCGGCGTACCTCAGGGTTCTGTTCTTGGTCCCCTCCTCTTTTCTATCTACACTTCTTCCCTTGGTTCATTAATCTCATCCCATGGCTTTTCCTACCACCTCTATGCTGATGACTCCCAAATCTACCTTTCTACCCCTGATATCTCACCTTGCATCCAAACCAAAGTTTCAGCGTGCTTGTCTGACATTGCTGCCTGGATGTCTCAACGCCACCTGAAATTAAATATGACCAAAACCGAGCTTCTCATTTTCCCCCCCCAAACCCACCTCCCCGCTCCCCCCGTTTTCTATTTCTGTTGATGGCTCTCTCATTCTCCCTGTCTCCTCAGCTCGAAACCTTGGGGTCATCTTTGACTCTTCTCTCTCCTTCTCTGCTCATATCCAGCAGACCGCCAAGACCTGTCGTTTCTTTCTTTACAACATCCGTAAAATCCACCCCTTTCTTTCCGAGCACTCTACCAAAACCCTCATCCACACCCTTGTCACCTCTCGTTTAGACTACTGCAATCTGCTTCTTGCTGGCCTCCCACTTAGTCACCTCTCCCCTCTCCAGTCGGTTCAAAACTCTGCTGCCCGTCTCATCTTCCGCCAGGGTCGCTTTACTCATACTACCCCTCTCCTCAAGACCCTTCACTGGCTCCCTATCCGTTTTCGCATCCTGTTCAAACTTCTTCTACTAACCTATAAATGTATTCACTCTGCTGCTCCCCAGTATCTCTCCACACTCGTCCTTCCCTACACCCCTTCCCGTGCACTCCGCTCCATGGATAAATCCTTCTTATCTGTTCCCTTCTCCACTACTGCCAACTCCAGACTTCGCGCCTTCTATCTCGCTGCACCCTACGCCTGGAATAAACTTCCTGAGCCCCTACGTCTTGCCCCATCCTTGGCCACCTTTAAATCTAGACTGAAAACCCACCTCTTTAACATTGCTTTTGACTCGTAACCACTTGTAACCACTCGCCTCCACCTACCCTCCTCTCTTCCTTCCCGTTCACAATAATTGATTTGATTTGCTTACTTTATTTATTTTTTGTCTATTAGATTGTAAGCTCTTTGAGCAGGGACTGTCTTTCTTCTATGTTTGTACAGCGCTGCGTATGCCTTGTGGCGCTATAGAAATGCTAAATAGTAGTAGTAGTAGTAGTAATTCTATTTCCTGTTATGGTGAATCCTGTTCCAGCACGTTCTACCATCTTCCACCTTCTATCATTTATTTCTTCATTGCATTGACAGTTTAAAGCCTGTCATATAAAGCATATTGTTTCATTAGATAATGGGTTGACCTATTTCCTTGTTATGCTAGTCACTATGCTAGTCCCCCCACCCCCACCCTTTTGCTGAAGTTACAATGTCACCCACACCCACTTACTTCTCCTTCTGATTGTTTGTCTGGATACTGCTGCTGTCCTTAGTCATAGGAGTCTCTGGCTCTTAGTTGCTGACCAGCAACTTATCACAAGTTAGCATAAGCTAGCATAGGCCAAATGTCAAACCACAGCCTTAGAAGGGTAGTTTTCCGAAAAAGCACATTTATAGCGCTCTTGCAACTCTTTAAGTCAGCTCCCAGCTCAAGAAAAGTAAAATAGCTATATTAAAATAAAAACTAGAAATATGGAGGGTTTGCACCTTTCCATGGTCTCTGTGATATATACACTGTCTGGTTCGGGTGGTGCATGGGATTTGGTCTCCTCTGGAGAGTCGTGGGACTGGCCTTGGTGGAGTTCCCCTGCTTTGGGTGAAGGTGGTTTAAGTGATGGCATATAACTCGATTCCAGTAGTCTACATCAATCAGCAAGGTTACACAAGTAATCAGGCGGTGGCTCTGGAGGTGGCAGTCCTTTGCTGTTGGACGGAGGTAAATCTGCAGGCCCTTTTGGTGTTTCGTATTGCTGGCAAGGGCAATGTTTGTGGGCTTTCTCAACCACTCCATTTTTGATCTGGGGCTAGTGGCCTTTCAACTTGATCAAGACAGGTGAGGCCCACTGCTGTTTGACCTGATGGTGACGAGCGCTAGTGCCAAGGTGGAACATTTTTTTTTTTTTCAGCCACTGAAGGGAATAAGCTTCACAGAGGATAGGTACTCCGGTGCATCACTGGCCATCAGAGGAACCTCTGTTTTTCAGGCAAGCCCTTGATAGGTACTGCATCTTCACCTAATTCTCCTGGGGCTCCAAACTGACCTCACTGACTCTGTGGTATATAGATCTCATGTGGCTGTTGGTGACTGATCTGCTTCCCTTGCCCAGAGGCCAAGGTGTTCTATGACAGGGGAAGTGTAAATAGAAGACCTAGATTCCTTCTGGCTTACAGTTTGGCCTTGAGAGGAGGCACTTAGGTGGGGGGGGGGGGGGGGGGGTTGAGTTGTTATTTTTAGATTATTCCAGTCCCACAAGTCCTCCACGCCTCTGGTGTATGGAGGTTTTTTTGAAAAATGGTGTGTCGAGCATTTGCTGTCCTCCTGAAAGGTAGGTTTCCCAATATCCTTGTTTTTTTCTGAAATGTGTGGCATAGGACATAGCTGTGAACTCCCTGGAGGTGCAGGTGACTGCTTTCTGCTTTTGAGGCAAACTTCTGGGCCTTTTGGTGACTGCGCATGTGGACGAGGCTTGTTTTTTTTTTTTTTTTAAAGGAGTTGTGTATGGGTGCCCTCAGTTTGACCCTTCTTTTCCTCATGGGATCTGAATTTGGTTCTCCTGGTCCTCTCTAGTGCTCCCTTTGAGCTGTTGAAGGTGAATTCAATTAAGGACCTTGTGTTGAATACTGTGTCCTTTTTGCAAGTACTTTGGCCTCGATTGTTGTAACTACAGGCATCTGTGTTGTTGGGATTTGTATCATTTCTTCTCAAAGGGTTCGTTGTCCTATCGCATGGTGCCCTCTTTCCTTCCTAAGATTACTTTGCCATTCCATGTTAACCAGGAGATATGTTTGCCTGCTTTGGTTTACAAGAGTTCCATAGCCTTGGCTTGGAGGCTACACAAGTTGGACACCTGCAGGGTGTTGCAGTACTACTTGAAGACAAATGAATTTAGTGTGTCTGTTTTTTCCATGGCCCTTGAAAGTGTCAGGTGGCTTTGAAAGCCTCAATTGTTAGGTGGATTAAGGTAGCTATCGAGGCTGCCTACATTTGTACAAATTTGTGAGTGCTGTTTGGGTTGAGGGCTCATGCGACTCAGGAACAGGTGACTTCCTGGGTAAAAGCTCAGGTGGTTTTTCTGGAGGAGATTGCTGGGTGGGTGATGTGGTTGTTCTATTCATTTTCGAAGCATTACAGGTCTAGCAGCATGAAAAGGAAAGAAATTTATTCATACCTGTTAATTTCCTTTCCTTGAATCTTACTAGGACTGGTCCAGGACCCTTCCTGGAAGAGACAGATGTTTGGGATTGTGGGGGAATTCAGTAGGCTGCTTTCTCCCATGAATCTTGGTGTTTATGGGGTCTTTTACTAAGCTGCGGTAAAAGGGTGCATGCACTAGCATTAGTGTGTTTTTGACACTTGCTAAGGCCCCCTTTTACCTCAGTGGGTAAATGGCTGTATTTTTGGGTTTTTTTGGAGGAAAAGAAATGGTCGTGCGATAAGTGAAACATTTACTGCATGGCCATTTCTCGGGGGGGGGGGGGGGGGTGGCCTTTCCACCACCCATTGAGATAGGGTGTGACGCTGCCCGATTGCTGCTGGTTAAGTTCTGGCGCTACAAAAATAGGGCGTATTTTTGTAGCACTGGAAATAGTTCATGCCAGGAGTGGGAACTACTACCACCAGGCTCCTGTGGTAGCCCGGCAGTAGTTCCGGATTGGCGCATGATAATCCCACAGTGGGCATACCTCTGCTGGGATCTTGCCAGGTACTTGTAAACTGGATTGGCCACTAATAGAAACAGAATGCTGGGCTTGATGGACCTTCGGTCTGCCCCAGTATGGCAATACTTAAGGTTTTCCAATGGGGATTCATTCTTGTCTGGGTCCCTATATTGCTTGGGCAATAGCAATGCTAAAGGATTCCAGCAGGTATCAGCCCTTATACTATTGCTATCACTTGAAATGTTCAGAGTCTGTATCTCCATCTGCTGATTGGATAGGGACACAACCCACTGGTATGGACTGGTTTAACAGGATTCAAGGAAAATAAATTAACAGGTATGAATGAACCTGGTTCTTAGTCCATTGTTTCCTGTGTGTAGCATCCTGAAACTGTATGTAAAGGGCATTGTTTAGTTTTCTCATTAAACATTTCAGTGCCCTTAATATATCAAGCACAAGAATAAGGTTGCTATCCAGGAGCATGTTTTAATGTGGATGCTTATATTTTGCTTACTCGAGTTATGTTTGTCAAAAAAAAATTTCAAATGCCAGAATTTGGGTGAATGGTATTTATATATAAACTGCATGAGTTGATTCTTGTCTGAAATATAACCTCTTGCATTTAAAGCTTGTCACAATTATTTTGTTTTTTTTTCTCTAGATAAATTTAACACATATGTGACTCTCAAGGTTCAAAATGTGAAGAGCACAACAGTTGCAGTAAGAGGGGACCAACCTTGCTGGGAGCAAGACTTCATGTTGTAAGTATTGTACAAGAAAAATATTTAACCCATGTAAGTCAACTAGATGCAGTATAGTGATGTTCTTTTCTATCTATCTATCTATCTATCTATCTATCTATCTATCTATCTATCTATCTATCTATCTATCTATCTATCTATCTATCTATCTATCTATCTATCTATCTATCTATATTGATTTATTTTGTAGAAACATACAAACATTACAGCAGATAAGGGTCAAATGGCCCATACAGTCAAAATTCAAAACATAGCAATACATCAAGTTTTCACAGTTTACATGCCAGTCAAATCGTCATACCCTCACTCTTTGGCACAAAACTACATGAAAGCTAGACATTGCAAAATAGGCTCAAGGATAGTGTTATTTTCAAGTGGGTGAAAATCTGTGTGGTTTCAAAATGCATACAAACAACTTCATGAAGAAATTTCTCTGAAGAAAATCAGGTTCACTGAGAGGGATAGTTATTAAGGTGCAGCAAAAATCAGGCTTTTACCACACATTAGTTTACTGGGGGAGTCACTAACCTGTAGTATCTTAGTATTGTAGTTTTGTGACTCCCACAGTAAATGAATAATGCAGCTTGCAATCCACCTTGCAAACTGCGTTATTCGTACTGCTTGGGAGCCTCTTAGAGGGGCTGGGCTTTAAAAGAATCTTCCCCTTTCCCCCAAAGACTCCCATCCATCCTGTCCACTTGGGACTAGCTGTTCAAATCCTTGGTTTCTAGGGGCCCTGGGGCAGAAGTGATACCCAGTCATTTCTATCCCTGCCCCTGCTGGTGCTGGGTTCAAAATTGCACTAATGACCCTAGTGGCTGTCTAATGGTACTACTGCAAGGGGTTAAGCTGCCATATAAGGGCAGAGCAACCTTGGATACCACCTTCATTCATTGGGGAGAGGGATTTCTTTGTTTCTTCTAGTACCTTTCGTAACAAAAAGGCTTCTGAAAGTCAAACAGAATGTAGGAACCATGATTCTGTTTGTCCCTTGCTGGCTGAGGCAGATATAGTTGCCTCTTCTTTTGGAGCTTTCCTCCATAGATTCATGGAGACTGAAATATTTTCCAACACTGGTAACTCAGCATCAAGAATTTCTACTACATCCTGACCTAGCCCTCATGGCTTGGATGTTGAGAAGGTAGTGGTGGATTCCTTCAAATTACCTGATAGATTCTGTTGGCTTCCAGAAGAATTTTCACGAGGTCTTATGGTTTTGAATGGAAGAGGTTTGCCATCTGATGTGAGGGCAAAGCCCTAGATTCTTTTTCTTGTCCCACACAAAATCTCTTCTGGATCTTTCATTCAGGTCTCAAGACCAAGTGTTTTGGAGTTTCTTAATGCAGTTAGTGGCTCTTTTAGAAAGATGTGGTAGCGTTTTTAGTTTGCACTAATTAGTGCATGCTAGATGCCCATAGGAATATTTGGCCGTCTCTAGCGTTTAGCACATGCTAAAAATTCTAGATCACCTTTGTAAAAGGACCCCTTAGTACTTTATCACCAAATAGAAGGTAAACCTATCTCTGCTCAGCCTTTAGCTTACTTTATGCGTGGCTTGCTTCTGTTGAAGTCTCCTATTATGCCTCCTGCATTGTCATGGGATCTTAATGCCATTTTAACTCTTCCAATGGAAGTTCCTTTTGAGCTACTAAATAGCTATTACCCAAAGTACTTGACCTGAAAGGTCTTATTTTTTTTGGTGGTTATGTCACTGTGCAGGGCCAGTAGCTGATCTGATTGCAGGACAAGTGACACTAATGAAGTTAGTCTTCTATCCTCCTCCAGGGAAGTCTCTAATAGGTGTGTTAACATTCAACCTGGCCATAAGCAGCTCTCCCCACCTGAAGGTAAATCTCCCTATGGCCTGGAATGCTTTTTCTCAGGCAGATAATAAACCCAAGAAAAAGTTTTTGTACCATCTCCCTGGGCTGCTCAGGAGACACTAAAATGGCTGATAAGAGCACACCTGCACCCCCCTCTCCTAGCTCTGAGTGGGCAGCAGAGATCACGCATATGGTGGGAAATAAATTACAATTAATAGAAAAGCTGGATACTATGGAACTGAGGTTCATGGCCATTTCTACGGATATTCAAGCAGTATGATGTAGAGTTGGAGAGGTTGAGGATGCAGTACAAGTGCTGGAGCGAGACAAGCCCCTGGTAGCGAGGAAGCTGTGGTGCCTGGAGGACAAATTGGATGAGCTGGAAAACGGAGTGAGGAGGTATAGTCTTTGACTGGTGGGGCTATCCGAGACCTTGACAGATGTGACTTGCGCCTCTTCTTGGAAACGTGGTTAATGGATTCTTTATAACTACCGTCTGAGGCAGGGCCCTTTGGAACCATGGTGCAGCTGTGAGTGGTAATATTTAAAGTTCTTAATTATGCCTAGAAGCAGGACATCTTACGAGTGATTAGGGGCAGCAAATCCTTGATTTAGAGATGGGAGTAACTAGCGAGGTAATTAAATTTGCTGATGACACAAAGTTATTCAAAGTTGTTAACTCGCAACAGGATTGTGAAAACTTACAGAAGGACCTTACGAGACTGGGAGACTGGGCGGCTAAATGGCAGATGACGTTTAGTATGAGCAAGTGCAAGGTGATGAATGTGGGGAAAAAAGAACCCAAATTATAGCTACGTCATGCAAGGTTCCACATTAGGCGTTACGGACCAAGAAAGGGATCTGGGTGTCATTGTCGATAATACACTGAAACCTTCTGCTCAGTGTGCTGCTGCGGCTAGGAAAGCGAATAGAATGTTGGGTATTATTAGGAAAGGTATGGAAAACAGGTGTGAGGATGTTATAATGCCGTTATATCGCTCCGTGGTGCGACCGCACCTTGAGTATTATGTTCAATTCTGGATGCCGCATCTCAAGAAAGATATAGTAGAATTGGAAAAGGTGCAGTGAAGGGTGACTAAAATGATAGCGGGGATGGGAAGACTTCCCTATGAAGAAAGACTAAGGAGGCTAGGGCTTTTCAGCTTAGAGAAGAGATGGCTGAGGGGAGACATGATAGAGGTATATAAAATAATGAATGGAGTGGAACAGGTGGATGTGAAGCGTCTGTTCATGCTTTCCAAAAATACTAGGACGCATGCGATGAAACTAGAGAGTAATAAATTTAAAACAAATCTGAGAAAATTTTTCTTCACCCAACGCATAATTAAACTCTGGAATTCATTGCCGGAGAACGTGGTGAAGACGGTTAGCTTAGCAGAGTTTAAAAAGGGGTTAGACGGTTTTCTAAAGGACAAGTCCATAAACCACTATTAAATGGACTTGGGAAAAATCCACAATTCCAGGAATAACATGTATAGAATGTTTGTATGTTTGGGAAGCTCGCCAGGTGCCCTTGGCCTGGATTGGCTGCTGTTGTGGACAGGATGCTGGGCTCGATGGGCCCTTGGTCTTTTCCCAGTGTGGCGTTACTTATGTACTTATGTTATAATCGGTTAGTGAGTCGCTTTTGTTGGGCTAATAAGAAACCAAAGGTGAGGAGACAATGCTTGTTGGGGAACTGGGCTCAGGGAGGAATGGGTTTGCCCAATTTGAGACTCTATAATATTGCTTACTTGTTGAGGCATGTTTGTGATTGGGATTATTCTACTCAAGGAAGTACCCCACTGAACATGGAAAAAGCATATTTTGCTCCATTTAATTTGGTTTCATTGTTGCAGGTGGAGGGTTCCTTGATCCCCAGACATATGAGGCATTGCATATTATTGGGACCCCTTAGTGAAGCGTGGGGGGTCCTGGTGAGAGGCTTGGGTGGGAACCTGCAGGTGATGGATTTATCTATTAAGGGAAATCCTGCTTTTCAGCCAGGGTTAGACAATGTAGTGTTTGCTCAGTGGGGAGATTTGGGGCTGGACTATTTGGAACAAGTTTTGGATACAAAAGGAGTGTTGAATGCGGAGTTTCCAGCGGGCATGGGGTACTCGGTGTTTACCCAGTGGCAGCATGAGGGGTGCAGGATTTTAGGCCATCTTCTAGTGGAGGGGGGGGGGATACTTTGGAATCTTTTGACCAAATAAAAGAGAGATGGGGTGTCCCTAATAAGAATCTACTGCAATATATTCAAGTGAGGTATTATTACTCTGCTTTACAGGGGAAATACAGGGATAAGTGGAGGTGGGGCCTGTTGGATAAGGTGTTGCTCCGGACCCCCTATAAAGTCAATAGCCTCTCTACATGGTATAAGATCTTGCAAATGCATAGCCCAGAAGGGGGGCATGGAGAGGCTGGTGGGACATTGGAACACAGAACTAGGTATGACCTATACACTCCAAATGTTTAACAAGCTTTTCTCCACATTATATGACATGGTTAAAGTAGCAGATCTGCAGGAAACACAATATAAGATAATGCACAGAGCATACATCACTAAGGCTAAAGGGGCAATTATGGGCTTATGGGGAGATGGACAGTGTCCACGATGTCATCAGGGAGGGGGAACCTTTCTTCACTCTTTCCTGGAATGTCCGAGCCTCTCAGTGTGGAATGAGGCCTTTCAATTAATACAGGGGGTTACTCTAAAACAGCTAGAATGGGACTACGCAACACTGCTCCTAGGAGATCAAACTCTTTTGAAAGCACAGGGGGTATTGCAACCGTACAGGCGATTTATATACATGACCTTATTGTTAGTCAAAAAGACTGTTTTACAATTTTGGACATCCTCTGAGAGTATACCAAGTGGAGCTTGGAAGGCACGAATGAGTGAAGTGGGCAAACACGAGAGCAGGATCTATGCCAAATCTCTAAAAGCAGGCAACAAGCAATACTCGACGGTGTGGACAGACTGCTTACAGAGACTCAGTTAAGGGGGGGGGGGGGGGGGGGGATGGGTAAGGGTAGAGAGAGGGACAGGAGTGCATGTGCAAATGGCTGGTGTGTGAAGGTGTGGAAATGAAAGGTATGCATGAGATGAATACATGAGGGATACTTGCAAAGCCGATGCAAATATGGTGATGGAATGGATTATGTTGTGGGATTTCTTGTTTACTTGGTATTGTTATCAGGAATGTCATGTGCTTGTATTTAATATTTTGTTGTCTGTGACAAGTGTTTATATATTTTGTTGGCGACAATAAAAATTAATAAAAAAAACAAAAACAAAAAGGAGTGTTGAAACCACTGGGGCTGTTAAAGGCTCAGGAGAATATCCAATAGGGTGACACCTTTGCACATTGTCATTTAAAATATTATATAAGGTCACTTAGGGGGGAAGATCTGTGCCGGCATGTTGGAGCCAGTCTTAAAACGATTTTACGATAGTCTATCAGAGGAAGCTCACTCTATCAGGCATTCACAGGGCCCTATGGCACTTTGAGAGGTCTAAGAATTTAGAAGTCATTAAACAAAAATGGGAGCAAGATCTGGGTAGAACCCTCCCTTCATGGGATTTATCATGTTCTATTAGGAGAATACCACAGCTGACAAGCAATGCTAACTTCAGAGAATGCGCATTCCAGGTAATATGCAGAGCTTATTTTAATCAAGTACAGTTGTTTAAGTCAGGGGCAGTACAGTCACCGTGTTGCCTTAAGTGTAAGATAACCAATAATACGTTTTTTCATGCTTTTTGAGAGTACGTAGTGATATGCCGTTTTGGGCAGAAAGTCGTTGAATATTTTTCTTTCCTCTTTTCGTGCACAATTGTTGGTACACCGGTTCAACTGGTGCTTGATTGCCCTGGATCTTTTAGGGGATCCACAATGGAAGAGACGATGCTGTTTCGTAAGTTGTGCTTGTTAGCGAGGAAGAGCATTCTGCAGGAGTGGACCTCGTCATGATCTCCTGAATTCTGGCATTGGTGTAATATGATACACTTACTGTTAACCTGGGAGGCAGAGGAGGCAAGGGGGGCTTTAAAGCGGAAAAGTCATTTTCAAAAAACTTGGGGGGGGGGGGGGGGGTTCTACCTGGCTTCTTTGTCTCCACGGGGAAGGAGTCTGATCCTTAATAAATTGGGAGATTAATTAGCAAGTTCCTTTTTATTTTTTTTTTTAGTGGGTGAGCTGGCTAACCTCTCTGGAATTAGCTAGGGGAGTTCTCTGCAAGGAGGGGATAGAGGGAGTAGTTATGAAGCTAGAGGTACTGGGTCGAGGAGACTAGTTGTGCAACAGGTCATAGGATCTAACTGGTATCTACATAGAGTAATAGCAAACTCAACAAATATCTGCAGTCGTAATAATAGTAAATTATAGCCTTCATATACTTTGTACATGGCAGAAGTATTGAATTCTAGGACAAGGCTATAAGAAGCAAGTCCCCCTTTTTACTATATCTGGTTAACGTGTTTCTGCCAATATAAAACATAGTTTACTTGCATTGGAGGTCCAATTGTGGTTGCAGTCTAGAGGTGTCAATCATCGGATTCGGATTCAAACATAACTGAAGGAAAGTGGGGGGGGGGGGGGGGGGAAGGGGGGAGAATTTATCGTAATGTTCAGGAGGGATGTGGGGGGAGGGAGGTTGGACTTGGGTGGTGGTTGTATTTTGTGATGGAGGTTGTGGGGGGATATTAAGAGGGGGATATGGTATACTGCTTTGGGAACTCTAGTTTGTGTGGAGGGAGTTGTGCATTGGGTTAAACTTTGAGGGCACTTACTATGATGTGTTATCTCTCTTTTTTTCATTGTTCAGTGCATTGCTAAGTAATGTGTATTTTTCTGATACTTCAATAAAAAATGTTTAAACATAAATTATAGTTCACAACCTGCTTTTCCACTCCTGATTTAATGTGGAATGGTCAATAATAGCAACTGTGTATTAGATAATACTAGAATCTGGCCAGCAGATGGGGAAAGAGACACACCATAGAAACATTAAGAGACATTGTTCTCTGTTTCTCTGACTATTTACCAAATCCTTGAATATATTTCTTAGAAGTGTGTGCCTTTGCCACTTTTTTTAAACTCTTCTTTTTCATGGATCTTTAAAGGAAAGCAACCAGGTATATCATGGTAACATAGTACGTGACGGCAGATAAGGACCTGAATGGTCCATCCAGTCTGCCCAACAGTCGCACTTGTTATCAATTCATGATTAAATCAACAATGAATGTGATATGTACTTTATCATGAGTCTTTCTTTGGCTTTTCTGGGACATAGACCATAGAAGTCCGCCCGGCTTTATCCTTATGTTCTGTCTACTGGAGTTGCCATCAAAGCCCACTCCAACCTATCCAAATCAGTCTTCTCATTTGCGGGACCCAGCCCATAAATTCTGCTCAGCACTGTCTTCTGTTCTAGCTACTGAAGTTGCCTTGAAGCTCGTTCTAGCTTATCCTAAACCGGATTGCCATATTCAGACGCAGACCTACAAAGTCTGCCTGACACTGGCTTTAGTTCTTCACAGCTGAAGTAGCTGTCCAAGCGTCACTCACACATCCACCCCTGCAGTCATTTAAGGGTTTTAAAAATATATATATTTTTGTTTTCTACCATCTGTTTTCTAAGTAGAGTTCCTCTGTGTTCATCTGACACCTTTTGAATTCTGTCATTGTTTTTCTCTCTTACCACCTTCCTCAGGAGGGCATTCCAGGAATCGACCACCCTCTCCGTGAAGAAGAATTTCCTGATATTACTCCTAAGTCTACCAACCCGCAACCTCAGCTCATGTCCTCTAGTTTTATCATTTCCCCTTTTCTGGAAAACAATTTGTTGTTATATTAATACCTTTCAAGTATTTAAACATCTGTATCATATTTCTCCTGTCCTTCTTTCCTCTAGGCTATACATATTTAGGTCTTCCAGTCTCTTCTCGTACGTCTTATGGTGCAAGCCCCATATCATTTTTGTCGCCTTCCTCTGGACCGCTTCTAGTCTTTCTACATCTGTAGTAAGACACTGCCTCCAAAATTGAACACAGTACTCCAGGTGGGGCCTCACCAGCGACTTGTAAAGGGGCAACACCTCCTTTCTTCTGGTTACTCCTCATTCCACGCAGTGTAGCATCCTTCTGTCTATGGCCACTGCTTTGTCACACTGGTTCTTTCGCTTTAAGGTCCTTGGACACCATCACCCCAAGATTCCTCTTTGTCTGGGCATATCAGCCTCTTATCTCCTAGAACATACAGCTCCCTTGGATTTCTACTCCCCAGATGCATTACTTTGCACTTTTTTGTATTAAATTTTAATTGCCAAACATTAGATCATTCTTCTAAATTTTGCAGATCTCTTTTCATGTTTTCCACTCCGGGGTGTCCACTCTGTTACAAATCTTGGTATCATCCGCAAAAAGGCATGCCTTTATCTTGTTTAATCCTTCGGCAATGTCACTCACAAATATATTGAACAGAATCAGACCCAGCACTGATCTCTGAGGCACTCCATTATTCACCTTTCCTTCCTCCGAGTGAATTCCATTGACCACCACCCTCTGGCGTCTGTCCGTCAACCAGTTTCTAACCCAGTTCACTACTTTTGTTCCTAACTCCAGTCTTTCAATTTTATTGAAGAGCTTTCTATAAGGGACCGTGTCAAAGGTTTTGCTGAAATCCAGGTAGACTAAATTCTTGCGCACGTCCTTGATCGAGTTCTTTGGTTGCCCAGTCAAAGAATTCATTCAAATTAGTTTGGCTTGGCAAAACCATGTTGCCTCAAATCTTATGACTCGCTGGATTTCAGGAAATTCACTATCCTTTCCTTCAGCAACGCTTCCATTACTTTTCCAATAACCAAAGTGAGGCTTACCAACCTACAGTTTCCCACTTCTCTGTTGCTACTTTTGGAAGAGGGACAACATCGGCTCTTTTCCAATCCTGCAGAACCTCTCCCATCTCCGATTTATTAAACAAATCTTTAAGAGGACCCACCAGAATCTCTGTAACTCCCTCAATATCCTGGGATGGATCCCATCCGGTCTCATGGCTTTGTCCACCTTCAGTTTTTCAAGTTGTTCATAAACACTTCCTTCTGGGAATGGTGTGATATCCTCTCCATTCTTGTTTGTACTTTTACCAGCCGATCATGGTCCTTTGCTGTACAATAGGTGTATTTTGTAGGAATGAAGGTATAACTCATCTTTTGTAAAATTAAAATTTGCCTTTCCTTTCTGGTTAGTTGTAGATTTGAACCATGACGGAAACATTTTCCTGCTGTCAGTTGGGAAATAGCACACACTGGTTTATTGCAAAGTTCCTTTTCAAATGTCTCTTATAGGGACCCTCCAAGGACACAAATTTAAAACACCCTTTAGTACACAATACTGAATATATAAATATGAAAATATACAAAGATTGGTGCTGCTACTTCTTTAAATTCAATGTATCTGATGTACATTGCTTATACTGATGCCACACAATATCTATATGCTGCTGTAATAATTCCCCTAGTTGCCTGACTCTGTTGTTTTGTTGTTATGCACTGCTTCAGGGACTCGAGTGAGAATAACTACCCATTCTATGAAAAGTCACACAGGTTGTTCCCTGTAGGTGTGAGTGTTGGGCATTCCAGAACTTTCCAGGAAAATCTTTTGGGCATGTTTGGCAGTCCACTGCATATCTGCTGGCTTCATTCCCCTGTTTGTCATGGACTTGATAAACTGTGGTACAAGCAAGCTTTACACACGAACGGACAGACACAAACAAACTCTCTCTCTCTCTCTCTCTCTCTCTCTCTCTCAGATGTAACCTCCGCTTCGTAGGACTGCCAGCAACCATTTGAGAGGCAGATCTGCAGCAGTTTCTGGAGGGCTGGTTGCTGAAGGCCCTCAAACTTACTACAATGGCGGGCCCTTTAAGAGTGGAATGGGCACACCACTTAGGCACATTGAAGCCGTCCGAACCTAGACCACGACAAGGATGAACTGATATGTGCTGACAGAGTGCTTTTTCAGCCTCCCAATGTCATGTCATTGTGTCAGCAAATGGACCAGGACATACTGGAAGCCTTAAAGAAAAAATATCGCCATAAGCTTCTTACAATGTTTGTGTAATGGATGAAGGGAAAGGAATGATTGAAGTTTTAGAAACATGACAGCAGATAAAGGCCATATGACCCATCCAGTATGCCCATCCTCTGTAACCCCTAATTCTTCCTGTTCCTAAGCGATCCCGCATGCTTATTCCATGCCTTTTTAAATTCTGGAACAGTCCTCGACTCCACCGCCTCCACCACCCTTTCTGTGAAATACTTCCTTAGGTTACTCCTTAGCCTATTCCCTCTTAACTTTGTCGTATGCCCCCTCATTCCAGAGCTCTCCATTTGGAAAAGGCTCTCTTCCTGTACATAAATGCCCTTGAGATATTTAAATGTTTGTCATGTCTCCTCTCTACTTCCTCTCTTCCAGTGTATACATGTTGAGGTTCATAAGCCTGTCCCTATAATTTTTGCATTCAAGACCGCTTACTAATTTCGTAGCCGCCCTCTGGGTCAACTCCATCCTGTTTATATCTTTCCGTAGGTGCAGTCTCCAGAATTGCATGCAATACTCCAAATGAGGCCTCACCGAAGACTTATACAGCAGCACTATCACCTTCTTTTTCCTTCTGGTCATGCCTCTCTTTATGCACCCAAGCATCGTTCTGGCTTTTGCCGTCACTTTTTCTACCTGTTTGCAAGCTTTAAGGTTGTCAGACACAGTCACCCCCAAGTTTTGCTCTTCCTTCGCACACTGAAGCACTACACCCCCTATACTGTACCGTTCCCTCAGATTTTTGTGACCTAAGTGCATGACCCTGCATTTTTTGGGATTAAACCTTAGTTGCCAAATATCGGTCCATTCTAATAGCTTCGCTAGGTCCTTTCTCATGTCATCCACACCCTCCAGGGTGTCCACCCTGTTGCAGAGTTTAGTATCATCCGCAAAGAGACAAACCTTAACAGACAGCCCTTCCGCAATATCGCTCACAAAGATGTTAAAAAGAGCTGGCCCTAGGACCGATCACTGGTGCAGTGATCTGGTCTTGTAAAGTGTTGGCCTACAGGGGTGGGGGCTTGACTGGTACTGGCTATTTTTATGTGATGTCAGTGCAGATTGATTCTTGTCTTAAGCATCTGGCCTGTTTCTCCAATATAGCATCCTTCGTTACATTTTTTACACTGAATGATATATACCACATTGGAATATATCATTCAGTGTAAAAAAATGTAACGAAGGATGCTTAAGACAAGATTTAATCTGCACAGATATCACATGAAAATAGCCGGTGCCAGTCAAGCCCCCACCCCTGTGGGCCAACACTTTACAAGACCAGATCACTGCACCAGTGATTTCACAGTAAGAATACTGAAAGGTAATTTTAAAACAATAGAAGAACGTAAGACCTTTGAAATAAGAATGATTGAATATTTTGACACCCAACAAACAGGACTTAATTAGGATCTGGGTTTTGTAACCCATTATAAACCATGAAGCTGTAGTTCTCTGTTTATTTCTCTGTTTATTACCCTCCTGTCACCTACCAATACCCATCCTGTTAGAATATCAATGAAATGCTTTGATGTCCCCATGCATACCCCCACTCTGTCAGACTGTCAAAGTGATGCTTTGATGTTTCTCTTATATATACTATCTGCCAACACATTTGCTTATTTCCGATCTGACGAAGAAGGGCAACCTTCGAAAGCTAATCAAGAAATGTATTAAGTTATGTCCAATAAAAAAGGTATCTTATTTTCTTTTCCATGTTTTATTTGGTTTGATTTCTATTGATAACCTTTAAGAGTGGACTAACATGGCTACCACACCTCTCTACATGTAGTTCAAGAAATGTCACAATCCCTCCTTTTTAGAAGCGTTTCCATTAGCTTACCACCGAGGTTAGACTGGTCTGTAATTCCCAACCTCTTCCTTCCATTCTTGTGCAAAGGAACCACATCCGCCCTTCTCCAGTCCACCGGGACCACTCCAGTTTCTAAGGAAGCATTGAAGAGGTACTACTACTACTACTATTTATCATTTCTATAGCGCTACAAGGCATATGCAGCGCTGCACAAACATAGAAGAAAGACAGTCCCTGCTCAAAGAGCTTACAATCTAATAGACAAAAAATAAAGTAAGCAAATCAATTAATGTGGACGGGAAGGAAGAGAGGAGGGTAGGTGGAGGCGAGTGGTTACGAGTCAAAAGCAATGTTAAAGAGGTGGGCTTTCAGTCTAGATTTAAAGGTGGCCAAGGATGGGGCAAGACGTAGGGGCTCAGGAAGTTTATTCCAGGCGTAGGGTGCAGCGAGACAGAAGGCGCGTTGGCAGTAGTGGAGAAGGGAACAGATAAGAAGGATTTATCCATGGAGCGAAGTGCACGGGAAGGGGTGTAGGGAAGGACGAGTGTGGAGAGATACTGGGGAGCAGCAGAGTGAATACATTTATAGGTTAGTAGAAGAAGTTTGAACAGGATGCGAAAATGGATAGGGAGCCAGTGAAGGGTCTTGAGGAGAGGGGTAGTATGAGTAAAGCGACCCTGGCGGAAGATGAGACGGGCAGCAGAGTTTTGAACCGACTGGAGAGGGGAGAGGTGACTAAGTTGGAGGCCAGCAAGAAGCAGATTGCAGTAGTCTAAACGAGATTTGACAAGGGTGTGGATGAGGGTTTTGGTAGAGTGCTCGGAAAGAAAGGGGCGGATTTTACGGATGTTGTAAAGAAAGAAACGACAGGTCTTGGCAATCTGCTGGATATGAGCAGAGAAGGAGAGAGAAGAATCAAAGATGACCCCAAGGTTTCGAGCTGAGGAGACAGGGAGAATGAGAGAGCCATCAACAGAAATAGAAAACGGGGGGAGCGGGGAGGTGGGTTTGGGGGGGAAAATGAGAAGCTCGGTTTTGGTCATATTTAATTTCAGGTGGCGTTGAGACATCCAGACAGCGATGTCAGACAAGCACGCTGAAGAGGTCCATCAGAGGAGCCGACAGAACTTCTCAGAGTTCCTTAAGCACCCTCGGGTGTATCCCATCAGGCCCCATTGCGCTGTCTACTTTTGGTTTGTCAAGCTCCTCATGAACACAGTTCTCCGTAAACGGGTCTTGGTCTACCATACATCCATCCCCTTTAGCTTTTGTTTTCTTCAGCCCTACCCCCGGTCTTTCATTCGTGAACACAGAGCTAAAATAATTGTTAAGCAGTTCAGCTTTATCCTTATCCTCTTCCACATATTTGTCTCCCTCAGCTTTGAGCCTCACAATTCTATTATGGCACTTCCTCTTGTCACTTACATATCTGAAAAAGGTCTTGTCCCCCAATTTTACCGTATTAGCTGTCTTTTCCTCCATTTGCCGCTTCACTTTCCTGATAGCTTTTCCAGCTTTTCTTTGCTTATTTAGGTATTCTCTCCTGTCTTCATCTTTCTGAGTCGTCTTATAACGTGCAAAGGCTAGCCTCCTTTCCCTTATCTTTTCAGCTACTACATTTGAGTACCAGAGAGGCCTTCTTTTTCTCTTACTTTTATGTAATTTTGTAACAGGTTAGTTGCCTTTAATATAGGTCCTTTCAGTCTTGTCCATTGCTGTTCTACATCCTTCAGCTGTTCCCATCCAGCTGACTGTTCCTTGAGAAATTCCCCCATTTCGGTAAAGTTAGTTCCTTTGAAATCCAGAACCTTCAGCCTCGAGAGAAAGTGAACATCAAAGATGTTGTCTACTAGATCGCTCAGTAATGGGATGAAATTGAACCTCCAACCCTAGAAAAATCATGGATTGTGAGGATAGTATATAAGAATGGATGCAGGCAAGCAAGAAGAGCTGACAATGCTGTGATTGCTATGGTGAATGGAGATGATGCCAATGAGGACACCTCAAGTGAGGCTGAACATTCAGTTGTAAAAATCAGTCATAATGAAGGCATCAAGGCAGTTGAGGTTTTCACAGTGGTGTGAGGATAACCCTTTGCCAACATTATTTTTATTTCAGATTAATAGAAGCCTGTTTATATGTGGCCCTATCATTGCAAATCCAGCAATATCTTAAAAATTGAAAAAAAAAAAAGGAAGACTGCTTTTTAACATGATGCGGATGCATGCTTTCAAAATGTAACAGTTTCAATCTGTAGGTTTAGAGTATATACTAATCTGACGTTTTCCATTCTGAATTGTAACTTTCAGATTCAAAAAGACAATGGTATGAAGGTGACTTACATATTGAAATTTTATGAATGGGTGAATAGTGTTCAATTTATTGCCAAAATTCACTAAACCCATCTCACTGCCACACCAAATCATAATGTGATTTGCTGGTGGAGGTTTGAGCTGATCTCATGTGAAGATATCATGGGTGTAACGTACACTGTGGAAGCCATGTGTCTCAACAGGCTCAACATCTGCTGAGCTGTGACCTGCTGAGAGGCTCGAATCTTGAAAATGAGTTCAACAACGATATCTGCTCTCATTTCCGGAAGGTAGGCTTGATCCTTTTTTGTATCGAGCAGGGCTCCTATGAATTCATCATCGATTAGAGTTAATGACTCACAATTACCATATATGGCGGACATTATTCCACAAATGGGTGCCCAATTTGGCTTGGATATCCATTCAAGAACAGAATATCGAATGCTATGCAAATTTGTTGTAATTCCTATGCTTTTTGGTTCCCAACTGTGGCAACCTGAAATCATAAGTACTTGTGTATCTTTATTTAATTTATTGCATTTGTATCCCACATTTTCCCATCGTATGGCAGGTTCATCTGTAAGCAATTATGCCTGTCTTTTGCAAGATTGTATCTTCTGACCAAGGGAAGGTGTGTCCTACTCTATTTCCTCAGTATGACCCTTGGCTTTTACAATACAGTCCTAACCTATGTCAATGGAAAATTTTGTCAAATGTTAATTATTCATTTTTAATTGAGAGAGAGTCCTGTAGAGTATGTGGTGTTTCTACTTTTCCTATTACTATATTCAGTCAAGTATACCCAATTCTTTTTTCTGGTTGTTTACACAACACTAGTTATATGTTTTTAGTAATACGATTCTCCTGCATGCAGATATCTCTGTAAACCACGCATCTTTAACTATGCAACGATTCTCTGTTTAGAATTATGGATAATACTGCACATTTCACTGTTTATTTAGCTAAGATGAATCAGACGTTATTGGAACATAAAGTTAGCAGTCTATAAATGTGTTTCGTTGGCTTGGACAACGGGAAAAGATACCACTCCTAATTGGTGGGATATCTTTAGCAGTTGGTCTCCTCGGTTGGAAACCTTCTTTGATTGGATGCTTTACCCTGTAATAGTAATTTTTATTATCATTAGTTTAACTGTTCGGAATTGTATTTCTTATTGCCTCTATAAACGCACTGTTTCTGTCTGTTTAACCGGTTATGTCACAGTAGAACCATAGTGTATAACCATAGTGCAGTGACCAAGGGGTGGAATGTAGTGGTAATAGTTTATATTATTGTCTATTGCTCTTTGGCTACACTATGTAAACAAGTCAGCTGACTCCTAAAACATCTTTTGTCCTATATAACTGGACTGCATGTTAAGCTATGTAAATACTATACTATGCCTATAATTGTACAAAACATGTTTTTGCAATCTCACTTAAATAGTGATATGATCCAATGGAATGCTAACAAGACATTTGATGATTTAGGGTGTACCCAGGTGGGAGATCAAGTTTGTGGACAATGAGTCTCTTTATATGAGCCATGTCTGTTGCATCGTTCTATTAATATATGCACTTGGAAGGCTAGGTATTTAGGTATGAAATAATGTAAACTGCTACACACACTGTATAGTATCTTCGCAATCCGTACAAATTAAAAATGTAACTTATGCTCCTCTTCTTAGTCAATGCTTCTACAATGTATCTTTAGTAACATTGTACAGTATATACGTTTGATTACCAAAAATTAGTAAAGATACATTTTTGGTAATCAAACGTATATACTGTACAATGTTATCTTTCAAAGGCAGTAGCAGATTAACCAGTCTATACTGTAGCATGAGTTAAATAACTTGATAATGTCTGTTCTCCGAGGACAAGTATGTCTGCGGCGGCCCAGGAATCGGCAAAAAGTTTGCAAGCAAAATAAAAGTCTTTCTGGAGAGTTCCCTCACGTGAGCAACGCGAACCGCACATGTGCGAACGTGCCTCTTTTTCTCCGCGGTGAGGTGCGGTTCGTTTTTTGTGTCGCTCCTCTCTTAGGCCCAGGAAAAAGTTCTGTGAGACTTATTTTTTCTCTTTTTCTTTCATTTCAAATAGTTTCAAGTAGTTTTAGTTACCATACTTTTTTTTCCCCTGTTCATTGCAAGAGCCTTGCTTTTCCACTCACCTGCCCACACCTGCTTCCCCCTCTTGCATAAACGTGTATGTGTCATTTTGCATACTCGGCTCATTCTGTTCTAACCACCTAGATTGCTCCATCTCCTTACACACAATACCCTAGAGATTTCTTCAGACCATCCCTTTGTCTTGTTTGCTATTAACCACTTATATATCTAGCATAGCTTATCTCTCCAGCACATGATTGCCTACTGCTGGCCAGACACACCAGGGGAACTTACAAGCCATCTATTTTTATTCAATAGTTCAGATCCTTAGACCTGGTCATGTTGGACCTTTACAGGGAATAAATTACAGTGCACTTCTACATGATGTTAGTTAATCCAAGAAAGCATGGGATAAGCATGGGGGAAATTAGGATAAGTAGGGATTGCAAAATTACAATAGCTAGGGCATCTAGACTACAAAAACTTTGTATTTGCCTTAATGTATGTTTGTTTTTTGAATTAAAAATCCTTTCTAAAATTTTTGATCTTGTTTTTGATTTCTCTTAAGTGAGATCAGCCGTCTAGATCTTGGCCTGGTTGTGGAAATGTGGAACAAAGGATTGATTTGGGACACAATGGTGGGGACAGTGTGGATCCCATTAAAGACTGTTCGACAGTCTGATGAGGTTAGTATGCATGTCTTCCCTCATTCTAAACAAGTCGCCTAAAGTTAGTGCCAGTTGCACCTGTAAGTTATAGAATACTAGCACTTTCTGCTTACTTGGTGGAGTTCTGTAATAGGCATGCAACTCTCTTAGTGTGTAACTGCAAAGGTGCGGGGATGAACAGATGGTGGGTCCCAAATTTTTGACAGATCTGTCATTATGGGATTTTTAGAAAGGCAGTGAAGACTTATTTTTTCTTTTTCCATTAGCTTTTATTTAGATAGCAGTTACCACACAAAAACCACAAAGCGTGACATCTATATAGTCAAATAGTCTTTGATACGATTTTTAGGAAAAGCTCATGATGCAATATTCTTCTTTTCAGTATGTCACCAAAGGATCAGTCCAGACTAATGGATTGTATCCATCTGCCAGCAGGTGGAGATAGAGATTACTGTTGACCTGTGCCTTATAAGGACCTGTGCAGTATAGCTCAGAAGGGAGGCATTTCAGTGCAGGAGTTTGTTTCATAATGCACTTGATACATTCCTCCTGGTGGGACCCTGAGAGACCATGTGTCAGGAGCTCTGTCTCTTCTGGTTGCTTCTTCCTCAAGTAGTTTGGGTTTTGGCAGGTTCATGGCTTCCCCACCGTGCTTTAGAAGCTGTATTTTGCTTTCTTGTCTTAGTTAATTGTGTTGACACATGTTGTTTTAATACAAACTTTATGGGTGTGACTTTCCTGCCTCCTCTTCTATAGGGGTTTTGGTTATAGCTGACATAGGCATGGCTTCACCCACATTGGCCTCTGAAGTAGTCTCAGGTTATCCACTACAGAGGTAGCTAGAGGTGCTATGGGTGCAATGTTGGCTTTCATTACACCTTCTAAGTTCAATAATGAGTTGCTGAACACTTGTAGATCATTCAGCAGCAGCTGCCTGTATGTTTTCCAGTACTTATGTCAATTACAGCTTCCAATTTCTGTGTCAGTACTCTGCTGTCTGTTTAAAAAAAGAAAAAGGTAAACATTCACCAGAAACCACCTGTAATTTCTAGTTCTGGCAGGCATCTTTATCTTGCTGGTTTCTACAGCTTCCTTTCTTAAGCCTCCTCATAACCATCAGTATGATTCTATAGGTTTACCAGCCTGTGGTCCACCAGCTGCCACACTTCCTTCTGTTTTCTGTGGCACCAGTATGTTCCTTCCCAGCTGCCATCTGGCAGCAGGTTTGCCTATAACAGTTCTTTGCATTACAGCCTTCTCAACTGCTTTGATTTATTTTAGTTCTGCATATGGAATCAGAGGTTCTGCTCTCAGCTATTTCTTTAATCTTATAGTACTTCCTGCTCTGACACTTGGTATTTTAGTTTGCAGCTATAGTTTCTATGGCACTGATTGTCCTCTTCCTCTCCCATTTTCGAGGCAATGTGTTCTCTCCCGCTTATGTTTTCCATCTAGTCGATCTCCTTGAGGTTTACCAAGGATTCCTTTGATGCAGACCATCTGGCTTCTGGATGCTATTAAGTTTCACTGCATCATCTTAGCTCCTTGGTGTTGCAGAGGATGTGACTGTCAAGGTTTCAGGTCGTCAGGGCCCATGAGTTTCTGGGGCGTCATTTGATTCTGAGACATCATTGATCTCTAGTCCTTGTTTCTCTTACCTAGGGGGGTCACTTAATTTGGTGGTCTTTGCAAGTCACAAAGTTCTGTGGATGTTGCATGTCTTATTCCTTCTTAGAATGCTATACACAGCTCTGGCACCAATAAGGTGCCATCTTAATAGTAACATATAACATAGTAGATGATGGCAGAAAAAGACCTGCGCGGTCCATCCAGTCTGCCCAACAAGATAAACTCACATGTGCTACTTTTTGTGTATACCTTACCTTGATTTGTACCTGTCCTTTTCCGGGCACAGACCGTGTAAGTCTGCCCAGCACTATCCCCGCCTCTCAACCACCAGCCCCGCCTCCCACCACCGGTTCTGGCACAGACCGTATAAGTCTGCCCAGCACTATCCCCGCCTCCAAACCACCAGTCCCGCCTCCCACCATCGGCTCTGGCACAGACTGTATAAGTCTGCCCAGCACCATCTCCGTCTCCCGCCACCGGCTTTGCCACCCAATCTCGTCTAAGCTCCTTAGGATCCATTCCTTCTGATGACTGCAGATAAAGACCTGCACAGTCCATCCAGTCTGGCCAACAAGAACTCATAGTATAAGGTATTATGTGATACTTCATATGTATACCTGATTTTGATTTCTCCTTGCCATTTTCAGGACATAGACCATAGAAGTCTGCCCCGACACTGTCCTTGTTTTAAAACTTTTGAATTTGTTATTGAAGCCCTATACCTACCCATTCGAATCTGTCTAGCCATGATCGGGCGTAGACCATAGAAGTCTGCCCAGTGCTTACTTTGCTTCCCAGTTACGAATGTTGTCATCTGATCACCACTAAGCTTCTATGGATCCAGGATTCCTTTGTGTTTATCCCACGCATTTTTGAATTCTGTTACTTTTTTCATCTCCACCATCTCCCACAGGAGGGCTTTCCATGTATCTGCCACCCTTTCCATGAAAAGTACTTCCTGACATCATTCTTGAATCTGCCCCCCCTCCCCCGCAACCTCAATTTATGTTTTCTAGTTCTATCACCTTCCCGTCTTTGGAAAGGGTTTTTTGTAGATTAATACCTTTCAAATATTTAAGAGTCTGTATCATATCACACCTGTTTCTCCTTTTCTCCATGGTATACATGTTTAGGTTAAGTCTTTCCTTATATGTCTTGCTATGCAAACCCCATACTATTTTTGTAGCTTTTCTCTGAACCGCATCAAGTCTTTTTACATATTTATCAAGATACGGTCTCAAAAACTGGACACAGTACTCCCAAGTGGGGTCTCAACAATGACTTGTATAGGGGCATCAACACTTCCTTTCTTCTTTTGGTTATACCCTTCTCTATATAGCGTAGCATCCTTCTGGCCATGGCCGCTACATTGTCGCATTGTTTAGTTACCTTGAGATCCTCGGACACCATCGCCCCAAGGTTCCTCTCCTGAGCTGAGCTTATCAATCTCTCTCCTATCTTGTTCATCTCCTTTGGATTTCTACACTCCAAGTGCATCAGTCTACATTTCTTGGCATTACATTTTAACTTTAAGTTTATTTCTTATTACATAAGTACATAAGTAGTGCCATACTGGGAAAGACCAAAGGTCCATCTAGCCCAGCATCCTGTCACCGACAGTGGCCAATCCAGGTCAAGGGCACCTGGCACGCTCCCCAAACGTAAAAACATTCCAGACAAGTTATACCTAAAAATGCGGAATTGTTCCAAGTCCATTTAATAGCGGTCTATGGACTTGTCCTTTAGGAATCTATCTAACCCCTTTTTAAACTCCGTCAAGCTAACCGCCCGTACCACGTTCTCCGGCAACGAATTCCAGAGTCTAATTACACGTTGGGTGAAGAAAAATTTTCTCCGATTCGTTTTAAATTTACCACACTGTAGCTTCAACCAGGGGCGTATCTGGACTCCGGCGGTAGGGGGGGCCAGAGCCAGAGGGAGGGGGCACATTTTAGCCCCCCCCCCCCGCCGAGCCCCCACCGCCACCAATGTGACTCTCTCCACCCCCCTCCCGCCGCCAACCCTCCCCCGCTGCCGTTCTTACTTTTGCTGGCGGGGGACCCCAACCCCCGCCAGCCGAGGTGTGCTTCCACCTGCCGCTGCCGTAAAAACATCTTCTTCAGCCGGCGGGGGACCCCAAACCCCCGCCAGCCGCCCCGCGGTGTTTGAAATTCATCTTCGGCCTCCGTGGCCGTGCTGCTGTGATAGGCGCTGTTGAAATCCACTTCGGAGTCTGACGTCGTTGTACGTTGTACGTGCTGCGACGTCAGACTCCGAAGTGGATTTCAACAGCGCCTATCACAGCAGCACGGCCACGGAGGCCGAAGATGAATTTCAAACACCGCGGGGCGGCTGGCGGGGGTTTGGGGTCCCCCGCCGGCTGAAGAAGATGTTTTTACGGCAGCGGCAGGTGGAAGCACACCTCGGCTGGCGGGGGTTGGGGTCCCCCGCCAGCAAAAGTAAGAACGGCAGCGGGGGAGAGTTGATGGCGGTAGGGGGGTCCAGGGCAAAATCTGCGGGGGCCCAGGCCCCTGAGGCCCCACGCAGATACGCCCCTGGCTTCAACTCATGCCCTCTAGTCCTAGTATTTTTGGATAGCGTGAACAGTCGCTTCACATCCACCCGATCCATTCCACTCATTATTTTATACACTTCTATCATATCTCCCCTCAGCCGTCTCTTCTCCAAGCTGAAAAGCCCTAGCCTTCTCAGCCTCTCTTCATAGGAAAGTCGTCCCATCCCCACTATCATTTTCGTCGCCCTTCGCTGTACCTTTTCCAATTCTACTATATCTTTTTTGAGATACGGAGACCAGTACTGAACACAATACTCCAGGTGCGGTCGCACCGTGGAGCGATACAACGGCATTATAACATCCGCACACCTGGACTCCATACCCTTCCTAATAACACCCAACATTCTATTCGCTTTCCTAGCCGCAGCAGCACACTGAGCAGAAGGTTTCAGCGTATCATCGACGACGACACCCAGATCCCTTTCTTGATCCGTAACTCCTAACGCGGAACCTTGCAAGACGTAGCTATAATTCGGGTTCCTCTTACCCACATGCATCACTTTGCACTTGTCAACATTGAACTTCATCTGCCACTTGCACGCCCATTCTCCCAGTCTCGCAAGGTCCTCCTGTAATTGTTCACATTCCTCCTGCGACTTGACGACCTTGAATAGTTTCACTTTTAGTCTAACTTTGTTAATATTAGAAACCTTGTTATAATGTACCATACACCCTCTGT
This sequence comes from Microcaecilia unicolor, assembly GCF_901765095.1. Classification (NCBI taxonomy): domain Eukaryota; kingdom Metazoa; phylum Chordata; class Amphibia; order Gymnophiona; family Siphonopidae; genus Microcaecilia; species Microcaecilia unicolor. The sequence goes on along the minus strand of NC_044032.1, from coordinate 18,057,939 downwards.
GTTAATGTGTTATGTGCTATGTTGTAATATAATAGTGCTCAGTATCTGATGTTATAGTTTTAAGCTAAGAGGAAGCTTATACAGATACACCAGTAACTGCTATCATTGCACTCCAATTCCCTTCCTCCCTTCCTATCCGTATGATGTTCTACAGACACTATGCATGATGTTTTAACCACTTATTTTTCATAAATTGAATCTCTCATGAGTGTCTATATTTAAATGGACTCGTTACTTATCTTGTTCCAATCCGCCATCTATGTCTTGGCATGCCGAGTCCACTGGCATTCATGAAGCTACCCATTCTTTGTTCTTATCAATATTCTTATTTTCTTTTTTTTATATTGATAAGAACGAAGAATGGGTAGCTTCATGAATGCCAGTGGACTCGGCATGCCAAGACATAGATGGCGGATTGGAACAAGATAAGTAACGAGTCCATTTAAATATAGACACTCATGAGAGATTCACTTTATGAAAAATAAGTGGTTAAAACATCATACATAGTGTCTGTAGAACATCATACGGATAGGAAGGGAGGAAGGGAATTGGAGTGCAATGATGGCAGAGATTCTCCCCAAAGCAGCATTCCTTTCGCAGAGACCGCTGCTCAGGAGGTTCTTCCTCCGGTCCTCCCCCAGGGTCTCGTACCCAATGATGGGGCCCTGGTCCATGGCCCAGAGCAGATAGGAGGAAGGCTGTCCTCGTTTCTGGGCGAGTGGACCAGGGTAACTTCAGACGGGTTCGTGAACTCTCCCTGCAAGTCTCCCCTCAAACTGGCATTAGTTCGGCAGACTCTGGACAACTTGCTCCACATTGGGGCGGTAGTCCCAGTGCCCGTAGAGCAGCATGGCACAGGACGTTACTCCATTTACTTTGTGGTGCCAAAGAAAGGAGGCTCTTCTCTGCCTATTCTCTTTTTTTTCAACATATTTTTATTGAGATTTTCGTTTATCCACAACTAAACATTTCTATAACATTATACATATTCCAAACTCAGCAACTTAACAATATTTCGATAGCATACTTGTTGAATCTCCCACTAGCACTTTGGTGGTAGTATTAATAACGCTTCCCTTTCATGTTCATATGTTTGCCACACTTTCTGAAACATCTTAACCTTTCCTTTTCACAAGGCCGTTAGCTTTGACATCTGATAGATGAGGTCCACTTTAATTTATTTGCAATTCCCGTTCCCACCTGCCCACATAATAGTCCTGGGGAGAGGAAAGCAAGAGGGGTGCCCTATACAGCCTGGTTATACTTCCTCTCCCTCCTCTTCCCCGAATTGCACTCTCTAAGACCGTTTCAGCCAAATCCAGCTCCTCCCCTGCACGTCTATGGAGGTAGTTCCTTACGCAATGGTAGTACACCAGGTCTCTTTCCTCCAAACCATACTCTTATTGCAACATCTCAAAGTCCTTGACCTCCCCATTATCCCATAACTGTCCCAACATATATAACCCCTTACGGGCCCATCCCTGGTAGGCTTTCTCTGATTCTCCCAGTGGGAAACCCGGCGCTCCACAGATGGCCATTTGCGAGAAGTATTTTCTATCTGTGAATACCCGCCTTCGCAACTGTAGCCATGTGTGTAACAGGTGGCTTAATCCGGTCGGAATTCTCCGGGCAGTGGCCAGAATTTCACTCCCCTGGGACCATAGAATATCTCCCAAGTATCGGGTACCCATCCATGCTCTTTCCCAGTGTAGCCACTTCTTATTATTCTCTGGATACCACTCTGCGAGTATCCTCAATTGTGCTGCCTGATAGTACAGGTAGAAATTGGGGACCCCCATACCTCCCCTAGTTGGGATTTGGAACATCATCGACCTACGTACCCTTGGAGGTCTCTTCCTCCAGATGTAGGCAAAATATTTTCCGATTCAGGGATTGAAAAAACGTGTGAGGAATCAGTATCGGCAGGGCCAGGAATAAGTGCAGTAGTTTAGGCTGGAGCATCATTTTTATGGCATGAATTCTCCCCAGCCAGGACAGAGTCAGGCCCTGTGATCTCTGCGGTACAAGGAGGAGAATTCCTGGCATCCTTGGACATCAAGGAAGCTTATTTGCACATTCCCATCTGGCCGCCTCATCAGCGCTTCCTGCGCTTTGCAGTGCTGGGCCAGCACTTCCAGTTCAGAGCTCTCCCGTTTGGGTTGACTACGGCCCCGCGGCCCTTCTCCAAAGTGATAGTGTTCATTGCGGCTCATCTCCGCAAGGAAGGGCGTGCAAGTCCATCCCTACCTGGACGACTGGCTGATTTGAGCCCCCTCCTTTGCGGAGTGTGGGAGAGCGATGGACAGGGTAGAAGGGCTTCTCGGACAAGGTCATCACATCTATGCTGAGGGCACGGAAGCGCTCTACTTCTACTACTTACGCCAGGGTCTGGCGTACCTTTGCCTCGTGGTGCGAGGCAGGCTCCTTGTCACCCTTCTCGGCACCAATTGCTGCAGTGTTGGTGTTCCTGCAAGAAGGTCTGGAGAAAGGCCTGTCCCTCAGTTCTCTTAAGGTCCAGGTAGCGGCTCTAGCTTGCTTCAGGGGTCGCCTGAAGGGGGCTTCCCTGGCTGCTCAGCCAGATGTGCGTTTTCTCAAAGGGGTTAATCACCTACGCCCTCCTCTGCACTCGATAGTGCCTACGTGGAATCTCAATCTGGTGCTGCGGGCCTTGCAGAAGCCGCCCTTTGAGCCCTTATCCCGGCTGTCTCTGAAGGATTTGACATTGAAAGCGGTCTGTTTGGTGGCAATCGCTTCAGCCAGGAGGGTGTCCGAGCTTCAGGTGCTCTCGTGCAGAGAGCCGTTCCTGCGGTTCATGGAGGCAGGAGTGTCTATTCGCCCAGTGCCTTCTTTCCTGCTCAAGATTGTTTCTCGCTTCCAAGTGAATCAGCAGCTTTGTCTACTCTCCTTCCGTAGGGAGGATTATCCAGAGGAGTATCTTGCTATCAGATGTCTGGATGTTAGACGGGTCATCATTAGATACTTGGTCATCATCAGATACTTGGAAGTGACCAACGATTTCCGGAAGTCAGATCACCTGTTCGTGCTGTTCGCCGGCCCCCGTAGGGGTCTGCAGGCATCTAAAACTACCGTGGCACGTTGTGTCAAGGAAACGATTGCGGCGGCTTATGTGGCCGCAGGGAAGGTGCCGCCTATCCATCTGAAGGCTCATTCTACTAGAGCACAGGCGGCTTCGATGGCAGAGTCCAGATCCGTTTCCTTGGAGGAGATTTGCAGATTGGCGACTTGGACGTCGGCTCATACCTTCTCACGGCATTACTGCTTGGACGTGGCAGCACGGGCCGAGGCCCAGTTTGGAGCTTCAGTGTTGCGTTCTGGGATTTCCATGTCCCGCCCTGGGTGAGTACTGCTTGGGTACATCCCACCAGTCTATGGATTGATCTGCTTGATGATATGGAAGGTAAAATTATGTATCATACCTGATAATTTTCTTTCCATTAATCATAGCAGATCAATCCATAGTCCCTCTCAGATATCTGTACTGTTTGTTCTAGTTCAGTTATATTTCAGGTTCAAGTTTAGACTTCAGTTCCTGTTCAGGAGGACTTCGGGTTCAAGTTCTTCCAATTGGATTTCCCTGGAGTTGGGATGACTTTGTGTTCCAGTGAGCTGCTGCTTCCTTTCCCCCCCCCGTTTCGACGGTGGCTGGATTCATATCTAAATTATGCCTGTGCTCCCTCCCGCTTCGTGCGGTAGTAGGGTAGCTTTGTATCCCTCCCACTTCGGCGGTGTTTAGGGTAAGCCAGCTCGTCCCGCGGTTGCGGTAGCAGGATATGCCAGTTTCCCCCGCGTCGGCGGGTGTGGTTAACCCACCCGCTTCGGCGGTGTTTGGCTGGAAGAGTGCCCCTTTGTGGGTGTAATTATTGATGTTGCTGAATCCTGCGGATGGAGCTTTGATATCGACAATACTGAGGATGTTCCGGCAGCACATGACCACATATAGGGAGGCAAAAGATTGCTCTCTATCTCCACCTGCTGGTAGATGGACACAACCCACCAGTCTATGGATTGATCTGCTATGATTAATGGAAAGAAAATTATCAGGTATGATACATAATTTTACCTTAAGTGGCGGATTACTTGGAACTACTTTTTTTCTCGATCTTCTGCTGGTGGATGGACATAACCCATTTGTTCTGGACTGGTCTGGTAGGATTAAAGGAAATGAATATATCAAGTAAGATATAATTTTTCCATATCTCTTGGGCAAATACATGTGTGTTCCTAAGGGGGATGAGCTTATAAAGCGTATAAATAGTTAATTCTTTTAAAGTAGCATAAAAAGAGGATCTTAGTGACTGTTTCTTTTAAGTGCCAACTAATATATAATAGTTAGAATGTACTTAGGCAGTATAGCAACAAAAGCATCTATATTGATTTCCATGTGGTTTCTAGTTTTGTAGCAGAACTAATGCTGTATGTTTGTGGAGTGCCTGCCTGAAAGGTTTTCTTTATTTTTTTTTATTTATGCATTCTTGTATGCCACTATTATCCAGTACCAAATTTCAGTTCAAAGTGGCTTACAGTTTACATTTTGGTGGAGTTAACAGTAGTGTTGTGCAATGTGGTGAGGGTATCTGTAGTTCGTGTGGCTATTCATAGAATTTTTGAAGAGAGAGATTTGAAGAGGAAAAGGTAGTTGGTAGCTTTTGTGTTCAGTTGCAGAGTTGTGGTGATGTTTATTCATATAGTTTTTGAAGAGGTAGATTTGAAAAGAAGGCGACAATATCTTTGTGATTTAGCTGTATAATTTTTTGAAGAGGTAGGTTTTCATTTCTATTTTGAATTGAAGGAGATTTGTGATGCTCCTTATGGTTTTTGGTATCGAGTTCCACCATTTGGAACCCTTGTAGCTAAATCCTGCTGTGTAGATAGTTTTGAGGATAGTGTTCTTGCAGTTGGGTAGATGTAGGAGTAAGTAGTTTCTGTTTACTGGGCTGGCATTTCTTTAGGATAGTTCAATCCATGTTAAGCATATATTCTCCGAGGACAAGCAGGCTGCTTGTTCTCACTGATGGGTGATGTCCACGGCAGCCCCTCCAATCGGAATCTTCACTAGCAAAAGCCTTTGCTAGCCCTCGTGCGCCGATGCGCACCGCGCATGCGCGGCCGTCTTCCCACCCAAAACCGGCTCGTGCCGGCCAGTCTTCTTTTGTCCGCGCTCGGTACGGTCGTGTTACGCCGTTCGCGCCCCTTAAGTTGACCTTGCGCGTCTCTCTTCACTTTTCGCTACAAAAAAAAAAAAAAAAAAAAGGATTTCGGAAGAAGACCTTTTCGGTCTTTTTCCCTTTCCTCTATTTTCAGTTTTTGCCCCGGTAAGGGAGGCCTCGGGTCAAATTTTTCTCCCCCTCTTTTTGGTGCCATACGCAATCACGAGTTTTGATCTCGCCGGCGTGATTTTTCCGCCCATGTCATCGAAGTCTCCCAGCGGCTTCAAGAAGTGCACCCAGTGCGCCCGGGTAATCTCGCTCACTGACAGGCACACGTCGTGTCTTCAGTGTCTGGGGGATGGGCATGGCCCGCAGGCCTGTAGTCTGTGCGCCCTTTTACAAAAGCGGACTCAGGTAGCGAGATTGGCCCAGTGGAACGTTTTGTTCTCGGGCTCTTCGTTGGCATCGGCACCGGGAGTATCGAGTGCATCGACGTCGACAGCGTCAAGACCTCCGTCCTCGGCCGCGACTGCATCGAGTGCATTGAGGCATCGACCCTCTGCATCGGGGCTGAGACATCGGAAGGTTGCGTCGGCGTCGGTGGTACCGGGACCTCCACTTCTGCTGATGTCGTCGGACGGTGGTGCTTCGACTGGCGTGCAGGTGAGGGCTGTCCATTCCCCTGCTGGTGGCGGTGAGCCTTCGGGTGGGTCTCCCCCTACCCTGAGGGCTCCTGCGGTACAGCCCCCCCGAGACTGACCTTCGGCCTCGGCCCCGAGGAAGCGATGGCTGGATTCTACGTCCTCCTCATCGGTGCCGGGAAGCTCCGGTGACATGATTCGTTCCAAAAAATCGAAGAAGCATCGACACCGGTCCCCTTCCCGTGTCGGCACCGAGAGCTCTGGGTCGCCGAGGGAGTCGGCACCCAGTAGGCATCGACACCGAGAGGACCGCTCACCCTCTGTTCAAGAGGTGTCGATGCGCTCCACTATGGACAGCCCGGAACAGACTCTGACATCGACACCTGCATCGGCTTCCACGTCTTTCTCCACAGCCGCTCTGCACGAGAGTCTCCGGGCCGTCTTCCCAGAGATCCTGGGAGAGCTGTTGCACCCTTCCCCTCTGGTACCGGGGGTGCTTGCACCACCGGTACCGTCGAGTGAGGCGCCGGCTGGCCCCTTGCCCGGGGTGAGGTCTCTGACATCGGTGCTGCTTGCGGTACCGACTGCGGTCACCTCCCAGGAAGGCTCCCCGACGACGTCGGCGGAGGGAGCTTCGCCGGTGCGGGCGAGGGAGTCTACCTCTCGACGCCCCCACCGTGGCCGTGGTTCTACGGAGTCGAGTCGGGCACGGCTTCAGACACAGGTTCGTGAACTTGTGTCTGATACCGATGGTGAGGCCTCGTGGGAGGAGGAGGAGGACACCAGATATTTCTCTGACGAGGAGTCTGATGGCCTGCCTTCCGATCCCACTCCCTCCCCTGAAAGGCAGCTTTCTCCTCCCGAGAGTCTGTCTTTTGCGGCCTTTGTCCGGGAGATGTCTACGGCCATCCCCTTCCCGGTGGTTGTGGAGGACGAGCCCAGGGCTGAAATGTTTGAGCTCCTGGACTATCCTTCTCCACCTAAGGAAGCGTCCACAGTACCCATGCATCATGTCCTCAAAAAGACATTGCTGGCGAACTGGACCAAGCCATTAAGTAATCCCCACAGTCCCAAGAAGATCGAGTCCCAGTACCGGATCCATGGGGACCCAGAGCTGATGCGCACTCAGTTGCCTCACGACTCTGGAGTTGTGGATTTGGCTCTAAAGAAGGCTAAGAGTTCTAGGGAGCATGCTTCGACGCCCCCGGGCAAGCACCTTAGACTCCTTTGGGAGGAAGGCCTACCATTCTTCTATGCTCGTGGCCAAAATCCAGTCGTACCAGCTCTACACGAGCATACATATGCGGAATAATGTGCGGCAGCTGGCGGGCTTGGTGGATAAGCTCCCTCCTGAGCAAGCCAAGCCTTTTCAGGAGGTGGTTAGGCAGCTGAAGGCGTGCAAAAAATTCCTGGCCAGAGGGGTGTATGACACCTTTGATGTTGCGTCCAGGGCCGCTGCTCAAGGTGTGGTGATGCGCAGACTCTCATGGCTGCATGCCGCCGACCTGGAGAATAGAATCCAGCAGCGGATTGCGGACTCGCCTTGCCGTGCGGATAATATTTTTGGAGAAAAAGTCGAGCAGGTGGTAGAGCAGCTCCACCAGCGGGACACCGCATTCGACAAGTTCTCCCGCCGGCAGCCTTCAGCCTCTACCTCTACAGGTAGAAGATTTTTCGGGGGAAGGAAGACTGTTCCCTACTCTTCTGGCAAGCGTAGGTACAATCCTCCTTCTCGACAGCCTGCGGCCCAGGCTAAGCCCCAGCGCGCTCGCTCTCGTCAGCAGCGTGCGACTCAGCAAGGCCCCACGGCTCCCCAGCAAAAGCAAGGGACGAGCTTTTGTCTGGCTCCAGCAGAGCATAGCCGACATCCAAGTGTCAGTGCCGGGCGACCTGCCAGTCGGAGGGAGGTTGACAGCTTTTCACCAAAGGTGGCCTCTCAAAACCTCCGATCAGTGGGTTCTCCAAATAGTCCGGCAAGGATACACTCTCAATTGGGCCTCAAAACCTCCAAATTGTCCACCGGGAGCTCAGTCTTACAGCTTCCAACACAAGCAGGTACTTGCAGAGGAACTCTCCGCCCTTCTCAGCGCCAATGCGGTCGAGCCCGTGCCATCCGGACAAGAAGGGCTGGGATTCTATTCCAGGTACTTCCTTGTGGAAAAGAAAACAGGGGGGATGCGTCCCATCCTAGACCTAAGGGCCCTGAACAAATATCTGGTCAAAGAAAAGTTCAGGATGCTTTCCCTGGGCACCCTTCTCCCCATGATTCAGGAAAACGACTGGCTATGCTCTCTGGACTTGAAGGACGCCTACACACACATCCCGATACTGCCAGCTCACAGGCAGTATCTACGATTTCAGCTGGGCACACGTCACTTCCAGTACTGTGTGCTACCCTTTGGGCTCGCCTCTGCGCCCCGAGTGTTCACCAAGTGCTTGGCTGTAGTAGCAGCGGCACTTCGCAGACTGGGGGTACACGTGTTCCCATATCTCGACGATTGGCTGGTAAAGAACACATCCGAGGCAGGAGCCCTGCAGTCCATGCAGATGACTATTCGCCTCCTGGAGCTACTGGGGTTTGTGATAAATTATCCAAAGTCCCACCTTCTCCCAGTGCAGAAACTCGAATTCATAGGAGCTCTGCTGGATTCTCGGACGGCTCGCGCCTATCTCCCAGAGACGAGAGCCAACAACTTGTTATCCCTCGTCTCGCGGGTGCGAGCGTCCCAGCAGATCACAGCTTGGCAGATGTTTAGATTGCTGGGCCACGTGGCCTCCACAGTTCATGTGACTCCCATGGCCCGCCTTCACATGAGATCTGCTCAATGGACCCTAGCTTCCCAGTGGTTTCAGGCTGCTGGGGATCTAGAAGATGTGATCCACCTGTCCACAAGTTTTCTCAAATCCCTGTATTGGTGGACGATTTGGTCCAATTTGACTCTGGGTCGTCCTTTCCAAATTCCTCAGCCACAAAAAGTGCTGACCACGGATGCGTCTCTCCTGGGGTGGGGGGCTCATGTCGATGGGCTGCACACCCAAGGAAGCTGGTCCCTCCAGGAACGCGATCTGCAGATCAATCTCCTGGAGTTATGAGCGGTCTGGAACGCTCTGAAGGCTTTCAGAGATCGGCTGTCCCACCAAATTATCCAAATTCAGACAGACAACCAGGTTGCCATGTATTACATCAACAAGCAGGGGGGCACCGGATCTCGCCCCCTGTGTCAGGAAGCCGTCAGCATGTGGCTCTGGGCTCGCCGTCACGGCATGGTGCTCCAAGCCACATATCTGGCAGGCGTAAACAGTCTGGCTGACAGGTTGAGCAGGATTATTCAACCTCACGAGTGGTCGCTCAATTCCAGGGTAGTGCGACAGATCTTCCAGGTGTGGGGCACCCCCTTGGTAGATCTCTTCGCATCTCGAGCCAACCACAAAGTCCCTCAGTTCTGTTCCAGGCTTCAGGCCCACGGCAGACTGGCATCGGATGCCTTCCTCCTGCACTGGGGGGAGGGTCTGCTGTATGCTTATCCTCCCATACCTCTGGTGGGGAAGACTTTGTTGAAACTCAAGCAAGACCGAGGCACCATGATTCTGATTGCTCCTTTTTGGCCGCGTCAGATCTGGTTCCCTCTTCTTCTGGAGTTGTCCTCCGAAGAACCGTGGAGATTGGAGTGTTTTCCGACCCTCATCACGCAGGACGAAGGGGCTCTTCTGCATCCCAACCTCCTGTCCTTGGCTCTCACGGCCTGGATGTTGAGAGCGTAGACTTTGCCTCTTTGGGTCTGTCGGAGGGTGTCTCCCGCGTCTTGCTTGCTTCCAGGAAAGATTCCACTAAGAGGAGTTACTTCTTTCTATGGAGGTTTGCCGTCTGGTGTGACAGCAAGGCCCTAGATCCTCGCTCTTGTCCTACACAGACCCTGCTTGAATACCTTCTGCACTTGTCTGAGTCTGGTCTCAAGACCAACTCTGTAAGGGTTTACCTTAGTGCAGTCAGTGCATACCATTACCGTGTGGAAGGTAAGCCGATCTCGGGACAGCCTTTAGTTCGCTTCATGAGAGGTTTGCTTTTGTCAAAGCCCCCTGTCAAGCCTCCTACAGTGTCATGGGATCTCAATGTCGTTCTCACCCAGCTGATGAAACCTCCTTTTGAGCCACTGAACTCCTGCCATCTGAAGTACTTGGCCATGGAAGGTCATTTTCTTGGTGGCAGTTACTTCAGCTCGTAGAGTCAGTGAGCTTCAGGCCCTGGTAGCCCAGGCCCCTTACACCAAATTTCATCACAACAGAGTAGTCCTCCGCACTCACCCTAAGTTCTTGCCGAAGGTTGTGTCGGAGTTCTATCTGAACCAGTCAATTGTCTTGCCAACATTCTTTCCCCGTCCTCATTCCTGCCCTGCTGAACGTCAGCTGCACACATTGGACTGCAAGAGAGCATTGGCCTTCTATCTGGAGCGGACACAGCCCAACAGACAGTCCGTCCAATTGTTTGTTTCTTTTGATCCCAACAGGAGGGGAGTGGCTGTGGGAAAACGCACCATATCCAATTGGCTAGCAGATTGCATTTCCTTCACTTACGCCCAGGCGGGGCTGGCTTTTGAGGGTCATGTCACGGCTCATAATGTTAGAGCCATGGCAGCGTCGGTAGCCCACTTGAAGTCAGCCACGATTGAAGAGATTTGCAAAGCTGCGACGTGGTCATCTGTCCACACATTCACATCTCATTACTGCCTGCAGCAGGATACCCGACGCGACAGTCGGTTCGGGCAGTCAGTGCTTCAGAATCTGTTCTGGGTTTAGAATCCAACTCCACCCCCCTAGGCCCATGTTTTGTTCTGTTCCAGGCTGCACTCTGTTAGTTGGTAAATTGTTTAGGTCAATCTCAGTTATGTCCTCGCCGTTGCGAGGCTCAATTGACCATGGTTGTTGTTTTGAGTGAGCCTGGGGGCTAGGGATACCCCATCAGTGAGAACAAGCAGCCTGCTTGTCCTCGGAGAAAGCGAATGCTACATACCTGTAGAAGGTATTCTCCGAGGACAGCAGGCTGATTGTTCTCACAAACCCGCCCGCCTCCCCTTTGGAGTTGTGTCTTCCCTTCTTTTTGTCTTGCTACATATGAGACTGGCCGGCACGAGCCGGTTCGGGCGGGAAGACGGCCGCGCATGCGCGGTGCGCATCGGCGCACGAGGACTAGCAAAGGACTTTGCTAGAAAGTGTTCCGATTGGAGGGGCTGCCGCGGACGTCACCCATCATCAGTGAGAACAATCAGCCTGCTGTCCTCGGAGAATACCTTCTACAGGTATGTAGCATTCGCTCTGTCAAAACTGCACACAAATCACAACCAACATGAACACCAAAAAAGCTATTCATGATAATCTATTTCCTCCCCCTAATCTACCATGCTTGGACCACTCCCAACGTAAATAATAACTTACCCACAATACACAAACCCTACAGACAATCCACTTACAACTCACCAGAACAAAAGAATAACTACTAAAAGGAAAAACAAATACATATGGATACAATCAACAGAAAGAGAAGAAAGGAAACAAAATTAAAAATCAAGAAAACAGGCAACTAATAAAAATCAACACATCTGCGACCCAGACTGAATCGTACCATCCAATCCAACTGGGATACGTCAACGCCTGGTCAGTAGTAAACAAAACAGATATAACAGACTGGATCACCACGGACAAACTTGACATCCTGTTTATCACTGAAACCTGGATCCACGACCTTAAGGATCCCATAATCCTAGACTTATGCCCACCAGGATACAAAATTACCCACTGGACAAGAAACGGGAAAAGAGGAGGTGGTATAGCCATTATATACAAATCCGAATTCACTATTACCACCACAGCTGAATCCATCCTACCTGAACTCGAAATTGCATCGGTAAGAATCAATCACCCAAACCTACAGGAAAACCTGAACACAATCCTACTCTACAGGCCGCCAGGGAGCTGGCAAGACACTCAAACACTCCTTATGGACTTCATCTCGAACACATGCATCTCAACATCAAACCTTATCATAATAGGCGATATCAACCTGCACTTGGAAGATCTTACCTTAACAAGTACCCAAGAATGCAAGGAATTCCTACAATTATGGGATCTTCACGTACCAAATGCACAACCGACACACAAGAAAGGACACACACTAGATGTTATCGCATACAAATTCGATCCAGACCTAAACCTTATACTAGAAGAAACAAAATGGATACCCACACCATGGTCTGACCACTACAAAGCATACATCTCCCTCCAATGGAGGACGAAAACCACAATCAAAAAACAAGAATGAAAAACCTACACCACTTGAGGAAAAATAGACCTGGCAATATTGTGGCAACAGATTTACGAAAATTAATGGACAACAAAGACAGACACAATCAACTTCCTCCAAGAGTGGGACAAAAGATGCAAAACAATATTAGACATCGCCCCAATTCAAATCAGAACCTCACATATGGAGTACTCAATACCTTGGTTCAACGAAGATTTAAAAAAACTCAAAACACAAGTTAGGAAATTGGAACGCGCATGGAATAAAAAGAAAGACGAACCCACACTCAATGCCTGGAAACAAATCCGAAGAAAATGCAAATACACCATAAGATTATACTACAAAACCGAAATTGGACCAAATTACAAGGGGACACACAAACTCTTCCAACTTGTGAACAAACTAATAGACACCACACCAGTCACGAACAACAGCAAAGACATACCAGAAGCCGATAACCTCGCGAAGTACTTCAAAGAGAAAATAGTACAACTGCGACTAAAAATACCTGCCAGCCCTATCGAATACGCAGCTCTTCTAGAATGCTTGGACCCAGAACCTGGAGTATACCCAGCAGATAGGACCTGGACCGAATTCGAGCCACTATCGGAAGATCTCATTTCTCAAATGCTTAAAAGATTTGCCAAATCTCACTGCAAACTAGACATCTGCCCAAACAACCTTATGAAATTGGCCCCCCAACACTTTATAACAGATCTAACGATACATGTGAGTTACATGCTACAAAAGGGACTCTTCCCAAAGGAGAAAGGAAATATCTTACTCACCCCCATACCCAAGGATGCAAAGAAAAATGCGAATGAATTAACCAACTATAGACCAGTAGTATCCATTCCCCTAATAACCAAAATAACAGAAGGGATGGTCACCAAACAACTCACAGAATATCTAAACAAGTTCTCAATACTACACGAGTCCCGAAAGAGTACTAGTTACGCTCATGAATAAATTCAAACAAACGATTGCAACCGGTAAGAATATATTACTTCTACAATTCGACATGTCAAGTGCCTTCAACATGGTTGATCATGGAATCCTACTACACATACTTGAATACTTCGGTATTGGAGGCAACGTTCTTAATTGGTTTAAAGGATTCCTAAGTACATGCTCGTATCAAGTGACATCAAATTCGACTACATCAGCCACATGGACACCCGAATGTGGAGTTCCACAGGGATCTCCCCTCTTACCGACCATATTTAACCTAATGATGACACCCTTGACCAAACTACTATCTAAGCAAAACCTCAACCCATACATTTACGCTGATGATGTAACGATCTACATCCCATTCAAACAAGACCTAAAAGAAATCTCCAATGAAACCAACCAAAGTCTACATATGCACTCCTGGGCAGATGCCTTCCAGTTAAAATTCAATGCAGAAAAAAACCAATGCCTAATACTCACCTCCCAACACAACACGCGCAAATTCACCACCATCGATACCCCAAAACTAACTCTTACCAATTTCGGAAACCCTGAAAATTCTTGGAGTCACCATTGACCGGCACCTAACACTTGAGAATCACGCGAAAATTACGACCAAAAAGATGTTCCATTCAATGTGGCAGTTAAAAAGAGTAAAACCATTCTTTCCAAGAACCATTTTCCGGAATCTGGTACAATCATTAGTACTCAGTCACCTAGACTACTGCAACTCACTATACGCTGGCTGCAAAGAGCAAATACTCAAAAAAACTCCAAACCGCCCAGAACACTGCAGCCAGACTCGTATTCGGAAAACCAAAATACGAAAGAGCAAAACCCCTAAGAGAGAAACTACACTGGTTACCACTCAAAGAACGCATCACGTTTAAAGTATGTACCCTAGTACATAAAATCATCCACGGCGAAGCCCCAGCTTACATGTCTGACCTGATTGACCTACCACCCAGGAATGCAAAAAGATCATCTTGCACATTCCTTAATCTTCACTTCCCAAACTGCAAAGGCCTAAAATATAAACTAATGCACGATCAACCTTTTCCTATATGAGCACGCAATTCTGGAACGCATTGCCACGTAACCTAAAAGCGACCTATGAACTGACCAATTTCCGAAAACTGCTGAAGACCCATCTTTTCGACAAGACATACCACAATGATTAAAACATATGAAATCCCCACATATATCTAACAAGCATTGTTAAAAGTGCCTCATATTATATCTTTATCATTTCCATTACTATGCAACCCAAAATACTTCTGTAACACTAATGTCAACTCTCCTCTCATTTCCACTGTCCACTATATATTGTAAGCCACATTGAGCCTGCAAAGAGGTGGGATAATGTGGGATACAAATGCAATAAATAAATAAATAAAAATATTCATGCCTTGACTGGTAGCCAGTGTAGTATTTCAAGCAGTGAGGTTGCTCTTTCGTGTTTTGATTCCTTGAAAATCAGTCTTGCAGCCGTGTTTTGGACTGTTTGCAGCGATTTTAGCGTGTTTTCCTTGCACCCTACGTATGCTGCATTCCAGTAGTCTAGTTGTGATAGTATTGTTGTTTGGACCAGTATCCAGAAAGATTGTCTAAGGAAATAGTCTCTTATTCTTCTCAGTTTCCATAGTGTTCTGAAACATTTTGATGGTACTGTTGATATTTGATTGTGCATTGTTAGATGTTCGTCAAGAATGATTCCTAGTATTTTAAGTTGTGTTTTGATGTGGTGTATTTGTTGGTTGATTGTGAATTTTTGGTAGGATGTGGGGTTGTGTGAGCTGGATAGTATTAGGAAATTGGTTTTGTCTCTGTTTAGTTTGCATTTGAAAGTTGTTGCCCATTCTTCCATGAGGTCCTATCCTTTTTTTGTTGTTGTTGTTGTTTTGTCCTGTATGTTTGTGATATTGTTTTGGAAAGGTGTGGGTGACTTGTCTGCATATATAAATGGGTTGAAACCCATTGATTCCAGTTTTTTTTCTGAGTGGCACCATCATTACATTGAAAAGTATTGGTGATATTGGCGATCCCTGTGGTGCCCTGCACTCAGAGATCCATGAGGCTGATGTTTGGTTGGACATCTGTACAATGTAGGATCTGGTGTTTAGGAAGCCATTGGACCATGTTGCCACTGCACTGCTGATTCCTATGTTGTTGAGCAGTGTTGTCAGTGTGATGTGGTGTACTTGGTCGAACTCACATGACATGTCGTATTGTAGTAATACGTTTTGTCCTTGGCATATTATGCTTCTGAATTTCGTTATCAGGGTGGTTATGACCATCTCAGTGCTGTGTTGTGGTCTGAAACCTGATTGGGATTTATGAAGAATTGAGAATTTTGTCAAGTATTCCGTTAGTTGCTGTGTTACTAGACTTTCCATCGTTTTGGTCAGTAGTGGCATTGAGGCTACTGGTCTATAATTTGTGATATCACTGATCTTGCTGGTAATATTTTTTGGGATAGGTGCGAGTACTATGTTGCCTTTGTCTGTTGGAAATTGATCTCTTTCAAACATATATGTGATGTGTTTGGTTCGAGTACCTCATCAGTCTAGTGGGTTTTTCATCATGTAGGGCATTCATTTAGGCAGTATGCATGCACGTATATTGTCAATAGTGTCTTTACTGTGTGTAGTTGTGGTGGTTTGAACGTGGTCCATATTCTGTTTGCTGTGGTGTAGTTGTCATGTGTTTCGCAGTCCTGTAGGTAGTCTGTGATGTTTATTTGTAGTTTTGCAAAAGTTTGGTCTTGTTTTTATTTTGTTTTTGAAATATTGTTCAAGCTCTTCTGAAGTTAGTGGTGTTTCAGTTGTTGCCAATATGTTCTGGGTTTTTAGTAGTTCTTTAGTTCGAATATTTTGTTTCGTATTGGTCTGGTCGAGGTTTGTATATGTACTGTAGTGTTCTGCTTTCGCTTTCTTTATGTTGTTTGTTTATGTTCTTATGGCTTTTCTCCATTATAGTTTGTTTCTGGGGTTTTTTTTTTTTGACCCATGCTCTTTCGAATTTCTTACAAAGTTTCTTCATGTGTAGTAGGTTGTCATTAAACTAGGGACGTCATTTTGTGATTTTTGCGTGGTGCTAATTTGTTTAGTGTGTTCACTTGTTTCGTCTCAGTTTCTCATGAAGTGTTTATCCTCGGGTGGTATGTCATTCAGTTCATTTATTGTTGTTGTCCAGAATGTGTGGTTGTCTACTTTTCCTCTCTTTGTGAATGTATGTTGAGTTTTTGGCTCTTTTCTTGCCGCTTTCTTATCATTGTATTGTGAAAGTGAGCTTGCTGTGGTTTGACCATGGTACCTCTTCCCATGAGTTGGTTTGTTAATAAGTGGTTGCTACTCGTTGATAATCTGTGTATAGGATAGTAAACCTTAATGATTACTGACTAGTAGGTATGTTTGGAGACTAAGCCAAAATAAGTAAATGATGCTGTTCAGACAACATGATCTAAACAAAGACTTCTGATTTTTAGGAAGGTTCAGGGGAGTGGTCAGCATTAGAAGCAGAAGTTTTAATGAAGGATGATGAGATATGTGGCACCAAGAACCCAACGCCTCATAAGATCTTACTAGATGCAAGATTTGAGTTGCCTTTTGGTGAGTATAAATTTTAATTCTTTTTACCCAGAAATACTTTTTCAGTTTTCATATGATACCTGATCTATAATGCTTCATAATGATATAAAGAGTAATAGGTTTCAGTGACAAATGCATCACATGCACAGTGAGGGCAATGAGAAATTAACAGGGATAAGTAAACTGAAACAAGTGGCATATGAGTTTGGACCTGAAGCTTATTAGCTTTTGAACATAATGGACTAGAATTCTATATATCACGCCTAAATGTTCGGCACCAAAATGAAATTCGTTTAAGTGTATTCTTTTTCTTTTTCTTTTTTTTTCTCCTTTTTCTTCTTTTTTTCTTTCTTCTTTATATAATTAAATTAATTACCAGAGGTACTGATGCTAGATTTTGTAAGTTTGTTGTAACTTGAAACTGATGTCTGATGCTGTGCTGCTGGGTGGGTAATTAAAAGACTGATGTCTGATTCCTGTACAATTAATTTTCTATAATATTTTATATTTTGGTAAGTTGTTTAGAGAATAGCAAATCAAATGCGCAGCCCAGGACAGTAACCAGCTAAATTATTCCATAATTCTGCACCTGCAATAGAGAAGATCGTTTTCGTGTGTCAGAGAAGTGGTCTCAAATTGTTAGCTATTTGTCATCTCTGCTGGGAAACGTCTTAAGATATCACCATCTGGGTTATTGTGATGCTTAGTAGTAGTAGAACACTACAGAATGTGGTACTCTTCTTACCAGTGAGAAATTGTTACTTGCCAAAACCTATCGTACTGCAAAGCGCTGTATTCTGCAGTACTAGGTGGGTTCAGAGCCACCCTGTTATTGGCACTGGAGAAATAAGTTATATGAGCTTATGGCTTTGGAATGTAGAGACGCTCATCTATCCCTTAAAAGATGGACATTGTTTTTTTTTTTTTTTAGTGTGGGAGATATACTTTTATCATTGCCTGTGAGAGTGTGAAGTGGCATTTTTGATAGGTTGACTGTGTAATCCTGTTAATCGTACCTAGGTTTGTTATATCCATTCAGTTGCTGTCCTAGGGATTAGGGTGGGGGAGAGGGTTTAAGGGGGGAAGGAATGTAGTTTGGAGGACAGTCTTTGTGGGAAGTGGTTGTAAACCAGAAGGAGTGACTATACTGAATGCATTAATGTTCGGGGGGGGGGGGGGGGCTTTTTTGGAGTTGTATTCATGCACTTCTTTCTGGACCTGTTATTCTCTCTTTCTATAAAAATAACTTTTTTTTTTTTTTTTTTTAATTGAAAAGTCTTTATTCAAAAATTTGGAGAAAAAACAAAGTATAAACATTGCAGACGCAGCCACATTGAAACAATAAACCAATAATCAAGTAAAGTGTATATAGCGCCCATGAGTGCGCACATCTCCAATAGATGTTAGTACTCATTATACCTCAATTTTTAGAAAAGTTTCATACCTTTTATCCCAGAAAACCCACCCTAATGAGAAAATAGAAGAAAAAAAGGAAAATAAATACATATTTCCTCTCCCCCTAACTTATATACTTCAACAAGAACAATTATCCAAGAAGGGGTGCCAGACAGCCTCCCATTTAAGTACAGTTTTGTTACATTGAGCCCAAAGCCTCTCCATTTCACACATGTACCAATGCTTATTAAGCCACTTAATAATAGAAGGAACCTGCGGAGACTTCCATGAAGCTGCCAAAGTAACCCTGGCAGCCAACATAGCATGCCGGACCAACAAAGATTGAGAAGTGGTCAGGCCAGGAGGTTTCTTTGGAAAAAGGAAAAACTCAGGAGACCATTTTATTGGCTTGGAGAGCCACCTCTGGATTCTATAATGCACAGACTTCCAGAAGGCTTGAACTTTAACACAAGTCCACCAAAGGTGCCCCATGGTGCCGTCCTGCCCACAACCTCTCCAGCACAATAAATACACCTGCAGGAACATATGATGAAGGCGAACAGGCGTCAGGTACCATCGGTACAAGAGTTTTAGTGCATTTTCTTTGAATGGGATAAAGATAGAAATCCGAGACAAAGCACATTCCATAAAATTCCAGTCATCATCCTGCAATGTCACTCCCAGCTCCTGATTCCAGCGCTCTCGATACTCATCTGAGGTCTGAACCTGCCAACGCTGAAAGGAGTGCAAACAAAAGATCAAACCCTTCGACCCTTTGGAAACCTCACACAAGTCTTCCAAAAAAGACTCCTCTCGCAAAACCTTTGCCTTTATCTTCCCAGCTGAGAGAAAGTGCTTCACTTGCATATAGGCAAAGATGTCTTTAGGTGAAATGGAGTACGTTTCAATCAAGCTTTGGAATGGAATAAAGGCACCCTCGTCAAAAAATTGACCCCAAGATTCTAGGTCTGCTGCAGCCCATCTGGAAAAAGTTCCCACTCCCAAGGCCCGGGGAAAGAGGGGATTATTACTTACTGGTGTAAGCTTAGAAAATATCAATTCCTTATCAGCAGCAGATGAATCCATTATGAATGGGTTGTGTCCACCTACCAGCAGGGGGAGATAGAGAACACTGAAAACCATAGTGCCTACAGGACGGCTAGCTCCATCTACCTATCAGTATTTCTTTATCTCCCAGCAGGGTTGGACGCAGCTTCTTCAGCTCTTCCAAGTTTCTGCCTGGGGTGGCTCCTGTGCTTTTGCCAGTTGTAGCAGGGGTGTTGTGGCTAAATGGAGCCCACTTTAAAGGCACACATAGGTTCGCCCTTTCCCTGCCTTACCCTCCCCCCTGTGTGGATGCAGGCATATAGGTTCACCCTTTCCCTGCCTTTCCCACCCTCTTCTGCCTCCGAGTGCCTCTGTAGCTGTTTGCCTCCAACTTTCCTCACAGCGTTAAAAAAAAACAAAACGTGCTTTTCAGTGCTGCTATTTCTGAGGCTTTTCCTGACTGTTCAGCATGACCGGAGCTCGTGGACTCGGTCCTTTGAGGTAAGAGCGGTACTGAGCTCATCCGGGGAGGGCCCGCGGACGGCGTTCCGATCGGGGTGATTTTGGCGCGAAGCCGCCATTTTTCAGCGATGGCTGCTGAGGGAGTTAAGCGCTGTTCCCGTTGTGGCAAGCGCAGATCAGTGCGGGGCTCTGTAAAACATGCTGTTTAGACGGTAGAGCCAGTACGAGCATGGCGAGCGATGATTCTTCCTGCTCGATGGAGCTGGCAGCGGGCGCCATCTTGGAAGCACCGCATGGCTCGACCCCCCTCGGTTGCGGAGGAGTCTGAGAGCAGAGGGGCGCCTCGGGCCGAGGCTACCAGAGGAGCTCCGTTCCCCATGACTCCTAATTCGGAGACGGGAGGTCAGGGCGAGTTTTTCTCCCCCGAGTTTGTGCTTATTTTACATAAAGCCTTCATGCTGAAAAGAGCTCTGCCGCAGGTGTCTGACACTGCGTTGCTACCTTGTCCCCCTCCGACTGATGATGGCCCGGGGCTGATATCAGACGTGGATGCCCCTGAGTGTTGTATTCACGCTAAGCATAGACGGGTAAATTCCCCGTCGGAGAGTGGTGCGCCCCCCTTCCCCCCCCCCCCCTCCCCCCCCCCCCGTGGTCGGGCTGTGGGGACTCAGGGATCTGGTAGGCCTTCGTGGTCTGAGGAGCCAGAGGAAGGTGCCGGTTTGCCACTGGATCTGGATGATCCCACTGCGGTTTGGATTTTCCACCGCGATGAGCTGCCAGTACTTATCTCTGCCTTACAGGCCCTCTCTATTGATGACCCTGTTCAAGGCGAGGCCTCCTCTGGTAATCCAAGGATGGCAAGTTCTAAGATGCCTGCTTGTGCCTTTCCTTTGCATGACTCCATCCAAGAGCTTATTTCTGCCCAATGGGCTGACCCCGAGGGGCCCTTGAAAGTGCCAGGGCGATGGGGCATCTTTACCCTCTGAGTGAGGAGCACTTGGCCCGTTTTGGGATGCCTAGTGGATGCCCTAGTCACGACAGTGACAAGAAAGACCACCCTCCCAGTAGAGGGAGGGGTCGCCCTGAAGGATATTCAGGACCGGCGGCTGAAATCAGTGCTAAAACGGTCCTTTGAGATTTCGGGCCTAGCCTTAAGGGCGTCTGTTTGCAGTTCTTATGCTGCTCGAGCCTGCCTCTCTTGGGTTATAACAGGCAGTGGAACAGCCCGTGGATGGTGCAGAGTCCCTCGCTGAGGTTGCATCGCGCATGGAGTCGGCCTTGTCATTTTTAGCTGACACCCTCTATGATCTGGTCAGAGCTTCGGCTAAACAGATGTCTGTGGCGGTGTCCGCCCGCCGCCTTCCATGGCTACGGCATTGGGCGGCTGACATGGCCTCTAAGCAAAGGCTGGCGAAGTTGCCCTTTCGGGGCCTTCTGTTATGGAGAGGAGTTGGAGAAGATTGTTATAGACCTGGGGGATGCTAATACCCAGAAGTTACCTGAGGATAGGCCGCGGCCTTCTTCCAAGGGTCAGTTGTTCCCTCCTCTTCCAGACCTCGCTTCCGTGAAGTTAGAAGGTATTGCCTGGGGCGCTCTGCTGGGTTTACTTAACGTGCTCGCTTTCAGCAGAGGAACTCCTTTCGCTCGGACAAACGCTCTGCCGCGGCAGGCTCAAGGCCAGGAGTTCAGGGCCATCCTCCATAATGATGGGACGCCGGTCCACTCCTCCTTTGCAGCTTATGAGGAAGCCTTTCCCTCTTTGAGTAGAGGAGTGTGGTAGCCGTGTTAGTCCACTCTTAAGGTTATCAATAGAAATCAAACAAAATAAAACATGGAAAAGAAAATAAGATACCTTTTTTATTGGACATAACTTAATACATTTCTTGATTAGCTTTCGAAGGTTGCCCTTCGTCAGATCGGAAATAAGCAAATGTGACAGAGACAGACACCTTAAAAGCCTGACTGCATCCTTCAAACAGGCTTCAACCCCAAAATAATCTCCAAGAATATTGCCTCCTCCCTCAAACACCCAGGGAGAATCTGCTACAGTACAAGGAGAAAAAATCCACAGACAGAATCCCCCTTGTAGTGACATACAATCCAGAGCTGGAAAAACTGAGGAAAATCATAAGATCTACAACCTATACTCCAGGAGGATGAATTACTGAAAAAGATATTCTCCGAGGACAAGCAGGCTGCTTGTTCTCACTGATGGGGTGACGTCCACGGCAGCCCCTCCAATCGGAAACTTCACTAGCAAAGTCCTTTGCTAGCCCTCGCGCGCCCGCGCGCACCGCGCATGCGCGGCCGTCTTCCCGCCCGAAACCGGCTCGAGCCGGCCAGTCTTCTTTTGTCCGCACTCGGTACGGTCGTGTTTTCGCCGTGTCGAGCCCCGGAAAGTCGACCTCGCGCGTCCAATTTGTTTTGAACGTGTTTTTTTTCCTTCGGGAAAGCTTTGTCCTAGTCGGGAAGTGCTCCGGAAACCCCCCGCCGGGTTTCGTGTAAATCCTCCCCGTACTTCCAGCTTTTTTGCCCCGGTAAGTTTTCTTTCGTCGTCGGGGTAGGCCTCTTTTCGGCCTCGGTCGAGATTTTTTCTCCCTCTAAATTTGGTGCTTCAAATTTCGCCATTTCGGCTTTTGATTTCGCCGGCGTGATTTTTCCGCCCATGACATCGAAGCCTTCCAGCGGCTTCAAGAAGTGCACCCAGTGCGCCCGGGTTATCTCGCTCACTGATCGACACTCGTCGTGTCTTCAGTGTCTGGGGGCCGAGCACCGCCCTCAGAACTGCAGTCTGTGTTCCCTGCTTCAAAGGCGGACTCAGGTAGCGAGACTAGCCCAGTGGAACGTGTTGTTCTCGGGCTCTTCGTCGGCATCGGCACCGGGATCTTCGAGTGCATCGACGTCGTCAGCGTCCAGACCATCTTCCTCGGCCGCCCCTGCATCGAGTGCATCGAGGCATCGGGCCTCTGCATCGGCGCCGAGACATCGGATAGCTGCATCGACGTCGGTGGTACCAGGACCTCATCTGCTGATGTCGTCGGACGGTGGTGCATCGGGTGGAGTGCAGGTGAGGGCTGTCCATTCCCCTGCTGGTGGCGGTGAGCCCTCGGGTGGGTCTCCGCCTACCCTGAGGGCTCCTGCGGTACAGCCCCCCCGAGATCGACCTTCTTCAGTCTCGGCCCCGAGGAAGCGACGGATGGATTCGACGTCCTCCTCGTCGGTGCCGGGGAGCTCCGGTGACATGCTTCGGAAGAAATCGAAGAAGCATCGACACCGGTCTCCTCCCCGTGTCGGCACCGAGAGCTCTGGGTCGCCGAGGGATTCGGCACCCAGCAGGCATCGGCACCGAGAGGACCGCTCACCCTCTGTTCAGGAGGTGTCGATGCGCTCCGCTCTGGACAGCCCGGAACAGCCTCCACGCCCGGAACAGGTACTGACGTCGACGCCTGCATCGACCTCTCAGCCTTTCTCTGCAGCCGCTCTAAACGAGAGCCTCCGGGCCGTTCTCCCAGAGATTCTGGGAGAGCTGTTGCGCCCTACCCCTCCGGTACCGGCGGTGCTTGCGCCACCGGTACCGTCGAGCGTGGCGCCGGCTGGCCCATCGCCCAGGTTGAGGTCCCCGACGTCGGTACCGCGTGCGGTACCGACCGCGGCCACCTCCCAGGAAGGCTCCCCGACTACGTCGGCGGAGGGAGCTTCGCCGATGCGGGCGAGGGAGTCTACCTCTCGACGCCCCCATCGTGGACGGGGTTCCACGGAGTCGAGCAGGGCGAGGTTGCAGACACAGGTCCGTGAACTTGTGTCTGACACCGAGGGTGAGGCCTCGTGGGAGGAAGAGGAAGATCCCAGATATTTCTCTGACGAGGAGTCTGAGGGTCTTCCGTCTGATCCCACTCCCTCTCCTGAGAGACAGCTTTCTCCTCCCGAGAGTCTGTCTTTTGCCTCCTTTGTCCGGGAGATGTCTACGGCCATCCCCTTCCCGGTGGTTGTGGAGGACGAGCCCAGGGCTGAAATGTTTGAGCTCCTGGACTATCCTTCTCCACCTAAGGAAGCGTCCACTGTTCCCTTGCACCATGTCCTGAAGAAGACATTGCTTGCGAACTGGACCAAGCCATTAACTAATCCCCACATTCCCAAGAAGATCGAGTCCCAGTACCGGATCCATGGGGACCCAGAGCTGATGCGCACTCAGTTGCCTCATGACTCTGGAGTTGTGGATTTGGCCCTAAAGAAGGCTAAGAGTTCTAGGGAACATGCTTCGGCGCCCCCGGGCAAGGACGCTAGAACCTTAGACTCCTTTGGGAGGAAGGCCTACCATTCCTCTATGCTCGTGTCCAAGATCCAGTCTTACCAGCTCTACACGAGCATACACATGCGGAATAATGTGCGGCAGTTGGCGGGCTTGGTTGATGCTCTTCCCCCTGAGCAAGCCAAGCCTTTTCAGGAGGTGGTCAGGCAGCTGAAGGCGTGCAGAAAATTCCTGGCCAGAGGAGTTTGACACTTTTGATGTTGCGTCCAGGGCCGCTGCTCAAGGTGTGGTGATGCGCAGGCTCTCATGGCTGCGTGCCGCCGACCTGGAGAATAGAATCCAGCAGCGGATTGCGGACTCGCCTTGCCGTGCGGATAACATTTTTGGCGAAAAAGTCGAGCAGGTGGTAGAGTCTCTCCACCAGCGGGACACCGCATTCGACAAGTTCGCCCGCCGGCAGCCTTCAGCTTCTACCTCTACAGGTAGACGATTTTTCGGGGGAAGGAAGACTGTTCCCTATACTTCTGGCAAGCGTAGGTACAATCCTCCTTCCCGACAGCCTGCGGCCCAGGCTAAGCCCCAGCGCGCTCGCTCTCGTCAGCAGCGTGCGAATCAGCAAGGCCCCGCGGCTCCCCAGCAAAAGCAAGGGGCGAGCTTTTGACTGGCTCCAGCAGAGCATAGCCGACATCCAAGTGTCAGTGCCGGGCGACCTGCCTGTCGGAGGGAGGTTGAAAGCTTTTCACCAAAGGTGGCCTCTCATAACCTCCGATCAGTGGGTTCTCCAAATAGTCCGGCAAGGATACACCCTCAATTTGGCCTCACAACCTCCAAATTGTCCACCGGGAGCTCAGTCCTACAGCTTCCAGCACAAGCAGGTACTTGCAGAGGAACTCTCCGCCCTTCTCAGCGCCAATGCGGTCGAGCCCATGCCATCCGGGCAAGAAGGGCTGGGGTTCTATTCCAGGTACTTCCTTGTGGAAAAGAAAACAGGGGGGATGCGTCCCATCCTAGACCTAAGGGCCCTGAACAAATATCTCGTAAAAGAAAAGTTCAGGATGCTTTCCCTGGGCACCCTTCTCCCCATGATTCAGCAAAACGATTGGCTATGCTCTCTGGACTTGAAGGATGCCTACACACACATCCCGATACTGCCAGCTCACAGACAGTATCTGCGATTTCAGCTGGGCGCACGCCACTTCCAGTACTGTGTGCTACCCTTTGGGCTCGCCTCTGCGCCCAGGGTGTTCACAAAGTGCCTAGCTGTGGTAGCAGCGGCGCTTCGCAGGCTGGGGGTGCACGTGTTCCCATATCTCGACGATTGGCTGGTGAAGAACACATCCGAGGCAGGAGCCCTGCAGTCCATGCAGATGACTATTCGCCTCCTGGAGCTACTGGGGTTTGTGATAAATTACCCAAAGTCCCATCTTCTCCCAGTGCAGAAACTCGAATTCATCGGAGCCCTGCTGGATTCTCGGACGGCTCGCGCCTATCTCCCAGAGGCGAGGGCCAACAACTTGTTGTCCCTCGTCTCGCGGGTGCGAGCGTCCCAGCAGATCACAGCTCGGCAGATGTTGAGATTGCTGGGCCACATGGCTTCCACAGTTCATGTGACTCCCATGGCCCGCCTTCACATGAGATCTGCTCAATGGACCCTAGCCTCCCAGTGGTATCAGGCCGCCGGGGGTCTAGAGGACGTGATCCACCTGTCCACGAGTTTTCTCGAATCCCTGTATTGGTGGACGATTTGCTCCAATTTGACTCTGGGACGTCCCTTCCAAATTCCTCAGCCTCAAAAAGTGCTGACCACGGATGCGTCTCTCCTGGGATGGGGAGCTCATGTCGATGGGCTTCACACCCAAGGAAGGTGGTCCCTCCAAGAAAGCGATCTACAGATCAATCTTCTGGAGTTGCGAGCGATCTGGAACGCTCTGAAGGCTTTCAGAGATCGGCTGTCCCACCAAATTATCCAAATTCAGACAATCAGGTTGCCATGTACTATGTCAACAAGCAGGGGGGCACCGGATCTCGCCCCCTGTGTCAGGAAGCCGTCAGCATGTGGCTCTGGGCTCGCCGTCAAGGCATGGTGCTCCAAGCCACATATCTGGCAGGCGTAAACAACAGTCTGGCCGACAGGTTGAGCAGGATTATGCAACCTCACGAGTGGTCGCTCAATTCCCGTGTGGTGCGACAGATCTTCCAGGCGTGGGGCACCCCCCTGGTGGATCTCTTCGCATCTCAAGTGAACCACAAGGTCCCTCAGTTCTGTTCCAGGCTTCAGGCCCACGGCAGACTGGCGTCGGATGCCTTCCTCCTGGATTGGGGGGAAGGTCTGCTGTATGCTTATCCTCCCATTCCTCTGGTGGGGAAGACTTTGTTGAAACTCAAGCAAGACCGAGGCACCATGATTCTGATTGCTCCCTTTTGGCCGCGTCAGATCTGGTTCCCTCTTCTTCTGGAGTTATCCTCCGAAGAACCGTGGAGATTGGAGTGTTTTCCGACCCTCATCACGCAGGACGAAGGGGCTCTTCTGCATCCCAACCTCCAGTCCCTGGCTCTCACGGCCTGGATGTTGAGGGCGTAGACTTTGCTTCTTTGGGTCTGCCAGAGGGTGTCTCCCGCATCTTGCTTGCTTCCAGGAAAGACTCCACTAAGAGAAGTTACTTCTTTCATTGGAGGAGGTTTGCCGTCTGGTGTGACAGCAAGGCCCTAGATCCTCGCTCTTGTCCTACACAGACCCTGCTTGAATACCTTCTCCACTTGTCTGAGTCTGGTCTGAAGACCAACTCCGTAAGGGTTCACCTTAGTGCAATCAGTGCATACCATTACCAAGTGGAAGGTAAGCCGATCTCAGGACAGCCTTTAGTTGTTCGCTTCATGAGAGGTTTGCTTTTGTCAAAGCCCCCTGTCAAGCCTCCTACAGTGTCATGGGATCTCAATGTCGTTCTCACCCAGCTGATGAAACCTCCTTTCGAGCCACTGAATTCCTGCCATCCGAAGTACTTGACCTGGAAGGTCATTTTCTTGGTGGCAGTTACCTCGGCTCGTAGAGTCAGTGAGCTTCAGGCCCTGGTAGCCCAGGCCCCTTACACCAAATTTCATCACAACAGAGTAGTCCTCCGCACTCACCCTAAGTTTCTGCCAAAGGTCGTGTCGGAGTTCCATCTGAACCAGTCAATTGTCTTGCCAACATTCTTTCCCCGTCCTCATTCCTGCCCTGCTGAACGTCAGCTGCACACATTGGACTGCAAGAGAGCATTGGCCTTCTATCTGGAGCGGACACAGCCCCACAGACAGTCCGCCCAATTGTTTGTTTCTTTTGATCCCAACAAGAGGGGAGTGGCTGTAGGGAAACGCACCATATCCAATTGGCTAGCAGATTGCATTTCCTTCACTTACGCCCAGGCTGGGCTGGCCCTTGAGGGTCATGTCACGGCTCATAATGTTAGAGCCATGGCAGCGTCGGTAGCCCACTTGAAGTCAGCCACCATGGAGGAAATTTGCAAAGCTGCGACGTGGTCATCTGTCCACACATTCACATCTCATTACTGCCTGCAGCAGGATACCCGACGTGACAGTCGGTTCGGGCAGTCAGTTCTTCAGAACCTGTTTGGGCTTTAGGATCCAACTCCACCCCCCGAGGGCCCTGTTTGTTCTGTTCCAGGCTACACTCTCAGTTAGTTGGTAAATTTTTTAGGTCAATCTCAGTTATGTCCTCGCCGTTGCGAGGCCCAATTGACCAATGTTGTTGTTTTGAGTGAGCCTGGGGGCTAGGGATACCCCATCAGTGAGAACAAGCAGCCTGCTTGTCCTCGGAGAAAGCGAATGCTACATACCTGTAGAAGGTATTCTCCGAGGACAGCAGGCTGATTGTTCTCACAAACCCGCCCGCCTCCCCTTTGGAGTTGTGTCTTCCCTTGAAGTGTATTGTCTTGCTACATACTGGACTGGCCGGCTCGAGCCGGTTTCGGGCGGGAAGACGGCCGCGCATGCGCGGTGCGCGCGGGCGCGCGAGGGCTAGCAAAGGACTTTGCTAGTGAAGTTTCCGATTGGAGGGGCTGCCGTGGACGTCACCCCATCAGTGAGAACAATCAGCCTGCTGTCCTCGGAGAATACCTTCTACAGGTATGTAGCATTCGCTTTCCCATCCCCACCAGTACTGACCTTCCGACAGCCACCCAACTTAAAACACAAGCTAATCAGAAGTAAACTTCCATCACAGACTGAAAAGGAACAGAAGGGCACACTTCCCTGTAATTTATCCAGTTGCAAACTATGCCAAAATATTTCACAGGACCCCACAGTCATCCACAAAGGAAAGATATTCAACATAAAGGAATCTTTCACTTGCTCATCTTCCAATGTGGTATATATCATTCAGTGTAAAAAATGTAACGAAGGATGCTATATTGGAGAAACAGGCCAGATGCTTAAGACAAGATTCAATTTACATAGACATCACATGAACAATACTGGTGCCAGTAGGGCTCCCACCCCTGTTGGTCAGCATTTTACAGGACCAGGACACTGTACCAATGACTTCACAGTGAGAATCCTGAAAGGTAACTTTAAAACCATACAAGAACGTAAGACCTTTGAAGTCAGAATGATTGAATATTTTAACACCCAACAGAAAGGACTTAACAAGGATCTGGGGTTCCTAGCCCATTATAAACCATAAAGCTGTATTCTCTGTTGATCACCCCACCCCTCACCTACCCACACCCATCCTGTTAGAATATCAATGATATGCTTTGATGTCCCCATGCATACCTCCTACCCACCCCCATCCTTCCACCCTGTCAGACTGTCATAGTAATGCTTGAATGTTTTCACTTATATACACTGTCAGCACATTTGCTTATTTCCGATCTGACGAAGAAGGGAACCTTAGAAAGCTAATCAAGAAATGTATTAAGTTATGTCCAATAAAAAAGGTATCATCTTATTTTCTTTTCCATGTTTTATTTTGTTTGATTTCTATTTATAATCTCTTTCTTGAGGAGTGGACCAAGATTACCTCAGATCAGTGCGTCCTGGACCTGATCAGAGAAGGTTACCGATTGGGTTTCGGTGCCCCGGTGAGAGACGTGTTTGTGGAGTCCCGATGCGGCACTGCCGTCAAACGGGCGGCGGTAGAGGAGACCTTACAAGTCTTGTTGCACCTTGGAGTGGTGATCCCTGTGCCTCCCGCCGAACACAGCTGCGGTCGTTACGTCATTTATTCTGTGGTGCCGCGAAAAGGCGGGTCTTTTGGCCCATTCTCGACTTAGTCAACGAGTCACTAAGAGTGCGGCATTTTCACATGGGAACCCTGCGCTCCGTCATTGCGGCGGTACAGCCAGGAGAGTTCCTCACGTCTCTGGACCTAAAAGAAGCTTACTTGCACATTCCTATATGGCCCCCACACCAACGGTTCCTCCATTTTGTGGTGTTGGGAAAACATTTCCAGTTTCGGGCTTTGCCTTTTGGCCTCGCCACAGCTGCCCAAACCTTTTCCAAGGTAATGGTGGTAGTAGCTGCCTTTCTCAGGCGAGAGGGTATCCGGGTTCTCCCGTACCGCGACGACTGGCTCATCAGAGCAGACTCTGCAGAAGAGAGTCGTCATGTAACAGCCAGAGTGGTCTCAGTACTGCAATCTCTGGGCTGGGTCATCAATATTCCCGACCTAAGGCGGTGCAAGCTTCAGAATCAGGTCAGTCTGCTCCTGAGGATGCCTCGCCCGTGAGCTTGGGACTTTGTCCAGCTGTTGGGGTCGATGACGGCCACCTTGGAAGTGGTGCCATAGGCGAGAGCGCACATGAGACCTCTGCAGATTGCCCTGCTTCAACGATGGTCTCCTATGTCTCAGGATTATCAACGCAGACTCGTGTGGCTCCCTGCAGCCTGACTCAGTATGGAGTGGTGGCTCTCAGACAGCATGCTGCGGCGAGGAATGCTGCTAGCGCTTCCCGATTGGTGCCTGGTGGTGACTGATGCCAGCCTGAAGGGCTGGGGAGCACATTGCCAGGGAAGCTATGCCCAGGGTCTGTGGACACCCGAGGAAACGGAGTGGTCCATCAATCGCTTGGAACTGAGAGCGATATTCCAGGCTCTTCTGGCCTTTCACA
The DNA here is from genome assembly GCF_901765095.1 of Microcaecilia unicolor. Taxonomy (NCBI): domain Eukaryota; kingdom Metazoa; phylum Chordata; class Amphibia; order Gymnophiona; family Siphonopidae; genus Microcaecilia; species Microcaecilia unicolor. Next base: position 18,028,031 of record NC_044032.1, on the reverse strand, counting down.
AGACTCTGGAGGGACTGGCTGTAGAGTTCTGTCGGACAACACGACAGCAGTGGTCTACACAAATTGACAAGGCGGCACTCAGTGTCAAGCACCAGCTACAGAGGCCGCTCAGATATGCCACTGGGCTGAGCTACATCAGCAGCTGTCAGCAGCTCACATAGCAAGCCGATTTTCTAAGCAGGTATCAAATCGACCCTGCGGAGTGGGAACTGGCAGACGAAGTGTTACTTCAGATCTGTGCCAAATGGGGAACGCCCGTAGCGGATCTTATGGCCTCAAGCATAAATGCTAAAATCCCGTCCTTTTTCAGCAGACGGAGAGATCCTCGCTCAGCAGGGTTGGATGCCTTGGCTCAACTCTGGCCCCCAGGCCTCCTGTATATGTTCCCTCCTTGGCCCTTAATAGGGCGACTCCTCCTGCGAATTCGGCTGCATCAAGGAGTGGTGATCCTCATTGCCCTGGATTGGCCCAGGAGGCCGTGGTATGCGGACCTCTGGCGGATGCTGGTGGAGGCTCCCCTTTCTTTGCCTTTGGTACCGAACCTGTTGACGCAGGGCCCGGTGACCATGGAGGATCCATGCCGCTTTGGCCTTAAGGCATGGCTATTGAAAGGGCGCAATTGAGAGACAAGGGCTATTCTAACAAGGTCATCTCCACTCTTTTGCAAGCCCGCAAGCGTTCCACTTCCGTTGCCTATGCTCGGATCTGGCGCCAGTTTGAGGCTTGGTGTGTTTCTAAAGCGATCACACCCATGCGGGTTTCTGTCTCGTCGATTCTTGACTTTTTGCAGGATGGTATACAAAAAGGCTTGGCCTATAAATCCCTGCGTGTTGAAGTGGCAGCCTTGGCATGTTTTCGAGGGAAGGTCGCTGGCCTCTCCCTGGCTGTGCACCCGGACATTGCACGGTTTCTTAGAGGGGTGCTTCGGCTCCGACCTCCCATGTGGGCCCCTTGTCCGGCTTGGAACCTGGGGCTAGTATTGAAGGCTCTTCAGTGTTCGCCCTTCGAGCCGCTGAGGCGAGCTTCGGAGAAGGATGTGACTCTAAAGACAGTCTTTTTGGTGGCCATTACATTGGCGAGACGGGTGTCTGAGCTCCAGGCGCTGTTCTGTCGAGACCCATTTCTGCAATTCTCAGTCCGGAGTAACGGTACGTACAGTGCCTTCCTTCCTGCCTAAGGTGGTTTCAGCGTTTCACCTAAACCAGGCTATTTATCTGCCCTCATAAGTACATAAGTAATGCCACACTGGGAAAACACCAAGGTTCCATCGAGCCCAGCATCCTGTCCATGACAGCGGCCAATCCAGGCCAAGGGCACCTGGCAAGCTTCCCAAACGTACAAACATTCTATATATGTTATTCCCGGAATTGTGGATTTTTCCCAAGTCCATTTAGTAGCTGTTTATGGACTTGTCCTTTAGGAAACAGTCTAACCCCCTTTTAAACTCTGCCAAGCTAACCGCCTTCATCACGTTCTCCGGCAACGAATTACAGAGTTTAGTTACGCGTTGGGTGAAGAAAACTTTTCTCCAATTTGTTTTAAATTTACTACACTGTAGTTTCATCGCATGCCCCCTACTCCTAGTATTTTTGGAAAGCGTGAACAGACGCTTCACATCCACCTGTTCCACGCCACTCATTATTTTATATACCTCTATCATGTTTTCCCTCTGCCGTCTCTTCTCCAAGCTGAAAAGCCCTAGCCTCCTTAGTCTTTCTTCTTAGGGAAGTTGTCCCATCCCCGCTATCATTTTAGTCGCCCTTCGCTGCACCTTCTTCAATTCCACTATCTTTCTTGAGATGCGGCGACCAGAATTGAACACAATACTCAAGGTGCGGTCGCACCATGGAGCGATATAACGGCATTATAACATCCTCACACTTGTTTTCCATACCTTTCCTAATAATACCCAGCATTCTATTCGCTTTCCGAGCCGCAGCATCACACTGAGCAGAAGGTTTCAGTGTATTATCGATGACGACACCCAGATCCCTTTCTTGGTCCGTAACTCCTAACGTGGAATCTTGCATGAATAGCTATAATTCGGGTTCTTTTTTCCCCACATGCATCACCTTGCACTTGCTCACATTAAACGTCATCTGCCATTTAGCCGCCTAGTCTCCCAGTCTCGTAAGATCCTTCTGTAATTTTTTACAATCCTGTCGCGAGTTAATAACTTTGTGTCGTCAGCAAATTTAATTACCTCGCTAGTTACTCCCATCTCTAAATCATTTATAAATATATTAAAAAGCAGCGGTCCTAGCACAGACCCCTGAGGAACCCCACTAACTACCCTTCTCCATTGTGAATACTGCCAACTCTCCCACACATCCCCGCTGTTCTAAACACATCTCCACCCCCCTAAAACACCCCACACATAATTCAACGTGAACGCCCCTTCTTCACCACACCTCCCTCCCACTCCTTGCTAACAGTAGAAAAACAAAATCTATCTAGGATATGTGTATCCCAAAGATTAAACATGAGTCCAGTTGTAAACATAACATCATTTAAAGCATAAAAGAAAGTCCCCTCAGATAGCTTTCAAAGGGCTCTTTGATTTGTTGGAAACTCGCTTCCACTTTTGAAGTTTGGCCCCAGCTACAGGGGCAATATCCACCGGCGGGTGTTCAGCAGCAGTCAGGCCTTCATCGTGCAATACCTTCCAGACTTTGGATAAAAGTCGGAGACGGTGCATCCTTCCCTCCACTGTGAAGCAAAGGGAAAAGTCCATCGGTACGGAATTTTATTGGTAATTAAGATATCCAGAGCAAGTTTCATCGCGTGCCGCTTCACCAGATTCAGTTGGGACAAGTCTTGAAACACCTTCACTTGAGCCTCGTTATAGTCAATATGAAAAACCTGACGAGCCCGCATCATTAAGCGCTCTTTTATAGCATAGGAAGAAAAGCAGACTACAATGTCCTGAGGCTTATTATCCAACCTCTTTCCCAGTGCTCTGTGTGTTCGCTCCACCACGATGTCCTCCGAATCAAGCAGCTTGCCACAAAGCAGCTGGACCACCGCAACGACATCCTCTTTATCCCCAACTTCTGGAACCCCTTGATAACAGAGGTTGTTCTTTCTCCCCCGGTTTTCCTGATCATCCACCTTGTATTGCAGCTCCTCAAAGTATTCAAATAGTTTAGTAATTTTTGCGTCAGCCCTGTTCAGATGCTCTGCTTGTTCTTCAGTGCGCGCCTCTGAATCCTCCATGCGCCCACCCAGCTCATGCATATCAACACACAGGATGTCCATTCGATCTAATATTACTTCCTTAGAGGATTTGATATCTTCTCGGATCGCCTCTAGGCGCTTAGCTAAGAAATGCCCCGTTTAACAGGCACACACTGCCTGCCTCCGCAGTGGACATAGCTGAGTCTGAATCTGAGTGGGAAGCAAGTGCCGACGCTTTGCAAGTGGTGGCTTGTGGCCTTACCCGCTTGCCGCGCTGACTGCCGCGCACTCTCCTTTGTGGCCGCAGACATCTTCCCCGAGCAGATACAAACGCTCCCCGTGGAATCCGGTTAATTCTCCGCTTCACCAGGTAATAGTCTATGGACGTGGAACGCTGTTTATAGCTAAATAATAGCAGGGACGCGACGGAGCTCTGGAATCAGGCAGCCATCAGAGCTCGTGACGTCACTTCCTCCTCTATAAAAATAACTTTAAATAAACTCTTACTGTTATGGGCAGAGCCGGGGAGTATTTTTATGTATTTTCAGCACTTGATATACTGCAAGTGATCCCTGAGGCGACGATGCGGTTTATAATTTCTATTGTAGGTTCTTTGCACTGTCTCTAACGGGCTCACAATCTTTTATATACTATGTCTAGGGCAATGGAGGGCTAAGTATTTTGCCCAGGGTCACATGGAGCTGCAGAAGGAATTGAACCTGGTTCCCTAGGATCTCAACCCACTATTGACCGTCAGGCAGCAGCGGGAATCAAACCTGGTTCCCCAGGTCTACAACCCACTGCACTAACCATTAGGCCATTCCTCCACTCCATGACAATACCCCCCCTCCGCTTATCTCGTGCTTAGGTGCAGGATGAGCGGATAGGCCACATGGTGTGCGAGAGCATAGGGAGGGAAGGAATGAGGGGGTCTAAGGTTTAAGTAATACATAGATGTTTGGTGACAAGGCAGACACGACATATTTTAAATAATGTAGTGAGAGACTGCTTATAATTTGCTTCTGCAATAGGGTGACCTGTCATATATGTGTATCTTAGGTGAGGCTGGACTCCAGAGTCCAAGAATAGGGATATTTTGAATCTGTTAGGTGGTGGTCACTGTTTTTGGAGTGTGTTCATATTTTTTTTTTTTTTGTTTTAGTGAACTGTTTTCTCTGTTTATCAAATGTGTAACTTTTTGATATGAAACCATGTTGTAGAAGTGTGTTTTTAAAGAGAAGATGACTGATCTCTTTGTTATATCTTGTTATATCTTTGTTATATCTGTAGATATACCAGAAGAAGAAGCCAGGTATTGGACCAAAAAACTAGAACATATAAATGCCATGGGAAACAGTGAGGAAGTAAGTATATTTATTTTAACAGACATAAAAGCAGTTGCAGTGTTTGGAACGGTTCATTTGTGGGGCACTAGATTTTAAAATGATTTTACAGATGTTACAGTATTTCCTTTAGTGTCCAGTTTTCTGGACTTAGAATGAATTCAGTGCATGGAAGAAATGATTGAAACTAAAAGGGTTTCCCAATATCCAGAGTTCATTATCCCACTTCCTCAGAGATTCCCAGAACAGGAGCAGGTAAATTGCGGTGAGTTTGAATATGGTTGTCATGAAACATCTAGCAACCCACCTGAGGTTACTCGATGACAACTTAGAGGGTCTATCACCAGCACAGCTCAGGACATAGTAGATGACGGCAGAAAAAGACCTGCACGGTCCATCTAGTCTGCCCAACAAGATAAACTCATATGTGCTGCTACTTGTGTATACCTTACCTTGATTTGTATCTGCCATTTTCAGGACACAGACCGTAGAAGTCTTGCCCAGAACTAGCCCCACCACCCAAACACCAGCCCCGCCTCCCAATCTCGGCTACGCTTCTGAGGATCCATTCCTTCTGCACAGGATTCCTTTATGTTTATCCTACGCATGCTTGAATTCTGCTACCGTTTTCATCTCCACCACCTCCCGCGGGAGGGCATTCCAAGTATCTACCACTCTCTCCATGAAGAAATACTTCCTGACATTTTTCTTGAGCCTGCCCCCCTTCACTCTCATATCATGTCCTCTCGTTCTACCGCCTTCCCATCTCCGGAAAAGGTTCGTTTGCAGATTAATACCTTTCAAATATTTGAATGTCTGTATCATCACCCTTGTTTCTCCTTTCCTCCAGGGTATACATGTTCATGTCCACAAGTCTCTCCCCATACGTCTTGTAACGCAAATCCCATACCATTCTCGTAGCTTTTCTTTGCACCGCTTCCATAATTTTTACATCCTTAGCAAGGTACGGCCTCCAAAACTGAACACAATACTCCAGGTGGGGCCTCACCAACGACTTATACAGGGGCATCAACACCTCTTTTCTTCTGCTGGTCACACCTCTCTCTATACAGCCTAGCAACCTTCTGGCTACGGCCACCGCCTTGTCACACTGTTTTGTCGCCTTCAGATCCTCAGATACTATCACCCTAAGATCCCTCTCCCCGTCCGTAACTATCAGACTCTCCCCGCCTAATACATACATCTCTCGTGGATTTCTACTCCCTAAGTGCATCACTTTGCATTTCTTCGTATTGAATTTTAATTGCCAAACCATAGACCATTCTTTTAGTTTCTGCAGATCCTTTTTCATGTTTTCCACTCCCTCCCCGGTGTCCACTCTGTTGCAAATCTTAGTATCGTCCGCAAAAAGGCAAACTTTACCTTCTAACCCTTTGGCAATGTCACTCACAAATATATTGAACAGAATCGGCCCCAGCACTGATCCCTGAGGCACTCCACTACTCACCTTCCCCTCCGAGTGAATTCCATTAACCACCACCCTCTGGTTTCTGTCCGTCAACCAGTTCCTAATCCAGTTCACCACTTCAGGTCCTATCTTCAGCCTGTCTAGTTTATTCAAGAGCCTCCTGTGGGGGAACCGTGTCAAAAGCTTTCATGAAATCTAAGTAGATTACGTCCATAGCACTTCCTTGATTCAATTCTTCAGTCACCCAGTCAAAGAATTCAATGAGATTCGTTTGACACGATTTCCCTTTGGTAAAACCATGTTGTTTCGGATCTTGCAACTTATTGGCTTCCAGGAAATTCACTATCCTGTCCTTTAGCATCGCTTCCATTACTTTTTCAATAACCGAAGTGAGGCTTACCGGCCTGTAGTTTCCAGCTTCTTCCCTATCACCACTTTTGTGAAGAGGGACCACCTCCGCCGTTCTCCAATCGCAAGGAACCTCTCCCGTCTCCAAGGAGCTATTAAACAAATCTTTAAGAGGACCCGCCAGAACCTCTCTGAGCTCCCTCAGTATCCTGGGATGGATCCCGTCCGGTCCCATGGCTTTGTCCATCTTTAGGTTTCCTAGTTGTTCATACACACTCTCTTCCGTGAACGATGCTAAATCCACTCCACTCTCACATGTACTTTTGTCAGTCCATCTTGTACTTCTCCAGGATTTTTTTCTGTGAAAACAGAACAAAAGTATCTATTTAGCAAATTTGCCTTTTCTTCATCATTTTCTACATAGCGGTTCGCAGCATCTTTCAGTCTCACAATTCCCTTTTTAGTCATTTTCCTTTCACTAATATACCTGAAGAAATTTTTGTCACCCCTCCTTACCTTTCTAGCCATTCGTTCTTCCGCACGCGCTTTCGCCAGACGTATCTCTCTCTTGGCTTCCTTCAGTTTCATCCGGTATTCCTCTCCATGTTCCTCTTTTTGAGTTTTTCTGGGTTTCTGGAACGCCAACTCTTCAGCCTTTTTCTCAGCCACTTGCTTGGAGAACCATATCAGTTTCCTTTTTCTCTTGCTTTTATTTACTCTCCCTACATAGAGGTTTGTGGCCCTATTTATAGTTTCTTTCAGCTTGGACCACTGCCCTTCCACTTCTCTTACGTCCTCCCAGCCCATCAGCTCCTGCACCTGCTGCTTGTGCTGTACACTAGCACCCTCCTCCCACTGACTGGGTCACAACCGCCTCTGGGCGAGTCTCCCACGCTCAAATTATCCCCAGTGATTTCTAGGTTACTAGGGCCACACTCCCAGTGGTACCATAGTTCCCAGAAAGCACTCACAGACTCAACATGCAAACCACCAGGATTCTTTATCAGTCTGGACAGGCAGAATGAGCAAACAATTGTGTTTATTCTCAGAACTTGGAACAATGGACAAAAGTGTGCAATTGGCAAACAATAAGAGGTAACTGAAATATGGATCAGTTAGAAAGCTAACTAAAAAATTTGCATACTGTCTAAGCAGTACTTGGGAAGATCAGGACATACAATCGTTCACAGAGCTTTAGCAAAAAGATCTGTCTCTTTCTTCTTCCAGGCTAAGACTGCAGCAACAGTCAGCCCTACTGGGTAATTTCAAACTCCAGGCCAATCAGAGCCTAGTCAACAAGTTTTAAACGTATACTGCTGCTTGCTTGCTTCCTTCTTTTTTTTTAAATTTTATTTATTAAAGTTTTTGAACAATAGCATATTGACAACATCCTCATAGCAGTCATATAACACGTACAGAACGTTTAAACATCAAAAACAGAAAGCAGTGTATCCCCCCTTCATCCCCTCCCCCCTATCCCTTACAGCAAACCCCCCTCCCCCCTTGTTACTAGTGGAGTATCATAGTGTGAAGTCTGTGTTATAGCAGTCATAGTCTTGGGATAATCAATTTAGGTGCATCTAAGTCTATCCCATTTTGTAATCGCCAGGATCGATATTGTTCCCATAGCAAATTAAATTTTGTTACATGTCCCAATCGTAGAGCTGTCATTTTTGGACATTTGGTATAGATAGTCCATCTTGTGTATCACCTTTATCGCTGGTGGAGCCAACTGGCTTTTCCACGCTGATGCCAGTGTGATTTTTCCAGCTACCAGCCAAACTGTCGTGAGCCGGTGAATAGACAACCGAACTCCTGGGGGTCGAATATGTAGCAAACATATCTCCGGTTTAGTTGGGTATCTTACCCCAGTCACTGTAGCAAATAGGTCCAGCAGTTCTGTCCAGTATGGTTGAATCTTAGGGCAAGACCACCAGATGTGGAGCATATCACCCACCATTGAACAGTTTCTCCAACACTGTGCAGACCCCTGTCCATACATTTTTACCAGTCTCTGTGGTGTGTAGTACCACTGATATAGTATCTTATAACTATTTTCAATCATCGAACTAGATATGGAAACCCGTAGCAAGTGTTCCAATGCTTTTTCCCATTGTGTGTAATCTATAGTGATTTGCAAGTCTCGTTCAAATCGTTGTAGATAATATAGTATGGGCCCCTTGTCAATAAGTAGTGCAGCATATATGCGAGAAATACAACCCCTGTGACTTCCCACTCTCACTGCTCTTTCTAGAGCCGTCTCCTCTATAAGTAATTCTGCTTTGGCTCTTTTGTTTATATAGTCTCTAATGCGATTGTAGTGAAACAAATGTGATAGTGGTAACCCATAATCTTCCTGTAATTCTACGAATGGGAATACCTGACCCTCATCCCAGAGCTGGCCTAATGTGCCCAAACCTCTCTTCTCCCATTGTCTATATATTAAGTTATCCACCCCAGCGGACAACCTGGGGCTGTTTTTATTGCCATCTGGTGGAAATAAAGGCGGTTAGGGAGATGTTTCCTCCTTATGGCCAACCATGTCTGCAAAGGGTATTGCACCGCTAGAGGGGCTCTCTTGATATATGTCTGTAGTTGGCCCTTTGGTATTCATAGTAGAGAGCCCAAATTGTTTAATCCCATCCATTGTTGCTCTATTTGGCACCATGCTTTTGCACTACCAGCGCTCCATCCCGCCAGCACCCGCAACTGTGCCGCCTGGTGGTATAGAATAAAATTTGGCACCCCCATACCTCCCAGCTTCTTGGACTGATACATTATAGCTGCCCTCACTCTGGGTGGTTTATGTTGCCATATGTATGCGAAAACCTTCCTTTTAAGTTGCCTAAAGAACCCCCTCGGCATTGGTAGAGGCAGTGCAAGAAATAGATATAACAATTTGGGTAGTAGTATCATTTTTATCGCTGCCACTCGTCCCAGCCAAGATAATTCTAAGCCCTCCCATCTATCCAGATCTTCAAATAGTTCTTTAAGTTTCATGGGAAAGTTAGCTTGATATAAATCTGTCAATTTGGGTGTTAAGTGCACGCCTAAATATTTAAGGGATCCTGTGACCCATTTGACCGGGAATTGTCGTATTGAAGCTTCGTCTCCCATTGTTAGCCCCAGTCCTAGAGCTTCTGATTTGTCCATGTTCACTCGAAACCCAGAGAATTTACCATAACGATTTAGTTCCTGCATTATCTGGGGCATGGAGTCGCTCGGGTTGATCAAGGTTAATAAAATATCATCGGCAAATAGCATGATTTTATACATCACACACCCAATGGTAATGCCATGTATATGTGGGTCCTGACGAATGTGCTGAGCTAGTGGCTCCATTGTCAAAGCGAACAATAGTGGCGATAAAGCGCAACCCTGACGTGTCCCGCATTCTAATGTTATTGGGTCTGAACTTTTCCCGTTGATCCTCAAGGCAGCCATTGGTCTGGTGTAAATCAATCGAAGCCATGTTATAAAACAACCTGCAAATCCCATATGTTCTAAGACCTCGAACATGAACCCCCAGCTAACCGGTCAAACGCCTTTTCGGCATCCAAGGAAAGAAGCAAAATGGGTTGTCGGGTATTGACTGCCTCGTGGATCAAGTGGAGTGCCCTCCTAATGTTATCAGTTGCTTGTCTGCCTGTGATAAATCCCGCCTGGTCCTCCTGCACTAGCTTCGGCATTAGCTTTTGTAATCTCTTGGCTAGTATTTTAGTAAAGATTTTATAGTCAGAGCCAAGGAGGGAGATTGGGCGGTAAGAACTGCAATATTGTGGATCTTTCCCTGGTTTGCGAAGGACCACTAGATCTGCCAATCTCCAAGAGTGGGATAATTCCCCCTGGAATTCCAACTCATTGAACGCCCGGAGCAGTAGAGGGATTAACAACTTGCTATAACGTTTGTAAAATTTATTTGTGAACCCATCTGGTCCCGGTGCTTTCCCATTAGGCAGATCTTTAATTGCCCATGCCACCTCGTCACATGTAATGGGGGCTGAAAGCATCTCTTCCTCTAGTGGTGATAATTTTGTGAGCTTGGCTTGAGCCAGGTACCTCCCGGATTCCTGGGTATCTGGGTCCCCCCCACTGTTTGCTTGCTTCCTTCTTGTGAAAGAAAAAGTACACTCTGTTCCCTGTAACAGCTTTAAGCATAAACATGTACCATCAGTTGGCCAAATAGGAGAAATACACTTCAGACATAATTAAAACAGGGAAATATCCAATACACTTTACAGGCTTAAAACACACAGTTTCTTTATAATGGTAAAGGCTGGAAGTTGTATGCACATCTTTTAAAACAGCAGCAATACACTGTTCTTCGTGGCGTTGATTATAAATTAAATTCCTTAGCATCCGTACCAGACCAATCCAGAATAAGAGGGTGTTGTGTCTGTAGACCAGCAGATAAAGACAGAGAAACAAAGGAATTGCATGTGGTTCACCCATACTGGCACTGTTCCGTGATAGAATGATTATTATTTCTCTCGCTCTAATGGATGGTGATGGCATATCATGCAGTGTTTGGGCTGGTCAAGCCACTTTCACTCTTAACCCAATGAAACTGGTTGGTTGAGCTTTGTACCCCCTTAGTTTTTGAATGGAGGAACTGGAAGTGAAGAGTTTGAAATATTCTAAAGGAATACTTGGAGGGATCAAAGTCCTTTCTCTAACTCTCTCTCGTTCCCTATTAGGGAACTTCCTTGGGGTTGAGGTACCTCTGAAGAGCAAAGGAGCTAATATGAGTCCAGCTCCTGGATCAGCAGGGGCAGTGTTTCCCAAGTTGTTTCTGGAATACCCCTTTGCCAGTCAGATTTCCAGGATATCCACATTAATATGCATGAAAGAGAATTGCATATAATGGAAGCAGTGTATGCAAATAAATTTCATGCATATTTATTGTGGATATCCTGAAAACCTGACTGGCAAGGGAGTACTCCAGGACCAACTGGGGAAACACTGAGCTATGTTGAGCACCGGGGGGGGGGGGGGGGGGGGGGGGTGCTCCCCCTTTATTATTTAGGAACTGAAGAAATTTACAGTTTCGTAAGGGAAATACTTGGACATTGCCGAGTCACTTTTCCCCACCCTCTTCTACATCTTCCTTTCAGCCAGAGGGCTTTTTCTGTTAAATCTCAATTAAAAAAAAAATATTTTTATGGAGCAGCTATGTATAATGTGTGTACTATTTATCAGTTGAAGTTTTCTCTTCTTGTTTTGTCATTTCACACTTTAAATGAGCTGCTTTTCTATGGCAGCTGCGTTTTAGATTTTTCCTTGGACTTCCTTTGCATACTTTTTAATTTCTAGCACTTCTTTCAGTATGGTTTTACTTTCCTCTTTGGAACTGGTTCTCCTATACTATCAGTTGAGCTGCTAATAGAATTCTTCAGTAGTTCTCTCAGCACCGATTACTGGTTTTGCTGAGTGCGGGGACAGCAGCCATTTTAACACTCCCACCAATTTTGGAGGTGCTGCATCAGCCTTCTTTTTCTGGCATGTTTCTCATTTATTTTTTTAAAATTTATTATTTTAAATTTAATCCAAATGAAGCCAGCAAGGCTCAAATAATCAAAATAGGGCCAATAAAGCCACACTACAGGTCCATAGGCCAGTTATCAATATAATAATGCATCATAAGATATGTATTTATTAGAAATATTTCTAGCCCATGCTATCTTGCATTTCTACATGGATTATAAAAATAAATATACATAATAAGATACGAACCATCTCAGCTATCAGTACATTAAGAGCTTTTCAGTTCAACCCATGGTGTGCACTTATATTACTTTTTTCCGAGGACTAGCAGGCTCAAACATTCTTACACATTGGTCGTCGTCCGCGATGGCCCTGGAGCCGGAAGAAACTTCAAAAGCTGTAGAACCTTCCCAAACGTTCTGCCGCGCGGGCCAACCCACCCGCGACACGAACGTGCAGTGACCAGTTCTTTTCCTTCTGCGCCTCGAGAGAGTTGTGCTCGCTGCTACTCTCTTGTGTTTTGCCCAGGAGACCGCTTTCTTCGCGTTTTTCGCGCCCTCTTTCCTTCTTTATTTAACTTTTCAAGTAAAATTTAAAAAAAGAAAGTTCTTTCCCATGTATTTTTTTTTTAGTTTTCACTCATTTTTTTTTTTTTTCAAGTTTCCTTTTTTTCGTTGTGGTCGCGTCTTTTTTTTCCCTTTTTTGTGCCTTTTTATTTGGCACAATCAAGCCTTTTGATTTCGCGAATGCTATTTTCCCGCCCATGTCATTGAAGACTCCCAGCGGCTTCAAGCGTTGTACTCGCTGCAACCAGACCATCTCGAGCACCGACCCTCACGCGTGGTGTCTTCAGTGTCTTGGGCCCGACCATCTTCCAGCTTCTAGTAAGCTAAGTTGATGAAGAAGCGTACCCAAGTGGCTCGAGAGGCTCAGCGTGAGAAGCTTTTCCTGAGCGGTCCGGTTCTTCGACGTCGACCTCGGTACCGAGGGCATTGGCATCGGTGTTGACGTCGAGGGAGGCAGCGACACCGAGAACACAGGTAATGGCTGCCGAGAGACTGCATCGAGCTGGGATCAGCGAGGCATCGAGTGGGTCTCCACCCATCTTGAGGCCTACTGCTATGCAGGCCCCCAGACTCCGAGGAGGCGTGAGGATTCCACGTCTTCCTCTTCGGTACCGAGGAGTGTGGATGACGGGCATCGGGTGAAGGCTAAGAAGCATAGTCATCGATCTCCTTCGAGACATGGTACCGAGAGCTCCAGGGAGCTGAGGGAATCGGCACCTAAGAAGTGTCGGCGCCGGGAGGACCGCTCACCCTCCTTACAGGAGGTGCCGATGTGTCTGTCGTCTGGCAGCCTGGTACCGGCTCTCGAGCCCCCTCAGATTCTGGCACCGACTCCTGCACTGGCCCCACAGCCTTTTCCAATGGCAGCTCTCAACGAGTGCATCCGGGCCCTTTTTCCAGAGCTTCTGGAAGGCTTGCTTCTTCAGTCTGCTTTGGTGTCGGGGGTGCTTGCGCCTCCCATACCGACTGCAGAGACGGCATCTGGGCCATCACCTGTGAGGGGGTCCCCGCCCTCGGTGCCGCCACCCGGGTCGACTCCCCCTCGACGTCATTGGAGGAAGCTTCACCGGAGTCTAGGCAGGGGTCGATCCTCGAGGTCGAGGCAGGCTCGGGTTCAGGCTGCTCTTAGGGAGCTTCTGTCCGATACCGAAGAGGAGCGCTTATGGGGTGAAGAGGAAGACCCCAGATATTTTTCGGAGGAAGAGTTCTGTGGGCTTCCCTCTGATCCTACCCCACCGATTGAAGTAAGGATGTCTCCACCTCTTACTTTCTGATCCTTTGTACGGGAAATGTCTAAGGACATTCTATTCCCTATGGAGGTTGTGGATGAGCCCAGGGCTGAGATGCTCGAGGTCCTGGATTATCCTTCTCCACCTGCAGAGGTTGCAATGGCCCCCCCTGCTCAATACACTCAGGGAAGTGCTGATGGGGAATTGGTCTTGTCCTCTCTAATCCAGTGGTCCCGAAGAAGTCGGAGTCCCAGTACAGAGTCCATGGAGAGCCTGTAATGGTGAAAGCCCAACTTCCTCACGATTCCATGGTGGTGGACTCTGCTCTCAGAAGAGCCAAGAGTACTAGAGACTATGCCTCGGCGCCCCCAGGCAGAAAGTCTAGGACCTTAGATTCTTTTGGGAGGAGAACATATCAGGCCGCAATGCTTGCCGCCAAGATCCAAACATACCAGCGCTACATGAGCATTTACTTACGGAACTCGGTGAGGCAACTGTCCAGTTTTTAGTTAAAGCACTTCCCTCTGAGCTTGCTGAACCTTTTCACCAGGTGGTCAGGCAGCAGCCAGGGGGATAAACGTTTTGGAGAAAAAGTAGAGGATATGGTTGATCAGATGAAAAAACATCATGATGCCATGGATTCTCTCTCCCACCGGACTTTTGCTGCTGCCTCCTCTTCTAGGAGGTTTTTTGGAGGGAGGAGGAGTGCTGCTATAATAGGTGTAGGTACACTCCTGCTTCTCGGCAGCTGGTTCAGGCTCAGTCCTAGCATGTGCATTCTTGTCAACGCCGTGTACAAGTTGGTCCGCTGGAGCTGTTTGTTTTTCTAGCTGAGATTGACGCAGACCATATGACCCTGAAGCAGGTGACGAAATGTTGGCCACTGTTGGTCGTGGTCGTGCTCAGCGTCAAATAAAGAAGAAAAAAATGGACCCCTACAAAGCTAATTAGCCTTTAAGTAGCCTTTAAGTTGGATATTGCATATATTGCATATACTCACACATTGAATGAGAAGAAATTGGAAGATGTAAAAAGAATAGACAAAAAAGATAAAATTATAAAAAAATTAGAATGTAAAGGGTATTGACCTGTTTAATAGCCTAGAGGTGTTTGCCAATGATGAAGCAGCCCAGCCCCCGTGAGCTTTAAAGATATAGAGCTGGGGGCTTCTTGAGGCAACACCTCTTTAATCTAAAGATTTAATCTTTGGTCAGAACGAATGCCAGTTGTGCTTATGTACATCTCCTTCATGATTGAGTTTGTTATATATACCTCAGACAGTGTCATGGGATCTCAGCGTTGTCCTCACCCAGCTAATGAAAGCTGCTTTTTAGACTCTGAATTCCTGCCATCTGAAGTACTTGACCTGAAAGGTCATTTTCTTGGTGGCTGTTACTTCAGCTCGTAGAATCGGTGAACTTCAGGCCTTAGTGGTGGATGCACATTATACTAAGTTTCATCACAACAGAGTAACCCTAGTAGCACTTTAGAAATGTCAAGTAGTAGTAGTAGTTCTCTGCACGCACCCTAAGTTCCTTCCGAAAGTGGTGTCTGAGTTTCATCTGAACCAGTCATTTGTCTTGCCAACATTCTTTCCTCAATCTCATGTGCTCACGTAATGAGGAAGGAGCTTTGGTGATTACAATATCAAAGTAGTTTCTTTTTGCTTTTAAGTAGAGGAGTGTGGTAGCCGTGTTAGTCCACTCTTAAGGTTATCAATAGAAATCAAACAAAATAAAACATGGAAAAGAAAATAAGATGATACCTTTTTTATTGGACATAACTTAATACATTTCTTTATTAGCTTTCGAAGGTTGCCCTTCTTCCTCAGATCGGAAATAAGCAAATGTGCTAGCTGACAGTGTATATAAGTGAAAACATTCAAGCATTACTATGACAGTCTGACAGGGTGGGAGGAGGGGGGTGGGTAGGAAGTATGCATGGGGACATCAAAGCATATCATTGATATTCTAACAGGGTGGGTGTGGATAGGTGAGGGGAGGGTGATCAACAGAGACATACAGCTTTATGGTTTATAATGGGCTAGGAACCCCAGATCCTTGTTAAGTCCTTTCTGTTGGGTGTTAAAATATTCAATCATTCTGACTTCAAAGGTCTTACGTTCTTGTATGGTTTTAAAGTTACCTTTGAGGATTCTCACTGTGAAATCACTGGTACAGTGTCCTGGTCCTGTAAAATGTTGACCAACAGGCGTGGGAACCCTGCTGGCACCAGTATTGTTCATATGATGTCTATGTAAATTGAATCTTGTCTTAAGCATCTGGCCTGTTTCTCCAATATAGCATCCTTCGTTACATTTTTTTACACTGAATGATATATATCACATTGCTTTTAAAGTTTCTTGTTGATAAAATTTCAGTAAAGAAGCTTGTATCCCCACCTCAACCAGAGGGGAGATTTGAGCAAGTATGAATCACTTTAAAAATGGTCCTTTTCAAAATAAGACTGAAATCTGATCATCGCTTTGTTGGTTTTAACCATTTACTTGGATAGTGTGCAGAATTGCGAAATAATAGTAGTAGAGATGAATTTTCAAGGTGGTGGTTTGCAGAAATAAGCTACCGTTGTGCTACTTAAAATTACGGTATTAGGATTAGAATAGTGATTCCGAGCAGTCTTTGGCATGTTACAACCAGTTAGATTTTCAGGATATACAAAATGAATATACATTAAGTAGATTTGTATATACCAGTTTCCCAGTGTATGTAAAATTTATTGTAAGTATATTTGTTATGAATATCCTGAAAAAACTGTTTGGCTCACTAGGATAGGTTTTGGAGCCATTCTACTAGAACAATATATACAGTGAGTGGTAAAAAATAACTACCACCTTTTGATGCCTTCATATCAGTAACTAAAATGGTTAAGAACTACTCTTTAATATTTATTTATTTTTTGTTTTTAGTATTCAGTTGCAAAGGAAGTCCAGAAGAAACCATTGCCTGTGGCTGCTTCCCAGTGCTGTAAGTTAGAACATACAGGATCAATGACATTTTATTATACTCCTGTTTGTTTATACTTTATACTGACAAACTAATTCTGTTTGTGGTTTGAGGTTTTAATTAACCTTTGGGCATGCACTGACATTACATTTGTGGTTACATTATTATTGTGAGACATTTTTGAATTACTTCTAGTTCAACAGTGTATAATACTTGACCTGAACAACAAGAAAAGGTTAGTATTTTTTTCTCTGATACAAATTTTGCAACATAAATCCTACAAAGAAAGACGTAATCTGTGGTCAGACTAGCCTGCCTATAGTTCCCAGCTGACGCCTTCTAATTTTCTAGAGAGAAATTGAATTCTAAAACCTGTTCAGAAATATTGGAACAATCCTCTGATATAATTATACACAGAGCCACGGTGATTGTTGCAATGGTCTTTGAACAAGATTACAACAATATTTTAAGATTATACTTCAAAAATATCAAAGCTCAATTCCATGGTATTAAGGTTTGGATCTGTCCTGACGTGACAAAAATGACTCAACAAAAAAGAAAACAATTTCTTGCTTTGAAACAAAAAACTATAGAGATTGGAGCTACTTTCTTTCTAGCATACCCATGCAAGTGTGTAGTGAAATTGGGTCAAACAAAATATAATTTCTTTTCGCCGGAACAACTGAAAGTGTTTCTAGAAGTTAAAACAGTGAAATAAGTTAATTCTGGAACTCACAGCCTGTATTTTATTTAAACATGAGTGCCTATTTAGGTCTAGTTTAATTTGCTTAATGCCTATATAACTTCTCTTACTCTTTTTCCCCCCAAGCAATGATTTGGGTCTAAGAAAGGTTAAATTTATTTGTATTTATGTTTGTAATTATACTCATTATAATTTTCTTAATGACAGAAATGTAAATTTCTATTTTAAATGAGAATGTTACAAATTCTTGAAATTATATATTTCTTTACCTGTATTGCTTTAACAAAGTTATCCTTGTGAATTATAATTAAAATTATAAATAAAAAAAAAAAAAAAAAAAGAAAGGCTGTACTCTGACAAGCAGGACCACTTGTTACCATGATTGGGGGTGACATCATCCAATGGAGCCCCAGCATCCGTCAAGTGTTCAGAAAAAGTTCCAGAAGCTTTAGGAAGCGCCAGTCAAGCATGTGTGTTCACCTCAGCTGTGCGAGACCAGTAGTTGTATTTTTTTTTCTGCAGAGCTGAGAAGGCTTTTTTTCTGTATGTTGTCAGCTTATTTCTTTAGCAACTTTCCATGCCTTTTGGTAGCCTTCTCGTGTGAGAGGAGTGGAACCTTTTTATATCCTCTATTCCTTTATCTCCCTTCTTAGTTTTTTATGATTTATTTTTGACATTTTAAAGTTTCCTTCTTTCTGCACTTCCCTGGCTTGCTTAGGCCTGTGCTCTGTCCAAGATTTGATTTCCCCCCCCCCCCCCCCAAAAAAAAAAAAAATGGAACCATTTGATTTTGCTGTGGCTATTTTTTCTTCAGTGTCTCAAAAAACTCCCAGTAAAGGCAAAAGGTGAGTCGCATCAAACAAAGAATAGCACAGAAATGGTGGGTCACCTTTTAACAGACGTTGCCTGACCTCTGCGTCTGAAAGAAAAGATTTCCAGCACCCATTATAGTAGACTTTTAATACAGCTGGATAAAGAACCATCAGTCTTAGTCCTTTTTTAGCCAAAGCTGTGCAGACTGGATGAAGCTTCCTTCTTTGCTCCTGCACTGCAGGGCAGAAGTTTTGAAATATTAAAATGTGCTGTAATAAGAGATTCACGTTTAAGGCGAAATCCATGCAGAATATCAAGTTTGTGCATGTAGTTTAAAATCTTCGCCACAATCACTCTGGGTCGTTGTCTATCTTTGGACTTGGGCCCCACGCAGTGTGCTCTCTCCAAGAACAAAGGGCCCATATGGTCGGAGAGTAAAATTTCCTTTGTGAACCAGTCATAAGTACATAAGTATTGCCATACTGGGACAGACCAAAGGTCCATCAAGCCAAGCATCCTGTTTCCAACAGTGGACAATCCAGGTCACAAATAACTAGCAAGATCCTCCAAAAAAGTACATAACATTTTATGCTGCTTATCCCAGAAATAGTTTCCCCAAGTCCAATTTAATAACGGTCTATGGACTTTTCTTTTAGGAAGCCGTCCAGACCTTTTAAAACTCTGCTAAGCTAATTGCCTTTACCATATTTTCTGGCAACAAATTCCAGAGTTTAATTACATGTTGAGTGAAGAAAAATTTTCTCCGATTCATATTAAATTTACTACTTTGTAGCTTCATTGCATGCCCCCTAGTTCTAGTGTTTTTGGAAAGCGTAAACAGACGCTTCATGTCTACCCATTCCACTCCACTCATTATTTTATAGACCTCTATCATATCTCCCCTGAGCCGTCTTTTCTCCAAGCTGAAGAGCCCCAGACGCTTTAGCCTTTCCTCATAGGGAAGTTGTCCCATCCCCGTTATCATTTTCATCGCCCTTCTCTGCACCTTTTGTATTTCCACTATATCTTTTTTGAGATGCGGCAACTAGAATTGAACACAATATTCAAGGTGTGGTCGCACCATGGAGCGATACAAGGGCATTATAACGTCCTCACTTTTGTGTTCCATTCCTTTCCTAATAATACCTAACATTCTATATGCTTTCTTAGCCACCGCAGCACACTGAGCAGAAGGTTTCAACGTATCATCGACGACGACACCTAGATCCCTTTCTTGGTTGGTGACTCCTAACGTGGAACCTTGCACAACGTAGCTATAATTCGGGTTCCTCTTTCCCGTATGCATCACTTTGCACTTGCTCACATTAAACGTCATCTGCCATTTAGACGCCCAGTCTCCCAGTCTCATAAGGTCCTCTTGTAATTTTCCACAATCCTCCCGCGACTTAACGACTTTGAATAACTTTGTGTCATCAGCAAATTTAATTACCTCACTAGTTACTCCCATCTCTAGGCCATTTATAAATATGTTAAAAAGCAGTGGTCCCAGCACAGACCCCTGCGGAACCCGACTAACTACCCTTCTCCATTGAGAATACTGACCATTTAACCCTACTCTCTGTTTTCTATCTAACCAGTTTTTAATCCACAATAGGACATTACCTCCTATCCCATGACTCTCCAATTTCCTCTGGAGTCTTTCATGAGGTACTTCGTCAAACACCTTCTGAAAATCCAGATACACAATATCAACCGGCTCACCTTTATCCATAAGTTCGTTCACCCCTTCAAAGAAATGTAGTAGATTGGTGAGGCAAGATTTCCCTTCACTAAATCCATGTTGACTTTGTCTCATTAATCCATGCTTTTGAATATGTTCTGTAATTTTTTTCTTAACAGTCTCTACCATTTTGCCCGGCACCGACGTCAGACTCACCGGTCTATAATTTCCTAGATCTCCTCTGGAACCTTTTAAAAAAATCGGTGTCACATTGGCCACCCTCCAATCTTCCGGTACCACGCTCGATTTTAAGGATAAGTTAAATATTACTAACAATAGCTCCGCAAGCTCATTTTTCAGTTCTGTCAGTACTCTGGGATGAGTACCATCCGGTCCAGGAGATTTGCTACTCTTCAGTTTGTAGAACTGCCTGATTAATCCTCCAGGTTTACAGAGAGTTCATTAAGTTTCTCCGACTTGTCAGCTTCTAATACCATTTCTGGCACAGAAAAGGTATTTGGTGTTGCAGTGTTAACTTAGTAGGATATTGGGCTCATATCTACACCAGAAATTACTTTTGATGCTGATGGTTAGATAAGAATTGGCATACTGGGCCAGGAAAAGGTCTGTTGAACCCAGTATCCTGTTTCTAACATTGAGAATCCAGGTAACTGGTAAAAAAAACAAAACAAAACAAAACATAAAGTAAGATTCCATGCTTCCTATCCCCAGGGACAAGCAGTGGCTTTCCCTGTGTCTACCTTAATGGTTTATGGACTTTGCCTCTAGGAATCTGTCCAAACTGTTTTCAAGCCCAACCATATTCACTATTTTTTACCACATCCTCTGGCAATGAGCTCCAGAACGTAACCATGCCTTAAGTGAAAAACACATTTTTTCCTATTTGTTTTAAAGGTATTAACTGTGCAACTTACTACTACTACTACTTGACATTTCTAAAGCGCTACTAGGGTTACGCAGCGCTGTACAATTTAACATAGAAGGACAGTCCCTGCTCAAAGGAGTTTACAATCTAATGGACAAATGTACAGTCAGTCAAATAGGGGCACTCTAGATTTCCTGAAAGGTATAAAGGTTAGGTGCCGAAGGCAACATTGAAGAGGTGGGCTTTGAGCAAGGATTTGAAGATGGGTAGGGAGGGGGCTTGGCGTAAGGGCTCATGAAGTTTATTCCAAGCATAGGGTGAGGCGAGGCAGAATGAGCGGAGCCTGGAGTTGGCGGTGATGGAGAAGGGTACTGAGAGGAGGGATTTGTCCTGTGAGCGGAGGTTACGGGCGGGAACGTAAGGGGAAATGAGGGTAGAGAGGTAATGAGGGGCTGCAGACTGAGTGCATTTGTAGGTAAGAAGGAGAAGCTTGAACTGTATGCGGTATCTGATTGGAAGCCAGTGAAGTGACTTGAGAAGAGGGGTGATATGAGTATATCAGTTCTGGCGGAATATAAGACGTGCAGCAGAATTCTGAACAGATTGAAGGGGGGATAGATGGCTTAGTGGGAGGCTAGTAAGGAGTAGGTTGCAGTAGTCAAGGTGAGAGGTAATGAGAGCGTGGACGAGAGTACGGGTGGTGTGCTTAGAGAGGAAAGGGCGAATTTTGCTGATAAAGAGAAAGTAGCGACAGGTCTTGGCTATCTGCTGGATATGCGCAGAGAAGGAGAGGGAGGAGTCGAAGATGACTCCGAGGTTGCGGGCAGATGAAACGGGAGGATGAGGTACTTCATGGTGTGTTCCCCAGTCTTTGTACTAGAAAGAATAAACAATTGATTTGTGTTTACCCATTTCATTTGACTCGAGATTGTGTAGATGTCTTTCATATCCTTCCTCAGGTGTGTCTTCTCCAAGCTGAGATTTCTCATGAGATTTATCCATCTCCTTACTCATTTTAGTTGCCCTTCTCTGCCCTTTTCTAATTTTGTTATATCTTTATTGATATGCAGTGACCAGAATTGCACATAATACTCAAGGTGTAGTTGTACTATGAAGTGATATGGGGATGTTATAGTATTCTTTGTTTTATTCTGTATTCCAGTGCTTCTCAACCCAATCCTTGAGACACACCTAGTCTCATCAGATTTTTAGTATATTCACAATGAATACATTTGCATGCACTGCTTCCTTGGTATGTAAATCTATCTCATGCATAATGTTGATATCCTGAAAACCTGATGGGGCTAGGTGTACCTCCAGGATTGGGTTGAGAAGCACTGCCCTCCTTTTGTAATAATTCTCTACAATCCATTTATTATTTTTTGGCTGTTATTGCACGCTGAGCAGAAGATTTCAATGTACTGTAGGCATGCTAGAGGTACTTATATATCAGAGAACATTACTAGATAGCAGTACTCTGGTCTCGTGTCTAGGGGGGTGTACCTCTATAGCCCAAATGACAAGCTAGCTGCTGAAGAAATGATCCATATCTCAGATGGACTATATTATGGTTTATTATGTAAAGAAAAAAAATATGTATAAACAGTACTGAAGCAAAATGCCAAGCAAAATACAAAAATAACTTGCTATAAAAATAGATTATCACCAGAATAGATAATGCAATGTAATTACCCTAATGAACTAACTAAAGGAGTGATTACCAATCGCAACTGATATCCTAATTATTATTATGAGAACTTATCACACGTTTTATGCAAAATACAGTGATCAGCTGAATACACAGACCAGAAGTCCTGACGTAAACCTATCTGTCTCAGACAAACTAAGGACTAATTATCCCCGACTATAGGTAATATGTCCTGTTATCTCACCTTGCCGTCTGACACAGACTCCCAATGGTAGAGAAGCGGATTTTTACTCAGAGTCTCTAGCTGACAACCTCAGCAAGCCTCCCAGTCCAGGAATAGGTCCAAGAGTTGAAATCTGGATGCAAATGGTACAGTCTTAGATAAGGCCTGATGTTGATGCTGAGCAGGTCTTGTCAGTTGGTGGCAAGGCACGCAGTTCACTGGTGTAAGTAAAATCAGTCTCTGGCTCTTGCGAGCGTTCTGTTCACCTGCAAATCCTCTGGTGTGTTCTCTCTCCAACTGAACTTTCTTCAGTCCAAACCTTTGGTATCCAAGCGTCAGATGATACCTGTGGACCAATCACATATGATGACATAATGTCCAGCCAGCTTCATGGTCAAGAAGCGAGCCTTTGTTATAGATGGCATGCAAACCTCCCTGTCTGCTCAGATACTCCTGGAGTCCTGTGTTTCACTCCTACACTCTTCCCAGGAGATAACGGCTAGTTTGCAACAAAGAATATGTCCTTGGATGAAGTAATCTTGCAAGACTCAGCAGTAATTTTCCTTTCTGTACCCAAGCTGGTTTCTGGTAGTTACAGATGTATTCAGGTCACAGCTGTAGAATCCCTATTGTTATAAGAATGGCTCAGGCTTGTATAGGCCACGACCAGCAAAGGTGAGATCTCAGGTAAATCCCCCTACACTGGCCATGATGACACCTAGATTATTTTCCTGGGGGGTGACTCCTAATGTGGAAACTAGCATCATGTAACTATAATTTGGGTTGGGTTGTTATTCCTAATATACATAATTTTGTACTTGCCTACATCAAATTTGGTCTTCCATTTGGATACCCAGTATTCCAAACTCAAAAATGTCTTTCTGTAACATCTGACAATCTGCATGCAATTTAACAATTTTGTTCATCTACATATTTGATCACCTCACTCCCATTTCAAACTCATTTATAAATGTTAAAATACACTGGTATCTATACAGATCCATGGGGCACTCCATTGTTCACCCTTCTATGTTTAGAGAATTGGCTATTTAAACCTATGCTCTGTTTTCTATCCTTAACCAGTTCCTAATCCACTACAGAACATTGCCTCCTATCCCATGGCTTTTAAATTTTCTCAGGAGTCTTTCATAAGGGACTTTCTGAAAAGCTTTCTGAAAATCTAGATAACACTACATCAACTGGCTCACTTTTATCTACTTGTTCACGTTTTAAAAAACAAATGTAGCAAATTGGTGATAAGACTTCCCTTGTCTAAATCTGTTGTCTCTGTCCCATTAAACCATGTTTATCTGTGTTCAGTAATTTTGTTCTTTATAGTTTCTACCATTTTGCCCAGCACGGTCAGGTTTACTGGTCTGTAATTTCCCAGATCACCCCTGAAATCCTTTTTAAAAACAGACATTACATTGACTACTTTTCTATGTTCAAGTACCATGGACAATTTTTATGATAGGTTACAGATTACTAATAGTAGATGTGCAATTCCTTCAGTCTTCAGGGGTGTATACTATCTGATTCGGGTGATTTGCTACTTTTTAGCGTGTCGATTTGGCTTATTACATATTTCAGATTTACTGAGATTTTTCAGTTCCTCTTTTTTGTTGCTTTAAAATACCATTCTGGCACATCCTCAGTGAAGACTGGATCAAAGAATTCATTGGTCTTTCTCCTATGGCCCTGTCTTCTCTTGAGTGTTCCTTTTATTCCTTCATGATCTAAAGGTCCAACTATCTCCCTCAGAGTCTTTCTGCTTATCATGTACCTGAATATTTTTTTTCTACTGTGAGTTTTTCCCTCTGCAGCAAGCTTCTTTTCGAGTTCTCTTTAACTTTCCTTATCAATGCTTTTCATCTAGCTTGAGAGTGCAAATGCATCTTCCTGTTTGGTCATTTTCCATTTTTTAAAAGATATTCTTTTGGCTGTAATAGCCTCTTTCAGTTTACCTTTTAATTATATCAGCTGTAATTTGGTTTTTCTTCAAGGTGTTTTACTATATGGAATACATCTGGTCTGGACTTCCAAAATGGTATTTTAAACTACATCCAAGCCTGCTTTAAACTTTAAGCTTTGCAGCTGCTCCCTTTAGCAATTTTATTTGCCTTATTTTTTTCATAGTTGCCCTTTGGACAGTTAAATGTTAATAAGGAAATTTTTTTAGGCCAATGTCTGCTTCCCTTTGCAAAATATGAAATCTGTATATAATTATAAGGTGATCCTAAAACACACTTCAAATATATGTGCTCAGCTGGTATGAATGTGTATGTAGCAGCTTTTTACACATGTAAATTGTACTTAACACTTTTAAAGTTGTTTCCTAAATATCAACAACCTATTATCGGACCTTTGTCTATTTTACTAAGAGGCAAAAGTATTACTTTTATAATCTTTTACAGAATATATTCAGAAGAAAAATTATTCTTTAGAGTGAAAAAGTATATTTTCACTACCTCATCTATTGGATAAATATCTTGTAAAGCTTTGTAATTGAAAAGGCAATCCAGTAATTGTGGAGACAGATGGCTGCTTTGTTAGGTGACAATAGTATGTTATTAACAGGACTGACATCCTGTTGTCATGGAGAAAATTAACTAGTACAATGTAATTTTTTTTACTGTTTGTGCTTATGCACCGGAGACAGTTCTTTTGCAGTGGTAAATTGTTTTTTTTTTAATTATAATCCCTATTTAGATATTTAGTAATGCTGTCAGTGCAATGTAAGTTAGTTGAAAGGCATATAAAATGTTTTTAAATAGACAAAATAGGATTATGTAGTTATATTGTGTTTTTATTTGTAATTATCAAAATGCTGATCTATCCTGTTCATTATTGAAAAGGCATTGGGTTTAATCTTAGGTCGTTCAGTTTCTTGTTCCTTTTTTTTTTTTTTTTTAATCAGTTAGAACTTGGCCTACATTCTGCCTCTGTTGGAGCTGTGTTAGTGAGTTTTAACCTATTATATGGTCTTCCTAACTAACCTAGTAACAGTTCTTGGCCAAGAACTTTGTTCCTGGGCTCTTGGAGAGCTACCATCATAGTTTTTAAATGGATGACTCTCTTACCATATGGCCTATGAATTCTATTTCTCCAGCCTTGGCTTACCCAATGAATGGAAGACATGAGTTTGGAATTAAACCTAGTCTCTTCTGCATTGCAGAGTGCAGGATGAATGTTCTTTTAATTGTTAAGGCAGCACACAAACAGCAAAAGTGACAACAAAAGTCCCAAAACAATGGTGTGGTCAGAACTTTATTAATTGGTATCATTGACAACATATGTCATGTTTCAGCTGTAAGGCCTGCCTCAGGAGTCAATACCAGACAATTAAGCAATGGTCTAATCCTATGCACTGAGATTAAATAGCTACACCAGTATCACGCGTCTACAGGATATCCTGCCTTTCAGTAGCACTGCGAACCAGCTCAATTGTCAAGCTGGTGCAGTTATTTATTCTGAATATACAGGATTAGACCATTGTGTAATTGTCTGGTATTGACTCCTGAGGCAGGCCTTATGGCCGAAACATAGCTTGTGTTGAGTTATTGATACCAGTTAATAAAGTTCTGCACCACACCATTGTTTTGGGACTTTTGTTACATTTGCTGTTTGCTGCTTTTGATTTGTGTAAAGTTTGTTTTTTTTTTATTTTGTTTTTTAATTGCTAACCCATTACTAAATGATGTGGCTTGGACCATCTAGTTTTCTTGTTTTAAGAATGAGACCCTTTGATTACACACTGTGTTGAACTAGGTTTTCCTCAGTGATATCTCCTCTGTAATCTTAACTACTTCTCATCATAAAATAGCAGAGGGCTGACTCATGTTTTGTTTGTTTGGCCCCTCTGTCCAATCTGACTCCACCCCCAAGTTCTCTATTTATTGATGCTGTGTTGGATAAAATATTTATCAGGCCATGCCCCAGTGGTACACCCCATTCCCTTGCTGTACAACATTTTCTGTCTAGATTTTTAATGTAACGTGGTAATAAATACTTTTCTTTCCAGTTCTTATATCCTTTAGATAACCTATTCAGCTTAAAAGCGGGTCAAATAAAAAAACAAAACTGGAAACATCCCAGGAAATTCAAAATCATACTGGCAAGGACTTACATAATATCATATCTATAAAAAAAATAATGAACAATCCAATATTCCCTAAACAGGTTTTAACTGCTTGTCTAAATGGCAAATAATCTGTTAAGCATCCATATCGAAACCATTGGGTAGATAAATGAAGAATTAGCATGTTTAAGAAATTTAGGGCTCCTTTTACAAAGGTGCAGTAAAAATTAGTGTGCACTAATCGTGTAGATGCCTATAGGAATATTATGGATGCCTACATGGTTAGTGAGCGCTAAAAATGCTAATGCACCTTTGTGAAAGACCCCCTTAATACTTTTTGCAGTTGGAAAATTTAATTTCATCTGATTCTTAAGATAGTATTGCAGATTGCTCAGTGATACTGAAATGGAACTAACTTTGTATGCAGGAGCTATCCCATAAAGTATTTTAACAGCCATGATACAGATCTTAAATTTCCCATGGGCCTCAACCGGAAGCCAGTGCAGTTGAACAAAGAGGGGAGTCACCCTATTAAACTTTCTGAAAAAATAAGTCTAACTGCTATATTTTGAATAGTTTGTAGTTTAACCACAGTTTTTGAGCAGGCTATGTAAGCACTATTGCTATAATCCATTTGGGACAATAGAAGTGCCTGAACTATTAAAATGAATCTAGGTAGATCAAAACATTTTCTAATAGAACACAATTCTCTCATTAAAAGAGAATATCTTTTAACCAAGAGATAGACTCCAATAAGTAATGATCCTTATGTAACTGAAAATAAAGATTAGTCCAGGAATGATTGGCAGGAGCCATCAATACAAATTTAGTCTTTTCTCTATTTAATTAAGTTTATGATTGAGAATCCATGTCTCTATGGTAGTAATAGCACTTCTTAATTGCTTTTGTGTCTTAACCCAATCTCAGCTGGAAGCATTACAATGATATCATTCACATATATTAAAGATCTAAAACCTAGTTTGTCTAATTGAAATCTAAGTGACTGCAATAGAACATTATATAAGATGAGAGAGAGAGAGAGGTGACTCCTGTGGATCTCCATGGTTAGATAACCAGCTATTCGCCCTTTTTAATCTGATAAAATCTGCTAGTTAGAAAACCATGAAACTAGGACAAAATAGTACCTGTTAATCCAGTCTCGCTGAGAATGTTCAGCAGGTCATGATCTACCAGATCAAAAGCACTAGAAGGATCGAACTGGAGAACTACAATTTCTTGTCCCTGGCTCAATGGCAATTTCCCAAAGGCCATAAGAGATCAAAGGACTGTTTGTGTGCTGTATTCCTTATGATAACCCACTGTGCTGCATTTAAAATGTTACATTTGTCCAGATATTTCTCCAACTGAATTGTTTCCCAACTCTCCAGAAGGATTGAGGCAACTGGTCTTTGATATTTGTGAACCTATTTTTTTGTTCTTCAAAATGAGTCAAGACAATATTCCTCCATTGAACATGGAAAATCTGCTGAAGTTAAATGCCAATTCAACCATTCTGTTAATGTAAAAAAGTAGATTAATTCTTCAAGTATGTGGGGCACCTATCTAAAATACAATTGGATTAGCCATATTTTTACAGTAAATGCTCAGTCTCTTGCACAGTGACCTCCTGAAAAGCATTCCAGACCCTATCGCCTGGGATGTCATCTACAGGGTCAGCAACTAATTGGACACCACTATTCACTTTAACCACTTGGGTGATTTGGGCGCGCAGCTTCAAGATTTTCCCTTCGAAAAAGGAGGCAAGCTCAGCTGCTTTAGTAGAACGAGATGTCTGAGTCTAGTAGGTTTTCTACCTTAGTCAAGTGATTAACAAGACTAAATATCCTGTTGTAATCTAATATCCCAGATCTCATTTGTACAGAAAAATATTCCATTTTTTAGAGATTAAAGAACTTTATAATGATGAATCACTTTCCTCCAATTTACTTTACCTTCTTCTGTAGGCTTTTTCCTTCATATTCATTCTAACTTGCTACAAGCCCTTTTTGCTTCTAGTACTGTAAACCAATCTACTGTCTTTCTAATTACCCTTAACTTTTTGTAGGCATTTGTTAATTCATCTGGTTGGGGGGGGGGGGGGGCAACTATAACCATCACTCCAAGTTCCCAAGCTGTTACTGTGTTATGATTGTGGTCAGTACCCCTCTCAAACTTACCTTTTTCCTGGTGGTCAGCTTCTTAGCTGGCTTCTGTTTCTTTTGTCTGTCCTTTCTGAGCTAGCTCTGTCTCTCTATGCTGACAGCTTCCAGCAGCATGACTCTTAATTGTTTCACTTCAGCTGTGTGTGTGGACTGAGTTAGCTCTACCTCTCTTTGGGTGTACTGGCTTCAAGTGCTTCACGGTGCTGCATTGGTGTGGGTTGGGCCTCTGTGGGTTTCAGTGTGCTGGGTTTCGGTGTGCTGTATGCCTAGGTCTAGGGAGTGTGACATCATCTGGGAGGGCCTTGATAAGGAAGTGGTGTTCTTTCCTTCAGCGCCTTTGCAACGTTTGCTTTTGCTACAATTGCTATAGGGCCAGGTCAGTGTTAGTGCAGTGTGCACTTGTGACTTGTATGTGTTTAGCTCCCCTGCTTTTTCCCTTGTGGCTCCCCTGCTTCCCCTTCTGTGGCTTTAGAAGCTCTTCTGTGCTTGGGGCTTTAGTAGCCTTCTGTGTTTGGGGCTTTAGAAGCCTTCGGTGTTGGTGCTTTGGAAGCACTTCTGGTTCTGCTGTGTTTGAAGCACTTCTGCTTTGCTTGTGTTAGTTTCCCTGCTTTTCCCTCTTGGCTCCCCTGCTTTCCCTCTTGTTGCTGATAGAAGTACTTCAGGTTTTGGTGCTGTTAGGAGCACCTTTGGTAGTTTAGTGCTGTAGGAGGAGCTCTGTGATAGCTTGGTGCTTAGGAGCACCTGTAGTAGCTTTGTATTGTACTTTCCTGCTTTTCCTTTGTGGCTTCCCTGCTTTCCCTTGTAGTGCTTGGTAGCACTTCTGCTGTGTGTTTAGTAGCACTGCTGTTGGTTCACTGTTAGGAACCTCTTGTTAGTTTAGTACTTGGAGCACTTCTGTTGCAAGCTTGTTCAAGGATCCTGGTCCCTGTGTTATCCGGTATCTGGTAAGTCCTGCCGGCCACTCGAACCCAAGGGTTCAACCTTTGTGGGGGGGGGGGGGGGGGGGGGGGTAGTGGCCAAGTGCATGTGAAGCTGTATGGACCAGTCCGGTGTGTTCCAGTCCACTGTTCTAGTCTGGGGGATTCCAGTCCGGTGTTCCAGTCCTGTGTCCTCCAGTCCGGGAGATTTCAGTCCAGTGTTCCAGTCCTCCAGTCCGGGGGAATTCTAATCTGTTTGTTCCGGCTCGCTGGGCGGTGCCTGCAGTCCCTGCCAGGTGCCTGTGTGCTTGCCCAGCGTTGGTTGGTGGGTTTGCCTGCTGCTGTCGCTCCTTGTCAGCAGCCCAAGGGCTCACGTTTGCTCCAGAGCTCGGCCCCGAGGGCTCTGAACCTGAGAACCTGACATACTGTTTAGGGTAAAATGTTGGTTGGACATGGCCTCAGGGACCCACTCCATTCTGCTGCCTGTGCTATAAGTGCTTCTCTCTAAGAAATAGAGAACAGGTTTTAGCTGTGGCAGGACACTTAAACTGTTCTATAGTACTAGTGCCACATCCAGTGTTTTCATTGGAACTGTTTTCTTTTATACATCATAATCTATGAATGAAAATAATTAAAATCAAATGCAATCATAGCCTGCACCATGGACATAAATTCTCAGATTAAAAACAAAATTAATAAAATTTAAAATATTGTCAGGAGTTTCTGCTGTGTTGCCACAATACCAGTTAAAGCAAAGGCTGGGAGGGCAGGGAAGAAGCAGGTTCATTTGTTAAGATGTATCTTACCTGCTGGAAATTGCATTCAAACTCGGGAAAAGGTAAACTTGGGGTTGAATATCTAATTTTATTTTTTTTTGTTTAAAATACTCTTATCTTATTTAGCAAAGTCAGTTTAGACAATAGCGTAGCCTAAGTCTCTGTTAGAATTTTATATAAATAGTGATTTATAGTCTAATTTAGTGTTTTAGATTGCATTTTAGAGCTTGGCATAACATCAGCTTAGAGCACAGATACCAGTTGAGAGAAGCCTCTGTTTAGTGTTTAATTCCCTTCTTTCCTCCCCATCTTCCACCTACCTCTAAGGCTGATCTTTGATTTATAGGCTCTCTAGCCAATTAGGAATTAGAATTGTAGATTTTTATTTTTGTTACATTTGTACCCCGCGCTTTCCCACTCATGGCAGGCTCAATGCGGCTTACACGGGCAGTGGAGGGTTAAGTGACTTGCCCAGTCACAAGGAGCTGCCTGTGCCTGAAGTGGGAATCGAACTCAGTTCCTCTGTTCCCCAGGACCAAAGTCCATTGAAGTAGGTGTTATTTATTTTTTGCAACCAGTGCTGTGCCTGGTTTATTTTAAGCTATTTGCCCCAGTTACAGCTTAAGAACGTAAGAGTAGCCCTACTGGGTCAGACCAGTGGTCCATCTAGCCCGCTATCGTGCTTCCAACAGTGGCCCATCTAGCCCGCTATCGTGCTTTCAACAGTGGCCAATCTAGGTCACAAGTACCTGGCAGAAACTCAATTAGTAACAACATTCCATGCTACCAATCCCAGGACAAGCAGTGGCTTCCCCCATGTCCATCTCAATAACAGACCATGAACGTTTCCTCCAGGAACTTGTCCAAACCTTTTTAAAACACAGATATGCGAACTGCTGTTACCATATCTCTGGCAGTGAGTTCCAGAGTTTAATTAGTATATGAGTGAAAAAATATTTCCTCCTATTTGTGTTAAAAGTATTTCCATATAATTTCATTGAGTGCCCCTGGTCTTTTTGAAAGAGTGAAAAATCGATTCATTTCTACCCGTTCTACACCACTCATAATTTTATAAACCTCAATCATATCCCCCCCCATTTCTCTTTTCCAAGCTGAAGAGCCCTAAGCTCTTTAACCTTTCCTCATACGAGAGGAATTCCATCCCCTCTATCATTTTGGTTGCTCTTCTTTGAACCTTTTCTAATTCCGCGATATCTTTTTTTTTTTTTTTTTTTTTGAGATATGGTGACAAGAATTGAGAGTAATTCTCAAGGTGAGATTGCACCATGGAGCGATATAGAGGTATTATAATATTCCTGCTCTTATTTTGCATCCCTTTCCTAATAATTCCTAGCATCTTGTTTGCTTTTCTGGCCACCGCCATGCACTGGGCAGAGGATTTCCCAAGGACTGCTGAGCAGAAATGGTGCCCATATATCAAAGAAGGGAAGAAGTATTTTCAGCAGCATCAGACCAGCTAACCTACTGAAGAAGGCTTTAAACTAGAATCATTGGGGCAGGGTGGTCAAAGCCCCCAGGTAAATATGTCCTCAGGTAAATAAAGCATTAAATAATGCCTTTGTATCGCTCCATGGTGCGATTGTACCTTGAATATTATGTTCAATTCTGGTCACTGCTTATCAAAAAAGATATAGTGAAATTAGAAAAGGTACAAAGAAGGGCGATGAAAATATAAAGGGGATGGGACGACTTCCCTGTGAGGAAAGGCTAAAGTGGCTAGGGTTCTTCAGCTTGGAGAAAAGACAGCTGAGGGGAGATATGATAGAGGTCTATAAAATAATGAGTGGAGTAGAACGGGTAGACGTGAATCGCTTGTTTACTCTTCCCAAGAATACTAGGACTAGGGGGCACGTAATGAAGCTACAAAGTAGTAAATTTTAAAACAATTTGGAGAAAATATTTCTTCACTCAATGTGTAATTAAACTCTGGAATTCATTACCAGAGAATGTAGTAAAAGCAGTTAGCTTAGCAGGGTTTAAAAAAAGGTTTTGATGGCTTCCTGAAGGAAAAGTCCATAGACCATTATTAAAATGGACTTGGGGAAAATCCACTGCTTATTTCTGGGATAAGCAGCATAAAATGTTTTGTCCTTTTTGGGATCTTGCCAGGTACTTGTGACCTGGATTGACCACTGTTGGAAACAGGATGCTGGGCTTGATGAACCTTCAGTCTGCTCTAGTATGGCAATACTTATGTACCTTTACACAAATGGGGGAAAAAGGGGCAACATCTGGAAAACAATATAAACTAATGCCTGAAGTATGAGAAATATGGTTTTAGTTCTTGAGGCTGTGGTTGAAGAGACTGATTAAGATTTAGAGATGATCAGAGACATAGTTCACAGAAAACCATGACTGGGATATAGTTATACAGGTTTTAATCTGTATAGGAAGGATAGGGTAGGAAGAAAGGGAGGGGGAGTGGCATTATATGTTGAAGATAATTAGTCATACAATTGCAGGACTCACAGGAAGGAAGATGCACTGTGGATCAGTCTGAAAAGAAGGAATGGTAAATGTATTTCCATTGGTGTGATATCCTTCACAGATAGAAGTGAACAGAGATTTAATTGCCTGCTGGTGACATAGCACTGCTACTAACCTGAATTAGATGTTAATTAAGGTGTGAGGTAGTAGACTATTTGCAGAGGTTACTAAGGGTAATCTGATTACTGAGTTAGCTTCAAAGGGTTTGTTTGAAAAGGTCTCCTTAGAATCCAAATTGTCTAGAGAGGAAAGGTCCCACTTTTTTCTGAGACGTTCTGAGATAGGGCATTTCTCTGCTTCAAAGGGTTTGTTTGAAAAGGTCTCCTTAGAATCCAAATTGTCTAGAGAGGAAAGGTCCCACTTCTTTCTGAGACGTTCTGAGATAGGGCATTTCTCTGGGTAAGTGACATTATTTTACTCTGTACTTGTTAAGATTGTGTTTAAAAGAGGAATTGTAAGATATTGATAAATATAGATATAATTTTAAAAAAGAAAAGAGAACTTTGTTAGCTAGTCTCCATACCCTTTTTCCCATGGTTTTAAAACTTGAGTTTTCTGCCACGTCATTAATAGACTCTAGAAGGCACAGAAGGGCCTAGTTCAGTCCTTGCTCCCACCCACCCACCCATAGCTCTTCTCTTCATTAATAGTCAATTATTCTAATTAGGACAAGAAGAGCATTTTCATTAGAGTTTTAATTACATTTAATTAGTTTCTGAGCAGCAAACACTAAATATATATTACACCATATAATCTTAAGGCTCTTTATATTCATCTGATATCCATAGTACCTTAAGAAGTTTTAATTAAACAACTTCATAATACCAAGATGCAAACAGCAGTCCAGCAGTGAGAGAGATGCTATCCAGTCTTGAGTGTCACATTTATGATTATCTCCCAGTTGGTGAGAGGTTATGTGTGTGTGCTCATTGCAACGAGCTCCTTACTCTCAGAGAACAAGTCTGTTCTCTTGAGGTCAGATTAGTAGACTTGGAGGAGCTGCGGGAGACAGACGTACATAGAGAAGGCCTACAGGGATGTTGTAGAGAAGTTCCACCTGCAGTCTGGCAGCCCCTGTTCTGCCTTGGAGGAAGGAGAGTATCACCCTGGTGCAGCTGGAAGTAATCCTGTAGCCAGAACCAGCCCACCACGGGATGCAATATCCTCTTGCACCAAGGATGTGTCTCCAGGAGCTTCTGCCCAGGAGGGGTTAGGACGCCTGTTGTAGTTGGTGATTCAATTATTAGGCATGTAGATAGCTGGGTGACTGATGGATGTGAGGATTGCCTGGTCACTTGCCTGCCTGGTTCAAAGGTGGCAGACCTCACACATCACCTAGATAGGATTTTAGATAGTGCTGGGGAGGAGCCAGCTGTCTTGGTACATGTAAGTACCAGTGACATTGGAAAGTGTGGGAGAGAGGTTCTTGAAGCCAAATTTAAGCACTTAGGTAGAAAGCTCAAATCTAGAACTTCTAGGGTAGCATTTTCCAAAGTGCTCCCCATTTCATGCGCAGGACCCAAGAGACAGGCAGAGCTCTGCATGGATGGAGGCGATGGTGCAGGGTTGAGGGTTTTAGATTTATAAGGAACTAGGCAACATTCTGGGGAAGGGGGAGCCTATTTTGGAGTGATGGACTCCACCTTAACCAGGGTGGGACCAGGATGCATGCATCAACATTTAAAAAGAAGATAGAGCAGCTTTTAAACTAGAAAATGGGAGAAGGCTGATAGTCATTCAAAAGCGCATGGTTCAGAACAAGGTATCTTTCAAAACGCCTAAAAACACCCACCTTGGACCATCAATACTCACCGGAAACTATTACAAAATTATTCAAATTTATTCTAACTCACAACTATTTCCGCTTTAACAATATCTATCTACAAATCATGGGCACTGCGATGGGCAGCAGGACGGCAGCCCAGTATGCTAACTTCTTTATGGCTGAACTGGAAGAGACATTTTTGAATACATATCAGACCACACCCCTAAACTAGCACTGGTATATTGATGACATTTTATGATTTGGACTGAGAGAGAAGAAACTCTGATAGATCTTTCAATACATACCATCCTACAATCAGATTTGAAATTGACTACTCCCCAGAAAAAGGCAATTTGTTTGGACATCACAGTTTCAATCAGCAATGGCTATATACGAACATCTATATGCAAGAAACCCACAGACAAGTGCAGCTGCTTCCACCCTTCACATACAAAAAAAATCCATTATTCACACCAAGCCACAAGATACCACCGTGTCTGCTCTGACCCAGAGGACAGAGACAGACACCTCAAAATCCTGACTGAATCCTTGAAACAAAAAGGCTACAACCCCAAAATGATCTCCAAGAATGTTGCCTTCTCCTTCAAAGCACCCAGGGAAAATCTGCTACAGTAGAAGGAAAAGAAAGCCACAGACAGAATCCCCCTTGTAGTGATATACAAACAAGAGCTAGAAAAAAATCATAAAAGATCTACAGCTACTACTACAGGAGGATGAATTACTGAAAAATATTCCCATCCCCATTAGTGGTATCTATCATTCATTGTAGAAAGTGTGATGAAGGGTGCTATATTGGAGAAACAAGCCAGATACTAAAGAAGAGATATAATTTACATAGACATTATATGAAAAATGCCAGTACCAACCAGGATGTCACCTCTGTGGGGCAGCACTTTACAAAACCAGGACATTGTATCAGTGGGTTTAAGGTGAGAATTCTAAAAGGTAACTTTAAGACAATACAGGAATGTAAGACCTTTGAAGACAGAATGATTAAATATTTTGACACCCACCAGACAGGACTTAACAAAAATCTTGATCTTCTAGCCCATTATAAACCATAAAATTCTAGTGCTTTGTCACCCTCTTATCACATGCATATTTCCCTGTCCCTCATCCACCTGGCTCTCCGGCTCTCACCTAATCCACCCCACCCTCATCCTGTAAGACTGTCACTGAAATGCTTTGATGTTTCACTTATGTATACTGTTATCTACCAACATTTGCTTATTTCTGATCTGATGAAGGGCTACCTTTGAAAGCTAATGTATTAAGTTAATCCAATAAAAATAGTATCATCTTATTTTCTTTTCTATGTTTCATTTTAATTTCTATTGATTACCTTTAAAAGTGGATTAACATGGCTACCACTTCTCTCTACTGAAAAATATCACCAAAACAGGAAACATAGGGTATAGTGAGTTTGCAGTAGAGACCATAGTAGACTAGGTGTCTTTAAAGAAGAAGCAGACAAAAGATTGCAAATTAACACTGCCAACTGCTGAGCAAGATGTAACTAGGAACAACAAACTAGTTTGAAATGTCTATATTTGAATGCCAGAAGCCTAAGAATTAAGAAGGGAGAGTTAAAATATATTGCACTAAATGAAAAATTAGATACAGTAGTCATCTCTGAGAGCTGGTGGGAGGATAACCAGTGGGACACTGTCATACCGGGGTTCAATTATATTGTAGTGATAGGGTGGATCGAATTGGTGGAGGGGTAGCATTGTATGTTATGGAGGGCCTTGAGTCAAATAGATTGAAAATTCTGCAGGTAGCAAAACACATCTTGGGATCCCTATGGATTGAAATTCCATGGGTAAAGGGGAAAAGTATAGTGATAGGAGTGTGTACCATCCACATGGCTAGGATGAACAGACAGATGTAGAAATGTTAAAAGGAAATTAGGGAGGCTAACAAACTGGGGAACACAATAATAATGGGTGATTTCAATTACTCCAGTATTGACTGGGTAAAAACATCATGGCATGCTAGGGAGGTAAAATTCCGTGACAAAATCAAGGACTGCTTTGTGGAGCAGCTGGTACAGGGGCCAACAAGAAAAGGAAAATTTCTAGACTTAGTCCTTAGTGGAGCACGTGATCTGGTGCAGGAGGTAACGGTGATGCCGGTAATTGGGAAACAAAACGGGAGCTGGGCAGACTTCTATGGTCTACGCCCTGATCGTGACGGAATAGATAGGGATGGGCTGGAGTGTAAATTTTAAGGGGCTTCGACGTTAGCTTCTGAACTTAGTACAAGAACAGTACTGGGCAGACTTCTACGGTCTGTGCCCTGAGAAAGGCAAGGACGAATCAAACTCGGGTATACATATAAAGTATCACATACCATGTAAAATGAGTTTATCTTGTTGGGCATACTGGATGGACCATACAGGTCTTTATCTGCCATCATTTACTATGCTACTATGGTGCTGGGGCTGCTTGATAACAGTGTAGCCTGAAAGATCTTCAGAGTGTGGGGCGCACCCCCTCAGTGGATCTTTTTGCCACTCAGTCTAATCACACAAGATCCCTCAGTTCTGTTCTAGGCTTCAGGCCCATGACAGACTAGTATCAGATGCCTTTCTCCTTCATTGGGGGGCAGGCTTTCTGTATGTGTATCTTCCGATACCTCTAGTGGGAAATACTTTGTTGAAATTCAAGCATTACCACAGAACCATCATTCTGATCGCACTCTACTGGTCACGACAGATTTGGTTCCCTCTTTTTCTGGAATTGTCCTCCGAAGAACCATGAAGATTGGAGTGCTTTCTGACCCTCATCACACAGAATGAGGGGTCGCTTCTACATCCCAACCTCCAGTCTCTGGCTCTCATGGCCTGGATGTTGAGAGCCTAGCATTCGCTTCCTTGTGTCTTTTGGAGGGTGTCTCCTGAGTTCTGCTGGCTTCCAGGAAAGATTCCACTAAGTGTTCTTCTTTTAAATGGAGGAGGTTTGTCATCTGGTGTGACAGCAAGGCCATAGATCCCTTTTCTTGTCCTACACAGACTCTGCTTGAATACCTTCCACACTTATCAGAGTCTGGTCTCAAGACCAGCTCTGTAAGGGTTCACCTTAGTGCAATTAGTGCTTATCAGCGTGTAGAAGGTAATCATATCTCTGGACAGCCTTTAGTTCACTTCATGAGAGGTTTGCTTTTGCCAACCCCCCTGTTAAACCTCCACCTGTTCATGGGATCTCAACATCGTTCTCACCCAGCTGATGAAAGCTCTTTTTGAGCCACTGAATTCCTGCCATCTGAAGTACTTGACTGGAATGTCATTTTATTTATGGCTGTTAAATCAGCTGATAGGGTCCGTGAGCTTCATGCCTTAGTAGTGGATGCACCTTATACTAAGTTTCATCACAATAGTCCTCCGCACACACCCTATGCTCCTGCAGAAGGTGGTGTCTGGGTTCCATCTGAAGCAGTCGATTGTCTTGCCAACATTGTTTCCCTGACCTCATGCCCACTCTGGCGAAAGCAGCGTGTACCCATTGTACTGCAAGAGAGTATTGGCCTTTACATGGAGCAGACTAAGTCCTTCAGACAGTTCGCCCACTTGTTTTTCTTTTGTTCCCAACAGGAGGGAGTTGCCATTGGTAAACACACCATTTTCAATTGGCTAGCAGATTGCATTTCCTTTGCTTATGCCCATCCTGGACTGACTTTGGAGGGTCATGTCACGGCTCACAGTGTCAGAGCCATGATTGTGTCAGTGGCTCACTTAGCCTCCATTGAAGAGATTTGCAAGGCTGCGACATGGTCTTCAGTCCACACATTCACAGCTCACTACTGCCTTGAGCAGAATACCCAATGCGACAGTTGGTTTGGGCAGTCAGTGTTGCAGAATCTGTTTGAGCTCTAGAATCCAACTCTACCCTCCTAGGCCTGTTTTATTCTGTTGCAGGCTGCACCCTCATCTATTGTATTTTATTTTAGGTTAATATTTATGTCCTTGCCTTTGTGAGGTCCAGTTGACCAGTGTTTGTTGCTTTGTATGAGCTTGGATGCTAGAGATTCCCCACTTGTGAGAATTATGAGCTTGCTTGTTGTCGGAGAAAGCGAAGATACTTACCTGTAGCAGGTATTCTCCGAGGACAACAGGCTTCACATTCTCACAATCCCATCCACCTCCCCTTGGAGTTGTTTCTTTTCAATTTGTTTCTTTATGATGTTATTGTATTAAACTGAAGAGATGCGGAGGAGCTTAGATTTAAGGCTACAAAATGCATGGTCATGCATTTGTTTTTGTTATATTTGTACCCCGCGCTTTCCCACTCATGGCAGGCTCAATGCGGCTTACATATTGTATACAGGTACTTATTTGTACCTGGGGCAATGGGGGGTTAAGTGAATTGCCCAGAGTCACAAGGAGCTGCCTGTGCCTGAAGTGGGAATCAAACTTAGTTCCTCAGTTCCCCAGGACCAAAGTCCACCACCCTAACCACTAGGCCACTCCATTTGGGCTGCAAAAACCTGAGGTAACGGTTTAGTTTAGGGGGTGAAGACCATTGGCGCACGAAAGATGAGTGGGACTTGGATGTGATCTTATGTGATGATCTTAAGGTGGCCAAACAGGTAGAAAATGCGACAAGAAGGATGCTTGGATGCATAGGGAGAGGTATGGCTAGTATGAAAAAGGTGATTATACCCCTGTTTAAGACTCTCGTGAGATCTCATTTAGAATATTGTGTACAGTTCTGGTGACAGCACCTTCAAAAAGATATAAATAGGATGGCGTTGGTCCAGAGGGTGTCTACTAAAATGGTCAGTGGTCTTCGTCATAAAGTGTATGGGGATAGACTAAGATTTCAATATGAATACTTTGAAAGAAAGGGCAGGAGAGGGGAGATATGATAGGTTTAAATACCTGCGTGGCATAAATGCACAAGATTTGAGTCTCAATTGAAAGGAAGTTCTGAAACAAGGGGACATAGGATGAAGGTGAAAGGGGAGATAGACTCAGAAGTAACCTGAGGAAATGATTCTTCACAGAAAGGGTGGCAAATTTGTGGAATGGCCTCCTGATGGAAGTATTGGAGATGAAAACAGTATCTGAATTAATGTGATCTTGGGACAAGTACATAGGATCTCTAAGTGAGTAGGGAGAGTAGATGGCAATGATGGACAGACTGGATAGGCCATATGGTTTTCATGTGTCTATTTTTCTAGGTTTCTTAAACGATGGCAGTGTAAAATTTCATAATGGAGATGAGAGACTGGAGAAAATTGGAGTGCAGGGGAAAGGCATATGATAGGGAAGAGGCTTGGAAAGCAGGTGAAAAATGGGATTAAGCATGGCAGAGATATGCAGAGCTGTTTCAGGAGAATTCGAGAAAGTTGTAATGAAGAAGAAAGGTGAATTCCTTTGATGCAGTTTTGCAGAAAAACAGGGATTGGATTGAGCACCCTGCTCCTTTGTGGCTAAAAAGTCTTCCAAAGCTAATTTTTAAAGATTTTTGTCAAGCATTGGCAGTTGTGTGACAAGCTATTAATGAGAAGGGTGATGCCGTATTATTTCATTCAATTTTTGTTTTGTGAACTACCATTAGACGTTTTGAAGTATATTGTATGGAGGATTTTTTTTTTACCAATGTTTAAAACTGTCACTATTAGCCATGTATACTGGCAACTTTTGTCTGGCTGAGATCTTTTTTTCTCCAAATTTTTTATAAGATACATTTAAATACACTATGGTGGTCATGTAGCACAAATTGGAGTATTTTGAGGGGCCTTTCTGTATCTAGTACTGCAATATAAATAGTTTGCCTATCAAGATAGCTTTCTAGACAAATAGTCTGGCCTTTTTTTTCCCTTCAACCCCTAGTTCTACTCTGTTAAATATCATCCCTGATGGATGAATCCAGATATATGACTCAAGTACCTACTGATTGCCTCTCAATGTTATTTTTGGGACAGTTCCACCATGCATGAATCAGTGTTCTTCTGTCAAATATATTTATAAATATGTTTTGCATTTTAAACACAACTCTGTTTTGAACACATACCACCTGCTGTGCTTGCACCTGGAAGAAATATGTTCTGTGGAATATTTATTCTTCTGCAGATCTGCTCCCACAACTATACTCTGCAACCGTTCTATACTGTAGACCATGATAATGGCTTCCATGGATACTCTTGTATCCTTGCTCAACTTTATATTTAACCCGCTTCTATCCTCCAGCCTTGTATGTTCAAGTATCATGTTATGCAATTTGAATATTGATGTAGAATTTGATTTAGACAGATTTAGTTTGAACCCTGAAAAAGTCTGGAACATTCTAAAGGTTTCCATTAATATTGGGATAGACATCTTAAGCTCTGTTGTGTGTACCAGCAAGTCACCTACAAAGGCCTCTAGCTTGAAATAAAGTTGCTAGTCATACTCCTTGGATCTCTGTCCATCTGTTGTACCCGTAATAAAGGTTCATGTTTAGAATGAACAGTATAGGGAATAAGGGGCAAACGTGTCTCGTCCCAGGCTGCACCAGGAACGGATCTGATGTTTGTCCGTTTACCATTTCTTGGAAAGCTCCCTTAATCCTTATTTGGCTAATCTCCTTTAATCTATATTTGTCTTAAGGTTTCAAAAAAGCAGTCCCAGTTTACTCTATCAAAAGCCTTTTATCTATCAAATCTGATCAACATATAGAGGCCAGACATTTCTCCTGAACTTATTTCAGTGATATTAACCATTCAAAAATGTGAGAAAAAGTTAATCTATTTCTCTCAAAGCCCAGCTGGTACCACTTCTCTTTCCTTATTTATAGGGAGGATCGTTCCAACCACTGACCCTCCTTTTGCAGAGTTAATTTTTTTTTTTTTTTTTTTTAACAATTTCATAGCTTTGCGACTGACACAGTTTCCTCCTTCCCTCTCCTACTCTTCCTCTCATCTACTTCTAATTTCCCCCATTCCCACAGCATTAACTCACTCACTTGCACCTTATATACATGTCACAGTCTGTGATTCTTATCCTCCACTAGTTCCATTATCTCACCTTACACGAAATGTCTTCCAGGAGCCTCAACTATGAGATATACAGACCAGATACTGAAAGTGATCAGAGAAGAGAGCAAAGCTTCAAACACTGATGATGTAATTCACCTGGGGACAAATGACCTGACAAACAATAGCAAGTTTACAGCACAGAGAACGTTCCAGAAGCTTGGGGAGGGACTGAAATCTTTGGTTTGGACTGTGACTTTTTCTGGCGTAATTCCTACACGGGGGAAGGGAGAGGAAAGACTACGCAAAACAGTGGAATTCAATAAGTGGCTTGAGTGTTGGTGTAAAGAAGGTGGTTTTAGATGTATAGGAGCATGGGGTAATACGTGGAAAAATAACAGGCTGTACTGTAATGATGGGCTACATCTTTCTGTGACCTCTTGCACAAATGGAAAAGTTAGACAAGGATCTGATAGAAGATATTCAAAAGATTGGTATGAAAGGGGAGGTGCTACTGTTCGGCGATTTTCAATTTGTCTGACGTGGGTTGAAATGTCCCGTCTGCAGAATCGGAAAGAAGTAGGGAGATTGTGGATGCTTGTCAAAGTGCCTTGCTCAGACAAATGGTGAGGGAACCCACGAGGGAAGGGTCAATGCTGGATCTAGTGCTCACGAATGGAGGAAGTGTTTCCAATATCCGGGAGGGTGCCCACCTACGTAATATTGATCATCACACCATATGGTTTGATATAAGGGCGAAGGCGGAGTGTGGATGTACAAAACTCAAAGTACTGGATTTCAGATGTACTGATTTTGATAAAATGGGGAAACACCTGAAGAAGGAGCTGTTGGCGTGGGAAGGCGTAGGAGATGTGGAAAAACAGTGGTCCAAGCTAAGGGTTGCTATAAATATGGCGACTGATCTTTATGCGAGGAAAGTAAACAAAAACAAGAGAAGCAGGAAGCCTCTATGGTTCTCCAAACAAGGAGCTGAAAAAATAAGAGCAAAAGTGGCTTTGTTCAAGAAAAACAAAAGAACGCAACAAGAGGATCACGGAAAAGATTATCGGATTAAACTCAAAGAAGTGAAGAGGGAAATACGGCTAGCGAAAGCACGAGTGGAAGAAAAAATGGCTAAAGATGTAAAGAGAGGTGACAAGACCTTTTTCAGATATATTGGAGAAAGGAGAAAAGATAGCAATGGAATTGCGAGACTGAAAGATAATGAGAGTGGCTATGTGGAGAAGGACCATGGTCGGCTGCCGAGGGGACATCTGGGAATGGAGTGGATACTTTGCTGTTTACGGAAGAGAGTTTATAAATAGCTTGAGAATCTTAAGGTGGACAAAGCTATGGGGCCGGATGGGATACATCCCAGGATACTGAGGGAGCTCAGAGAGGTCTTGGTGGGACCTCTTAAAGATTTATTTAATAGATCTTTAGAGACAAGAGGGGTTCTGCGAGATTGGAGATGAGCAGATGTGGTCCCTCTTCACAAAAGTGGAGACAGGGAAGAAGTGGGAAACTACAGACCGGTAAGTCTCACGTCGGTGGTAGGAAAAATAATGGAGTCGCTGCTGAAAGGATAGCTAACTTTCTAGAAGCCAACTAGTTACAGGACCCAAGGCAACATGACTTTACCAAAGGAAAATCCTGCCAAACGAATCTTATTGACTTCTTTGACTGGGTGACCAAAAAGAACTGGATGAAGGACATGCGCTAGATGTAATCTACTTGGATTTCAGCAAAGCCTTTGATACGGTCCCCCACAGAAGACTCGTGAATAAGCTGAAAGGATAGCTAACTTTCTAGAAGCCAACTGGTTACAGGACCCGAGGAAACATATATATACTTACACACCTAACTCCTTTCTTTTTCCCCTTACTTAATCTTTGTACATCACTAATTGTATCTGGTATCCTAGAATGACAGTGCCATAACAGGACTCTGTAAGCCACGTTGAGCCTGCAAATAGGTGGGAAAATGTGGAATACAATAAAATAAATAATTTTACCAAAGGAAAATTCTGCCAAACGAATCTTATTGACTTCTTTGACTGGGTGACCAAAGAACTGGATGAAGGGCATGCGCTAGATGTAATCTACTTGGATTTCAGCAAAGCCTTTGATACGGTCCCCCACAGAAGACTCGTGAATAAGCTGAAAGGATTGAACTTAGGACCGAAAGTGGTGAATCGGATAGGAAACTGGTTGACAGGTGGCAGAGGGAGGTGGTAAATGGAATTTGTTCGGAAGCTGAGCAGTGGAGTTCCTCAGCGGTCAGTGCTGGGGCCTATTCTGTGTAATATATTTGTGGGAGATTGCTGAAGGGTTGGAAGGAAAGGTTTGCCTTTTTGTGGATGACACGAAAATAGTCAATAGAGTGGATACCCTGGAGGGAGTAGAAACAATGAGAAAGGATCTCCAAACACTAGAAGAATGGTCGAGGGTCTAGCAGTTAAAAAATTTAATGCTAAGAGTGAGGCACTTGGGGTGTAGAAACCCAAAAGAGAGATACCAGATAGGAGGGGAGAGATTAGTAAGCTTGACTCAGGAGAGAGACCTTGGGGTGTTGGTGTTTGAGGATCTAAAGGTGAAGATAGAATGTGACAAGCCGACGGCTGTGGCCTAAAGAATGCTAGTCTGCGTGTAGAGGGGTATAACCTACAGTTCGGTGTTGATACCTTTCTACAAGTCGTTAGTGAGGCCTCACTTGGAGTATTGTGTTCAGTTTTGAAGGCTGTATCTTGCTAAAGATGTAAAAAGACTGGAAGCAGTGCAAAGAAAAGCTACAAAAATGGTATGGGATTTGCGTTGCAAACCGTATGAGGAGAGACTTGCTGACCTGAAAATGTATACCTTGGAGGAAAGGAGAAATGGGACTTTCAAATATTTGAAAGGTATTAATCCGCAAACGAACCTTTTCTGGAGACGGGAAGGTGGTAGAACTAGAGGACATGAATTGAGGTTGAAGAGGGGCAGACTCTGGAGTTATGTCAGGAAGTATTTTTTCAAGGAGAGGGTGGTGTCTATGTGGAATGCCCTCCCACGGGAGGTGGTGGTGGAGATGAAAACGGTAATGGAATTTCCAACATGCTTGGGATAAACACAAAGGAATCCTTTTTAGAAGGAATGGATCCATGGAAATTTAGCAGAGATTAGGTGGCGACGGCGGTAATTGGGAAGCAAAACTGGTCCTGGGCAGGCTTCTACGGTCTGTTCCCTACTCG
Organism: Microcaecilia unicolor; assembly: GCF_901765095.1. NCBI lineage: Eukaryota > Metazoa > Chordata > Amphibia > Gymnophiona > Siphonopidae > Microcaecilia > Microcaecilia unicolor. Next base: position 17,983,125 of record NC_044032.1, on the reverse strand, counting down.
TGACTGAATAGCTATGGATGGGCTGGAGTGTAAATTTTAAGGGGCTTTGATGTTAGCTTCAGAACTTTGTACAAGAAGAGTGCTGGGTAGACTTCTATGGCGTGTGCCCTGAGAATGGCAAGGACAAATCAAACTCTGGTATTATCACATACCATGTAAAATCGAGTTTCTTGTTGAACAGACCGGATGGACCATACAGGTCTTTATCTGCCGTCATTTACTATATATGTGCCAATTTCATGTTAATGCTGTTCTTTTTGCCAAATATTACCATGAGGGGGAAAAGTATATATTCAGGCTGTAGGTGAGGAATCTGCGTTTTAGAAAGAAATTATAAATTTTGTAAGATAGCGGTTTTGTGTGATTATAGAACCTGTGATTTGATTAACCTGTTACCATGGCAATTTCCACATTATATTATGCTGCAGAATGGGAATCTTTGTTTTAATCTCTGTAATAGAACATATTGCTATGTCCTAAAGTGTGAGGTGCAGCATCTATTCATTCCATTTTGTGAAAAGTAAAATTAGTTGTTCAGTTTGTTTGAAGAAATAATGAGAGCAGTTGACCTAGGTTTGCATGCCAGATTATCATAAGCCTCTATTTTTGTAGCAGTACTGAAAGTGTGTGATTTGTAGAGTAATATTGTACATTATAAGTATTGAAATTGTATGTATAATAGGTAGAACATATATATAGAAAATACAATTACTATGAAAAACTGTACAGTATAAACTCTATGTAGATTAGAATGCATGTATACGTTTATTTTTAATTTATTGAAAGTATTTTTCAAAAGTTAAGTAGGAATTTTAATGTCATTTGGATTAGCACGAATATAACATGATTACATACATAACCGACATGGATACACAAAGAAGCCCATTTCTTAGATGTTATACTGTTTATAATAGGGATATGTGATGATTTATTTATTTTAGTTTCTTATGCCTGCAAGTTCGAAAGCTATCGAAGTGGTGTACATTCAAGTACAGTAGGTATTTTTCTTTCTCTGGAGTGCTCACAATCTAGGTTTGAACCGAAGGCATTGGGGGTTAAATGACTTGCCCAGGATCACAAGAAGCTGCAGAGGGATTAATGTGAGACTACAATAAATCAATAAACCATGAACTTAAGTAACAATTCATTTAGATATGTCTGCGTTTGTGTACATGCTCAGCAATAAGAAAACATAGTAAAGGTAGACTTGCAGTTAAATATGTAATCTCAGTGGGATAGATATTCAGCCCACGGTGGTCAGCGTTTTTTTTAAATGCCAACAGCCTTGAGCAGAAATAGCCCCATATATTCAATGCTGAGCCATGTCTGGGCACCTGCACTGAATACCTGGGCGTAAATGACACGGCAGTGGCCATCAGAACTTATGCGGGTCCCGATATTCACTCTTGGCCCATATAAGACAGATATGCAGGCCTCAGCTGAAAATTGTCCAGGACCCACATAACAAAAATTGGCTAGTTTCCCTCCGATCCCACATCAACCTCCCTCCCCCCTGACAAGATCAATAGCCTCTCCTGATGAGACAAGATAAACCCACCCCCCAAAGGTGTATACCATCTTTCATCCACTACTCCCACTTCTAACTCAGGATAGGCTGACCCTGGTGGCCCAGTGGGGCAAGAATGAACCCAACTCGCTCCTGCCCCTAGTTGCTGCCTTTACAAAATAGCTGCTGCAACCTCTCACAGTACTGTGGGGATGGGAGGGGTATGAACCTAAGGAGGGTGGGAAGATCTTCTGTCATGAGGGGGGGGGGGGGGGGGGTTGGGAGGGGGCTATAACCTTGTTGGGGTGGGAGGAGTTGGAGGGAAACTAACCAATTTTTGATATGCAGGTCCCAAGTGCCTCCCACTCAACACCTACAGTAGTAACCCCTTGCCAAACTCATCTTCTTCCCTCTGACCACCTCTGTCCCTGGCCCAACCTGCTCAACCAAGAACCACATTTTGGAGGTTGCAACTCCTACTGCCAGGCAGTGCCATATTTACTCCCCAAATACATACCCTCCCCTTTACTATCCTCTGCACACCACACACTCCTCTCTCACACAACCTCTCAATCTAATCCCTTTGTATAGTGAAACATCTACAACCCAACCAATGTTTCTTCTAAGGACTTCTTTGTCTCTCACGTAGATTGGAAAGAGTTCTATGAGCCATACTCTGCATGCTTTCCTTAATTGTTTGCTTGTAGTTTATAGCTATTCTGAATTTTACTCAGGTTCTGAATGTTTAGCACAGCTTAAAAGGTAACACTGCTCCCCCTGTATGAGCACCATTCTCTAAAGAAAAAAAAAAGACAGTAGGAGCACTTTTGGATGCAACTGGCAAGAACTCCTTTACTTCTTGAGTGAGGAGTAAGACTATTGATTACTGCAGTGAGCTGAGATCCTGGGGAACTGGATTTGATTCCCACTGTAGTTCCTTGTGACCTTGGCAAGTCACTTAACCCTTGATTGGCCCAGGTACAAAAAACACCATTGATTTTGAACCTATTAGGGACAAAGTACCTAAATATAGTGTGTACAGTGCTGTGTACGTCTAGTAGTGCTATAGAAATAAGTAGTAATATCTACCAGCTGCCTGCTCCAGTAGCTCTTTACTTGATAGTATTAACACACTGTATACACTCCAGGAAATTAAGTACCAAACAAAAAGAATTACAATAATGCTCAGCAAAATAATACCCAAAACTATTACGAAGTATCCAATCAAAATATACTCATATCACTTGCGTAGATACACTAATTCTTTAACCCACAAAAGACTCTTTATATTCATCCAATCACATTTCATTCATTCTCTTTTCTTTTGAATGACCTCAGCCATGTTCGTTGCCAACAAACAATTGTTTTTTATGGCAACGTTGTCAACATCATAACATCTTTATAGGTCAACTGTATTGACTACTGTTTTAATTATTTTTTTAGAAAGCATCTACTCAGACAAGCAGGTACCTTTTATCTTTCACAGGTATCTGCATATCTGTAAAATCAGTATAGGCCTGGCCCTTGCACAAGGGGCAAGTGAGTGACCAGCAGGTATGCAGCAGATGATATACTGATCTGGAATGACTTCAGCCAGAGAAGCTTTCTCATGTGGTATTCAAATTTGTTGCCAGTAATTCTTATACATTGCCTGAGAAACAGAAAAGCATTATGAACAGAAAAATTTTAGAGAATTAGGGAAATTCAGTATTGGGTAAATTCTAGGGGATACCCATTCATGTGAAATACCTAATCCAGGAAAGGGTACTTATTATTATGAAAAAGAAATAAGCAGTTTGTGTAGAGACTTCAACTATTGTTGTGTGTAAATAAATGTGATCTGTTTGAGAGCATATACAGAGAAATAGAAACAAGATATAGATATTATATGGGCATAACACTGTTTGTTGTTGTTGTGTAGACAGACAAAAAGCATTATAACTCAAAAAGCTTTAGGTGGACTAGAAGGCCACACATAAATAGAGCACAGAGGATAGCAGATAAATTACCACATTCAAACTTTTCAAAATTCCTTTGGACCTTCTACGACTTTTCTGTGCACCCACTCGACTTGCGATATTCTTTCTTAAGGGTCTGTCATGCGAATGTCTACTTATATGCACTTATAGAAAGCACATCCAATGATACATGAACAGCTAGACCATTTTACATTGCAAACATCTCTGAAACCTATCATATTTGAAAATATCATTTCCTTATAACCTTTATAATTTTCCCAAAAACGTTTTTTTTCAGCATATTCTCGACGGCGGACTAATGCAAGGGTCCTTCCCTTAACGCCGATGAGATTTATGTTTCCCTATTTCTAGATTTTCAGTCTGCCTCCTTCGGCAGCACGTTCTGATACACAAATAGCCTTTCCCTGGCTGCGGTCCCTAATTACCACTTTAAGCTGGGTCACGCAGGAGCCAATTTCCAATTACTGGAGACTGACCCCACCCTTTGTGCAGGTTCCGGACTTCTTATAGTCTGTGTTGGCTGCTCTTTCCCCCAACAGTAATAAAGGGAGTATGAAATGCCATCTTAACCTGTACCAAGGTATATTTTTAGGGTTCTAGGCACTGAACAGAAAGATTGACTGACTGGTTTCCACCTCTAATAATTTACCTATTAGTTTGGGTAACTTACTGTCCTTGTGCACAGCAGTGGGTTTCTTTTAGGGTCCCTTTTTAAATCTGTCACCTTTAAACCTGGGCATCTTTAAACTTGGGCACCGAACGGAACACTTACTTTGTATTCAAGGTTTCTTGTTTCTGGGAAGGTTGCCAATTCTAGCTTGCTTACCAATTCAGCTCTGCTGAAGCAGCATATCAGCACTGCCATTTCTGCATTACAAATTGTATTTTTAATTAGACAGTGTCCCATCAAGGAAGAAAAAGAGAGGGGTGTTGCGAGTCACCTTCTCTTTGTATACTTACTGTCCCACCCCTTTGTGAATATATAGAATTCATTGTCTAGGTGCCTCTATATGGGGTACTCTCCAAATTGTCCCCCAGATTAATTTTTTATTGTGAATACGAACAAGTGTTTTTTTTGGGGTTTGCCCTCATTCGGGTACTATAATTTTAGCTGACCATTACGTTATTTTTTTTAATAGGTTTTTTATGTTAACCGGTCTAGAGTTGGCCGAGGGGTTTTATACTGGTCGAGGTGACCAAGAGTTCCAGTTTAATACTGAGGGATATTTTTGTATTCCAGTCTAAATTGACTGAGGGTTATTCCGGTTCTAGGTGTGAAACCGAGGGTTCTTTTTTCCAGTCTAGAGTGACCGAGAGTTTGTCCAGTCCAGAGGGACTGAGGGTCCATTCCAGAGTAACTGAGGGTCTTTTTTTGTCTGATCTACTGACCGAGGTTGAGGGTTTTTTTTTCTTCCGGTTCAAGGTGAACCGTGTTTTTTTTGTAATACAGGTAACCTTTAGCGATCCTGTCTTAAGTCTTGTAATGTATCATAGTAGCATAGTAGATGACGGCAGAAAAAGACCTGCACGGTCCATCCAGTCTGCCCAACAAGACAACTCATGTGTGCTACTTTTTGTGTATACCCTACTTTGGTTTGTACCTATGCTCTTCAGGGCACAGACCGTATAAGTCTGCCCAGCACTATCCCCGCCTCCCAACCACCAGCCCTGCCTCCCAACCACCGGCTCTGGGACAGACCGTATAAGTCTGCCCAGCACTATCCCCGCCTCCCACCACCGGCTCTGGCACAGACCGTATAAGTCTGCCCAGCACTATCCCTGTCTCCCACCACCGGCTCTGGCACAGACCGTATAAGTCTGCCCAGCACTATCCCTGTCTCCCACCACCGGCTCTGGCACAGACCGTATAAGTCTGCCCCGCACTATCCCCGCCTCCCAACCTCCAGCCCCGCCTCCCACTACCGGCTCTGCTATGCAATCTCGGTTAGGATTCCTTCCTTCTGAACAGGATTCCTTTGTTTATCCCACACATGTTTGAATTCAGTTACCATTTTCATCTCCACCACCTCCCGCGGAAGGGCATTCCAAGCATCCACCACTCTCTCCGTGAAGAAATACTTCCTGACATTTTTCTTGTCTGCCCCCCTTCAATCTCATTTCATGTCCTCTCGTTCTACCGCCTTCGTATCTCCGGAAAAGGTTCGTTTGCGGATTAATACCTTTCAAATATTTGAACGTCTGTATCATGTCACCCCTGTTTCTCCTTTCCTCCAGGGTATACATGTTCAGGTCAGCAAGTCTCTCCTCATACGTCTTGTTACGCAAATCCCATACCATTCTTGTAGCTTTTCTTTGCACCGCTTCGATTCTTTTTACATACTTAGCAAGATACGGCCTCCAAAACTGAACACAGTACTCCAGATGGGGCTTCACCAATGACTTATACAGGGGCATCAACACTCCCTTTCTTCTGCTGGTCACACCTCTCTCTATACAGCCCAACAACCTTCTAGATACAGCCACCACCTTGTCACACTGTTTCGTCGCCTTCAAATCCTCAGATACTATCACCCCAAGATCCCTCTCCCCGTCAGTCAGGGTTCTCCAATGAACTTCTAACCCAGCCCTCTAAACCAGTGAATTCCCAGTTATTCCTCATCCCTTCGGGCAATGCTTGTGCAATGGTTGCATGTTGGGTCACTTCCTTCTCTTTTGCCAGCCTGAACCCTACTGTTCATATTAACCATGAGATGGTATGGAGGCTTCTGCAGTTCAAGTGAACAGCTGAGTCTAGTCAAGAAGAGGAAGCAGCTGCAAAGATGCCAAGGGTGGCCCATCCCAGTGCTGGAGTTTGAAGACCAAAGAGTGAGATTTTTCTTGCGGACCCTAGGCATGTCTAAAACTAGTTCTGGCATATGCACATTCCAAAAACTGATATATTCCAATCAGTAGATAGAAAATAAAATTCTTTTTCTATCTTTTCTTGTTCAGTCATTTTATTTTTCTTATTATGTTGGTCCTAGTCTCTGGTTTCTTCTTTCTTCTCTTAACTGTCTTGCCAGAGTTTCCTTGTCCATTTGGCATGTTTCTCTCCTTGTCCACTATACATTTTATCTCTGCATCCCTATCTATCTGACCAAGCATCACCCCAGTGTTCCCCCCCCCCCCCCCATTTTGAGCATCTCCCATTTCTGTGTCCTTATTCCCCCTCCCCTCACGTGCCAGCATCTCTCTCTCCTCTCTTTTTCTTCCCTCTCTCTGCCCCAACCCCCAGGGGCAAGTGTTTCTCTCCCCTCGCTCCTGTTCTATCTCCCCTTTGTAGGACCAGGACCTCTCCTCTTTCTTCTTTCCCCATAGGTCCTGGCACCTCTCTTTCCTTGTCCTCCCCCTTAAAGTCCTGTCCTGCACCTCCCTTTCTGTGCCCTCTTTCTTCCTCACCCCCTCATGGTATCTCTCTTCCCTACCTATCCAGCACCTCTCTGACTCTTGTCCCCCCCCCCCCCCGATGCAGGTACCTCTCACTCCTGCCCCCCCCCCCCCCAAAAGCAGGCACCTCTCCTTGCCCTGGTGGTTTAGGTTACTGTTGAGTAGCAGCAATCCTCAGCTGCTGCTGCCCATGCCAGCTCCATAGTTTAAAATGGTGGCTGCATCCTCTTATAGTAGTTTCGTGAGAGTTTGCGGCTACAATTTTTTAACCGTGAAGCCAGTGATTAAGGGATCGCTGCTGCCTGACCAAACATCAAAGTTGCTTCCTCTAAGTGCGTGAGAAGAGAGGTGGCTTTGCAACGTGTGAACTGGAGTCGGGGGCCCAATTCATGTGACTATCCAGCTTATAATTGAAAAAGAAAAACGCCTATATTGCGACCCAAATCGGGAGATAGACGTTTATCTCACAAAAACGAATAAAGCGGTATAATCGAAAGCCGAATTTGGACGTTTTCAACTGCACTCCGTCGCGGATGCGGACAAAGTTGATGGGGGCGTGTCAAAGGCGTGGTGAAGGCGGAACTGGGGCGTGGTTATCGGCCGATCAGAGATAGGCGCCTTTCGCCGATAATGGAAAAAAAAATGCTTTTTTAGCGAGAATTTAGGGCACTTTTCCTGGACCCTGTTTTTCCACGAATAGGGCCCCAAAAAGTGCCCTAAATGACCAGATGACCACTGGAGGGAGTCGGGGATGACCTCCCCTGACTCCCCCAGTGGTCACAAACCCCCTCCCACCACAAAAATATGCCGTTTCACAACTTTTTATGTTCACCCTCAAATGTCATATCCACCTCCCTGGCAGCAGTATGTAGGTCACTGGAGCAGTTATTAGGGGGTGCAGTGGACGTCAGGCAGGTAGACCCAGGCCCATCCCCCCCACCTGTTACATTTGTGCTGGTAAATGGGAGCCCTCCACACTGTCCCCCAAACCCACTGTACCCACATGTAGGTGCCCCCCTTCAATCCTTAGGGCTATAGTAATGGTGTAGACTTGTGGGTGGTGGGTTTTGAGGGGGATTTGGGGGCTCAACACCCAAGGGAAGGGTGCTATGCACCTGGGAGCTCTTTTACCTTTTTTTTTTTTTTTTTTTGTAAAAGTGCCCCCTAGGGTGCCCGGTTGGTGTCCTGGCATGTGCACTACAACTCCTGGCCCCTCCCACGAACAAATGCCTTGGATTTATTCGTTTTTGAGCTGGGCGCTTTCATTTTCCATTATCACTGAAAAACAAAAACGCCCAGCTCACAAATTGTCGAATAAAACATGGACGTCTAATTTTTTCGAAAATACGGTTCGGTCCGCCCCTTCACGGACCCGTTCTCGGAGATAAACGCCCATGGAGATAGACGTTTTTGTTCAATTATGCCCCTCCACGTGTGCCACTTGCTCATTTTCTGCTTCTTTCATAATTTGTAGAACTGCACATATCTCACAATATATGCCTACCAAATTCAGAATTCTGTGCCTTTTAAAGTAGTAGTCTAATGATTTATCCACATAATTCTTTCATAAGGTTGTAAAACTGTGCTATAATTTTGATGAATAGTAAAATTTTTACTGAACCACATTTATGGTAAAACAAAATGGATACATGCTTTTAACATACTTTTACATTTTTAAAAAATATATTAACATTTAATGCAGAAAAACAAGCTGTGATGTTGTTAGCTGTGTACTGGTTTGTTCCATTGTGATAACATGAGCTAAGTGTTTTGAAACTCTAGAAAAGATCTAAGAAAATTCTTCCTTTAGTGTTAAATGGAAAGTGTTCCTAATCTTTGGAAAGATTTATGCTTTTTAAATCGATAATGGAGCATTTCTAGTTATTTTTCTTGTTATAATTGTAAACAATAAAACTAAATATATGGGACTAGAGTACTTTTGTTGTAATTCCTTTTCTTCCTTAGCCTTTGAAGACCCTGATAGTGCTGTGGATGACAGAGACAGTGATTACCGCAGTGAGACCAGCAATAGCATTCCACATCCTTACCACTCCACGTTCCAGCCCAATGCCTCTGTGCATCAGTTCCCTGTACAAGCCTGTGTGCAACAACAAGGTGACTCCCGGGATTCCTGCACTGACTCTATGCAGAGCTATGATTTAGATTTGCCAGAACAAAGAACCATGAGGTGGGTTTGTACTTGAAACTTATTTGTATTGTTTATGAAAACATTTTAAACTTGAAGGCATACTAAAAACAAAGGTGAACTAATGGTTTTTTGGTAGTTGTATTATCAATTTCTTGCACTTAAAATAACCAAAAAACAGCCAAACAATACAGGAAGGTGTCTATATTGCACAGTTCCAAATTTCTTATATGTAGACAGTGCAATTGTTATTGAAGGTGAGAGGAAAGGGAAAGAATGTTATATCTGTATGTTGCAAAAGTCAGTGCTGACTGAAAAATACTTTGAATATCCCATTTTAAAACACATTAGAAGCCTAGTTGGCCAACTTAGGATATACAGCCACACATTCATCAAAGTTTGAATGCCTCATGAAAGCATCACATCTCCCTTTTTTGATTACTATCACTTTTTACTTGCATGCTGGTATTGAAAAACTGACAAATTGTAAAAGTGATGTTGGAGTGAAACAGGTAGAGAAATGAAGGATAGATGATGATCAAAGTAGCTTTTAAAACACACTGTTGACTGCTGTCCCTTTGTATACTTTCTCTGTGACTATTTTTCAGGCTTCAGGCAATGTAGCACCAATTTTCGGTAGTGGGATGGGACTTCACAAGTACTACAGTTTAGTACATCCGATGGAAAATAACTTAGAAAAATAGTAGAAGAATATCTTATTTTAATATGGTTTAGTTAGTAGGCCCTGGAAGATATACTGAGCCAAATTGACAAATTAAAGAGTAGTATATCACCTGGACCGGATGACATACATTCAAGGGTACTGAAAGAACTCAAGCATGAAATTGCTGATCTGCTGTTAGTAATATGTAACCTGTCATTAAAATTGTCCATAGTACCTGAAGGTTAGAGGGTGGCCAATGTGAAGCCAATTTTTAAAAAGGGTTCTAGGGGTGATGTTGGAAATTATAGACTGGTAAGCCTGACGGTGCTGGCAAAATAGTGGAAACTATTGTAGACAAACATGGTTTAATGGGACTGAGTCAACATGGGTTCTGCCAAGGGAAGTCTTACCTCACCAGTTTGAAGGTGTGAATAAACATGTAGGTAAAGGTGAGCCAGTTGATGTAGTGTATCTAGATTTTTAGACAGCTTTTGATAAAGTTCCTCATGAGAGACTCCTGAGAAAATTAGAGTCATGGGATAGGAGGCAAGGTTCTGGTGTGGATTAGGAATTGGTTATTGGACAGAAAACAGAGGTAGGATTAAATGGTAATTTCTCTCAATGGAGGAATGTGGAGTGCCTCAGGGATCTGTACTGGGACCGGTACTGTTTAACGTATTTATAAATGATATTGAAATCGGAACGACGAGTGAGATGATCAAATTTGCAGATGATACAAAACTAGTCAAGGTTGTTAACACATGCAGACTGTGAAATATTGCAGGAAGACCTTGAGAAATTAGAAGACTGGGCTTCCAAATGGCAGATGAAATTTGATATGGACAAATGCAAGGTGATGCACATTGGAAAGAATAATCCGAATCATAGTTACCTGATGCTAGGGTCCACCTTGGGGGTCAGCGCTCAAGAAAAAAGGTCTGGGTGTCATCGTAGATAATAAGCTGAAATCTTCTGCTCAGTGTGTGGCGGTGGCCACAAAAGCAAACAGGATGCTAGGAATTATTAGGAAAGGGATGGTGAATAAGACCGAAAACACTATAATGCCTTTGTATTGCTCCATGGTGTGTCCGCACCATTAGTATTGCGTTCAGTTCTGGTCGCCATATCTCAAAAAAACATATAGTGGAATTAGAAAAGGTTCAAAGAAGAGCGACCAAAATGATAAATGGGATGGAACTCCTCTAGTATGAGGAAAGGCTAAAGAGGTTAGGGCTCTTCATCTTGGAAAAGAGACGGATGAGGGGAGATTTGATTGAGGTCTACAAAATCCTGAGTGTTATAGAATGAGTAGAAGTAAATCGATTTTTTAACTTGTTCCTAAAGTACAAAGACTTTTAAAACAAATAGGAAGAAATATTTTTTCACTCAACGTATAGTTATGCTCTTGAACTCTTTGCTGGAGGATGTGGTAACAGAGGTTAGCGTATCTGGTTTTAAAACAGGTTTGGACAAATTCCTGGAGGAAAAGTTCATAGTCTGCTATTGAGACAGAGATGGGAAGCAACTGCTTGCCCTGGGATTTGTAGTATGGAGTGTTGCCACAATTTGAGTTTCTGCCACGCACTTGTTACCTGGCTTGGCCACTGTTTGGAAAACAAGATACTGGGCTGGATGGACCGTTGGTGGTACTACTACTACTTATCATTTCTATAGTGCTACCAAACGTAAGTAGCGCTGTACAGTGGACATAGAGACAGTCCCTAATTGACAGAGTTTACAATCTAATTAGGACAGACAAACAGGACAAACTGGTCTGACCCAGTATGGCTGCTCTAATGTTATGTTAGTACAGTGCTTCCCAACTCAGGTTTCAAAGTACACCCAGCCAGTGAGGTTTTCAGTATATCAACTATGAATATGCATTTTGTAGATTTGCATACCAGGATGTAGTGGATGCAGATTTATTGTAGGTATCCTGTAAACCTGACTGGCTGGAATGCCCAGAAGTACTACCTTAATATGTTGCCAGTTGATAAGAATAATGTAGCCACTTGAGCAAATGTTCTAAAATAAAATGGATTCCTTTTAAGAGTTTCATAGCATTAGTATTTTCAGTTTTGGTGGAATTGTAATTTGGAACGTCCCAGAATAATAAAAGTGCTAAAGAATGTGCTATCTGCTCCTTGAATCTTGTTAGCTTGTTCTGGAAGACAGAAAGATTCCAAGGCAGTAGGACAGAGCAGATATGCTCTGCTGCATACTGATTGAAATAAAGAAGATGGTCAATACATACAGACCTATTAGTCTAATTTCAGTAGTGAGCAAAACTATAGACACAATACTAAACAAAAAATGCAGTACCTTGAAACAAGTAGATTACTGGACAGCAGAAATGATATCCTAAAAGAAGATCTTGACTGACTTGATATTTAATGAGGTAGGTTTTTAAATTAACTTTTGCATTGAATAAGCTTAACACAAATGGTTAGCAAGGATGGAGAACTGCTGCAGAAGAACAGAACTGCACACACTACGATACAGCACAGGAAACAGTGGAGAAAGGAGCCATAAATGTATACATAGTGACTCGGGGGAGCTTTTGACATCACCACCCCCTAGTCCTATTCCTACTCCGTTGGCAGGCCCTTCAAGAAGTTTTTTTTTGTTTTTTTTTGTTAAAGAGAAAATTTGTCCGGTCAAAACACTAACAGACGTAAGGGAATACAGTTATCAGTTCACAAGATCATATTGTCTGATCAGGGAGCAAGGGAGAGGCAGAGGCTGGGGACGTTCCTACCTCCCGCAGTGATGAGTGATGTCCCCATTATTAATATCTCACAGATTACCTTATCTGAAACAAGCCTTTAAGAACTTGAGTTTTTATCATTCATTCCGACCACCTGGTATGATCCTCTGCAGATCCAAATAGATCTTTTCTGGTTTAAAAGGAAACTCCAGATTATTGAATTTATTTCTGCAAATACCAGCAGTTCTAGTACTCATCTGTACTGAAAAATAATTCCGAATGGATGCCTGCTGGACTACCTGATGCATTGATAACCGCATTTAATAATAAGTGTGTACTGAGTGACATTAAAAAGCTAGAAGAAAGGAACAATCGTAAGGTCTCCCATAATCTGAGTCAAGCTGAGCACAGAGCTTTGATAGCCGTATCATGCAATTCCGATATTATGATCAAATCGGCAGGTAAGGGTGGTGGCATAGTAGTAGTTGATAGACTTACATACATTAATGAAATTGAGAAACAGATTTTTGATCAGCGATATGCTCAGCTTGAGGACTGACCCTACTGCCTGTTTTTAGTAAGACTTTGCGGAGCAGCTAATCACTGTTCCCGGTAAACCTCTGCCACCGGCAGTTCTCACTTAGAATAGCACTAAGCTTGGCTCTGTCAAGGGGTTACTTAGCTACAGCAGAACCAGCCGGGTTCTTTCTGCTGGCAATTTCCCAAGAAACACTTTGCCAATATGTGAAATATATTATTTATTATAAATAATTAAAAAAAATATAATACTCTGTGGAAACAAGCAAGCAAACACACAGTAAATACCATTAGATTACACAAAGCAAATATCTATCTATATCTATATACAGTTGACATGTATGTCTCTGTGAGGATATAGTTGAACGTAGAGTACTTGCCCGTAAATTTAGACGTGGTGTGTCGTAAATGTTTCAGGATCCCTCCCAACATGGCCACGGTGTCTTTTCTTTATAAAGTTCAATGTTTGAAGCATCCTGAACATCACTTCTGGTAGACATCACAAGTTAGTCATTTGCCTATCACTTGCGGTAAACGTCGCAAATTGTAAAAATCCCCAATTAATCATTCCTGATACAACTGCAATATAGGAGAATTACCCCTTTCCAAAATAGACAAAAGTATGTGTGAAATCTGAACATATCACATTCCTCAGAGTAATTTAAATATCCTGAAGAATGTATAAAATTTGCATTTCCTTAAAGGTGTCACACTGAAAATTATAGTATATGATGATCAAAAAAATAATAATAAAAAAAAACGCCTCAAGTCTATTCTCAAATTTAGTCTTGGTTTCCTCTTTCTTTAAAAGAGAGATCCAAAATTGCTCTCTCTGTAACAGTTTCTTTAGTCTTTCTGGAGAATCCTCCGATATACAATCAACCGCACAAATCTGAAGGGGAGCAAAGTCATGTCCAAATGCCAAACTATGTTCTACAGTCAGTGCCTCTGTTCTTAATCTCTTCAAACAACTTTTATGCTCAGTTATGTCTCTCCTTAGGGGTCGAGTTGTTTCGCCCTCATAGATTTTCGGGCAAGGACATATTATTAGATAGACAACATAATCTGAAGAGCAGGAAACCATGGAGTTTAGAAACATTTTTTTGTTACAGGATGTATAAAATTCTCCATCAGTTCCAAAGTATTCTGACACAGTAACACTCGGAACATTTTACATGTCTACCTATGGATGTCTTTTTGAATGTAATTCTTGAAATATCAGATGGGCTTATTCTTTCAAATTAGAGTTCCTGGTAAAAGCAAGTCGCAGATGCATCCCAGAAAAAAAACAGATGAAGTCGTGAAAATGTTCCAATGTTTTCTGAGAATTCTGGAGATTTTCTCAATGCCAGGAGAATATTTCAGTATGCATGTAATAGTCTTCAGACTCCTGTTTCTCCCATTTAACAAACAGTAAGTCACGATCTGAAAATCTTGCTCATGTAGGCCTTATGAACAACTTGCTTGGAGTAGCCTCTACATTTGAGATGATCTTTAAAGACTAGAGATTCCGCCCTAAAATCTGAGATCTCAGTACAAATTCATCAGAATCTTAGAAACTGCGAAAAAGGGAGACTTCACTTTATTGATGGAGGATGATCATTTGAAAAGTGAAGGAACATATTGCAGTCTGTTTCATTTTTTATGTAGTCATAATCAAATTGTCCTTTTTTTAAAAATTTTAAATCTTTATTGTAACTTCAACATACAAAATTTATGCAACAATATAACACTTGTCAAGAAAATCAATGAACAGCCGAAAACCGTCGGTAAGCATTGAAGTATCCATCAGACCACATAACTGTAATCCCCCCCCTCCCCAAAACAAACCCCTACAGAGTGAGTAAGGAAGAGTCCGGATGAGCAGACTGTTGCACATAAGGGTCCCAAATGCGAGAATAGGCCAGTATTTGTCCGTTACGCAGAGCAGTTAATTTAGACATTAAATGAATATAATCTAATTTCCGCAGAACTGCTCTAAGTCACAGCAAAGTAGATTTCTTCCAAGCCATAGCCGGTATCAACTTACTTGCCACGAACACGTGAGACCAGTTGATGTGTAGCTATCTTCACACCTTGTGGCTTGAAATGCAAAAGACAGTGTTCTAGCTTTAGGGGTATAAAGTTTTGGTGAGAGAGGAAAAAAAATTTCAAAACATTAGTCCAAAATTCTTGTGCTTGATGACACAACCACCAAATGTGGCACATGTCTCCCACCATGCCACACTTAAGCCAACGCAGTGGGGAATCTGATTGAAATATAGTAGCCAGATCCTTAGGAGTGTAATACCAGCTATTTTGTACCTGTTTTCCATCAGAGCACTAGATACAGACACCTTAAGAAGTGATTTGAATACTCGTTCCCACTGTGAGAACTTGTAGGAGACCCCTAAAATGGATTCCCACTTAAGGTAAAATACAGCTGGTTTTGTATAGGAAAGGAGGGCTCTATACAATCGGGAAATCCCTCCTCTACCTCCCCCTACCACCATCGCCAGCTCCAGTAGGGATTCCACCAACCCCAACTCCCCTTGTGCTCTTCTGATAAAATATTGGATGCTGGGAGCCCATATTCCTCTCGTAGAGCTAAAAAAGAAATCGGCTCCCCAGATCTGCCTCAACTCAATCAATCCTAATCGTTCCCACATCCGGTAACAGGGATCTAGAGTTCCTGGAGCAAACTGTGGGGCATACCGGATGCTCGTATGTAGGAAGTATATCCTATTGAGAAAAAATTTCCCCCTAACTGCCCCCCAAATTGATAAAGGCCCCTGAAGCAACTGCAGGACCTCTTTAATTACTCCACACAGTAGATGGTTGGGAAGCCACGGGACGGCTCTCAATGGAAATGACGGAAGCCAGCCCTGTTCCCATACTTTCCAAATCTTGTCACCCCCCCCCCCCTGCATCCACTCTGCCAGAATGCGGAGATGAGCTGCATGATAGAATTATAACAAAGAGAGAACGCCCATTCCCCCCTAGGCTCTCATTTGATACATCACTGATCTCCGCACACGAGGCGGACTCTTTTTCCAGATGAAAGAGAAGATTCTATTCTGCAAACCTCAAAAGAATTTGTCTGGCAATATGATAGGGAGCGCCAGAAATAAGTATAATAGTTTAGGTAGCAAAATCATCTTGATTGCATTGATTCGTCCTAACCAAGAGATCGTTAGTCCCTCCCAGTGATCAAGCTCCAAAAATAGCTTGCAGATTTCACCCGGAAAATTAGTCTCATATAAATCTTTCAACCGATTAGTCACATTGACACCTAAGTATTGGACATGCCCCGGAGCCCAACGAAAGAAGAGCTGCACCTCTAGCAGGTGCTTTTGGCTATTTGGGATGGAAATATTGAGTGCTTCTGATTTGTTCATGCCAACCTTGAATCCTGAGACTTGACTGTCCCGTTCTATGCTTTAGCAAAAGTTGATCTAATTGGCGATAAAAATTTTTGTAGTCTGCATTGGGCCCATAAACATTTACTAAGGTGTAATTTGCATGGTCCTATAGAGAAAACTACTAGTAAATACTGACCACCCGGGTCTCAAATCACTTTCTCAATTTGCCAAGGACAGGAATTATTAAAAGCAATCAGAACCCCCTTGGTCTTAGGTCTCCCTTGATTAGAAGCAAAATAAATCAGGGGAAATTTAGGATGACAACAGAGGTGTTCTTGTACTGGCCTCAGATGCGTCTCCTGAATCAGGGCAACATCCACCCTCATATGGAGTAGCTCTCGAAACAAGAGTTACCGTTTCATAGGGGTGTGCAGTCCCCTCACATTCAGGAGCACTAATGATACATCAGACATCTAAATCCAAAGATAAGGATAATATACATTCCAGATCTTAGTCAACCTTCCAGTCCCATCCACACATCACCCCTCCTTCCTCCTCCTCCCTCTCTGATCGAACACAACCCCCCCTTCCCCAATACCCTCCCACCCTCCTCGCAACCATCCAGGATCCTCCCTCCTCCAGAGAAGAGGCATCTAATAGAGAAAATGAAGCCCAATTTCCATTTCCCTCCCCCCAACCACTGATACCATAAACACATAGTTGACAATCAGGCTCATTTTCAAAGCACTTAGCCTCCCAAAGTTCCATAGAAACCTATGGAACTTAGCCTCCCAAAGTGCTTTGAAAATATGCCTCATTGTCTCAAATAACATTTGTAAATATTCTTAGTAAGGCAAAGAACCCCAAGCTTCTCTACCTATCCCATTCCCTTGCAGCAACCAAACAACCAGCAGAATACATCAGTGAAAAACAACAAAATGGTTAAATACATCATGGAAGTTTGCTCATGTTGCAGACGCTTGTGGCCCTTCTCCACTAGCTGCCATCCCGGGCAAGCTGAGATGGTCTGGCTCAGTTTCTGCTTGCTGGGTGTCGCCAAAGAAGCGACTGGGTCTCCCTCGGACAGAAGTTCCGTAGCCTCTGTCACTGATTTAATTTGATGCATATGTCCGGCTTTATAAAACACCAGGGCATGGGTGGCGCCATCGATACCGGATATCCATTTCTCGCAACTTTGCAGCAACTGGTTTTAACTCCGCATGATGTTTCAAGGTAGCTGAGGCAAGATCTTGATATATTTCCACAGAGTATGTGTCCCAGTTAAAGTTAGGGATCTTCCTGGCTGCTTGCAGCACTTTCTCTTTGTTTATAATCTTGGAAACATGCGATTATTTCCTTTGATAAGTTATTTCTCGTTGAGCCCATGGCTCTATGCGTGCGCTCCAGTAGGACCTCAGTAGGTTCCACTGGTGTGCCTGCTTGTGTGAGCAATGTGTTCACCAAGCGCTGCACCACCGCCTCGCAGTCCAAATAAGTCGGGACCTCAGGCAGGCCACGAAAGCGCAAATTGCGCCTACGGCCCTGATTCTCGAGATCTTCAAGCTTCTTCACCATTTGCTGGTGCCCAGAGCGCGCTGATCTAGCGAACTCATCGCCTCCACGTGCTCCTCAAAGCGCCCCTCCATCTCTTCAAGGCAGTGGCCCAAATCCCGGATCTCACCCCTCAGGTTGGCACCTGGCTACGCTAAGTCCGTTCAGACCCCCTTCAGGTCCATCCGAATTTCTTTTAACCAGTCGCACAACTCAGGAAACTGCAGTGCATCTCCTTTTTCCACCTTGTCCCCAGAGAAAAACATGTCTCAGGGGGGAAGAGTCCAAAGCGTGTTGCGGGGAGCGCAGGGCC
Organism: Microcaecilia unicolor; assembly: GCF_901765095.1. Taxonomy (NCBI): domain Eukaryota; kingdom Metazoa; phylum Chordata; class Amphibia; order Gymnophiona; family Siphonopidae; genus Microcaecilia; species Microcaecilia unicolor. The sequence goes on along the minus strand of NC_044032.1, from coordinate 17,964,993 downwards.
TCCGCCATCGGGCCCGCCACGCGGTTCGTGTTGTATACGCAAATTGGGAAAGGTTTGCCTGAATACTCATCCCAGTAGATAGACGTTTCTCAGCAACAGAAATCCCCCTTCAAAACTTGCTGATTCTTTTGCGCTAGGGATTCACCGCCAATTTGGTTAGGGTCAGTGGGAGATTTCTCCTTAAGCAGCCATGCTGCTTGGTGACGTCACTTCCTCTCAAATTGTCCTTTTGTTTACAAACAAGAATGTCCAAAAAAGATATTTGAGTAGGATGATGATTCAAAGTGAACCGGGTATTTGGATGGCAAGTGTTCAACCGCTCGTGGAATACTGTTAATTCCTCTTCTGTGCCTGTCCAGAGAACAGAAATATAGTAACATAGAAACATAGTAGATGATGGCAGAAAAAGACCTGCACGGTCCATCCAGTCTACCCAACAAGATAAACTCATATGTGCTACTTTTTGTGTATATCTATAGAACGAACCCACATCCCAATAGATTTATCAAAATGATTATGAGAAATCCATTTAGCTTTGAAGTCCTGCATAAACAAATTTGCCACTGAAGGGGCGAAAGTGGCCCCCATGGCCATGTCAGAGGTTTGTTGAAATAAATCTCCACGATATTTGAAATTTTTTTTCCTCAAGGCAACATCTATCAAAGATATTAAAAATGAAGTAGGGATTGTGTGGTTCGGCTCTTCTCTCGCTAGAAATTTATATAAAATCTGAAGCACTTCCATCTTTGGAATTGACATGCATAGCGCCTGGACATACAGCGTAACTAGAGATGTGACTATATTGACATCCTTTATTTGTCTTAATTTCATTAGCAAATCTGAAGAATCCATAATATATGAAAATCTTCTGCTAAGAGGTCTCAAAAAGGTGTCCGCATAAATAACAAAGGTTCTAATACAGAGCCTATTGAAGCAACAATTGGACGTCCCGTCCCTGGGGATTGATGAGAGTTTTATGAATTTTTGGGAGAATATAAAAAAAAGGTGTTTTCGAGTTCTCTCTATTCAAAAATTCAAACTCCAATTTAGATAAATAACCTAATTGTAAACCCTCCTCAGTTCTTTTAATGAGGGTCTTAAGATTAGGAGTGGGATCCTTGGTCAGTCTAATGTAGTCAGTCTGAACAGAAAGTTGACGGTAGACTTCCAGGTCTAAAGGATTCAATTTTCTTGTTTATCTCAGATACATGTTTATCAAAATTTGTTTCCAGAGTAAAGAATTTTTTTAGGTCAAGTTTCTTAACCTTCAAAGTGAAAAAAATTGCAAAACCAAAAAGGATCCAAGGTTTTGCACTTTTTTCACTTATGAGTTTTGGTAAAAATATTGTGTGGATGTTGTATATACATATTTTTTAGATGTCATGCAAAGGCAGCCTACGGTAGCGAAACTTGGGCCACAGTCATCGTGACTGATCTACTCTGCACGCTTGTGTCTAATACTATTTAGAAATTTAAGCTAAGTATTTTTTCACTTCTATTTTTTTGGATCCATGATTTGTCATTCCTGTGAAGTTTTTAGCAATAAGGAGTAAGAGACAAGGGTTTTTTATGCTGATGAAGAAAGTGGACCCATGTTATTTCCTCCATACCTTATTAAAAAATATATATTTGGAGGTTTGTGCACAGAGGTTTTTTTTCCCTTTCTCATTAATGTTCTCTTTGCACTTCACAGGAATATATTATTAAGTACTGTGCAATTTTTATATAAAGAGAAGCCTTTCTGTGTTTATATATCAAGATTCTGTCTTATCCTTTTTGTTGACTGATCACCATTATTGTTGTCTCTGTGAGGATTACACTCAATGGAAATCTCTCTCTATCTCTCTATCAGGCTGTTTAATTCCATTTTATTATAATTCCCAAAGGTTTGCTGCCTTATCTTGTTACTTTCTTTGAACTGTGAGGTATTAGTGGAATATAAACTTGCTTGGTATGTAACCATGCCCCAGACACTAAACCAGCCTTTGGCAATATAACTAAGAATCTGTCCCTACACTGTAGAAGTGAACACCGCTATAATTCTCACCCTTAGATGTGCTGCAGGCTTATCTCAGGCAGCATGAGAACATAAGAATAGCCATACTGGGTCAGACCAATGGTCTTCCAGCAGTGGCCAATCCAGGTCACAAGTACCTTGCAGAAACCAAATTAGTTGCAACATTCCCCTATGTCCATCTCAATAACAGATTATGGGCTTTTCCTCCAGGAACATGTCCAAACCATTTTTAAACCCAGATACGCTAACTACTATTATTGCATCCTCTGGCTGTGAATTCCAGAGCTTAACTATGCTTTGCGTGAAAAGATATTTCCTACTATTTGTTTTAAAACTATTTCCATAATCTTTGTACTTTTTGAAAGAGTGAAAAATTGATTCACTTCTACCTGTTCTACAGCACTCGGGATTTTATAGATCTTAATCATATCCTTCCTCCCCCCCCCTCCCCACCAGCTGTCTCTTTTCCAAGCTGAAGAGCTTTAACTTCTTTAGCCTGCCCTCATATAGGAGTTCCATCCCCTTTATCATTTTGGTTGATCTTCTTTGAACCTTTTCTAATTCCGCTGTATCTTTTTTGAGATATGGCAACCAGAATTGAATGCAGTACTCAGTGAGGTTGCACCATGGAGCGATACAGAGGCATCATAATAGTCCTGCTCTTATTTTGCATCCCTTCCCTAATAATTCCCAGCATCCTGTTGACTTTTGTTTTGGCTGCTGCCACATACTGGGCAGAAGATTTGAGCGTATTATCTACAAAGATACCTAGATCTTTTTCTTGAGTGCTGACTCCTAAGGTGGACCCTAGCATCAGGTAACTATGATTCGGATTATTCTTCCCAATGTGCATCAATTTGTAACTGTCCGCATTAATTTTCATATGCCATTTGGATGCCCAGTCTTAACTTCCTAAGGTCTTCATACAATTTTTCACAATCTGCATGCATTTTAACAACTTTGAATAGTTTTGTGTCATCTATAAATTTAATCACCTCACTCATTGTTCTGTTTTCTAGATCATTTATAAATATGTTAAAGAGCACCGGTCCCAGTACAGATCCCTGCGGCACTCCACTAATCATCCTCCTCCATTGAGAAAAATGGCCATTTAACCCTACCCTCTGTTTTCTGTCCAATCAATTCCTAATCCACAGAAGGACCTTGCCTCCTGTCCTATGACTTTTTAATTTTCTCAGGAGTCTTTCATGAGGAACTTTATCAAAAGCTTTCTGAAAATCCAGATACACTACATCAACCAGCTCACCTTTATGCACATGTTTATTTACGCCTTCAAAGAAATGAAGCAAATTGGTGAGGCAAGACCTCCCTTGGCTTGAACCCATGCTGACTCTCTCCTGTTAAACCATGTTTGTATATGTGTTCCATAATTGTATTCTTTATAATAGTTTCCACTATTTTGTCTGGCACTGAGGTGAGACTTACCAGTCTGTAATTTCCTGGAACACCCCAGAACCCTTTTTTATAAATTGATGTTACATTGGCCACCCTTCAATCTTCTGGTACTATGGATGATTTTAATGTCAGGTTACAGATTCCTAACAGATCAGTTATTTCATGTTTGAGTCTTTTTAGTACCCTGGGTGTATGCCATCTGTTTATCACTCTTTAACTTGTCAGTTTGGCTTAGTATATCTTCCAGGTTCACTGAGATTTCTTTCAGTTCCTCCACATCGTCACCCTTGAAAACCGTTTCTAGTACAGTAGATCTCTTACACCTTTTTTCCGTAAAGACCAAAGCAAAGAGTTTATTCAATCTCTCCGCTATGGCCTCTGAGTGCCGCACTTCAGTCCAAAAAACACTTCAGTCCAAAAAAGAGGTGTAACCTATGTTGAATGAATAAACCCTATGGATTTTAACATCAGTTTTTAGATTTCCTTCATCTTTGAAACATTTCTTCTTGTTGACTTCCAATACTTGTTGGTTGGTTGGGTGTTGGCTTTTTGTGGAAGATTTTGTTTTTCTCTTTTTGTTCTAACAGTGTCCTTGGTCAGCAAGATTGTCCATAACTGATAGAGAAACAGGAAATGTCCAAGCAGCCATCTTACTGTTCACACAGATGGTTCAGGTTCACGCTTGTATGTGGACGTAGGCCTCAGTTGCACAGGATGAGATTAAATAGTAGAATTTGCCTTTTTGGCTGGGTTTATTACATCAAAAGAGAGAGATTTTTAATTTTTTTTATTTTTCAGAGTCCGGTCATTCAGACTATTTGTGTTACCTAAGGTTCACAAATCTCTCGTTAATCCACCTGTACGTCCCATTTTATCTGGCAATGGTTCTATCCTTGAACCTCTGTCTAAATTGGAGTCTAAAGAAAAGTATTGCTTTACCAAGAGACTGTAGTGCATGCAGTGGTCCTGCAGGAGCAGGACATGGAGGACATTCTTCTGTTCAAAGACTGGTTTTGCATTTGATTTGTCCTTCCCCTGTGAACTGAACAGGACCCCCTTTCCCAACACCTTTAAGAAACATTTTTGTTCACCCTAACCTGCTGCATGGTGTCACTCTCTATCTGGATCCTGAGCCCACTGTCGCTCACAGTAACACAGCCCCCTATTATTTGTTTTGGTAATAGAGCCCCTTGCAGTGGCCATCAGACAACTTGTTTCAAGGCATTACTGAAGGAAAAGAGGTGAATTTAATGACTTTATATGCTGATGATACATACCTATTTTTCACAAATTCTCAGCAATCTCTGCCTTCTTTGTAGAACTAATTAAACAGCCTGGATACCTCTTAGGTTTTTTTGTCCATTTCACAAAGTCCATACTGTTCCTTTATAACTCGGTTTTCACTAGGCTACCTGGGGCTTCTAAATTTCTAGATCTGAAAGTAGATTCTAAATATAAGTACTTCGGGGTATAAATTATAGGACCTTATTTACTGATATTGCATGTTAAGTAGAAAAATATAAGGATATGGCTGTTCTGTTGGCTTCTGTTTCTACTAGAAGAGAAACAATGTACTCAAAAACATCTCAAGATGAAAAAAAGCAAAGAGTGGAACTGATGCTGAAAGGTGGTTTTCAAAAAATGGAGGAAAAAGGCCTGAACAGTCTGCTGTACTTAACAATTCTTCAAAGTACTGTGTAGATGGATCATTCATCACTGGTCAAAAAAACCTCAAGCCCAATTCACAGCATTTTATTTTTGTCCAATTACATGGCACTTCTTCATTGCATATTTTTACATTCAATATCCATTTTGTGTTTCAGTTTTTTAAATTTTGATTTGCAAATAAAAAAGGTACACTTATCTTTCAACCTGACAGGGTGCCATTTCACCCTCAGCTTATACGGGCTTCTTCAGGGCAATTAATGTGCACCAAAAACCCCTACAAAATCAAGTACCCACATGTTAGAAAGCCACACTCTGCATTCTTATCAGACAGCTCTATTCATGGACTTACATGTTGACAATCTCATCTCATGTTCTTCTTGTAAACATGACATCCAAAATGGCATCCCAATTTAACAAAAACTTCAACCCACTGACAACCTATCAGCAACCAAAACTTAGTCTAGCTACGGAAGGTGTATTGGTCCATTGACTTGTGGCCAAAAAGTTCATGAAAAGGCTGCACACTCAAAAGCTGTGTTAAGACCCATCTGTTCCAATGCTTGGAGCATGAAAATCTACCATGGTTCACGTTGCCACAGGTGGTGACCTCTGTCACTGCCCTGTTTGTTTTCTTTCATCTGTTCAATGATCCAACAGTGAAATTGATCAAAATTATGGTGGTCATACAGTTGCTACCAATGGCGTTCCTGGCTGTAAATGATTACTACATGACCTGTGCTCATTCATCCTAATGTACAGTTGCCTGGTGTTTTTACCCCAAAATAACCTATTGCAGGGCATCATAATACAGAAATCACATGATCCAATTTACAGTCCGTGTGGGTGCTCAATTTGTAACATTTACCGTTGGCTGAATTGACAAACACTGTGCACTCCACTGTAATCTTACATCTGCCACATTTAAAATGTCCAGTCACCTCTCTTGGCAGTGAATGTAACTTTGATCTCGGAAGATTAGCTGGACTGAACAACACCTTTAGTTTTTTCCCTCTTGCAAAAGCCTGATGATCGTGAAATGAAGAATGTGTTTAGATAGTGTCCCAATTTCTTTTAATAATTCTTGCCACCTCTTCCCCTCCCATCGTAAATTGTAACACAAAAATCTTTTTGATCTTCACAACAAAAATATAAAGTGAAGGGACTTCTGGCCAACCTTTACCATTCCCTTTCCTCTGGGTCACACTCCGTTTTGGACTCCAGTCTGATCTAGTTTGTTTCAAGCGCTGAAGACAAGTTGTGCTAAAACATCCATCTTGCCAAACTAAAAGAATCGACTGATTGGAATACTTTATTGCAGTATGGAAGCTGTCATCCAAAGACTCTTAAGGACAGTCTTCCTTATTCACAATTTTTTAGGTTTCAAATATGAACCGATCAGAATGTGTTTAAAGCACAGGTGAAAAAAATGAATGGAGGATTTGAAGAAGCAGGGTTATTCCTCTCAGGTAGTAAAGAAAGCATACACCAGAGCAAAATACAATAACAGAGATTTACTGTTGGATGACCTTAATACCTGGGATGGTGAAGATCCAAAAGAATAATGGTGAGTTTTGAGGAAATACAGGAAACTCTCATAAATTAGCAGTTTTCAAAAACGTGGAGGAAAAGACTGATACAGATAATGCTAAGGCCTAAATCTTTAAGTAGTGAAATACTATAAAGCAATAATAAAAAAAAGAATATCAGAATATAGGCATCAAAATATGAAACACATGCCATGAATCCCCTTGAAATCTAGATGTAATTAAATGCCATCCTCTCTCACTCCCACCCAGCCCTCCCCAACCTTTTCTCCAATGATACCTCCACAAAAAGGTAACAGCACAAAGGATAAATCCAATCATTGAAGTATGAAATTATCCTGGCATAGGGTATGATGAATTGTCCTATCACATTCATTTGTTTAATACTTTCCATAGAGGTGAGGGTATGGATGGGATCTATATCAAATTTTTATCTCCAATCCTTCCATTCATAAGCCAACCATTCCATTTCAATTAGTTCCCAGGTTTTTTATACCCATTCTCTCATAGAGTGGAGGAGGGACCTTTTCCAAAACCTAGCTACTTCATTAGTAGTGGCTTACAAAAGTTTCTGCACTTCCTGCTTGTTCAGGGAAGGTAGCATTCAATTAACGCCATCTTTCAACTTGGAAAATAGTTGTAGAGATGGATAACTACATTCGTGAAATAGTTGCATTTGTGATTTTTGTAGACGTCAAAATGCAGAATCTGGATATTTTAGAAGCTAAGTATTTTGTCAATTGGACTTGAACACATTCCTTTCTGTGGCACAATCAAATTTGTAATAGTGAGTTGCTTTTCCCATTCATATTTTTGGTGGAAGATCATTCTAAATGTCATACCTACTTAGAGACCATTGTGAAGAATCCCTGCATTATATTATATTTGTCATAGGCTGGGAGTTACAATATCCGTTGCTGAATTTGTAAGCTAAACATATTTTTGTGTGCAGGCCTACATGAAGTGCTTACTGTATTAGTAGCCCATAAATGAGAATCCTGGGGGTAGTAAATGAATCATTGTTTCAAAGCTTTGAAAATTAGATTTTTCATAAGTGATTCAAGTAAAAGGATATGAGGATTACAAGTACATTTCTTAGTGTTGTATCCAAGTACGTTATATAGTTATACAAAGCAAAATAATATCTAATTACTGCAAGAAAAGCAAGAAATTATATAAACCAAAATAGTTAAACCTTAAGTTTCTAAAACAGGGTTGTTAACCTGTCTGCCAAATCATTATTTGACATAATTGCACAAAATTAAGTCAGACAGGGTTTGAAATTTTAAGTTACATTCTACACATTGTAAGCTGCCAAAAGAAGTACTAATTATTTGTTCTTGGAAACGCTCAATTAGTTGACAGTTTTTTTTTTTTTTACAGAAATTCATCGCAATTGCTTATAAAGAAAGGGAATAAAATCCTCAAAGGAGCTCCAATAAAATAGGCCTGAAATTATGGATAAAACAATAATATGAATCTTCATCAATGAATATTTAATATATTTTTTTTGTTTGTATGTTTTAGGATTTGTTTACCGCCTTTTAAATGAAATTCACCCAAGATGTTGTACAGCAAGAGCCATCTGGACATAGGCAATAGACAGTTTCATCAGAAAAAATATTAAAACAGTACTCATGTATAGTATGCTATTTACAATGTTGACACAATGCACAATAAAACATCTAAATAGAAGGCTTAGGGTGGAAGTGGAAGTGAAACATATAGACTGATAAGATAGAGTAACCGGAGTTAGAAAATAAGGGAAGTCAGAAAGGTGCATGAATAAATTGCAAGAGGACCTTACGAGACTGGAAGACTGGGCATCCAAATGGCAGATGACTTTTAATGTGAGCAAGTGCAAAGTGATGCATGTGGGAAAGAGGAACCCAAACCATAGTTATGTGATGCAAGGTTCCACATTAGGAGTCAACGCCCAGGAAAACGATCTAGGTGCCCCCCCCCCCCCCCCCAAGCCCTACATACCTTTTGAAGCAGGAGGAAGGAGTAGTACTTCTTCCTCCTGTGAGTGCCTGCTTCAAAATGGTGATGCCCTGCCCGGTGCATCCTGGGATGCGCTGGGTGGGGCTTCAATAACTGATAAGGGAGAAACTCCCTTATGATACTGAAGCCCTGCCCAGCTCCTCATGTTTTCTGAGTCATTTTGCTTTGTTCACTGCTTTGACCTCATCCTGGGAGTAGTGCGGTCTACAAATCTCAGATTAGATTAGATCCACAATATCGACCGGGTCACGCTTTATCCACCTTTATTCACCCATTCAAAGAAATGTAGTGGACAAGATTTCCCTTGATTAATGAGACAAAACCAACATGTATTTAATCTATGCTTATGTATGTACTCTGTAATTTTGTTGTTTATAATAGTCTGTATCATTTTGCCTGGCACCAACATCAGGCTCACTGGTCTATAATTTTCTGGATCACATCTGGAACCCCGTTTAAAAATTGGCATTACACTGGCCACCCTCCAATCTTTCGTTGTCAGGCTGGATTTTAAAGAAAAATTACATATTACTAGCAATAGCTTTGCAAGGTCATTTTTCAATTCTATCAGTACTCTGGTTTGTATACTATCTGGTCCAGGTGATTTGCTACTCTTCAGTTTTGTCAACTTGCCCCCATTACATCTATGTTTAGACAATTGATGGCTTTGCTGAAGTTGAAGTAAGAGAAAGACTTTGGTTATTAGACAGGGGAGAAGCATTAGCACCCCCTTTATCAATGCTGTGCACAGAAAATGGCTTTATGGCTCTAGCATATATTTGTCTCAAAGTTAAAGGAGCATATAAGCTCTGAGCACTCCTCCACCTGATCTTCTGTGGAACTGTCATTATTTACAGTTGCCAGACCCTTATGATGCTCTGTCACTGAGGGAAAAGAACCCTCCCCCTTTCTATACCTACAGCAAAGATTTTCCCTGTTTTTTTCATCAGCTGCTGTGCATTGCCTATAGTCAGGAAGGGTGCTACATGCTGACAGTGAGCCTGGGGTAGCAGGGCTTTCTGTATCCTATTCTGTTTCGCTTTCTGTGCCTGAATCAGACGGCTCAGCAGTGAGTTCTCAGTAGAAAGCTTGACACTTCATTATGGTTATGAAGAACAGCTCCTGCCAAGCCAGTACATATAGGCTAGGGTGTTCACGAGATAACAATTCATTATTCAGTCTTATGATGTAATTTATCCACCCTTGGAATCTCTCTGGCATTTGAGAACTTAGGGCCCTGTTTACTAAGGTGAGATAGCATTTTTAATGCATTCTAAAAATTAGTTTGCACTATCCATGTAGACACCCTTAGGAATATTATGGGCATCTAAAAACGCTAGTGTTCCTCTAGTGCTGCTTAATAAACAGGGTCCTTAATGTACAGAGTATGTGATATAACTTGCTCATGTCTGGATAATGTTCCACATCCTGAAACATTTCAGCCAACTTAGATAGGTTTGCACACTTGATTTTACTTTGAAGGCAGCTTGAAATGCTTGGATGTGGCTATGATTTATCAGTACTGGACCTCTACCCCCACAGGATAGTGGCTAATTGTTATGATTGGGGGTTTTCCTGGGTTGTTGTGTAGATCTCTGGTTAGACTGGTACTAATAAAGGCTAATTCAGGCAAACAACTCATGTTTTGTGTTGTCATCTTAGTAAAAATAAAATATTTAATGCAATTTGCAAATGATTTTTTGCATAGCAAAAATGTTTCCTTTCCAGCTTTCCATGGTTTTGTTGATTTGTTTTCCATCTTTTTCTTTGTTGAAAGACAGTCCTTTGTTAGAGATTCACACATATGTATCTTGCTCTTGAAGGTAAAGTTGCTTACTTGTAACAGTGTTCTCAATGATCAACACTATTTCCTCTTCTCCTTTCATTGTAGCTCTGTGAGGTAGTGTTTGTGCAGTAAATTATATGTGTGCCTAGAAATCTTTCTAATCTTTTCTGGAAGATTCTAGGACCACATTATTCACTCCCAGTCATTACATGCCAGCAGCAGGTAAGGTTTCCAGGATATCAATTTAATAGAAATAAAACAAGACAAAGAAAAGAAATAAAATTATACCTTTTTTTATTAAACACTTTTTGATTAGCATTCAAAGGCAATGCCGCCTTCAGATTAGAAATGAGCAAATGTTCATCATAAAATGAGAAGAACAGTGAAAAAAAAACTTAAAGGAGCGACTGTGAAGGTCAAAAATTTACATCATGTGTGGATGCTGTTCAAAAATACCACCCTGGAAGCCCAGGCCAAATATATTACGTGTATTAAAAAACGAGGGAGGAAAACCAAATGACAGCCAGCATGGTTAAAAAGTGAGGTGAAGGAAGCTATTAGAGCTAAAAGAAAATCCTTCAGAAAATGGAAGAAGGATCTTACTGAAAATAATAAGAAACAGCATAAGGAATGTCAAGTCAAATGCAAAGCGCTAAGGAAGGCAAAGAGGGACTTTGAAAAAAAGATTGAGTTGGAGGCGAAAACATATACTAAAGTATTTTTTAGGTATATTAAAAGCAAGAAGCTGGCAATAGAATCGTTTCGTTTGGACTGCTAGATGACCGAGGGGTAAAAGGGGCAATCAGGGAAGACAAAGCCATAGCAGAGAGATTAACCCTTTAGTGTCCAATGTTCCTGTAATAAGCCATATGGGAACAGATTGTTGGGAACATTGGACACTAAAGGGTTAAATTAATTCTTTGCTTCAGTCTTCACCGAGGAAGATTTGGGAGAGATACTGGCGCCAGAATTGGTATTGAAGGCTGATGAGTCTAAGAAGCTGAATGAAATAAATATAAACCTGGAGGATGTAATGGGGCAATTTGACAAATTGAAGAATAGCAAATCTCCTGGACCAGATGGTATTCATCCCAGAGTACTGATAGAATTGAAAAATGAACTTGTGGAACTATTGTTAGTAATATGTAATTTATCTTAAAATCAAGTGTGGTACCGGAAGATTGGAGGGTGGCCAACGTAATGACGATTTTTTAAAAAGGTTCCAGAGGAGATTCGGGAAATTATAGACCGGTGAGCCTGACTGTGCTGGGCAAAATGGTAGAGACTATTTTATAAAGAACAAATTCCAGAGCTTATTCAAATGTACGGATTAATTTATTTGTTGCATTTGTATCCCACATTTTCCCACCTATTTGCAGGCGTAATGTGGCTTACATAATGTCGTAATGGCGATTGCCATTTCTGGATTGAGAAATACAAAATGGTTAATTGACAGTTGGTTAAGCTATCAGGTGAAGCAAGTTCATTTCTGGCATGAGATGATGTGTAATGTAATGCATGTGGGAAAAAGAAACCTGAATTATAGCTACATAATGCAAGGTTCTACGTTAGGAGTCACTGATCAGGAAAGGGTTCTAGGTGTTGATGATACGTTGAAACCCTCTGCTCAATGTGCTGCTGTGGCTAAGAAAGCAAATAGAATGTTAGGTAGTATTTGAAAAGGAATGGAAAACAAAATTGACGTTTGAATGCTTTTGTATCGCTCCATGGTGTGGCTATACCTCGAATATTGTGTACAATTCTGGTCACTGCATCTCAAAAAAGATACAGTGGAATTAAAAAAGGTACAGAGAAGGGTGACAAAAATGATAAAGGGCATGGGAAGATTTTCCTCAGCGGAAAGGCTGACGCGGCTAGGGCTCTTCAGCTTGGAGAAAAGATGGCTGAGGGGAGATATGATAGAGGTTTATGAAATGAGTAGAGTAGAACAGGTAGATGTGAATCATTTGTTTACTCTTTCCAAAGATACTAGGACTAGGGGGCACGCGTTGAAACTACAAAGTAGTAAATTTAAAACAAATCGGAGAAAATATTCACTCAACGTGTAATTAAACTCTGGAAGTTGTTTGTTTATTTGTTGCATTGTATCCCACATTTTCCCACCTATTTGCAGACTCAATGTGGCTTACATAATTCCGTGATGGCAATCGCCAATTTCGGTATTATAAATAGTGTGGTAATTGCATTAAGGATCAATAAGTGATAGAGTACATTGGGTAATCAAAGAGGAAGGGTTAAGTTTTGTCCAGTTCTTGTATGAGTTTTGTTGTGGGGTTCCGGTGTTTAGGTTGGGTCATTGCGGTATGCCATTTTGAATAAATTGGTTTTTAATAATTTCCGAAAGATTGTTAGGTTGTGCTTTGTTTTCATGATGTTTGGTAGTGCGTTCCATAGTTGAGTGCTTATGTAGGAGAAGCTGGATGGGTATTCTGATTTATATTTTAGTCCTTTGCAGCTTGGGTTGCCAGGGAATGTAGTAAAAGCTGTTAGCTTAGCCGGGTTTAAAAAAGATTTGGATTGCTTCCTAAAGGAAAAGTCCATAGACCATTTTTGAAATGGACTCGGGGAAAATCCACTGCTTCTTTCTAGGATAAGCAGCATAAATTGTACTTTTTTGGGGATCTTGCCAGGTACATGTGACCTGGATTGGGCACTGTTAGAAACAGGATGCTGGACTTCACGGACCTTTGGTCTGTCCCAGTGTGGCAATATTTATGTACTCTCTTCTGATCTGAAGAAGAAGGTATTGCTTTCTTGTGTTTTTGCTTATCTTAAAAAATGGACTACCATGGCTTCCATACCACTTCACTCAGTATATTTGCATATAGTGGCGGTATTAGGCATGCAGATGTCTCATGTATATTCATTACGCATATTAATACTATGACTAATTTTCAAATATGTACAAAACGTTTTAATACCAATATCTAATACTTTATTTCAGTATTTAAAATCTCACATAAGTATTAACCATACCATCCTACCCTGGATTATATACCCCAATAAAAATTCCCACAAAGTCAGTAATTAAAGCAGTTGCTCTCATATGCACTGTCCATATGAAACAAGGTGGCTGTGGAGAGGGTATTTATACTTAAGGACCAGAGATTAATTTCTTTTTTTTTTTTTTTTTTTTTATACACTGTTGAACCGAAAAGGTTAAATAAAGAATTAGACTGGGAGCTACTGATGTGATTGTGACAGGCAAGCGGGGACGATATAAGTCCTGCACATACATTAGCGTCTGTGAATCAGATGTGGCTGGTGAGCTTCGGTTGGGATCCAAATTAAATGAAGAGGTAGAACAAGGTATTTAGTAGCGTTTTAAATGTATATTTTAATATGTTTGTAGGAATATTCATGATAATGATGTATATTGTATTATATTTATTAGTATGTTCTCCTGAAGAAGTACCTATGAAACATGGCCTGTGCTTGAGACCAAGTGTGTTCTTGTTAAAGGTGTGAGTTAATGGAGTGATTTGTGTGAAGATGTCTTAAGTTGGAGCAGTAGGAATTTCTTCTAACGAAGATTCATTCAAGGAGAGTTAAAAAAAATTTTTTTTGGGGTGCCCCTGAGTTAAGGATCACTATGAGGAAATATTTTCATCAGTATTGACTTGGATTAGTAAAAAGAAAACATTTCATTGGTAACTAACCCTCTTGAGGAAGGACTTTCCTGTTTGATATGGACAGTGCATATGAGAGCAACTGCTTCACTTATTAACTTTGTGGGAATTTTTATTGGGGTAAGTAATCCAAGATAGGATGGTATGGTTAATACTTATGTGAGATTTTAAATATTTTTGCAAGTTGTGTTCTCTTCATATATTGAAGTCTGCACTCAAAAATGATTTAAACATAAATTAGTCATAGTATTTGTGTGGAATGATATTAATGTGTGGATTTCTATAACTGTATACCTAATCCTCTGTCTCTTTCACCTTAAATTTGTATTTCTCTTCTGGAATTGGTGATCACCATTATGGAAAATGTAAGCCACATTGAGCCTGCAAATAGGTGGGAAAATGTGGGATACGAATGCTACAAATAAATAAATATAGACTAATATATGAGAGAACAGGCCTATATTGTGTATTATGTATATTCATTAAGGATATCCTGAAAATCTGACCCATTGATGGCCCTCCATCAAAGTTCCTTTTAAGTGGAATGCATGGGCGATTGCTCACACGTTTTAGGATTGTTGCTCAGGTTTTACATGGTTGCTCACAAAAAAAAATTTTTTTGTGCTGTATACAGAAATGCATTGCTAATACTGGCACTCAAAAATTGTTGGTTTTTCAAACATGTTGCTCACCCACAAAAAATTTACAAACACCAGGTCACTCCTTAGAGGAAACATTTTTCTCCAAGCTGAGAGTGAAGATGGAAACTCTAGAAGAATGCCCCTTGTCAGAGGTGTTAGGAGACTTCATGCATTTCTGATTTTCTTACTGTCTTTGGAGAACCTTTATTACAGCTTGATTATTTTGCTGCTTTGGAAATGACCCTATTATTTTATCAGATAATGTAATGATGCAGGACATGAGTTATGCATATTACTAATAAGATGGTATGAGTGAATGAGATGCACAATACATAGACTGAGAAAAATACCCAAAACAGGTTTAACTTTCTCTTGAAGACTTTTATTTATATATATATATATATATATATATATATATATATATATATATATATATATATAATATATAATATAATATAATTTAGGGGGGGTGTTACCAAAGTGTGGTAAAGTTTTACAGTTAGCATGCAGTAATTGCCCAAATTGCCACATATTAAAAGGGCAAAACCTCAGAATTAACTACTGGGGGAATTCTCATCTGCCCATGGAGTTAACAGTATAATGCAGATTCACACAACACTACATATTGAGGTGGAGTTAATTGCTCTGTGTTATGTTGCTTTAACAGCTAACACATGGTACTGTACAACACATTAAGTGCAAGGTGCAGTCCCTATCCAGTCTCCATCCCATTCTAAATTTGTCAGTAAACTGGGAATTGGCATACATTAAGGGGTCCTTTTACTAAGGTGCACTTACAGACACGTACTACTGATTAGCGCATTCTAAGTAAGACACCCATTATATTCATATGGGCATCTAAATCATTTTGCATGTGCTAATTGTTAGCTCACCTTAGTAAAAGGACCCCTAAGTATAGTGCTATTAATGTAGAGGTGTGCTATTGGATACTTTGAGAATTAGCATAGAATGACACTTTTCATGTGATAATTCCTAACTGCATAATGTTGTTTAGTTAAAAAAAAAAAAAAAAAAACCCTCAAATATTTCTTGAGTATTAAACATGAATGTTTTGACTCTTTTTTTTTTTTTTTTTTTTCTTTAAATTTACAATCTTTTTCGTGCTCTTACTCTGAACAAGTATACTAGTGAAAATCTCACTAATAGCTATCCTATATCTCCCTGCTCTTAACTTTCATTTCTTTCCAAGGCGATACAGTAGCATAGATTCTACTGCGAATGGCCGTACTGATCTAGGTTCTGCATCTGAGTCTAGTCAACTGACAAGTCGCCAGTTCTCATTAGAAAGCAGGCAGTCTCTAGATTTGTCTGATAGGTGGGTTAAACTTTTCTACATTCTCTTTACAGTGTTGATGCTTATTTTAGTCATATTTGTGTTGTGATGTAGTATGTTGTTATAGTCTAGCAGTCTGTTTGCATGTCTTGAGTGTTTTTGTTGGGTAGAAAAAAATGTAGCATGCTTGCTCTGCTGTCAGTTATTGCTTCTTTGTCAGTGTTCAGCCATTTAGTTTTGTTTATAACTCTACGCAGCTACCAAAATGAATTCTGTTTCTAATTTTGTACAGCATGAAGCAGAATATTTCTATCATATAGTTTATGGTTATGAAAATTCACAATGAAGCTGTTTTAATCATACTTTTTTTGGGACTAGTGATTTCCCCTAGACAATTTGGTCTTCCAGCTCAGTTGGAACTGGGCTCTGTTGGGGCTCTGGTTCCATGAGCTTTTAATTTACACTCTCCATAGTGTTTTGCTATTCTTAACCTCCTTCACTCCCATTTCATTTTCCTGTCAAGGAAAGTAGAATTTCAGGCCAAAGATTTGATTTAATGCTATACAAAAACATTATTGTTGGTTCAGCTTGACAGCTCACCTTGTCTTTCATCAGTAGCCTCTTGCTATAAATTAGCATTAATTAATATGTTTCAGACTTTGGGAAAATATATAATCCAATCCAGTAAAGAGCAAAGGGGACTCAGAATTAGTTATCTGTAATATAACCAGCTTGTTACTGTGAAAATTAAGGGACCATCCGAATAAAGCCAGATTACCTTTTGGGAAGTATGAATTCCCCCCAAATCACAGAATAGGAATCTTGAGATGCTACTAGACTCATCACTCACTGTGGTCCTGCAAATTCAAACAACTTTAAAAAATTGTCTTTCTTTCTCACCTGCAGCAGTTACAAAATCTCTCTGTATATTGAAAAGATCACGGTGGTCCATGCCATAATGTCGTAGCTGGACTACTGTAATGCTCTGAAAGTACTAGTGCTATTCAATTCACGATTCAAATCGATTCTTTGATTCGTTTTGGAAACAAATTGGGAGTCCAGATTTGGGATTTCCCCACCTCCCCTCCCATCTTACCCGTTGTCACCCAAGCCTCTGCTTCCCTCCTTCCCACTGTCACCCAAGCCGCTGTTTGCTTCTTCCCAGGCTGCTCACCTGCAGGCAGCTCTCGGATCCCACCTGCCCGCCCTCAGCTCCCCAGCAGCCCTCCTTTTGTTCCTGATGCCCTGGGGGGTTTAAATCTTTTATTTTATCTCAAGTCGCAGCAGCGGCGGCAGTGAAACCAGCAGACTCGTCTCTAGTCTTCCCTTCCCTCTGTGTCCTGCCTTCCTCTGACGTAATTTCCTCTCTCCGCAAGGGCAGAACACTGAGAGGGAAGGGAAGGCTAGAGATGAGTCTGCTGGTTTCACTGCTGCCGTCACCGCAACTTGAGGTAAAATAAAAGATTTAAACCCCACAGAGCAGCAGAAACGAAAAGGGGGATGTTGAGGGAGAAGGCGGGCAGGTGGGGATGGGTTTGGAACCAGAACTCGAGGGCTGAAAAGGGGGGGGGGCAGGTGGGCCTGGGTCGAGTCACCGGACATGTATGGGAGGAGAGGGCAGGGGCGAGAGGAGAGTTGCTGGACATGGATGGAGGGGAGGGCAGGGGAGAGAGAAGAATTGCTGGGCATGGATGGATTGGGGGGGGGGCAGGGGAGAGAGGAGAATTGCTTGATATGGATGGAGGAGAGGGCAAGGGAGAGAGGAGAGTTGCTGGATATGGATGGATAGATGAATGGAGGGGAGGGCAGAGGAGAGAGGAGAGTTGCTGGACATGGATGGAGGGAAGGGCAGGGGAAAGGAGAGTTGCTGGACATGGATGGAGGGGAGGGCAGGGGAGAGAAGAATTGCTGGGCATGGATGGATGGATGGAGGAGGGCAGGGGAGAGAGGAGAATTGCTTGATATGGATGGATGGAGGAGAGGGCAGGGGAGAGGAGAGTTGCTGGACATGATGGAGGGGACGGCAGGATTAATTCTGGACATTGACGGAGGGGAGGGAAGACAGGATGCACATGGAGGGGGAGGGGAGAGAGGAGAAATACTGGACATGGAGGGGAGGATAGGTGGCAAAGGAGAATCACTAGACATGGGTGGGAGGGGATTAAATGGGCAAAGGAGAATCACTGGACATGGATGGGAGGGGTTGATAGGGGCAAAGGAGAATCGCTGGACATGGATGGGAGGGCAGGGGAGAGAGGAGAAATGTTTATACAGGGATGGAGGGGAGGGAAGACAGAGGAAGGGGATGCACATGGATGGAGGGGAGAGAGAAGAAATGCTGGACATGGATGGAGGGGGGAGAGGAAGTGAGATGAATATGAATGTAGCAAGTCTAAAGCTGTTTCAGTTGGATAAGTAATGCCTTAAAAGGTGGAGGAGAAAAGCAATAACAATTGAATATTACTAAAACAGCTTCACAAATTATTGTAGCTGGTAGAAACAGAAATTATATACTCGTCCTCTTTTCTCCGGACAAGAGGAACTAGACAAGGATGACCCTTGTCCCCTCTACTATTCAATCTCACTTTAGAACCTTTACTTCTAACAATCTTACAGTTGGACCAAATTATTGGAGTAGAAATAGATAATCTATCGGCTAAACTTTCTACCTATGCAGATGATGTACGATTATATACAATTCCTTCATCCATCCCTCATATCTTAGAAGTAATCAACAATTATTCATCAATTTCTGGATATAAATTAAGTCCCACCAAAACAGAAATGATGCCATTAAACACTGCCTCTTTATCACACAATTTTACACAATTCCCTTTCAAATGGGTTCCTACTAGTTTGAAATACCTGGGTGTTTTCTTTAGTAACAATGTTAATGAAACCATTAATCTTAATTCTACATATCTATTGAATTGCATCACGGAAATGACCACTAAATGGTCTCCTCTTAAATTGTCACCTTTCACTTGAAAATCACGCTATATCCACTACAAAGAAAATGTTCAATATGACGTGGATATTGAAACTTGTAAAACCCCCTGAAAACTTTCCGGAATTTAGTACAATCCACAGTACTTACCATTATAGATTATTGTAATAGCATTTTCCTTGGCTGCAGGGCCCATATCTTGAAAAAACTTCAAACTTCCCAAAATACAGCAGCGAGACTCATTTTTGGCAAATCACATTTTGAATGTGTAACCCCTCTTTGTGTAAAGCTTCACTGGCTCCTTATCAGAGTGAATCAACTTCAAGGTCCACACATTAATCTACAAGATTATCCACGGTGATTCTCCGGACTATATGCTCACTCTGATTGACCTTCCTACCAGAAACATGTCTGAAGCTTCACGAAATTACCTCAACCTGCATTACCCTAACTGTAAATGAATCAAATACAAGACCTATTGTGGATCTAACTTCTCA
Organism: Microcaecilia unicolor; assembly: GCF_901765095.1. Taxonomy (NCBI): domain Eukaryota; kingdom Metazoa; phylum Chordata; class Amphibia; order Gymnophiona; family Siphonopidae; genus Microcaecilia; species Microcaecilia unicolor. The sequence goes on along the minus strand of NC_044032.1, from coordinate 17,945,529 downwards.
TTCCTAGGCAGCCAACTCTGGAGTGCTCTCCCCAGATCTATCCGATCAATCTGCAACTACCTACCCTTCCGGAAAGCACTAAAAACCCATTTATTCAAGCAAGCCTATCCAAATGATCCTGATTAATCTAATGAACCATCTACCTACACATACCCCATGATAACGACATTAACCCTAACTATATCTCCCACCTCACTCCCCTCTCCATTGCCTATTTCTACCTATTCATCTTGCCTTTTATTCTGATATATTTTACTTTTACCCTCTAATAATATTCTGTATTCCTTTTACTATGTAAGCTGCATTGAACCTGCTTTGAGTGGGAAAGCGCAGGATACAAATGTAATAATAATAATAATTGTCATTGATAAATTGTGTCAATTGGGTCAATGTACTTCCCCAGATCAGAAAGATGTCATCAGTATAACGAAACCAACAAATGGCATAAGTAAACAAGTTAAGAGGTGTAAATCCATTTCTTTTCAAAAGCTTCCATGAATAAGTTAGCAATTGTTGGGGAGCAAGCCGCCCCCATAGAAACTCCCATCTTCTGAAAATAATATTTATGATCACATGTGAAATAATTCTCTGACAATGTGATATGAGTCAAGTCCAAAATGAAATCCGTGGGGATGAGATGTGGCCGCGGTCTCTGTTCTAAAATATCTTATAGAACATACAGAGCTTCCCTTTGTGGAATGGAGGTGTAGAGAGCACAGACATCTAATGTCACAAGTATCATGTTTGAGGTAAGTCTTCCTTGTAAAGATGGCATTTTTTGGTTTTGTTATATTGATGACATCTTTCTGATCTGGGGAGGTTCATTGACCCAATTGACACAATTTATCAATGATCTAAATAGTTGTCATAGTAACATAGTAACATAGTAGATGATGGCAGAAAAAGACCTGCACGGTCCATCCAGTCTGCCCAACAAGATAAACTCATATGTGTTACTTTTTGTGTATACCTTACCTTGATTTGTACCTGTCCTTTTCCGGGCACAGACCGTGTAAGTCTGCCCAGCACTATCCCCGCCTCCCAACCACCAGCCCCGCCTCCCACCACCGGCTCTGGCACAGACCGTATAAGTCTGCCCAGCACCATCCCCGCCTCCCGTCACTGGCTCTGGGACAATTAAATTTGAATCTCAACATAGCGTTTCATCTATTGCCTTTTTGGATGTTTGGGTGAAAATGAATCAAGACCAGTTGGAAACATCAGTGTTTATAAAATCCACTGACAGAAATACCATGCTGCAATATCATAGTATGCACCCCAGTCATTGCAAGACAAATATACCTTTTGCACAATTCATCAGATATAGAAGGATTTGTTCCTCAAAAATGGAATATAAACAGCATGCCAATAATTTGGAATTTAAATTATTAGATCGTGGCTATCCAGATAAACTAGTAGCCAGTGCTAAGAAGAGAGCATTGTACAACCGTAGAGAATGGTTGTTACAACCTAAAAGAGAGCATCAAAATGCAAAAGATCTGTTAACCTTTGTGACAGTTTAATGCTCATACTAATATAATGACCAAAATTATTAAAAAACATCTACCATTATTACGAGTACACCCCTGCCTTCAGAACCCCAACATAATCTTTTCAGAGAAATAGTAATTTGAATGACACTTTATGTCCAGCTGAGACGTGGAACCAAAGTACAGTAATGTTTAATAAGGAAGGTTCACATTCATCTTGTGGAAGATGTTCTGTATGCGACATTATGATAACATCTAAAGAATTTATAGATCAACGTACAGGGAGAGTTTATCCTCTTTTACGTAAAACTGACTGTACATCTCTAAATGCCATATATGTTATAAGTTGCCTTTCAATTTATACTATATTGGACAAACGTCTCGTCCATTAAAGACAAGATTAATAGAGCATAGACATTGCATCCAGACAGAGAAAACTTTTGAACTGATGGTGACCCACTTTATGAACAAACATAAATTCACGGACTTGAAATGCCTAGTAATTGAACAAGTACAAACCACGGAGCGAAAAGGAGATATTAGAAAGGTACTCAGGCAGAAAGAGCAGCGATGGATTTTTACTCTTCAGACTGTCATGCAAAAAGGTTTGAATATTTCCATCAAATGGAAAGCCTTTCTTTAAGGCAATTTGCATAAGAAGTGGTGATGTCACACGCCAAGTATAAAAGCCCAACGGTTTAGAAGGAAGCCGGCCGCCATGTTAAGTTGTTGATGCTTATGGGAGCACAGGAGGCAAGCTTTTTCTTGGATGTGATTATTGAAATACTTCCCCTGACGCAGCCATTCAGCGGCGAAACAGGGCTTCCCTGTCGGGATATGATGATACAGTAACAGTAGTCGAAGAACCCACATGATTTTGTGGAGGATTTTCTTATCATTTTGGCCATCCAAGATAAGTAACATTGTTTGTTGATATACACCCGTGGCTCCATTCATGAGTGTTAAATTAGGTGTATGGACAGCTGCTTATTAAGTTATTTATTGTGGAGTTATTTTCAAAGACTTTTGATTAAAGAGGCACTCTTTCTTATTATAAGGCTTGTCCTTTGGAAGAAGGAGGTGCCATTCAAACTGTAGGATAGCCACAGATAATAAATTACCTGTGTCCCAGGTTCCCCAAACAGAACTGTCTGCAAGCAAATTATCCTGTACTCGGCCTAGGGTGGGAACCTTGGAACTTAGCCAAATACTTCCGTTAGAAAGAACTGCAACTGAAAACGCAGGCTGGAATATATATTAGATTTATTATAGATAAGAAAATATAGGTAATGTATACAAGATATAGACACTCTGGCAAAGCTTTGGCTGAATACAAAATTACTGGCTGATAAAAATTACACTCGTACGTCACACTACTAAACACTAATTCTTACTAGTTACCAGATAAAATTACATCACTAAGTCACACTATGTTATGAGGTAGTACAGTTATTAGCAGCTCCTCCTGATCACAAGTATGACGTCACCAGCCTTCTGCTCAGGTAATTGCCACTAACTAGCCCCCGACTAACAGGAAATAAATCACCGTGTTTCTCACCAGGCTGACCTCAGGGTCGTCTCTCGGGAGCTGGCACGGGATACTCCACAGACTCAAGCTGGATTCACAGCGAGTCTCAGAGCAGGAAGGGAACTCTGCAGCAGACAAGGAGGGCACAGGTTACTCAGTGCAGGTACTGCTGAACCACGATATTTTCCTCCCGTTACACAGTTAATCAGTTGGTGGACCTTATTAGGTCTCACTGGTCTTCGTTCCACCTCCACCTTCTTCCAAGGTTTTCGACTAACTCCCTTCTTGTTCCCGCTCTCCTGAGTCCCTGATGCACAGGTGACCAGCCGGGACCAATCTGGATCTTCCTCTTCTCACTGCATGGCAAGAAAGCGTCCGTTGTTCTTGACCTTCAAGTTGTTACATTTTGGTATGCAGTTTCTGTTTCTCACCCGCCTTGCTGGAGCCAGCCTCTCAGGGAGATAAGGGGGGCCTGGGTTGCCCACAGCATGTCCTTGGATGTTACATGACTTGCTAGTGATTTTCCAGAAAGCTGAATTAGCTAAATCACTGTTATGCAGGTCAGGGTTTACAGCCTCCATTTTGATGTCATAGGATTATACAGGCCAAGACCAGCAAGGTGAGACACACAGGGAAATACTCCTACAAAATTGAGGTCTGTTTTTTTTTTTTTTTCCTCCACTTTTTTTCATACGCGAGTCCATTATCACCTTTCGACACTCTAACTGTAGAATACTTTGGAAATTGAGGTGTATATGTATCCAATGCCTCCGAGATTGAACGGAGAGAAACTTTAGAGCCAAGAGAGCCTGTCACAACGGACAGTAGCGATTCGAAATAAACCACCTGTTTTAGTCTCCTGTTTTTGCAGAAGCAAATACTGAAATCCTGCAAAAACAGGAGACTAAAACAGGTGGTTTATTTCGAATCGCTACTGTCCGTTGTGACAGGCTCTCTTGGCTCTAAAGTTTCTCAACGTTCAATCTCGGAGGCATTGGATACATATACACCTCACATAATCTGTGCCCAAACCCTGACCCCTGAGGCAGGCGTTGTTTTACGCCGAAACACAGCCAGTGTCGGGTCATTCACTAATAAAACACTCCTGTTGTCTGTCTTGAAGGCCCAGTGTTCCTTTTTTGTTTGTTTACATTTATACCCCACATTTTCCCACCTATTTGCAGGCTCAATGTGACTTACAAAGTACCATAAAGGCGTTTGCCCTGTTGATAACAAATACAAGATTGTGTATTGGTCAAATGAGGTAGAAGTGAATCAGGCGTCATGGGGTTGAGGGGAAAAAGGATAGTAAATTGTCCAGTAGGATCATTGATTATGTTGTATTGCTGGGTGTGGGGATTTATGTTGTATCGGTGGGATAAGCTTTTTTTGAAGAGGTGGGTTTTTAATGATTTCCTGAAGTTTAGGTGGTCATGTATTGTTTTCACTGCATACGGGAGTCCATTCCATAGTTGTGCGCTTATGTAGGAGAAGCTAGATGCATAAGTTGTTTTGTATGTTAGCCCTTTGCAGTTTGGGTAATGTAGGTTTAGGTATGATCGTGCTGATCTGAGTCTGTTTCTAGTTGGTAGATCTAAGAGGTCTGTCATGTATCCTGGGACTACGCCGTAGATGATTTTGTGGACCAATGTGCAGATTTTGAAGATGATCCATTCTTTGTGAGCCAATGCAGCTTTTCTCAAAGGGGTTTAGCGCTTTCGAATCGTGTTTTACCATATATCAGTCTGGCTGCTGTGTTTTGGGCAGACTGGAGTTTTTTTGTGAGTTCTTTACATCCCGCATAGATTCCGTTGCAGTAATCTGCATGGCTTAGGACCATTGATGGCATTAGTTTACGAAAGGTATCCCTCGGGAAGAAAGGTTTTATTCGTTTGAGTTTCCACATTGAGTAGAACATTTTCTTTATTACGGTTTTTACTTGGCTCGAGAGTGAGGTTGCGGTCGATTGTGACTCCGAGTATTTTTAGGCTTTCTGAAATAGGGAGTGCGTGTCCTGGGGTGTTTATGGTTGCTGGTTTGTAGTTGTTATGTTGAGATGAGAGGATAAGGCAGTGTGTTTTTTCACTGTTCAGTTTCAGTTGGAATGAGTTTGCCCAAGAGTCCATGATGTTCAGGCTATCATTGATTTAATTGGTTATTTCAGTCAAGGTATGTGTGAAGGGAATGTAGATTGTAACATCATCTGCATAGATGAATGGGTTAAGTCCTCGATTGGATAAGGACTTTGCCAGTGGGATCATCATCATGTTGAGTATTGGTGATACTGGTGATCCTTGAGGTACTCCACAGGCTGCTTTCCAAGGTGGTGATATGTTTGAAATTGATTTTACTTGGTATGTTCTGGTGGTTAGAAAGCCCTTGATCCAATTGAGTTGGGCACATTATTGCCCAAACGTACCACGGTGGTGATATGTTTGAAATTGATTTTACTTGGTATGTTCTGGTGGTTAGAAAGCCCTTGATCCAATTGAGTTGGGCACATTATTGCCCAAACGTAATGCTACTGGAAGTGAGGTGGTCTGGTGAATGAAGTGCAATGTTTCACCATTTTAGTGGTCTTTAAGTGACTACCACGTGGGTGTTAAAATACTCTAAGGGCATTCCTCCTGTAATATTATAGTGCTTACTCCTGGCTGTGCTTTAGCATTTGTGTATTGATTTATCAGTGAGATTTGGAATTTTGTTTCAAGTCAGTCAATTCCGGGCATATGGTGCAGCAGGATGGAAGAAATGAAGTCTGGAGTTGGCATTGAGGAGAAGGGTACAGATAAGTGAGTTTGGTGTCCCCAGGGAGGGGTATAGGGAAAGATCATAATAAGCAGCAGTGGGAGACTAGTCTTTGACATCATTCACAGGCAAGACCTAACAGAATTTCCTTTAATAATAATTTACTAGGGCTGCACATTTCCAAATTTGTTAAATCTCACGATTAATTGCATAAAGGGCCCCCCTTGCATTTCCTTCTGAACAGTGCAAAATTAAATTCTCAAAACTGACATATTTCGTATCACCTCTCGCCTAGATTATTGCAACCTGCTTCTCATCGGCCTCCCACTTAGCCATCTCTCTTCTCTTCAGTCAGTCAGTCCAAAACTCTGCTGCGCGACTCATTTTTGCGCCAGAGTTGCTATGCTCACATTAGCCCTCTCCTCAAGTCACTTCACTGGCTCCCTATTCGTTTCCGCATTCAATTCAAACTTCTCTTACTGACCTACAAGTGCATTCACTCTACCGCTCCCCAGTACCTCTCCACTCTTGTCTCTTCCTACGCCCCCCCTCGGGTACTCCATTCTGTAGATAAATCTCTCTTATCTGTCCCCTTCTCCTCTACTGCTAATTACAGACTCCGTTCCTTTTATCTCGCTGCACCTCACGCCTGTAATAGACTTCCCGAGCCTGTACGTCTAGCTCTGTCTTTAGCCGTTTTCAAATCCAGGCTAAAAGCCCACCTCTTCAACGCTGCTTTTGACTCCTAACCACTACTCACTTGCCCTGTACCCTTTTATCCCCTCCTCTTTAATTCCATTACCATTTAGATGTTCTGTCTATTTGTCTGTCCTATTTAAATTGTAAGCTGTTTGAGCAGGGACTGTCTTTTCATGTATGGTGTACAACGCTGCGTATGCCTTGTAGCGCTATAGAAGTGATAAGTAGTAGTAGTATATTTCAATTACTAAACTGAAAATGAAATACTTTTTCTTATCTTTGCTGTCTGGTGATTATATTTTTCTAACCACTTGTTCCCTGCTTCTGGTTCTGCATCTCTCTGTGCTCAGAACTCTTGTTTCCAGAGCATCCTACCCATTCATTATTTCTTTTCTTTCTTTTTCACTTCCTGCCCTGTATTCATCTTTCAAGTTCAAATTTCTTCCATTTTTATTCTTCCTGAAATCTGTCTAGTTTTCATCTATTCTCTTCCCTTCCCTTCACCTCACCTCCATGGGCACCATCTCCTTCCGTCTCTCTTCCCTTCCCCTCCCCTCCTCAAGCACCATTCTCCTTACTTCTTCTCCTCCCGTCCCCTCTCAAGCACCATTCTCCTCTCTCCTTTCTTCTCTTCCCATTCCCTCCCTTCCCCCTCCACGAGCACCATCTCCTTTCTGTTTTCTTCACTTCCGTTCCTTTCTCCTCCACGAGCACCATCTTTTCGCTTCTTTCCTCTCTTCCCTTCCCCTACCCTCCCCTCTATGAGCATCATCTCCTTTCTTCTCTTCTCTTCTCTTCTCTTCCCCTCCCCTCCACTTGCACCATCTCCTCTCCTTTCATTTCCTTTCCCTTCCCCTCTCCTCTATGAGCATCATCTCCTTCGCCTTTCTTCTCTTCCCCTCCCCTCCCCTCCCCAAGCATTGTTTCCTCTCCTTTCACTTCCCTTCCCCTCCCCGAGCACCATCTCCCTTGTTTGTCTATCCTATCCCCTATTTCAGATCCTGGCATCTTTGCTTGGCCTGGCTGCATCTCCCCTCCCCTTTGCCTACACTCTGGCATCTTGCACTCTCCTTCCCCCCCCCCCCCCACCCCACAATCTCACACTTTTCTACCGCAGTTCCCACCATTTTTGTCTGCCTCTCCTCTTACCCTGCTCTCAGGCATCTGACTCTCCCCAACCCTCCCTGCTTGCCTTTACTGTCTGCAGCACTAGACACATGCTGTTTTTCTTGGGCCGGAAGCCCTCCCTCTGTAGCATCCCACTGACTGGAAACAGGAAGTTCTGTCAGTGGGAGCAGGAGCTACAGAGAGAGGGCTCCCGGCTTGAGAGAAGCAGCATGCATCTAGTTCTGCACACCACCTAGGTGCTGCAGCTAGTAAAGGCAACCTGGGAGGGGAGAGGGAGATACCAGAGCATGTGTGTGGGAGGTGGGACAGTGGCAAGGTGGAAACTGAAAGAAGAGGCCGGAGAGAGACACACAGGTAGTGGAACAAGGAGCAGGGAGTATAATATGTGTTAAAATTAACGTGAGTTAAAATTTTAACTTGTTAATCACGTTAAAAATGAGTTAAATGTGCAGACCTATAATTTTACAATTTTTTTTGTACATGAAAGCATTTTACACAACTTTTTTGTAAATGGTGACTTTTATTTCCTTTGAATTTAAGCTGCTAGTGGACATTTGTTTTTATTTCCATTTGTTCATTGTTCTGTTTCTCTCTCGCTTTCCTACAGCCCCGCTGATAGTAGTAGGTATGGTTCTTCAAGTAACATCAGCCAGGGAAGCTCTCAACTAAGTGAGCTGGAACCTTACCATGGCTCAGAAGCAGATGAAGAATGTCGAGAAAGGGATTCAGATTATTCCTACCATAGCTCGAACAGTTACCAGCGGAATGGCCAAGATTTGCACAATGACCATGATGCAGAGAACGTGCTGGTGTGTCAGAAAAGGGAAAGCAGTAAAAGTGATGTCCCATCCAAATCAGTGCCAGAGGCAGAGCATCCTAAAGACGGCAATATGAGTAAACAGGAAAGGTAAGAGCATAGATGTGATATCAGTGTTTTTAAACCTATTTTGAATATAAATCTGGTATGTGCTGTACAACGTATGTTGATAAAATAATCATAATTTAAGCTTAATGAGGGTAATTTTATTACAGGTTGCCTAGTTTGGGAGGCCAAGAAGATGTCTATTTTGAGGCTGCTCTATAAAGACAACAATAAGTGTCAACGTATCTTTATAAAATAGCCTCACAAAAGCTGCCAAAATTGCAACTAAAATGCTGTTGTGCTAGGGAGTAGGTGTAAATGTACTCGGGTGAAGTATGTTTTTAGGCGTGTATTTGCTAAACTACGCTTGTTCTTTGTCTCCAACCACATTCCACTCGGACTGTGCTCCTGAACTCCATGTATAAAAAGTAATTTCTCCAAGGACAAGCAGAAATATAGTTCTCAAATGTGGGTGATGTCACTGATGGAGGCCAAGGGTGGACGCTGCCCAGTGTTCCTTCAGCTTCTGGAAGCTTTTGGCAGGTCCAACTGCACATGTGCCTTCCTGATCACCCACCCATCTCGTGTGGGACCATCAGTTGCTTTTTTCCATGAAGCTGTTTAGACATAAGACCTTTTCGTCTCTCACATGTAGTTTGAGTTGTTTTGTATTGCTCTCCTGTTTTTTGTTTTCACGTGAGTAGCACTGGACCCTTTATTTTTAAAAAAATATATTTCTTTCCTCGTAGTTTTTTTAGTTGTTTGTTGCTTTTTAAGCTTCCTTTCATTTTTCCTGTCCAGGGCCTGCTTAGGCCTGTGATCCTGGTGACAGCAACAAAAAATAATAATATTTTTTTTTTCTTTGTTCACCATTGAGCCATTTGATTTTGCTTTGGCTATGTTCCCAAAGATGTCAAAAATTTTCCAGCGGGTTTAGAAAGTATATGAAGTGCGATAGGACCATGACTGTGACTGATATTCACAACTAGTGCCTACTGTGCTTTGGTCCTGATCATCAGCCCTATCTCTATAAACTCTGTTGTCAAATGCCGAAAAAAACCATAAACGAGTACAGATGCCCAACACAAGAGACTTTTTGGCATGCTAAAGTCTGGTCTAATTGGGCGTTGCATTGACCACGGGAGATGTACTGGCATCAGGGAAGTCTCCTTGACATTGGATGTTGATAGTGTCTGGTCTGACTGATCATCATTGGACCCATGAGGATTCTGCTCCGTCCTTTTAGGCACCAAGGGACACCAGTGTCCTGCATCAAGTGAGGGTGAAGAAGCATGGACATCGCTCATCCTCAAAACATGGTGCTAGGAGTGCTGGGACCTGAGAAACGTCGGTGCCATGAAGACTACTCCCCTTTCATGGAAGTGGTGCTAATGTGCCAGTCTCCCCGAAGCCGAGACCCAGCCTCCAATTTTGGCTCCTATATCTTTATAGGCTGTCTCCACACCGGTGCAGGCCCTGTCTTTACCAGTGCCTGCCCTCGAGGAGCAGCTCTGGGTCATGTTACAAGAGGAGCTGGGGCACATCCTAGCTCAGAGTGACACTGATGCATCAGTGGTGCTGGTACCATGGTGCTTCTTCAGCCCATCATGGAGACCCCTGCCCTGTCTGTTGGGCGTTTGTCAACACCGGTGCCTTGTCGGTCATTAGAGTCAGCATTGACTGATGTGTTGTTAATACTTTTCAGCCCTTCAGGTGAGGAAGGGATGTGCACCTCGGCCCTCTTGCCCAAAGCCTGGTTACATATCCAGTGGTCTGAGGCAGATGCAGACTTGGACCTCCTGTGAGAAGCATCTTGCTGGGTCAGAGTCTGATTGTACCTGGGGTTCTGATGTGTAACCAGAGGACATCTCAGAGAAGATATTTCTTGGTCTACTTTCAGCACCCTCTCTGCCACAGGAAAGGAGGAAGTCTCCCCCAGAGGACCTTTCTTTCATTAATTTTTTGAGGGAAATGGCGGAGGCCATCCATTTAAGTTGGAGACTGAGGATGAGCTCAGGTCCAAGATGTTGGACGTCATTGATTATGACTGTGCTCCTAAGAAAGCTGTGACAGTGCCCGTACACATAAGTACATAAGTACATAAGTAGTGCCATACTGGGAAAGACCAAAGGTCCATCTAGCCCAGAATCCTGTCACCGACAGTGGCCAATCCAGGTCAAGGGCACCTGGCACGCTCCCCAAACGTAAAAACATTCCAGACAAGTTATACCTAAAAATGCGGAATTTTTCCAAGTCCATTTAATAGCGGTCTATGGACTTGTCCTTTAGGAATCTATCTAACCCCTTTTTAAACTCCGTCAAGCTAACCGCCCGTACCACGTTCTCCGGCAACGAATTCCAGAGTCTAATTACACGTTGGGTGAAGAAACATTTTCTCCGATTCGTTTTAAATTTACCACACTGTAGCTTCAACTCATGCCCTCTAGTCCTAGTATTTTTGGATAGCGTGAACAGTCGCTTCACATCCACCCGATCCATTCCACTCATTATTTTATACACTTCTATCATATCTCCCCTCAGCCGTCTCTTCTCCAAGCTGAAAAGCCCTAGCCTTCTCAGCCTCTCTTCATAGGAAAGTCGTCCCATCCCCACTATCATTTTCGTCGCCCTTCGCTGTACCTTTTCCAATTCTACTATATCTTTTTTGAGATACGGAGACCAGTACTGGACACAATACTCCAGGTGCGGTCGCACCATGGAGCGATACAACGGCATTATAACATCCGCACACCTGGACTCCATACCTTTCCTAATAACACCCAACATTCTATTCGCTTTCCTAGCCGCAGCAGCACACTGAGCAGAAGGTTTCAGCGTATCATCGACGACGACACCCAGATCCCTTTCTTGATCCGTAACTCCTAACGTGGAACCTTGCAAGACGTAGCTATAATTCGGGTTCCTCTTACCCACATGCATCACTTTGCACTTGTCAACATTGAACTTCATCTGCCACTTGCACGCCCATTCTCCCAGTCTCGCAAGGTCCTCCTGTAATCGTTCACATTCCTCCTGCGACTTGACGACCCTGAATAATTTTGTGTCATCGGCGAATTTAATTACCTCACTAGTTATTCCCATCTCTAGGTCATTTATAAATACATTAAAAAGCAACGGACCCAGCACAGACCCCTGCGGGACCCCACTAACTACCCTCCTCCACTGAGAATACTGGCCACGCAATCCTACTCTCTGCTTCCTATCTTTCAACCAGTTCTTAATCCATAATAATACCCTACCTCCGATTCCATGACTCTGCAATTTCTTCAGGAGTCTTTCGTGCGGCACTTTGTCAAACGCCTTCTGAAAATCCAGATATACAATATCAACCGGCTCCCCATTGTCCACATGTTTGCTTACCCCCTCAAAAAAATGCATTAGATTGGTGAGGCAAGACTTCCCTTCACTAAATCCGTGCTGACTTTGTCTCATCAGTCCATGTTTTTGTATATGCTCTGCAATTTTATTCTTAATAATAGCCTCCATCATCTTGCCCGGCACCGACGTCAGACTACCGGTCTATAATTTCCTGGATCTCCTCTGGAACCCTTCTTAAAAATCGGAGTAACATTGGCTACCCTCCAGTCTTCCGGTATTACACTCGATTTTAGGGACAGATTGCATATTTCTAACAGTAGAAATATGCACAGACTGCACAGATGAAGAATTGGAAGACCCCCACTTACTGTACAGGTATTTCCAAAGAAGACATACTCTATGTATAGAGTCTAGAAGCTGCAGCTTCCGCATTATTCCATGGTACTCAAATGCACTCTGAAAAGAGCCAAAAGTTCAATGACCCTAATTTAATATTTGTTCTTAAATTAAGGTTTATACATAAATAATCCTTTGCAAAACTATTCCTTTAGAAAATAATTGCTTTGAGGTCAATTTCAAAAGTATGTAGCTGGCTTAGTAAGGACTTAGCTGTCCAGATCAAAGCCTTTGAAAGTTTGCCAGCTAGGTCAGATTTTTGGCAAATATGGGGCTGCAACTTCTAGCAGTAGTCTAATGGTACTGCCATTAGGAGCTGACACACAAACTACCTGTAGAGGTCGCAGCCACCATTGTGGGGTTCACTCCTGCCTTGCTTAAACTAGACCACTGTGTAAGTTATGGTGGACCCCGGAGGGTCTACTGGAACTTGGGGGGGGGGGGGGCTTCAGGGAGTATCAGGATGTGCTGGGGGTAGGGACCAGGAGGGGGTCTGAGTATGTTGAGAGAGGCTTTCATTGCTGGGGTTGGATCTGAGAGGGAGCATGGAGGACCTGATATTTGCTTATGTAGTTTCTAGCTGATTTTCAGCTGGGAACTGCATAAGGGGTGAAGTTATCAAGTGTGGCTACTGACAAGGTGTGCTATTTTAGCACAGGGCCCCCTTTTATACAATTATGCTCAAATACTGTGTCTTAATAATAGTCAAAGGTGTCTTATGCTGGTCCTGGGTGTATATAGGCAGGGACCTGTATAACAACCGGCAGTGCCCAGGAATTGAATATACAGGGCTAACTTAGCTGACAGCAGTCATCACTTAATAAAAAATCAGTGACCACTGCCAGGTAAGTATTCAGGGGGAGGGGGGAAAGAGGGGGTTTGGGTTAAGTTTTAGCTGTAAAATAGCAGGTATTGCTTAATACACATAAGTTATCCATTATCACTGAATATACACTGTCAGCTGGTCCCTCTTCCACTGACCGGCCAGGGCTTATCCTGCTTAGCTTTTCCAGCTTCACCATTGGTCAGAAAGCTCCAACCACCGTCCTGTCTTTGCTCTGTACTCGCTGGCTCTGGCACCCTTCCCGAATGGCTGTCACCCTTCAGTATTTTACAGCAAGCTCCAACAAAATGCACAGCAACTGCAAGGCTTCTTATAATTAAGGGTTTATTTGGCTTAATCCTTGGTCACACAGGGCACAACCCTTATTGAGTCCCTTTTTCTTAACATAGTCCAACTCACTTCCTTAGGAAGTCTTAACAAGTGTCCAGCTACTTCTGACGCTGCTTTAACTCCCCAGCAGTTTGTCAGTTTCATCAGACTTGCCTCATCCGGGCACTTCTTCACACAATTTCAAATCAAGACAGTTTTATTTAATTTCTTCCCCACATCAACTTCCTTCATAGCGCTCCCTTCTGCTCACATAGGTAATTCATTAGGCTAACATCCTCCACAGACTTTTTCCCCACTGCATCAGCCTTCTTTCCCCAGTCTTAAACAGATTTGGTATTGTAGCAGACAGGAAACCTTTTACTTTACCCCCTTGGGTCCGTTCTAGAGCTGAAATCTCCATACACTCCTCCTCCAGTCCCTCAGCTGCCTCCATCTTATCATACTCCATAGCTTCCTCCCCACAGGGTTTCCACAGCTGCTCCTCATTACCCTGATCAGAGTCCATTTCCCAATCATCCTCCCTGCCCTCCAACTCCTGCAAGTCTTGCCTAGGTTGTGATGAATCCTGGGAATGGTAGTTCCTTCCCCTACTCAATATTCTGACCGGTCTCTTAGCCACTAGGGGGTGAATCTCATGTGTACTAGGAACCTGAGAGTGAACCTTTTCTCTTCCTTAAGAATACCTCCTCCTCAAGCCCCTGCCTCAGCACTCTCTCAGTCGGACCTTTCCAAGACCCTTTACAGCACATAACTTTATACAGGTAAATCCATATAAAGTTGTGTGGATGCTGTCTCAACAAAAATTTGAGTTTTCAGTTCTAACCAGTTGCTTTAGTTGAAAGACCCAGCAATGCTAATTATATGTGGTCAAAATTTGACCAACTAGATTTAGAATACACAAACAAGAAAGCAGACTATACAAAACAAAACAAAAAGCAAAATAAATACAAAATCTTTATTAAGAACAATACACCAGATTTTCCCTAGCTGAAAAACCTGTTCTGAAAGATTGTCTAGTGGGTGTGGAGAATAGATCTTCCTTAATTTCTCTGTTTTCTTATTAGCTTCACTGATGCACACCTTCAGGATCTTTTACCTAAAGAACCTTTTTTAGAGAAAAGTTCAAATGAACTAGATCAGATTAATCATTGGGAGGAGGCCATAAAATTGAATAAGAGACTAGTTCGTACCGAACTGCACTCATTTACCCTTTTGGAGTACTGTCGGAATAAGATGATACCTAGAGGGTTGAGAATAAACAAAGAACCCAAGACGTATAACGAAGATGTTGACTTCTTACTTAAATGGGAGGCGATCCTCAATAAGTGCTCCTTGGACTTGATGATCCTGATTATTCAAACAGTAAGAAAACTAAGAAATTTAAGGAAGATCCTGACAATGAATTAATTTTCCTTAGGGAAAATGATAGATGTTTTAAAGATCTATTTGAAGATTTTAATCTACAGTTAGAAAGATTTTAAAAAGATGTTGAGTATTAAATATAAGTATATAAGAGATGAATTGGATTACAGATATGGTAAAGTATATATGCATCAGAAGAATCATAAGCCAAGATATTATGAAAATAGGAATTATAATAGTGATAAAGTAAAAATCAATATTGAACACGAGCCCCTACCATTGAGCAGAAATCCAAAAGAATAAGGAGTGATAATGAAGAGGTTTTTGACCCATCGGCCCCCCCCTATTCTCCACACCCCTTAGACCTAATCTTTCAGAACAGGTTTTTCAGCTGGGGAAAATCTGTTCTTAATAAAGATTTTGTCTTTATTTTGTTTTTTGTACAAAATAAGTACCTGAATATATGTAAACCGCTTTGAATGTAGTTGCAAAAACCTCAGAAAGGCGGTATATCAAGTCCCATTTCCATTTTTGGTTTTGTTTTGTATAGTCTGCTTTCTTGTTTGTGTATTTGACATAAGAAAGCAGTCTTTTGCCTTTATTTTATTTTCTTGACCAGCTAGATTTAGGAAAAATTTCATCTGAAGACCTAACCAAATAAGGTCAGCTGAATTTTTTTCTAAATGTAATTGGCTAAAACTAGCCAGTTTTCTGGCTTGTTGAGCAAGTTCTTGAACACTGACCTAATTGTTTTTCTGAAATAGAATACTAACCTGTTCGTTGTCATGGTTCAGTACCTGAGTCAGACCTTAATGTCTCCCTGTATGGCTAGGGCTGTCAAAGCTGCAGAAATTGGTATTCATGGAACTAGGAGGGTAGGGAGTCTTGGACATTGCTTTAGGAGAACACCTAGATACTGGATTTAGGGATCAGAAAAAGGTGACGGGGAAATCTGTCAGGTTAAAAACAAAATTCCAAAGTAAGGCATAAGTAAAAAAAAAAAAAAAAAAAAAATCTCAAAATTTTAAGACACAAAGATTGAAGAGACTTTTGTGGCCCATTACATTTGTCCTTCCTATTATGTATTGGTAAGTATGCCATTTCAGATTGGATACTGAAGACAAGATGTGAGATCTGTAACTACTGGGGATAATTTCGTATCAGGGTGTTTGTGGACTGTCCAAAAATGCACATATTCTATGCTTGTTTTATAAAGGCACCAACATTTTTAGCACAATTTATATTTCATAGCAATAAAATAACAAGGTGACAAGGCCTACGCTGCCAGTGTATGGCTTTGTAATCTAGTTTTATAAAGGCATCACTAGACGCTGTTGTAGAAGGTAGCACCTAACTGCAAGGTGAGCATACACATGGGTGATCCATGGGTGTGTCTCCCAGTTAAGCCACGTAGTTTTTAGAATACTATAAATTATGCATGCCACTTGGTGCACTTAGGTGAACCAACTAATACTTGCCATTGATATGACATGAGTGGGTGCACCTAAACATGGGCTCACCAGTTCCAACATTACACTAGACTTCTATAATGGTGCCAAGATGCTGTTTATAGAATTGGTACTAAGCACATGGCATTGAGGCATCCAAACTGAGGTGCTAAGCACATGGCATTGAGGCATCAAAACCGAGGTGCTAATTTATAGAATTGCCCTGCTGTGCCTACATAAAATTTGCTATGAAAATATTCTCTTTAATTGCGTAAATTATTTTTCCACAAATTTATACCTATTCCAAAGCAGATATAAACGTGTGCATGTACACTGTGTATGCAACTGTGCTCCACCAAACTACATCCCTGAAAACACCTAACCATAGATATCCTTGCACAGCTTTATAATAATGATTAACCCATTTTGCATATCTATTCAGGTTGACAGGGATTTGAGTAATTTTTACCTGGTTTCTGTATATGTTGCACTGAATGAATAGTTTCTCATCTTTAAACAAAATATAATATTAGACAAAGGGAACCCGAGTAAAAACATACAATTTATACATTATTGCATCATTTATTTTAGGAGCAAAATTATCAAACACCCATATCACCCGTGTGAAAAAGTTACTGACCCCCCCTACGCTTATATAATGGTTGCATCACATTTAGCAGCAATATTTGCAACAAAACAAATCAGTAATATGGATGTTAGACTTTCATATCACTGTTGAGGAATCTTAGCCCACTCTTCTTTGCAGAACTGTTTTAATTCAGACACATTTAAGTTTTCACATATAAAATCTCATTTCAAGTCCTGCCATATCATCTCTATTGTGTTCAAGTCAGTACTTTGACAAGACCAGTCCAGAACTTTAATTTTGTCACTCTTCATGTGGAGGATTAGCTTTTGGTTAGTGCAGTGGGCTGAGAATCCAGGGAACTGGATATAGTTCTCACTGCAGCTCCTTGTGAACCTGGGCAAGTCACTTAACCATCCATTGGCCCAGGGACAAAACTTAGATTATGACTAGGGAGAGAGAAAGTATCTGCATATAGTATATGTAAACTACCTTGTTTGTACCACAGAAAGGCAGTTTATTAAATTCATGACCTTTAGCCCTCTGCCCTTTACCCTTGGCCCTTTGGAGTGGAGGAGTAGTCTAGTAGTTTGTGCAATTGACTTTGATCCTGGGGAACTGGGTTTGATTCTTACTGCAGCAACTTGTGACTCTGGGCAAGTCACTCAACCCTCCATTTCCCCTGGTACAAAATAAGTACCTGAATATACTATGTAACCCGTTTTGAATGTAATTGCAAAAACCACAGGCGGTATATCAAGTCCCCTTCCCCCTTCCCCCTTCCCCTCCCCCTTTCCTCTTCCCTTTCATTCTTTCTCCCCTTTCTTCTTCCTTTCCTTCCCCCTTTCCCTTCTCACTTTCCCTTTTCCTCTTTCCTTCCCTCTGCCCTCAACAGATGACTGGACATTCTCCTTCAGCATTTTTCAGTACAGTGCAGAATTCATAATTTTTTTTCGATAATGAGAAGTTTACTGGGTTCTGAGGCAGCAAAGCATCCCCACACCATGACATTACCGCAACCATGTTAAGACTGTTGGTATGATGATCTTGTGGTGGAATGATACATTTGCTTTATGATAGACATAGGACCTGTGTTGTCCAAAGAGTTCCACTTCTCCGGAATTGGCCACCTTTCCTCGTGCCATTGGCCGGCCTGTCTGGTTCCCTCTCCAGATCACCGTCCATCTTGGCCACGCTGCTCCCGTTGGCTGGCCATTGGGCCCGTATCAACGAAGTCGAAGAACATGGTGCCGGCGTTCGAGAGCCGGCTTCTCTTCCAGATACGGAGCCCGGGAAGTGAGGCTATGCCTTCCTGATTGGTTGGGTGAAGCGGGGCTCTGCCTCAAGTCTGGCACTACGCCTATCCTGGATGCTCCACGGATGACGTCTCCTGTGGTCCCTGCGCTCCCCAGCTGACTCTCGGCTCCCTGATGGGGAGGGCTATTTAAGGGGCAGCGTTTCTCGTGATTCTTGCTTCGGCTTCTCTTTTCAGAGGACTTAAGCTTCCGTGTGTTGTCTCCAGACATCTCTTCTGATTGACCTGAGTTAGTAACATAGTAGATGACGGCAGAAAAAGACCTGCACGGTCCATCCAGTCTGCCCAACAAGATAACTCATATTTGCTGCTTTTTGTGTATACCCTACTTTGATTTGTACCTGTGCTCTTCAGGGCACAGACCGTATAAGTCTGTCCCGCTTCCCACCACCGGCTCTGGCACAGACCGTATAAGTCTGCCCAACCACTTGTTTGACCTCTGCTTGTTCCTGACACTCCTCGCTTGCTGCCAGCCCTGACCTCTGCTAGTTCCTGACACGCCTTGCTCACTGCCAGCCTGTCTGCTGCCCGGTCCCAGTCCTCCCTCCACTTGGCCAGTCGGCCAACCCCTGCAGTTCTGGAAGTCCCGTTGACCGCTTGTAGCTGGGAGCTCAACTCCCGGTGAACAGCGGTCGCCGCGGGTGAAGTCTTGGGGTTGTTTGTCCTTTGGAGGGCTGCAGTTACCTTCGCTGCTGCCCTCCAGTAGGACCCAAGGGCTCACGGGATTTCCATCCAGGACAGCCGTAAGATTTGGTTCTTGGGCCAGTTCCTTTTAACTTTTTATTTTTTATTTTTTATTTTTTAAGTGATATTGCTGAAGGGGTTGTCTGATAAGGTTTGCCTCTTTGTGGATGATAGCAAAATCTGGAATAGTGTAGACACTGTGAGGAAGGGCCTAATAAAGCTTGAAGAATGGTCCAGAATTTGGCAACTAAGATTTAATGCTAAAAAAAAATATGCAGGGTTAGACTGTTTTTAATACAATGTATATCAAAGTGGTGTATAAACAATATCTCAAAACAAAATTTAACATAAAATAGAAAAATTTAAAAAGCCAAAAGATAGTATAGGAGCAATACAGATTACACGAGAAATGGTGCAATAGGGAACAAGAACTCTTAGAATAATTATGATTTAGCACTCCGGAATATATAACAAATGTTATGTTCCCTTATAGATCTGAATCCAAAGCCCCAAAATATACTGATAGAACAAACACAGAGCCCAAGTATTATAAAAAAAATAGATAGCTTATTTATTTACATAGCAGCAGGAACAATAATATAAATGCAAGAATATTGAAAAAACTAGTACAGAGCAAACACACATTAATCCCTAAGGTAGGCCACTAGTACGACCTCGTATCTTAACCCATTAGCAACAACATAGCAGTTATACAGCCTGGCCGTAGATGGCACAAGATCTGTAGGAGGCAGAAGATTCCCTAGACAAATCAGCCAGGCAGGCAGAGTGGATGGCTGCTGTTCTTGTTAGATGGAAAGTCAGCAGCAGCAGCCCAGCGTCTTTATCCTGTTTTTGGTGAAAGCAGAGGTCCTTGAAGTTGGAAGGCTCCGAATTGTCTATCACATCAATGTTGTTTGTTCTGATGTTTTGATCTCAGGAGCCACAACACTTTCCTTTCTGCGTAATTCCAGAGGGTCAGATTGACCAATCGTTTCCACAAACAATGCGCAGATGTCCCAGCTGGTGTCTGTATAGTTGGCAGGGAGAATTTCTGCAGTCTTTGGCTGAGCTGATCTGGCTCAATGGCTGCTGACTGTGTAAGAGGCCTTAGCCCAAATGTCAAAATGCTGTAATGACAGGTTCTGATTTGTGGTGCCATAAAACTGTTGGGTATTGCATTGGATTCAGGGCTGACTATGAAAAATCAAGTAGTGAATGTGATTCATTCATGTTTTGCTCATCTTCGGCTCTTGTATACTTATGTTGCCCTGTATGATTTTTGTGGAGTGGTTCAGGGCATGGTTTTGTCGTGTTTGGATTTCTGCAGCACTATTTATTTTGGCTAAGTCCAGGATTCAAGCGCTGCAGTTGATAACTGAATGCTGCTGTGAGGTTGGTTACTGGTGTGGCTAGTGTTACTTTTATATCACCTTGATTTTGAAACAACTACACTGGTTGTCCGTTCAGTTTCGGTTTCAGTTTAAAGTTCTATGCTTTGTCCATCAAGCAATATACTTGTTCTCCATGGTGTTTAAAGTGTTGTTTTCGCATGTACCATCCTATAGGAGTTTGAGATCAGAAACAGCGATGCATCTTTCTAGATGGAGTTGCTCATGTTAGATATCATGAAACTAAGCTTGCAGCCATTTCTATAGCGGGGGTTTCATTATGGAACTCTGTTGCATTTAGTGCAGAGGCTTTGCAGTTTAAGTAACTTTTAAAGACCTCTTTATTATTTTATCTTTATTTAGATTTTGCTCACACCTTTTTTAGTAGTAGCTCAAGTTGAGTTACATTCAGGTACTCTGGATATTTCTTTGTCCTAGGAGGGCTCACAATCTGTTTGTACCTGAGGCAATGGAGGGTTAAGTGACTTGCGCAAGGTCACAAGGAGCAGCAGTGGGATTTGAACCGGCCACCTATGGATTGCAAGACTGGTGCTCTAACCACTAGGCCACGCCTCCACATTTGCTGAAGCTTTTCTGTCAGGATTGTGATCATTTTGTGCAATTGTTTTACAACAGTATGTCATGATGTCAACAGATCTAGTATTTTCTGCTCATGTATTTTAATGATTGTATTATTTTTAATTGGTTTTATGTATTTTTGGTTTTTTTTTTTGTACACTGCTTTTTTTTTTTAAGTAGTATAGAAATGTGGAAAATATATTATAATACTGTATAGTTATGCCATATAGTCCACTAAATCTCAATATGTGGTGTGGATGTCTATCAAAAATTCAAAAATATAGGGCAAATCCACTAAGTATGAAATAACAATCAGGGAAAAGCATCAAAGAGCTTGGGGACTATGTAAAAAGTCTCCTCAAGCTAATCGGACAAAAAAATGTCCTCTCCATCATTGGCAAAAACCCTGAGGCTACAGCGATGAAAAAATTTAAAGCTGAAGCCAAAATACTTTATTTAAATTTTTGTTTTTTTCATTGATAAATCAATCTTCACTATAATAAGCGTTGCACTATGAATCCAGAAGAACAAATGTATGTATAACAGGTATCTCTGTTTAGTATTCAATGTTCTCAATCCTGCTCAAGCTGTGCGATCCCTCAGAAGCTGCCCTGAGCCAAGGGTTAGTTATGCCATATAGTGCCATACAGTGCTGCATACATTGCTCCTACAATAATAAAAACTAAAGGGGTTCTTTACTAAACTTAGCTCGAGTTATCTGCAGCAGGGCCCATTTTGTTCCTATGGGCCCTGCTGCAGATAACTTGAGCTAAGCTTTAGTAAACTGCCTAAGAAACTAATCAGAATAAAATATCAAAACTACCAATTATTCGTATTCTGTCAAATACTTGATGTTATGATTTTGTTACGCCCTTCTTAAAGAAGATCATTGGTTTTCTATAAAAGCTCGTATCATTCATAAAATTTTGATTTTCACTTTCAAAGCCCTTCATTTGGGCTCTCCCCTTTATTTAGCTAGTCTTATTACTCCATATACCCTTTCTCGTACACTTCGATCTGCATCTGATTTCCGTTTATCTGTTCCTTTCTGTTCATTGTTCCTGACTTAGTTCAGCTCGTGCTTCTACCTTCTTCTGTTTGGCGGTTCCTCTTTGGAGCTCTTTACCATCTCTTCCGAAATCACAGCTTTCTCTCATTTCTGCAGTCGTCTTAACACATTTGTTTTCTCAGGCATTCCTTTGACGTGTTCTTTTTGCAGGTCGGCTTGTTGGTATTTAACTGGATGTTTTTGTTTTCTTGTTCTTCCTATCTCTTACCTGTCCTATATTGTTTGTCTTCTGCTCTATTTTGATATTGGTGTTCTTTTCTTTTTATGATTTTAATTTTTGTACACTGCTTTGATTGAGAAGGACGGTTTAAGTTTTTAAATATAAACATCCAATAAAGCAAAGGCCTGTTTAAAGAGATGCATTTTAAGTCATGCATTTGGGCTGCAAAAACCTGAGGAAATGGTAGTTTAGGGGGTGAAGAACTTTTGTGCACAATAGAAGAGTGGGGCTTGGGTGCGATTGTATATGATGATCTTAAGGTGGCAAATCAGGTAGAAAAAGCAATGGTGAAATCTAGAACGATGCTTGGTTGCATAGGGAGAGGAATGGCCAGTTGAAAAAGGAGATGATTATGCCTTTGTATAAGACTCTGGTGAGGCCTCATTTAGTATATTGTGTACATCTGGAGATGGCACCTTCAAAAGATATAAAAATGATTGAGTCAGTCCAGAGGGAGGCCACTGAAATGGTCAGTGGTCTTAGTCATAAAGAGACAGAGTTAAAGATCTCAATATGTACACTTTGGAAGAAAGGAGAGGGGAGATGTGTTAGAGAAGTTTAAATACCTCCTTGGTATAAATGCACATGAGACGAGTCTCTGGAATGAGAGGGCATAAGATGAAGCTGAAAGGGGATAGACTCAGAAGTAATCTAAGGAAATACTTCTTCACAGAAAGGATGGTGAATCAGTGGAATGGCCTCCTGGTGGAAGTGGTGGAAACAAAAACATTATCTGAATTCAAGAGAGCTTGAGACCAAGTACATAGGATCTCTAGGGGAGAGGAACGGATGGTGGATGAAATGGATAAGCAAACTGGGTAGGCCATACGGTCTTTATCTTCTTTCATTTTTCTAAAATCATTGTTATGACTCATGGATAGCAGCTGTTTCTGCCTCATTCTTCCCCCATGAATCCCATTTTGCTCAGTCTTATTGTAGAGTCATAAACAGTGCTAGATGTCAATTAAAAAGTAGTTTACCTGGTAAACTATATATTTTTTGTAGTACTTTAACAACATGAGACTACTGCAGAAGTAGTTAACTACTTCAGTGGCATTTTAATTAATTGTACAACCAGTTTCTCAAAGTTATCGTCATTAAGAGAGCATCATCGTGGCACTAAAATTTGTCCTGAGCAACTAAATAATGGTTCTACTGCTGCACTGCTTTGAAATACAGCATTGAACTTGATAAAAGCTTTTGCCACTTTTGGAAATGTAAGCAAGCTGTTTATGGACATGTCTGAACATTCCAGGCAATGCTCAACCTCTTACTTTTGTTCCAGATCTGGCTGCTGCAAGGTTATTTGCAGTGGACAGAAGTCATCTTCACTTCGAGTAGCAGCCTTTTCCTTGCATGCTGACTGTAACTCCTGTTCAGATGAAAGTGGAACTATGCCACTAACTCTGACTTCAGTCTGTTGCAGCTACAGCACAAATGAACAGCTACATCTTCTCTTACTGTTTTTGTTCTGGTAAATATATCAACTTGAATTTTTGAACAAGCATTGTTGCAATACGGTAGCCATCATCTTCAAATACTGGACCAAACGTTGAAGTAATTTTTGTTTTGTCAGAGCTGTGATTAGTGGCTGCTTTGTTTTATCCAAGTTGATGACATCAGTCAATCTCTGTGATTTTGACTGAATTCCCATTATCTTGGGGATTACATGTGCGGCTGACAATGGCTTCATGATACTGATATAGTTCCTCAGGAATACCATCTATCGGTTATCATTTCTAGTCTTATTTTTTGTTGACATTCTTGTTTTCACTCCAATTGTAACCAGTCAACTGATGGCTAAGTAATCTGAAACCCTCCTTATGCAGGTTGGATTGAGGACTTTAAGACCAGCCACCTCTTCAGTAACTTCTGCATGTTTAGTACTCTGACTGCATGATAAGAACCTGTACTTTCTTCATGGCCTTGTCAAACATTCTCTTGTAGCACGACTATTTTTGTGCTTTATGGCTGTTGAAAGCTACTACAAATATGAGTAGCACATCTCTTGTGCTTGTGAAACCAGTTGGAGTGAATGTCATCAGTGCATGGTTAATCTTCGACTGCGTCAAACAGATATCTGACAGCATCTTTGACCACCTCTGACTCGGAAAGTGACTGGCTGCTGAACTCTGATCATGACCTACCGGTCTCTTCATTGCCACCAGCACAAATGTCATTCAGAAAACGCAAAACTGCATTGTCAGTAACGCAGCAGATCTTAGTTATGTGGAATTCCACAAACAGTTAAGCAATCAGTTGAGCAGTCTTCTTCCCAGTGTGGGAATGTTTAAACCTTCGTACAGCCAAAGCATGAGGATGGCGCATTAGTGTCTCCTTGTTTATATAATGAACGGTCATTCTAAGAAATCTGCATTTGTGCAAAGATATGCTGTTACAGAAACATATTCCACCTGTTATAATTTTGTAATAAGCAAATTCTTGTGAATGTCATACAGTTTGTTTAAGCTTCGTGTTAGATTGTGTTTACTTGGAAGTTAGCAGGCATACGTCCCTGGCAAAAGTTTCTGAAAGCCACTTGGTTCTACTGTTGCAAGCAGCAGCATATCTTCTGCAGTCATCAAGACTTCATGATCAAAATGTTTCTGTGACATAGTTTTGTATGGGCAGAGAGCTGTTGAGTGGAACTTGATAACTTTTTTTTCTCTAGTTGCTAGTTTTTGACTCTAGTTGCTTGGATTGATTACCTCCTTCAGCACTCTGCTTCTTGCTGTTCTTTTGTTGCTATTGTTGACTGCATGGCCGTGAACCTTGCATGATGACTAGGATGTTCCTGTTTTAAATTTTGCACAAAGGTTAATTTATGGAAGTTAGACTAAACATCTTTAGTGTCACTGAAGAGAATATAATGCGTAAATAAAGAAATTCAATTAAGGAAGAGATTAAGTGATTTTAAATGTAAATTTTACTTTAATTTTTGCATTCCAACTGGATTGCAAAAAGATTAGATTTATATTTCTTAATCATGTCAGATAGTTCTAAATCACAACAGCATTTTAACTAATTGTAGCAGTTGGTAAAATATGCGCTTCTGCCACATTTTAACCTGCCAGACTAGCACCATATAAATGAAAATTATTTGAAAACGAGAGGCTAATAAGCGGATGATCAATGCATTAGTAGCCTACAATACTCACCTTGAGATGCTTGATGAAGTTAGTGCTTGAAGTGATATTGCCACTGATCTCACATCATACATAGAATTTACAACATTTTTCTCATCTGGTTTATCTCTTTTCAATCACAATTTCTTATAAAGGGGCCCTGTGTTAGTGGTGGCGACTGTTTTTGCAGCATACTGAAGACCTTTTTACTGCAGCAGGTAAAAAGACTGAAAAAAAAGAAGTGGCCAAGCGGTAAGATTGCACTTACCGCATGGCCATGCAGTGTGGAGCACTTAGCTCCACCTGTTGAGGTGGTGGTAAGGGCTCCCATTCTAACCTGGCGCATTGCCTGATTGCTGCCAGGTAACTGCTGCAGTAAAAAATAGAGACCTATTTTTCCTAGCGTCAGAAATGGTGCACGCTGGGGGTGGAACTACTGCCAGTGCCCATGTTGGGCCGGCGGTAGTTCTGGATTGCCGCGCGGTAAGCTCATGGTGGGCTTATTGCTGCTTAATAAAAAGGCCCCAAAATTCCCTCAGTACTAAACTATTCGTTCTTATTTTAAACAGTAACTGATTCCTAAATCAACAACAAACACTAACTATACCATAACACAAAAGAAAAGAAATGTCCCTAATACAGTTTCTCATTTTCTCCAATCGCAGTACTTCCTTCCTATCCATCCAGTCACAGAACAGTTTCTCATTTTATACAACCACTTGGTCCAGAAACAAAGATATTATACCAGAAGAGAACTGTACTAGCTGGGGTGTTAATAAGTCAGTAAGCAAGCAGAAGAATTTAAAACAACTCAATTTTTATTTTGTTGTTAACTGCTTAAAATGTAGCTAAACTATTTAGTAATTAACTGTTTACAATGTAGTTTGAGTACTGGGCAACTACCAACTATTTTTGAATAGTTAAATGTTTTGGATTAACTACTGAAAAGTAGTTCAACTTCTTTTCAGCATTGTTCATGAGCTGATCTTCTCTAAGGCTAGAGAAGCCTGCAGGATGTTTTGAGGCTTCCCAGATGAGTTGTCACTGCTTCCTTGAAATAATTTTGGCAGGCTGGCCAATGGTGGGAAAATTCACGGTTCCAAGTCTTCTTCATTGGAGATAATGGCTCCCGCTGTGGTTCGGTGGAGTCCCGGAGCTTTAGAAATGGCTGCTTTGCAAGCCTTTCCAGACTCTGATATATTTCAACAACTTTTTTTCTCATCTCCTCTGAAATTTTCTTTGATCATGTTGACAGTGTTCTTGTAGAAACCTTGTGGTGACTACTTCACTCTCATGATAATGTTCATTTTGGTTTCATTTTGGTTGTGTCCCATAATGGACACAACCCAACTCTTCCACTGACTGCTCCACATGAACTTTATTTTGCCACAACATCACTTTGTATTTGCTCACACCGGAGTCTGCGAACGCTTCTCCGGTACTATGTAAGCCACATTGAACCTGCAAATAGGTGGCAAAATGTGGGATACAAATGTAACCAATAATAATAACTTATGAGGTTTCAATTCAACAGGGCTGGCTGAAATCAAGCATCAGCTGAATCTAATTATTGTTTGGTTGATTAAGAGGGCAGTTGCTTTTTCACAAGGGTGATATGGATGTTGGATAATTTTGTTCCTTAAATAAATGATGTAATATTTAAAAGCTGTGTTATTTGTCTACTCAGGTTCTTTGTCTAACATTACATTTTGTTGAAAGATGAGAAACTGTTCATTGTGACATCTATGCAATAACAAGGTGGGGGTTAGCATTTTCGCATCAGTGTAGGATAGTCCTGTAGTAATCCACCATCTGACCAGTCTAAATTAACCTAACCATTGTTCTTTTGTTACACAAATATACCCTTGCTCAGTTCACCTATATGCCTTATTTGTACTATAATCTCTGGCAGGCTGCATTTTTAAAAAGACAATTTGGGTCAAAATAGATTGAAATAGCTATATCAGTGATCAAGCCAGATTAACAAGTTTGCTGTAGTATTTGTGAACAGGAAATCCTTGTAATATATTTATTTCATTTTATTTCAAGTTTCTATGAGGAAATAGGGCCACCTCCATTTTCTCCAGCTCGAGCTCGCTGGCTCAAAGTCATTAATAAAGTGAGAGTGCAGCTACAAAAGGTAAGGCTTGCTTTTTCTTTGCCTACTAGTTTTTGAAATTATAATCTAAAATGTAATGGCTATATACCATATATTTTGTCTATGGTTATAGAGTTATGAAATTTGTTAGCTTAGATATTGAAGTAACTGAATAGTAGGTTTAAGTTGGAGTGGAGGAGTAGCCTAGTGGTTAGTGCAGCGGACTTTGATCCTGAGAAACTGGGTTTGATACCCACTGCAGCTTCTTGTGACTCTGGGCAAGTCGCTTAACCCTCCATTGCCCCAAATACAAATAAGTACCTGTATATACTATGTAAACCACTTTGAAGATAATTGCAAAAACCACAGAAAGGCGGTCTATCAAGTCTATTTCTTCTTTTCCTTTTCTTCAATGTCTATGAATGTATCCTGCTTGGTACTATTATATTCTTCTGCTAGTTTCATGTAAACTCTGTCCTCTGTAAATAGTGGCAACTACCACTTCATTATATGTACTTGTGGCAAAATGATGAATTTTCCAGCATATGAATTATAAGAATTTTTCATGAAGTGTATTTCTCTAGTTTGGCCAGCAGGTGGTGCATGTTTTGTGTTTAAAGCTGTTACAGTGAAATGACTGTTCCTTCTTTAGTTTAATACAGAGAGGAAGTAAACTGCAGTGATGTGGCCCGCTACTTTTAAAAAATGTTCTGGGCTCTGATTAGCCCAGGAGCTCATATTCAGCTAGGATGTACTGGCTGTTTCCCCAGTCTCAGGCAGGGAGAGTAGAGAGAGAGAGATCTCTTCACTGGAGCCATGTAAGCAGTTATATTCTGTAACCTGTGAGCAGCTATATTTCCTGTACGCCCCAGGCACTATCCAGCTGGTGACAAAATGTTTATATAGTTTTATAATCGATCCTTATTCAGTTACCTGTTGTTTATTTTCCATTTGTTTTTATGGTTCACTGTTCAATATTTTTTATAAAATAAACATAATTGTGTATTGGCTCTGATGTCCTGGACTGACTAATAATCATGGTGGTTTGTGTGTTGGGTCTGTGGGTGCTTTGTAGGAACTGTGGTAGTGATATTAAGGTTATATTTTAAAATAATGGTCTCTTCCCCCCCCCCCCCCCCCAATTCATAGAGAGGAATATTAGAGGTTAAATGTTAGTGTAGTAAATAAGATGGAAAATTACTAAATGCTGTCTTTACCAGATGCAGGAAATGTTTATTAGACATGAACATCTTTGGAAGAGAACAGGGAAGTAAATGTGATGCATGCAGATGTCTGAGCATACAGATGATCTATGGAATAATGTATGATAGTTCCGCATTCCTATAAATGTTTGATTTTTACTGGAACCACTAGCAGTTTTGGAAAGTACCCTGAATTCCCTGAACTTGCAGATGTAAGCAGAATATAATCTAGCCAATGATTTTTCAATTTGTGTTCAATGATTTGTGATGTAACCAGTTAATATGACTTAATGCATTCTTAATAAAAGAGCAAAGGACCTGAGGAATTTTCAGACAGTTCTGGGTGTACTCGCTTTCATTAAGTAGGACCCACACTCTCTCCCAAAGGGCCTTTGATGTATATATATTTTTTTACTGGTGGTGTGTATGTGGATTTTTTTCCTTTGGCCTACTAGAGTTGAAAATAAAGGGCCAGGTATGATCCTGTTCTTGGGGGGGGGGGGGGTCCACTGGGAGTGTGGCTCCAGTAACCTAGAAATCACCGGGGAATACTTTCAGAGTGGGAGACTTGCCCAGAGGCAAGTGGGAGCCAGTCGGCAGGAGGAGTAGAGCACAAGCGGCAGGTAGCCGCACGGATAACCCCAGGTGATAGACGTTCCGTGACAGTACTCTTACCATTTATGTGCTGTTTTTCTCCAGCCCTTTGTTCCATGAACCATAAACAGCAGTACTTAATTAGTATTTTTTTGCCTAGCCATCTTCTGTACATTTTATAAAATCTGTTGTACAGTCCCACTTCTGTACTTCCTCACTCTGTTATCATATCTGAAAAGAAGTGTTTGTCACAATGCTTTACTACCTTATTTGTATTATGCTCTGTTTGTCCCTTTTCTGTCTTGACTACTGTCTCTACTTCCCATAGTATTTTCAAATATATTTTCCGGTTCTCCTCCTAAGATCCTTTCTTCTGTGGAAATCTAGAGGTAGATATTCAAAGCGTTTTAACCAGGCAGGAGCACATCCTGCTCTGTTAAATTTCCTTGTTCCTGTCCATCTGCTAATATTCATCAGCTCTTATCAGCCCTAACTGTTCCTTCATTGTGCGGGGGCAGTCCATGGGCAGAGGACGGAGTTAGGAAAGAAAAGAGGCTATTCTAACTTTATCCACCAAGTTAACGTCACATCAGTGTGAATATTGGCTGTTAAGCTCCAGCTGGCCTCTTCAAACAGATATTTTGTTCCGCAGCTCAGACATGGCTTGATATTGAACTTCCAGGCTCAGTTCAGGTTGTAGCTATTAGTGGTTTAAGCGCTGACCACTGTGGGCTGATGACCCCCCCTCCCACACTACACAGACACGCAACCCATACACACCCATCCCTAACTTTGAGTCTACCTTTGGATCCACCTCTTTTCACAACCAGAGGTCTGTCTTTCTGTTTTAATCATTTTGTTGCCTTCTTCAAGGACAAGCTTGTGAGCTCCATTAGATCCTTGAAGCAGGCAATGAAACGAGGACCCTCATTGAACCTATTTCATGAAGCAGATTGAACTAAGCTATGAGACACACTTTTATATAGAGTTATTTGGTGTGATTCAAGCCACACTGTGATTTTGCATTGGATTGAGACTTTATATTATTCCACTGACTGTTTATTAAGCATAACCAGTATTATTTATGGAACCTATGATGTGATGTGGCTTTGACAGCAGCCATTTACATAGCACTAGCCAGGAGTATGAGGCTGTTGTAGCCATAGTTTGGTATTTTTAGCAGCATGATTTTCATGGCACATAGTTGAGCTTAGGAAGCAGTTACATTAAGTTATTCTTCTCTGTGTGACACTGAGGGCTCCCAATAATTATAAGATTAACAACACTACATTTTTTTTAGTGCTATGTAGGGTCAGTTTATTGTGAGGAGCTCTTTTGTGGTTTGGTGTATCACTGTTTCTCCTCTTAGGATTTATATTTGTGTAGTGTTTCTGCTTTTATTTAGCATACTCATTTATTGTATTTGACCTAGGTCCTCCACTCTACCAATGCTTCTCTGTTACTTTCCTGGTGCAACAAAGGAGGCACCCCTGAAGTCTAGGACTCATTAGAGCCCATATATAAACCATACTGGTGATCACTGGTGCTCAGGTGATCTCTAATTTCAGCAAAATCACTTTGGATTTTCAGCTCGATATTTTGTTATTCACATCTTATTGATGTATCTCTCACTGTGAATCTTATAATATCCGATTATGAATTCAAATTAAGTTTCATTTAGAATTTTAAGTGGAGGAAAAGACCTCAAATGTCTTAATGCTGGCTCTTCATAGACTCCAGTTCTATCATTGGTCAAAAACCTCCTTTCTTAATTATACAATTTATATACTTTATATATATATATATATATATATATATATATATATATATATATATATATACACACACTAGGAGAAAAAGCCCGTTTCTGAAACCAATGAAACGGGCGCTAGCAAGATATTACCTTTCTGCAATTAATGTTTTGAAAGGGATTGTAGGATAAATGTGTTCTCACCCTCCCTCCTTCCGAGTTCCAGGGCCGTACCGTCCTTCCGAGTTGCAGGGCCGTCTCACCCCCCCCCCCTCCCTCCCTCCGAGTTCCAGGTTCCTGCCCCCCTCCCTCTGAGTTCCAGGGTGCTCCCCCCTCCCTCCCTAGTTGTGTGTTGGAGGACGTTTGTTAGGGAGGCTGCAAGTTGATTTCGGGGTGTGTGTTTGCAGCGGCATTATGATGCAGTACTTTTGTGGGTGTGTGTAACTTGGAGGGAGGTTGGATGAGGTGCTGGGGACGTTGGGACAGTGGGTAGTTTTGTCTTGGAGGGTGTTGGTTAGGGAGGCTGCAACTGTGTTTCTGGGTGTCTGTTTGCGCCATCACATACCGAGAGCAGGAGCATGGGCATCCAAATAGTATTCTCCTTCCAGCGATGTTTCTCGTCTCCGTGCTGCAGAGAAAGTGAGTGGTTCTGCTGCTCATTGTCCTCCCTTGTTCTCATGCAGTTGCTTGTGATTGGTCTGTCATGCATCTGAGGTCTCCTTGCGTTGCCTGGCAAAGGTTCGGCGATTCCTTCATTGTCAGCTGGTGGTACTCCTTCCTTTTTTCATGCAGGTTGTTGTAATAGGTCCGTGATGTGTCTGACGTCACGTTTCGTGGCATAGCAACAGGTGAGCAATGCGATTCGGTGATTGTCAGTGCTCCACCCTTGACGTCATCACGTTGTGACGCGAGGGCGGGGTAGACACTCATGGGCAAACAACGATCTACACAACTACAAATTGAACTTTGAGGCTTCAGGCTTCCGGCTTCATTAGAACGTTGGAGGTGCGTTTTATAGAGAGTGATAAATTTCAACCTTTTCTTCAACACTTATCAGAGAATAATGCAAATACTTAAAGGCACTTAACTTAGCTTTCTACCAATGGGGCTGTCTGTTTCACTTTTGTACCAAGCTTCGTCAGGGGACTAAGTGCTTCCAAATCCTGAAAGAGATTTTATAACATTATCCAACAGCACATATAATGCCAAACCTTCAACTGTATCTCTCCACACCAGACATCACCGTGGAGACCCAGGCAAAGGTATCAGCCTGCTTATCCGACATTGCTGCCTATATGTCCAACCGCCACCTGAAACTGAACATGTCCAAGACCGAGCTTATCGTCTTTCCACCAAAACCCACATCTCCTCTTCCTCCACTTTCTATCTCAGTTGATAACACCCTCATCCTCCCCGTCTCATCTGCCCGCAACCTCGGAGTCATCTTTGACTCCTCTCTCTCCATCTCTGCGCATATCCAGCAGATAGCCAAGACCTGTCGCTTCTTCCTCTTTAACATCAGCAAAATTCGCCCTTTCCTCTTTGAACACACCACCCGAACTCTCGTCCACGCTCTCATTACCTCTCGCCTGGACTACTGCAACTTACTCCTCACCGGCCTCCCACTTAGCCATCTATCCCCCCTTCAATCTGTTCAGAACTCTGCTGCACGTCTCATATTCCGCCAGAACCGATATACTCATCACCCCTCTCCTCAAGTCACTTCACTGGCTTCCGATCAGATACCGCATTCAATTCAAGCTTCTTCTTACCTACAAATGCACTCAGTCTGCTGCCCCTCACTATCTTTCTACCCTCATCTCCCCTTACGTTCCCGCCTGTAACCGCCGTTCACAGGATAAATCCCTCCTCTCAGTACCATTCTCCACCACCGCCAACTCCAGGCTCCGCTCATTCTGCCTCACCTCACCCTATGCTTGGAACAACCTTCCTGAACCCTTACGCCAAGCCCCCTCCCTGTCTGTCTTCAAGTCTTTGCTTAAAGCCCACCTCTTCAATGCTGCGTTCGGCACCTAACCCTTACCGTTCAGTGAATCCAGACTACCCCAATTTGACTGCCCCTATCGGACCGACTGTTCACTTGTCTATTAGATTGTAAGCTCTTTGAGCAGGGACTGTCTCTCTTTGTTAAATTGTACAGCGCTGCGTAACCCTAGTAGCGCTCTAGAAATGTTTAGTAGTAGTAGTAGTAACATGGTGTTCTGCGGCTATGCCAAATTTTTAATATTGAACCGGAAGTGAAACTGAGATCCTTAAATAGCTTTTACCTTGAATATATTTAAATATTATTTGAATGCCAATGTTATCGATGTTAAGACACTTAAAGAAAAACAGCCCACTCTATCTTTGAATTTAATCCCCGTGGTTTAAGAGAATTTAAAGTGAATACCCACCATTTTTCATGTCTCAGCAACGTCTTACTTCTGTCTCCTGTTCTAGCATTCAACGGAACATAATCAATTGTAAAACAACAAAGTGATTCAGTTATGGCCCCTTCCCATACAATGTGCCACTATTGGTGTTCCCTTCTTTTTTTTCTGTTATTTGCTGCTGCTGCTGATGATGTTGGCCAAGATGTCTTCATCAGCATCTTCATCAGTGCTTATGTTGCTTCTTATGTTCTTCATTTGGGTCCCTTTTCCATTTTTTGAAGGACAATCTTTTGGCTGTAATGGCCTCTTTTACTTCACCTTTTAACCGTGCTGACTGACGTTTTCTCTTCTTTCCACCTTTGCAAATACGTGGAATGCATCTGGACTGGGCTTACAAGATGGTATTTTTGAATAACGTCCATGCCTGATTTAGTGTCCTAACCTTTGCATCTGATCCTTTTAGTTTCTTTTAACCAATTTCCTCATTTTATTGTAGACACCCTTTTGAAAATTAAATCAGCTACAGTAGATTTCATGAGAACATAAGCACTGCCATACTGGGAAAAGACCAAGGGTGCATCAAGCCCAGCATCTTGTCTCTGACAGCGGCCAATCCAGGCTTCAAGAACCCGGCAACCCCCCCCCCCCCCCCCCCCAAAAAAAAAAAAATATATATATATTTTAATGTTTAATAATGTTCAATGGACTTTTCCCTCAGGAATCTGTCCAAACCCCCTTTAAACTCCGTAAGGCCAGCTGCTGTCACTACATTTTCCAGCAGCGAGTTCCAGAGTCCAACTACGCACTGAGTAAAGAAAAACTTCTCCTGTTTCTTTTAAATCTGCCATATTCTAGCTTCATCTTGTGTCCCCTGGTTCTATTGTTGTTTGAAAGTGTAAACAAATGCTTCACATCTGTCCGCTCGACTACGCTCATTATCTTGTAGACTTCTATCATATCACCCCTCAGCCGCCTTTTCTCCAAGCTGAAGAGCCCTAACCTTCTCAGCCTTTCCTCATAGGGAAGTCGTTCCATCCCTTTTATAATTTTCGTTGCCTTTCTCTGCACCTTCTCCAATTCCTTTATATCTTTTTTGAGATGTGGCGACCAGAATTGAACACAATATTCGAGGTACGGTCGCACCATGGAGCGATATAACGGCATTATTACATCCTCGTGTTTGTTTTCCATCCCTTTCCTAATAATACCCAACATTCTGTGCGCTTTCTTAGCCGCCGCAGCACACTGAGCAGAAGTTTTTAACGTCTTATCCACGATGACTCCCAGATCCTTTTCTAGGTCTGTGACTCAACGCAGAACCTTGCATGACATAGCTGTAATTTGGGGTCCTCTTACCCACATGCATCACTTTGCACTTGTCAACATTGAACTTCATCTGCCACTTGGACGCCCAATCCCCCAGTCTTGCGAGGTCCTTCTGTAATCTTTCACACACCTGCGACTTGACGACCCTGAATAATTTAGTGTCATCTGCGAATTTAATTACCTCACTCGTTACTCCCATCTCTAGGTCATTTTATAAATGTTAAAAAGCAGCGGTCCCAGCACAGACCCGTGCGGGACCCCACTAACTACCCTTTTCAATTGAGAATACTGACCATTTAATCCTACTCTCTGCTTCCTATCTTTCAACCAGTTCCTAATCCATAGTAATACCCTACCTCAAATTCCATGACTCTCCAGTTTCCTCTGGAGTCTATCATGAGGCACTTTGTCAAAAGCCTTTTGAAAATCCAGATACACAATATCCACCGGCTCCCCATTGTCCACATGTTCACCCCCTCAAAAAAATGCAGTAGATTGGTGAGGCAAGACTTCCCTTCACTAAATCCGTGTTGACTAGGTCTCATCAGCCCATGTTTTTGTATGTGCTCTGTAATTTTATTCTTAATAGCCCCTACCATTTAGCTCGGTACCGATGTCGGACTCACCGATCTATAATTTTCCGGATCTCCTCTTTTTTAAAAATCGGCGTAACATTGGCTACCCTCCAGTCTTCCGGTACCATACTTGATTTTAGGGATAGATAGCATATTACTAACAGTAGCTCTACAAGTTCATTTTTAAATTCTATTAATACTCTGGGATGAATACCATCCGGTCCTGGTGATTTACTACTCTTCAGTTTGTAGAACTGACCCATTACATCCTCCAAGTTTACAGAGAGTTCTTTGTTTCTCCGACTCGCTTGCTTCAAATACCCTTTCCGGCACCGGTGTCGCACCCAAATCCTTCTCGGTGAAGACCAAAGTAAAGAGTTCATTTAATTTCTCCGCTACGGCTTTGTCTTCCCTGATCGCCCCTTTAACAACATTTTCGTCCAATGGCCCAACCGATTCTTTAGCCGTCTTCTTGCTTTTAATGTATCTAAAAAAACTTTTTACTATGTATTTTCGTTTCTAATGCTAACTTTTTTTCAAAGTCCTTTTTTGCCCTCCTTATCTCCGCTTTACATTTGGCTTGGCATTCCTTATGTTTTATCTTGTTATTTTCAGTTGTTTCTCTTCTCCACTTTCTGAAGGATTGTTTTTTGGCTTTAATGGCTTCCTTTACCTTACTGTTTAGCCACGCCGGCTGACATTTGGCCTTTTTTCCTCTTTTTCTAATACGCAGAATATATTTCTCCTGCACCTCTAGGATGGTGTTTTTGAACAGCATCCAGGCCTGATGCAAGTTTTTTTTTACCCTGTGAGCTGCTCCTTTCAGTCTTTTTTTTTCACCGTTTTTCTCATTTTATCGTAATCACCTTTCTAAAGTTAAACGCTAGTGTATTTGATTTCCTAAGTTCACTTACTTCAATGCCAATATCAAAACTGATTATATTATGATCAAGTGGCCTTCACACCATTACCCCCTGAACTAGATCATGAGCTCCACTAAGGACTAAGTCTAGTATTTTTCCTTCTCTTGTCTACTGAACCAGCTGTTTCATGAAGCGGTCCTTGATTTCATCAAGAAATTTTATCTCCCTGGCATGTACCGATGTTACATTAACTCAGTCTACATCCGGATAATTGAAATCACCCATTATTATTACATTGCCCATTTTATTTGCTTCCCTAATTTCCTTTGACATTGCTGCGTCTGTCTGCTGTGGAAAAAAAGTAGAGGCAAATAACTTTCAGAACTTACACTTAAAAACCCTGTATATCACACAGGCCAATTTAAATAAAATGTGCAGTTGAAGAGAGAACCAATGAAGGCAAACTAACATAACTTTGGTACTTAAAAATTATTTTTGCAGCTGTTTTCTGCAAAAATGGAAGCTTAGAACATAACTATATTGACAAATTTGCATACACTCAGTAATCCAAATGTGATAGGATTAATACTTGGACCAAAAGTTGGAAATTAATGAATGAACTGAATGTAGTTGTCACAGTCTGAGTTTAACAACTGAATTTGCCTGCAAGTCCATAGCATGGTATCCAAGATGACACTAATACTTTAACAGTCCAAAACACAATGCAGAGGGCTTTTCAAGAGTGAGACGTGTACTTTATTGATGACATGACAGTGTAAAAACACCTGCCTCTGGGGTCAATTCCACCAACCAACCCTATGTGCTTAGGTGGTAACACAGGATACATATGTGGTAGCACAACACAATGGTGATCTGCTCTACTGACAAGTTTAAAACCAATGAATAGGAACGGAAGAGGACCCCATAGTGTCCTGTTCCATTCCTATGCACTATTAACAGTTTTGGGAACAGCACCTATAGAATTACTTAGCTATAATAGGTTATACTCATTCTACACCACTCAGGATTCTGTAGACCTCAATCATATCTCCCCTCATCTATCTCTTTTCCAAGCTGAAGAGCCCTAACCTCTTTAGCCTTTCCTCATACGAGAGGCGTTCCATCCCCTTTATCATTTTGGTCGCTCTTGTTTGAACCTTTTCTAATTCCACTATATCTCTTTTGAGATACGGCGACCAGAACTGAATGCAATACTCAAGGTGCGGACGCACCATGGAGCAATACAAAGGTATTATAGTATTTTCGTTCTTATTCACCATCCCTTTACTAATAATTCCTAGCATCATGTTTGCTTTTTTGTCTGCCACCACACACTGAGCAGCAGATCTTTTTTTGAGTGCTGACCACCAAGGACCCTAGCATCAGGTAACTGTGATTCGGATTATTCTTTCCAATGTGCATCACCTTGCATTTCCCCACATTAAATTCCATCTGCTATTTGGGCGCCCAGTCTTCCAATTTTCCTGAGGTCTTCCTGCAATATTTCACAGTCCACACATGTTTTAACAATTTTGAATAGTTTTGTATCATCTGTAAATTTGATCACCTCACTCGTCATTCCTATTTCCATATTTATTTATTGCATTTGTATCCCACATTTTCCCACCTATTTGCGGGCTCAGTGTGGCTTACAATACATTGTGAATGATGGAAATACAATTTGTCACAGTACGGTTATGGGTTACATTGTGAAGAGTTATGGGAAGACAAAATCAAAGTCAAGATATCATTTGAGAATAGAACAATGGAAAGTAACAATGGGGAAATGATAGGGCGATAGAACAATAGCAAGAGGGCATATCATTTATAAATATGTTAAATAGTACCGGTCCCAGTACAGATCTTTGCGGCACTTCACAGTTTACTCTCCTCCATTGAGACAAATGACCTGTTGTAAAATACATGAGAAATGGACATCCATGTGTTGGTAATGTCTAGGGTGAAAATAATTTTACAAATTGAAACATACACTTCCTCAGCGACCCTCCAGACCGGTCAAGACGCTTGGGTTATGCACGTCTACTGACTGAGAACACTAAAACTGTAGCAATGTATAAACCAAATCCAAGAAGACAGGAGGAGCCTCCACGGAAAGTCAAAGCAAAACAGCAAAAGTAGAGGCTGACAAATGCGCAAACCAATAGGGAGATAATATCAAAAACCAGTTTATTCAGAATATTCATATCAAGGACCCGACACGGTCCGTGTTTCGGCGCCAAAGCGCCTGCCTCAGGGGTCACAATCAACTTTCTCTGAGAAACACGGACCGTGTCGGGTCCTTGATATGAATATTCTGAATAAACTGGTTTTTGATATTATCTCCCTATTGGTTTGCGCATTTGTCAGCCTCTACTTTTGCTGTTTTACAATGTATAAACCACCTGTCAACCCCCAAGCAGCCAGTAAATCTTCGTCTCCAGCAGAGGGTAGATGTGCAGCCTGAGCAGTCAGTCTGGTCTGGTAGGCCTGGGATTTGTTTTAGGCCTTTTGTTGGTTAGCACCCTGTACTTGGAATCTGTGTGCTTCGGGGAAGTGGGTCCGGTGGGGCTCTGTTTTTCCCCTGGGGAGTTACACCCGGTGATCAGGTCCCTCCCCCTGCTGTGCTCTCCTGAGCAGTCAGCCCTGTGCCTCGGCTTCTGTGTGATTGCAGGAACCTTGAGAGCCATAGCCCTTGTCAGCTTTTAGCAACCGGGCTTGGAGGTAAGAAGCCAGTTGGAAAAAAAAAAAAAAAAAAAGAAAAACTCTGGTTTTTTGTTTGTTTTGGGGGCTGACCAGGAGAGCTGCAGTGCGTTTGTGAGAGTGAGTCTGGGCGCTGCTGCCTGTTGGGTTGCTTACCTTCTTTCTTCCCTGAGGGATGTCGGTGGGGAAACAGTCCTGTTGCCGGTTCTGTGCGCGCCGAAGTGTGGACGCGCCGGGGGCACAATGCAGGCTCTGTGGGGAGCCGAAACCGCCTCTCTCTTCGCCTCCGGTATTGTCCGCAGAGGTTTCTGGGGTCGGCTCGGGCTCTGTTGGTACGTCCTTGCTCCCGGGTGCTGTAGCAGCGGTTCCAATTTTGGCGGCAACCACCACCATCTTTGATTCCTCCGGCCCTACAGTTTCACCTCAGATGTTGCAGGTTTTTCAGGGGCAGAACGTAGACTGGTCTCCTGAGTGCTCAGGGGGCATGGGATTCCCACCTGATTTTATTTTGTCGATGTTCCAGGCGTGGAAGTCAGGATCCCAGCAGGCAGACCTTCAGAAGGGGGTAGGTCCCTTAGTTGCCAAGCGCCTATGTCTGGAGTGGTCAGAAGACCCTGAGTTTTTGTCCTTACAGCACTCAGAAGAGGAGTGCAGTGATCTTGGAGATGATGTTCTTTTGGACATCTGTCCTGAGGAGGAGGGGTCCTTGCCAGGGGAAGATCCCTTGGTAGTGAGGATCTTCATAGAGATGAGCTGGCTGAATTAATTGATCAGGTGGTTGCTACACTTAAATTTGATTCTCCTGAGACCACGGTGGCGGAGGTAAAGCAGGTAGACCTGTTGGTTAAGGGTATTCGCCGGTCTTCCCGTTCTTTTCCCATGAATAAAGACCTCAGAGATATGGTCATGCAGGTGTTGTCTTTCCCAGATTCTGCTTGTAGGATGGCTAGAACTATGGCAAGGCTTTATCCTCTTCCGCAAGAGGATAGGGACTCCCTAAAGTCTCCTACAGTAGATGCGGTCGTGACGGCGGTCACTAAATCCACTGCTATTCCTGTTGATGGGGGAGCTGCTCTAAGGGATCCTCAAGATAGGAAGTTGGAATCCTTTATTCGCGTAGTTTTGATCTGTCCGCCTTATCGCTGCAGGCCTCGGTGTGTGGAGGTTTAGTAGCTCGTGCTTGCTTCCGCTGGGCTGAAAAACTCTTAGATGATCCGGCGGTGGATAGATCTTCCTGGGTGCAGGAACTAGCCAAGCTGGAGATGGGCTCTTTTTTCTTAGCGGATGCTCTTTATGGTTTGCTGCGAGCGTCAGCAAAAAATATGGCATCGGTTGTGGGAGCTCGTCGGGCTCTTTGGCTTCGAGGTTGGATCGCAGATGCGGCCTCTAAGTCCAAGTTGTGTTCTCTCCCCTTCAAGGGTTCTATGCTGTTTGGGGAAGAGCTGGATAAGTTGGTACGCGGTCTTGGGGATGCTAAGGTTCTGTGCCTGCCAGAGATGCGTCCCAGAACAGGTGGTCGAGGGCTGTCGTGCCGTGGTCGTCTGCAAGATGCTCTGCGGTACAGGCCGGGTAGGGCCAATGGTGCGCCTAG
Organism: Microcaecilia unicolor; assembly: GCF_901765095.1. Lineage (NCBI taxonomy): Eukaryota > Metazoa > Chordata > Amphibia > Gymnophiona > Siphonopidae > Microcaecilia > Microcaecilia unicolor. The sequence goes on along the minus strand of NC_044032.1, from coordinate 17,905,297 downwards.
AGGGCGATTTTTTTTTTTTCAGTGTATGCAGACCTTTCGTGGAGGCTGCTGGCGAGGTCGGGATGCATCTTGGCGGGTTCCACCTCAGTGTGTGCCTCGCAATGAAGGTGTGCGGGTCCAGCTCTGGTTCGCGTGGGTGCTCATCTATGTCAGTTTTACCAAAGGTGGACCCACATCACGTCGGATCAGTGGGTGCTCGAAGTGATGCGCAATTTTTTTTCTGGGATCTCCGTGTCGTTCTTGTCTCAAGGCCAGGGCAATTCGCCAAACTCTCCTTCGGTTGATCGATCTGGGGGCTGTGGTTCCCGTACCCACCTCTGAGAGGGGGGTGGGTTGTTACTCAATTTATTTCATGGTTCCCAAGAAGGAGGGTGCCTTCTGGCCTATTTTAGATCTGAAAAGGGTCAACGGGGCGCTGAAGGTTCCCTCCTTCCGGATGGAGACTTTGCGTAGCGGTTCAGTTGGGGGAGTTTCTCACTTCGTTGGATCTGACAGAAGCCTATCTACATATTCCCATCCGGGCGGCGCATCAGCGTTTTCTTCGTTTTGCGGTCTTAGGACAGCATTTTCAATTCTGTGCTCTGCCGTTTGGTCTTGCGACGGCACCTCTTACCAAGGTTATGGTGGTCGTAGCGGTGACATTGAGGAAGCAAGGAATGTTGGTCCATCCGTATCTCGACGATTAGCTGATTCGAGCCAAGTCAAGGCAGGAGAGTGTAGAGGCGACCATGAGAGTGGTGAGTTTCCTGGAGTCACTCGGTTGGGTAGTGAACATGGACAAGTCACCTAGTTCCGTTGGTCCCTGGAGTATCTGGGAGTTCGTTTCGACATGTTGAAGGGGCGAGTGTTCCTACCGTCAGCTTGGATTGTCAAGATGCAGGCTCTGATTCATCAGCTTTGCTCCAAGAGACTTCCTTCAGCTCGCTTTTATCTGCAGGTATTGGGTCTCATGGCAGCGTCGATAGAAGTAGTTCCGTGGGCCCGGGCTCACATGCGGCAGTTCCAGTCGTCTCTGCTGGATCGTTGGTCTCCTCAGACTCAGGACTTGGAGGAGAGACTGTTTTTGCCGGATGCTCCCCATCTCAGCCTTCAGTGGTGGCTTCACATGCCGAATCTGGAGAAGGGCTTGCCCTTGGATCCTCCGGACTGGATTGTTCTCACCACGGATGCCAGTCTGGGAGGTTGGGGGGTCCATTGCCTCGGACAGGTGGTCCAGGGCCATTAGTTATCATCGGAGTCCGGATGGTCCATCAATCATCTGGAAACGCGGGCGATCCGTTTGGCTCTCCAGGCACTTCAGTATCTTCTAGGCGGCAAGGCGGTCCGTGTTCTGTCCGAGAATGCCACAGCCATCGCATATGTCAATCGTCAAGGGGGTACGAAGAGTGGGGCGGTTGCTGAGGAGACAGTGGAGCTAATGCGTTGGGCGGAAGTTCATCTGCAGTGTCACGTGGCCGGTGTGGACAACGTGAGCGCGGATTTTCTGAGCAGATGCACATTGGACCCTGGAGAGTGGTCACTTCATCGTCCACTGTTTCATCGTCTGGTGGAGTGGGATCTGCCTGTGATGGACCTCATGGCGACGTCCGCCAATGCTCAGGTGTCCCGGTTTTTCAGTCATTGTCGGGATCCACAGTTGGAGGGGATCGATGCCCTGGTGCTTCCATGGCCTCCTCAACAGCTGTTGTACGTGTTTCCTCCTTGGGCCCTGGTAGGTCATATAGTTCAGAGAATAGAGTGGCACTTAGGCACGGTGATTCTGGTAGCTCTGAGTTGGCCTCGCCGGCCGTGGTACGGAGATCTAGTGCGTCTGGCAGTTCGGGATCAGCTGTCTCTGGAGATGTTGGTGTTGTTAGTGCAAGGCCCCATAGTGATGCCCGATCCGTCTCAGTTCTCACTTGCGGCTTGGCTCTTGAGAGGAACAGGTTGCGGTAGAAAGGGTTTTCTTCCAGAGTAACTGATACTTTGTTGCAGTCCCATAAACGGACCACCTCCGTCGCTTATGTTTGCGTGTGGCAAATTTTTGAAAATTGGTGTCAGGAGCGTTTTTATTCTCCTTGGCGCATTTCGTTTTCTGGAAGTGCTAGAATTTTTGCAGGATGGTGTAGATGGAGTTCTCGCTCATTCCTCTTTGAAGGTACAGGTGGCGGCTTTGGCTTGTTTCCGGGGGAAGGTACAGAGTGTATCCTTGGCCTCTTCTCCAGACGTGGTTCGTTTTGGGCGTGAAGTTGTTTCATCCACCGCGGTATCAGGTGGTTCCTCCTGGGATTTGAATCTGGTGTTGCTGGGTTCCCCCTTTGAGCCGTTGGTTTCGACTAATTTTAAGGATCTCACTCTGAAGACTGTGGTTTTGGTGGCTATTGCTTCATCTCTGCGGATTTCGGAGTTGCAGGCTTTGTCTTGTCATGCTCCTTTTTTGACTTTTTCTAAGGAAAAGGTGTCCCTGAAGCCCGTTCCATCCTATTTGCGTAAGGTGGTTTCCTCTTTTCATGTGAATCAGGACATTCTTTTGCCAGTTTTGGGCGATAGGTCGGGAGATTCGACTCAACGCCGTTTAGTTAAATTGGATGTTCGTCGAGCATTGCGTTCTTACTTGACAAGGACTCAAGTGTTTCGGGCCTCTGATAGATTGTGTTGTATGGGGGACCTAAGAAGGGTGCTGCAGCTTCTAAAGCAACGATATCCAGATGGTTGAAAGAGGCAGTTTCTTCGGCATACTTGCTCAAGGGGTGTGAGGTGCCTTCGGTACTTACGGCGCATTCTACTTGGTGGGTGGCTTCCCCCTGGGTTGAAAGTAGTTTGATTCCTCCTCAAGATATTTGCAGAGCGGCTGCCTGGTCCTCTCTGCATTCTTTTGTGAAGCATTATAGAATTGATGTGCAGGCTAGAGAGGATGCGAGTTTTGGTGCGGCAGTTCTGACTTGGTTTTTGGGGTTCCCGCCCTTAGACTGTTTACTGCTTTGGTACTTCCCAAGCGTCTTGACTGGTCTGGAGGGTCGCTGAGGAAGGTGAAATTAGGCCTTACCTGCTAATTTTCTTTCCTCTAGATCCTCCAGACCAGTCAAGAACCCACCCAGTATCTGTTAGTCTAGTGTGGTTTGCAAACTGGTTTTGGTTTTGTGCCTCAGGGTTGCTATGGCTGATAGGTCTTTAGTTCTGGACTTCTCGTTTTCTGAAGTTCAGTGGTAGTAGCCTCTGCGTTGTCAGGGGCGGACCGCAGCGCTTTGGCGTTCGGTCGACAGAAGCACATTCGTGTCTGGTTTGAGTTCTGAGTACAGTGTTCTGTGTATTCGTTTTATGTGTTTGTTCTTTTCTGCTTTGTTACTGATTTACTGGCTGCTTGGGGGTTGGCAGGTGGCTTATATATTGTTACAGTTTTAGTGTTCTCAGTCTCCCTCTGCTGGTAGGAGTGCATAACCCAAGCGTCTTGACCAGTCTGAAGGGTCTAGAGGAAAGAAAATTAGCAGGTAAGGCCTAATTTCACCATTTTGAACAGGGCAAAACAAAGGACATGGACATCTTTGTGGTAATGTAAGAATGTCCATGTTATAAAATGGCCACATAGGCATTCATGCAGAGGGGTAGCCTAATGGTTAGAACAATGGGCTTAAAACCGAGGAACCCAGGTTCAAATTCATATCAGCTGTTCGTGATTTTTTTTGAGCCCAAAAAAATCTAAAGTTCTCACTCCCTTTACAAGAAACAGTTTGTAGGCTTTGGACAACAACCTTTCATTTGCAGTGGGCTAAGGAGTATATAACCTCTTTAGGTATTGTGATCCCACAAGACTTGAATCATTTATACAATATAAATATGGATCGTTTAGTAGCCCAATTGGTGACTAAGTTACAAACTTGGCACCAGATTCTGGTAGCGTTGGTAGGTATATATGTTCATCGTCCTGCGGTGGCTATACATTATCCAGATGTTGCCAATAACTCTCTTTCACATGAAAAAAAGAACTAATAATATGCTAACATGATTTTTGTGGAGGGGAGAGAGTGAGACTTCCTTTTTCAGTTCTTTATAAACCACAGGCTAAGGGAGGAATGGGGCTCCAGATGTACGATTATTGACATTAGCGAGTGGCATGCGACATATAGCAGATTGGTTCCGTGGAACTGCTTAGTTTTCAGTACAAGAGGCAGAGGTTGGTTGGGAGCACCCTGGCATTTTAGTTTCCTATTGCATACAGACACTCTACAGTGGAATTCATGCCACTCTGAAAAGTTTGGCGCCGGGTGGGATAATAAATAGGTAAAAGCTCATGTGTGATACCCTTTCTTCCACTGATAAGAAATGAGGCTTTTCCGCCGGGATTCTCGGAGGGGGCGTTTAAAAACTGGGTAGTGCGCGGGCGCTTTATCTGTTCCATGTGGTGAAAGATAATTGACTGATAAAATCTTGGGCAGAGTTACAGAGAGAGTATCAGTTAGGCCCTGAGGCATACTTTCAGTACTATCAGTTATGTCATTATATAGCTTCACTGCCAGGGTGGGCGGGGGGGGGGGGGGGGGTGCTCTCCTCATCCTCTCGTGAGATCTACACAGAGATGTGTTAGATACAGTGGTGTGCTGGAGCCGGCTCGCAAGAGCCAGTTAAATTTTTTAAGATCTTGCAAGCCGGTTGTTCTGCACGGCGAGCCGGCTGCAGTAAATGAGGTAAGCATGGCAGGAGGGCACCACAAGCCATTCTTACCTCACCTCCCACAGCCCACGTTTGCCTGCGCCGCCCCGCCTTGGAGGGGGGGGGGTATTTTAAAATCTTTTTTTATTACCTCCATCGAAGTGGCCGTGTCATTGAAAGACCTGCCCTTCTCTAGCCTTACCTTCGTGAGTTCGTTCCCTCAGAGTCCCGCCTTCTGACATCATTTCCTCTTTCCGCGAGGGCGGGACTCTGAGGGACGAACTCATGAAGGTAAGGCTAGAGACGGGCAGGTCTTTCAATGACGTTGCCGCTTCGACGGAGGTAATAAAAGAGATTTAAAACCCCCAGGGTGGCATAGTGGTAGGAAGAAAAAGGGGGATGTTGGTGGGAGAAGAGGGCGGGCAGGTGGATATGAATGGGAGGGGAGGATGGGGCTGAAGGAGAATCACTGGGTATGGATGGACGGAGGGGGGAGGGGAGAGAAGAGAATTGCTGGGTATGGATGAACAGAGGGGGCAGGGGAGAGAAGAGAATTGCTGGGTATGGATGAACAGGGGGGGGGCAGGGGAGAGAAGAGAATTACTGGGTATGGATGGGCGGAGGGGGGCCAGGGGAGAGAAGAGAGTTGCTGGGTATGGATGGATGGAGGGGGGGCAGGGGAGAGAATAGAATTGCTGGGTATGGATGGAGGGGGGGCAGGGGAGAGAATATAATTGCTGGGTATGGATGGATGGAGGGGGGCAGGGGAGAGAATAGAATTGCTGGGTATGGATGGATGGAAGGGGGGACAGGGGAGATAATAGAATTGCTGGGTATGGATGGATAGAGGGAGGCAGGGGAGAGAAGAGAACTGCTGGGTATGAATGGATGGAGGAGGGCAGGGGAGAGAAGAGAATTGCTGGGGATGGATGGAGGGGGTCAGGGGAGAGAAGAGAATTGCTGGGTATGAATGGACAGAGGGAGCAGGGGAGAGAGGAGAATTGCTGGGGATGGATGGAGGGAGGCAGGGGAGAGAAGAGAATTGCTGGGTATTGAAGGGGAGAGGAGAGTTGCTGGACATGGGTGGATGGAGGGGAGGGCAGGGGAGAGGAGAGTTGCTGGATGTGGGTGGATGGAGGGGAGGGCAGGGGAGGAGAGTTGCTGGACATGGGTGGGGTGGATGGAGGGGAGGGCAGGGGAGAGGAGAGTTGTTGGACATGGGTGGATGGAGGGGAGGGAAGGGAAGACAAGAAGGAGATGTACATGGATGGAGGGGAAGGGAGAGAAGAAATGCTGGACATGGAGGGGGAGGGAAGAGAGAGGCAGTGAGATGACTATGAATGGAGGGAAGAGAGGAGAAATGCTGTACATGGATGGAGGAGAGGGAAGGAAGAGAGAAGAAATGCTGGACATGGATGGAGGGAGAAGGAAGAGAGAGGAAGGAGATGAGATGAGGGAAAAGGAAGAGACGAGAATAACTGCACATGGATGGAGAAAATAGGCAGAAGCTGGATCCACTGGACAGTCAAGTCTGCGGAGGACCCAGATTTTACTTATGGATGTACGGCAAGAAATGAAGAAGAAAGGAAGAAAGTAAAGAAATAAATGGAAAGGAAGCCCTGGAAACAGAGTTTAGAGGACAGATAGCAGCAGAATCAGATACTGGGCCAGCATGATCAGAAAAACAGTCACCAGACAACAAAGGTAGAAAAAAATAATTTTATTTTCATTATAGTGTTTGGAATATGTCCACTTTGAGAATCAGGTGCTCCACGTTAAAGTTTATATTTATTTACTTATGTATGGCATTTTATCCCACATTAAACATGAATTAGATTGGAACCTGGGATCATTTATTTTTTTTTCCTGGAGAGAGTAATGCATTGCCCCCCCCCTCCCCCCAAGGCTCTCTCCCCAGCTATAGCCAGCTCTGCAATTTTGAGGGGGGGGGGGGAGGGAAGGAGGCGCAGAGGTGGACAGGGGAGAGAGCCTGTTAAACATTTACCAGCACACCACTGGTTAGATACACAATTGTTGGTCCCCTTGCGTTGCTACCACAAACAGTTACAAGGAACAGTGCAGGAACTGCCTTATGGAAAGTATTATGGCAAAGAGGTTTAGATATTACCATAACAGAAGACCAATTTAAATACTGCATCCTTCAAAGACAAATGGCCTTTTTGGATGCACTGCATAATGAACTGCAATACCGGTTCTACCTTCACTTGTATATATCTCCACATCTAATATCATAATTCGCACCTCCAACGTTCTGAAGCTGAGTCCATGGCTGCTGGCAGTGAAGCCGTGTAGTGTTCGTAGGGTTCGTAATCGCCCCACCCTCGAGGGAACTCTGTATAGTTGCCAGGGAAACACACACACACTGATGCAGGACATTGGGGAGGCTATGAAGGAAATGAGACACCAGATTGGCCAGGAGAGAGGAGGAGCTGCGAAGACACGAGTGGTGAATTTGGATGCGTCAGGGCTGGAGGGAGGAGACGAGGGAAAGGAGACACCAGATTGGCTAGAAGAGGGCAGGAGCCGCGATGACAGGAGTGGCGAATCCGGACGAGTCGGGGCCGAGCCAGTGTGAGGCCAGCTGTGACGCGAAGCGCCAAAGAAAATAGCAAAACAGCCCAGCCTGCATGTGCCGGAGGTGCACGCCGCATGGCTACGGCAGCCCAGGCTCCGTGTTCCCCAATGACGCCGCCTGGACAGGGGTAAGACGGAGGGAGGGGGCCCTGGACCCTTGCTAGCACTCGTTTCCTTTATGTTCGAAACGGGCCTCTTTTACTAGTAGATAATATTTAGCTACATTGCGGTCAAGTGCAGAATATTCAAAGTGTTCTTAGGAACCAGCTACTCGGGGACATATGTTTTAGAGATGCTCATTTTGGAATCAGATGGTATCAGATGTTAATAGTATGTGGCAGATTAGATGGCAACCACACCCGGGCATGTCCTGTATAATAATTCTCACCTTCAACGTTCTATGCCTGGGACCGTGCCACACTCTGAGGTGGTCTGGTAGGCTGTGTAGATCAGGCTGACATCACCACAGCCATTATGATATCAACTTCAGGACCCGGGAGGGGAAAAAAAAACATGCCTCACAGCTGATCCATGTCCAGAGGAGGGTGGCTGGAGGGGGGGGCAGGGGAGAGAGGAGGGTCGCTGGACATGGGTGGCTGCAGGGGGGCAGGGGGGTCGCTGGACATGGGTGGCAGGAGGGGGGGCAGGGGAGAGAGGAGGTTCGCTGGACATGGGTGGCTGCAGAGGGAGAGGAGGGTCGCTGGACATTGGTGGCTGCAGGGGAGCCGAGGAAAACCTTGCTAGCGCCCGTTTCATTTATATCAGAAACGGGCCTTTTTTTACTAGTTATTTGATAAAATGATAGGTATGCCACGTACTTCAAGGGGGTTACGGAGCTTCTTGAGTAGAGCTGTACTGTTGGGGGAAAAAGTGTATATTAACAAACTGGATGTGCACAGAATCCCCAACAGTGGCGCAATGGAGATCTGCGATGATACAACTAGCTGCGTTAGAGAGGAGATCAATAGACTTGATGGACACAGCTCTGGGACGTACATTCCAAGCCTGTTGGGGAACCCTTGTGGCCCACACTTTCACCATTAGCACGCAGTAAACTGTTGAATTGAAACTCAGATTGACTTAGTTCTATCTGAATATAAGGGGGGAGGGCGGTGATGAGTCAGAAGAGGGTTGTTAATAAAAATGCTTGGATGTAAGTTTGTGATAATATCTTACAGTTGACACATGGGTCCCTTGGTTCTCAGCCCACTGCACTAACCATTAGGCTACTACTCAGCCTTGCATAGAAGAGTATCAGCAAGCTAATTTTTAAACGTTTTTAGTACTATTGAGCATCTGTAGTTCCTGAAACTGCTATAGAACTCCAAATCAATTGCTAGTTTCATATTTGGGGGAGAGAAGGAGACCACAGCCACTGGGGTTTAAGGAAGTAACTTGTCTTAATCCCTCCAGTGGATGGCTGCTCAATCAGAGCATCCTTCTGTAACCTGAATGTGCCAAATGCCAGATCTACATAACAATGTTAATCTTCTGGGATGTAGATATCCCTTCCCCTTCTGAAATCAGAGTTGGATGTTCATATTTTGGCCCCTACCTAGTCCCACCCAAAACACATTCAGACCACTCCCTCTTTCCATAAGGAAATACTGCATTTTTAGACGTCCATATCCCAGTTCTATAAAATCAGGATTTGGACGTCCGTGCAATCTGGTTGTCTAAATGCTGGTTTTTCAGATATCCAAAACACGAATAGAGCTTTGAAATAAGGATAGTTAAATTTGATACAGTCCCAGAAGAGTGATTTTATAATTTTGGTTTCAGCATAGTCATGTTCATTTCAACCAACAATCCAACAATGTTGCAAACTGACATTTTACTCAATAACAACCTGAGATATCCCATTCATATTGTCTGCTTTGAGTGTAAAATATGCATACTTTTCTTGTACTGATGAGAGTTAGGCCACTGCAGGTGCATCATCATGGCTGGCAGCACATCATATGTCTTAGGCACCATTCATGCCTTATTATACTTGTGTTGCAGGATTTGGGGTCCCCATGGCACCAATTTTCTTCTTGCTGCCAACTTTCCTTATCTTTGGGTGATGGAGTCTGCTTCCTCCTTCCAGCTCCTGCTTTGGGATTGACAACATGAGGAGTAAGATACAGGTAGAGAGAGAGAACCAGAAACATAGCTAGTGCTTTTCAAATAGCTATTACAAAGCTGCCAGCTCCATTCACTCCTTTCTGTGGTGCAGGCAGTTTTTCAGTTTTAATTTGTTACATCACCTGACAATAAAACAAGATCAGAGCGGTGTACAATCAATTAAAAGTAAAACAAAGATAAGAAAAGGGACTATATAATATGTGGTAGGCAAACTCAATCATAAGAAATCACCTGCATACAATAAAAATAAAATAAATATACACATTCTAATCCCCTAAGGGGGAACTACAAAAGCAATGATAAAATAAGACACTTAAAACGAGACAATGATAAGTCTGGGCCACAGCAAAAAATGCCCCCTTTCTTGTAACCATCAAATGAGCCTCACTAACACCCGGCACCACTAAACGTAAAGTATCTGATGAATGCAGATTCCTTGCAGGAACATATGCTCAAGTCTGCAGGTGTTGGAGGAGCCTGGTCATGATACACCTTGTTGTCCAATATAGTTTAATTCTATATTGGACCAGAAATCAATGATAGGGTATATAAAGTGGAGTAACATTATCCGTCTTAACTGCCCTCCCTAATACCTCCATAGCCATGCTTTGAAGTTTTTTTTTTTTTTTTTGTTTTTTTAACATAGTACCAGAAAGACCAGCCAATACAAAGTTTCTATAATCTAATTGTGCAATAAATAATGCATGTAGCAAAATCAAGAATGCCAGATATTTAAAAATATCAAGTACCTGAATTACTTTATCATATAATATCACAGATATCCCAGGTAGTTTCCTCCTTTCCATAACCCAGCATGCATGAAGAGAAGGTGACGTTGGCAGCAGAAGGGGGATGAGAGAGACATAGTAACATAGTAGATGACGGCAGAAAAAGACCTGCACGGTCCATCCAGTCTGCCCAACAAGATAAACTCATATGTGCTACGTTTTGTGTATACCTTACCTTGATTTGTATCTGCCATTTTCAGGGCACAGACCGTAGAAGTCTTGCCCAGCACTTGCCCCGCCTCCCAAAACCCCAGCCCCGCCTCCCAATATCGGCTAAGCTTCTGAGGATCCATTCCTTCTGAACAGGATTTCTTTGTGTTTAACCCACGCATGTTTGAATTCCGTTACCGTTTTCAACTCCACCACCTCCCGCGGGAGGGCATTCCAAGCATCCACTACTCTCTCCGTGAAAAAATACTTCCTGACATTTTTCTTGAGTCTGCCCCCCTTCAATCTCATTTCATGTCCTTCTGCCGCCTTCCCATCTACGGAAAAAGTTCGTTTGTGGATTAATACCTTTCAAATATTTGAACGTCTGTATCATATCACCCCTGTTTCTCCTTTCCTCCAGGGTATACACGTTCAGATCAGCAAGTCTATCCTCATACGTCTCGTAACGCAAATCCCATACCATTCTCATAGCTTTTCTTTGCACTGCTTTAATTCTTTTTACATCCTTAGCAAGATAGGGCCTCCAAAACTGAACAATACCCAGGTGGGGCCTCACCAACGACTTATACAGGGGCATTAAAACCTGTTTTCTTCTGCTGGTCACACCTCTCTCTATACAGCCTAGCAACCTTCTCGCTAAGGCTACCGCCTTGTCACACTGTCAAGAGATGTAAGCTGGGTGGTTGCAGTCTGTAGAGATGGGTGTTAGGGATGAAGGAGAATAGAGGGAAGAAATGGAATCCCTTTGGTTGATGAGCGAGAAAGGGTGGAGATGGATGAAAGGGCTGAAGGGAAAGATAGAGCACTGGGCAGTGAGAGATATTGAGAAGAGAATGGAGCACTGGAAGCTACTAAGTAGTTTTTTTTTTGTGGAGGGGGGAGTTGGGTAAGTGGAGAGACCACTAGGAAGTAGGGATACTAGGGCTGGGAGAGAAGGGAGTAGGTATGTTAGTAAGAGTAGCTTACTAATATGTATAGAATGTTTGTACGTTTGGGAAGCTTGCCAGGTGCCCTTGGCCTGGATTGGTCGCTGTCGTGGACAAGATGCTGGGCTCGATGGACCCTTGGTCTTTTCCCAGTATGGCATTATTTATGTACTTATGTACTTATGTACTGTGTCAGACCAATGGTCCATCTAGCCCAGTATCCTGTTTTCTAAACAGTGGCCAAGCCAGGTCACAAGTACCTGGCAGAAACCCAAATCGTGGCAACACTCCGTACTACAAATCCCAGGGCAAGCAGTTGCTTCCCATGTCTTTCTCAATAGCAGACTATGGACATTTCCTCCAGGAATTTGTCCAAACCTTTTTTTAAACCCAGATACGCCAACCGCTGTTACCACATCTTCCTTTCTTTCAGCAGCAACACCATTATTTTTCCTACCACCGATGTGAGACTTACCGGTCTGTAGTTTCCCACTTCTTCCCTGTCTCCACTTTTGTGAAGAGGGACCACATCCGCTCGTCTCCAATCTCGCGGAACCTCTCCCGTCTCTAAAGATCTATTAAATAAATCTTTAAGAGGTCCCACCAGGACCTCTCCGAGCTCCTTCAGTATCCTGGGATGTATCCCATCCGGCCCCATAGCTTTGTTCACCTTCAGATTCTCCAGCTGTTTATAAACTCTTTCTTTCATAAACGGCGCAGTATCCATTCCATTCCCAGATGTTCCCTCATTAGCCAACCGCGGTCCTTCTCCAGGATTTTCCTCTGTGAACACCGAAGAGAAATAATTGTTTAGCACATTCAGCGAAGGTACAGCGAAGGGCGACGAAAATGATAGTGGGGATGGGACAACTTTCCTATGAAGAGAGGCTGAGAAGGCTAGGGCTTTTCAGCTTGGAGAAGAGACGGCTGAGGGGAGATATGATAGAAGTGTATAAAATAATGAGTGGAATGGATCGGGTGGATGTGAAGCGACTGTTCACGCTATCCAAAAATACTAGGACTAGAGGGCATGAGTTGAAGCTACAGTGTGGTAAATTTAAAACGAATCGGAGAAAATTTTTCTTCACCCAACGTGTAATTAGACTCTGGAATTCGTTGCCGGAGAACGTGGTACGGGCGGTTAGCTTGACGGAGTTTAAAAAGGGGTTAGATAGATTCCTAAAGGACAAGTCCATAGACCGCTATTAAATGGACTTGGAACAATTCCGCATTTTTAGGTATAACTTGTCTGGAATGTTTTTACGTTTGGGGAGCGTGCCAGGTGCCCTTGACCTGGATTGGCCACTGTCGGTGACAGGATGCTGGGCTAGATGGACCTTTGGTCTTTCCCAGTATGGCACTACTTATGTACTTATGTACTTATGTACTCTCCACATAGCCATTCTCATTATCTTTCAGTCTCACAGTTCCATTCCTATCTCTTCTCCTTTCTCCAATATATCTGAAAAAGGTCTTGTCACATCTCTTTACATCTTTAGCCATTTTTTTCAGGTTCCCTGTCAGCTGCCATTGGCTGGATGTTCTACCCTTGTGCTTTTAGGGACTGACAGTAGACACATGGTCAGGACAACCACCTTTTCCATAAGTTCATTTGATCTTCCCAGTACAGCTACTGCAGCTTCTTGCTCTGCACAGCTCTGTCTTAAAAGAACAACATGGGTACCTGCAGTGCTAAAGCACCAGCAACTGTAATGGGGCAGAAAGAGAACAGGTGTAGGACACAGTGACCAATGTTGTAAGAAACCTGTGTTGAGGAGATGATTGAAAAGTTGCTAATGAATATCAAGGATCCTTCGAGTGGAAGAGCAGTCAAGCTTTCCTCTCACCTTTCTTGGTTTCATTTTTTGGTTAGTTAACATTTTGCAAGTAGGTAGCTAAAAATGTCAATGATTCTGATCTAATTTGTGTTTAGAAAGAAACCTCATTCCTGCTTTTAAACCATTCTCTGAGAATCTGATTTTAGTGGCAGTATCAAGGTTTCCAGCTAACGTAAGTGTGGATTGAAGTCTGGTAGCAAAATATAATAGTTCTTAGTTATCTGTGTTTGTCTCATATTCCCACTCCACTTGTGAAATAGCTGTTATGAAATCAATCTCCAAAATGTGCACAATTCAGTGCTTTTTTTTTTTTTGTCTATGTTTTTCTGTCTGTTTTTGGAATCGCTCCTTAATCCTGAAAATTCTGGTCACAATAGTAATTTAGTTTTGGTTAAGAAAATAAACATTTAGTTTTTCTTTGTTTCAAATCTTTAGCTGCAAATACACTTGCATACATGTTGAAGAAAGGGAGAAGGAGGGTGGAAAGGAGGGGGCGGTGTGTGTGTGGATTTATATCTGAAGCAGCTGGAGAGGATTAGAAGCAACAATTGCAGCTCCTTTTTCTCCTGAATTTTACTACAATATTTTCTTTAGAGTTTAAATACACAAGGTGGTTGAAGTTTCACTTCTGTTGCTGCAGATGGAAGGAAATATCAATGTGATTAGTATAAAAGCTGAAGAGGAACATTTCTTCCAAAAATTTATGCCGTTTGCTGGAATCTGATCTTTGCATTCGTTGGGTTTTGCTATTTTTAGTTACGTCTTAAGCTGTAATTTTTTTTTTTTTACAGCTTTGCATTTTTTGAATATTATTTTTTTATATCCTTCCGTTTTCATGTTGTGGAGTAACATCAAAATGGAGCTGAATTGTTTCTCCAACTATTCTGTTGGGACTTCAAAGATTTTAAATATTTGCATTTATACTGTAAATTGAATGGCTAATACACAGCAAGGTTGAAAAGTCTACAGGATAAAATGCAAAAGAATGATCATATCCTGCATTCATTTACATTTCTTAGCTTAAGGTTGTTTATTTCTCATTTAAATTTGGTTTTTGGATAAAATCATAAAGGTAAGTTTTTAGGGTAGTGACAATAGAGTGGGTATATAAACCGTAGATGGCTATTTTAGGAAAATAGCTAAGGTTTATGAAATCATGTCTGGTTCATAATTTGAAATTTGATGCAGGTGTTTATTATACACACACACATTCATTTTGTGTGCCTGTGTATGTATGTGTGTGTACGTATGTATATATGTGTGTCTATATATATATATATATATATATATATATATATATATATATATATATATATAAACACACACACACATTATATATATCTATAAGCTTACACTAATATTAGAAATTTCTGAAGATCTTAAAGGGTAATTTGGGTGGCACTTTAATGAAGTGGTATTGTTTTTCAATGTTCTGTTCCTGACACTACTGTGAAAATTGTGTAAACCTTGGTGATTTCAAAACCTTATGTACTATCCTTGGAATTTTAGGTTAATCCTATGAAAGGTCTAATACCTTAGAATTATCCAGTATAGGTACTAAAACTCTACACTCTGAAATGTAATCAACAGTTGGGTATTTGTTTCCATTGCACAGCTGGCATTGATGGTTTTCAGTATGTCTTCTCAAGTTAAATACAGTCCTAAAATAGATTGTTTGGAAAGTGTGTTTGTGTGCGATAGATGTAGATCTTTCAACAGGTAAAAAATGACCTTTTCCTTCCATAACTGATTCTTACTCTGAAAAAATGTAAGAAACCTTTAAAAGAAATATTGATCAGTCAGAAATTTACAGAAGAAAACAATTCTGATTTGGGTTGGATAAACATTGCAAATTTTCTGTGTAAGCAACTGCTGCTTGTATCATGATGGGCTAAGCAGGATTGCCTGTGTGTTTATAGTAGCCATGACAGTTAACTCTTCTAATTATGATGTTTAATCTATATAGCTGTAAAACCATTTGGGTGAAAATTTTTCAATAGATAGTAAGTCGATCACCCCTCTTCCTCACTTAATAGTTTTTCTTTTGATACTTTTTAACTATAAGTAATAAAAATCAGTTTTCTGTAAGTTATACAAGTTTAATGGTTAGTGTGGTGGGCTGAGAGCTTGGAGAATTGGGTTCAATTTTCACTGCAGCTGCTTGTGATTCTGGGCAAATCACTGATGTATGTTAAAAACTTTCCTGAACGTTATTTGATTTGAGGGCAGAAGAGTGCACCGTTTCAAAAAAATTACTGGTTAATCATATGTTTGACTTTAAAACTAGGCTAGAGCTGTATGCAAACATAACACGCAGCATCTTGGCACCTTTTTTGACCCTTCCCTGCTCCCCCCCATCACCCCTTTCTCATCATGTCAGAATCAAGTAACAATAGAAAAGAGCGGTTTTATTTTGGCCACAGGGATCTTGCCAAGTATTTGTGACCTGGATTGGCCACTGTTGGAAACAGAATGTTGGGCTTGATGGACTTTCAGTCTGTCCCAGTGTGGCAATACTTGTGTACTTGTATAGTACTCCTGACAATATGAAATGCAAGAAACCAAATGCAATATTACACACATACTACCCTCAAGGTAATCTATCTAGATCATTTTAGATGCCTAGAGTTGTATGTATTTTGGGAATAATTTTATAACAGGTCACCTATGAGTGAAAATAGCATCTGTTTTGAGCCTATTTTATAAAGACACATAGGGGCTCATTTTCAAAACAAAAAAAGTCGGAAGTTGACAGAAAAGGACCTTTTTCTCTCAGAAACGACCAAGTTGTGATTTTTGAAACCCCAATTTTAGATGTGTTGCTCCACAGTTCATCTAAATTTCAAGAGGGCATTTTTAGGCGGGGCATGGGTGGTACCGAAAGATAGATGTTTTTTCTGTAATAATGGAAAAAAATGAAAATGTCTAGTATTTAAATTAGGACATTTTGGTTAGACTTGTTTCAATCATGACTGTGGGCCTCTTTTACAAAGCCACGCTTCCGATTCTCAGTGCGGCAAATCAGAGGAAGCCCATTCAATTTCTATGGGCTTCCTCTCATTTGCCTTGTAATCGCTAGTGTGGCTTTGTAAAAGGTGCCCAAAATGACCACTGGAGAGATTAAAGCTTATCCCCCATTATTCCCCCAGTGGTCATTGACCCCCTTCTAGCCTCCTAAGATAAGGCAGTGACAATTTCAGATATGATGGCCATTCCTAGTAGCAAGCATGTCCCAGGAGTAGCCTAGTGGTCAGTGCAGTGGACTGTAGTGAAGGGAACCAACCCAAGGACATATCCAATTCTAACTGGTACACTTGTGGTGGAACATGTGAGCCCTCCAAAAACTCTAAATACCTACTATACCTACATTTAGGTGACACCTGCAGGCATAAGGGCTATTGTAATGGTGTATTGTTGGGTACGGTAGGTTTTTGGTAGGTTTTGGAGGGCTCACCATACCACATCAAGGGGGTAACGGTGAGGTATGTACCTGGGACCTTTTATGTGAAGTCCACTGCAGTGCCCCCTATGGAACTTCACTACACTGCTGGGATGTTTGTGTGGTCAGTCTACAAGCCATTAGGCTTTCTGTGTGGCCCTGTACATCCCAATGTCTTGTTTTTGTGTGTTTTTTTCCTTGAATATCTTTTTTTTCTTTGAAAATGGTCCTTAAAGATAGATGCACTGAGCACAAAAATGATGCAATTCCAAGTACTGTGCATAACTTATAGAATACTATCAGTTATACGTGCCGCGTGGACACTTGTGTGACCATTTATATCTGCCATTGACATGGCATAATGGTCATATCTAAGTTTTTTTTGTTGTGTAAGTGCTGGTTTGCACTGGTATTCTCTAATGATTTAGGCACACCTAAGTGCCATTATAGAAGTGGTGCTAAAGTGCATCCATTGTAGTGCTTAAATCGAGGTGCTATATTGTAGAACTGCCTCCTATGCAACTTATGTGCACCATTACCGATTGCAGATAGGCGTCCTGCTGTCACTTTCACAGGTAAGTATACACTTGGGCACGTAAGTGCTACTGTTCTATACCTTTAGTTCTCCGAGGACAAGCAGGCTGCTTGTTCTCACGACTGGGTCGACGTCCACGGCAGCCCCCTCCGACCAGAAAAAAACTTCGCTGGAAGTACCGCACGGATGTGCGGCTGTCTTCCCGCCCGTGCGTGACCGTTCCCGCTCAGTTTTTTTCCTTTCCGCGCTGGAGAGAGACGTGTCTTCATCCCTCTCCTAGTCAGCCCCGGAAACCGGATTACGGCCTAGCCCGCGTTTTTCTTTTCTTGTTCTACGCGTTCGCGTTCTATTTTCTTGTTAAAAAAAAATTAAAGAAGTTTTCCTCGTCGTTCTTAGTTGCGAGGGTGCGTCGTCGCTTCTTTTTCGGGTGTGCTTTTCACCGCCACCATCGACGATTTTGACTTCGCCGACGCGATTTTTCCGTCGATGTCCTTGAAGGTCCCGAGCGGATTCAAGAAGTGTGGTCGGTGCAGCCGGCAGATCTCGCAGACCGATACGCTTGGTGTCTCCAGTGCTTCGGCCTGGAGCATAATTCCAAGACGTGCACTTTGTGTCTCAGCTTACGGAAGCGGACGCAGGTGGCGAGGCAAGTTCTGCGGGATCGTCTTTTTGGAACTTGCGCCGGCCCTTCGACGTCTACCTCGACAGCATCGGTGTCGACGGCCGGGTCTGTGGTGCCGGTACCGATGTCAACGGCGTCGGCGCCGACTATGGCATCGACCCCATGAGCACAGGTACCTTTGGCCCGCCGGCCTGCCAGCAAAAGCAGGGGACGAGCTTTTGACTGGATCCATGGGAACATAGCCGCCATCAGAGTATCCGTGCCGGACGGCCTGCCGGTCGGGGGGAGGTTGAAAGTTTTTCACCAAAGGTGGCCTCTTATAACCTCCGACCAGTGGGTTCTCCAAATAGTGCAGTGCGGATACACCCTGAATTTGGTCTCCACCCCACCAAATTGTCCCCCGGGAGCCCAATCCTTCAGCTCCCATCACAAGCAGGTACTTGCAGAGGAACTCTCCGCCCTTCTCAGCGCCAATGCGTTCGAGCCCGTGCCACCCGGGCAGGAAGGGCAGGGATTCTATTCCAGGTACTTCCTTGTGGAGAAGAAAACAGGGGGGGATGCGCCCCATCCTAGACCTGAGAGGCCTGAACACATATCTGGTGCAGGAAAAGTTCAGGATGCTTTCCCTGGGCACCCTTCTACCCATGATTCAGAAAGACGATTGGCTATGTTCCCTGGATTTAAAGGATGCTTATACTCCCATCCTGATATTGCCAGCCCACAGACAGTATCTACGATTCCGTCTGGGGACACGTCACTTTCAGTATTGTGTGCTGCCCTTTGGGCTCTCCTCTGCACCACGGGTGTTCACGAAGTGTCTCGTGGTGGTTGCGGTATATCTCCACAAGCTGGGGGTGCATGTGTTCCCGTATCTCGACGATTGGGTGGTGAAGAGCACCTCAGAGGCAGGAGCTGTTTGGTCCATACAGTGCACTATTCAACTTCTGGAGCTGCTGGGGTTTGTGATAAATTACTACTACTACTATTTAACATTTCTAGAGCGCTACAAAGTGTACGCAGCGCTGTACAAACACAGAAGAAAGACAGTCCCTGCTCAAAGAGCTTACAATCTAATAGACAAAAAGTAAAGCATTTAAATTTAAAATATTTAAGCAGTCAAGCACAAGAGAACAGTCACAGAAGGACAGAAGATGTTGAAGGGTGGTCAGTGTGATTAGGTGTAACTCTGGTTGGAGTAGTGGGAGAAGGTGATAGGAGATATACTATAGGATGTCATTCTGAGGCCAGGCTAAGTCTAAAGCAGGAGAAGGTATTCTCTGCAGCCTATCTGTGAGATGGAAAATGCTCTCTGAAGCTGCTGCTATAAGTTGTTAGTTTTCTCTCCCTGAAAGAGATCCAAGCCACACCCACGAAGTTCAAACTGTCAGTGGGGAGGGCGAGGGGAGGAAATGGCAGTGCTTGATGAAAAAGAGAGCTCAGTTTGATAGGAGATACACTATAGGATGTCATTCTGAGGCCAGGCCAAGTCTAAAGCAGGAGAAGGTATTCTCCGCAGCCTATCTGTGAGATGGAAAATGCTCTCTGAAGCTGCTGCTATAAGTTGTTAGTTTTCTCTCCCTGAAAGAGATCCAAGCCACACCCACGAAGTTCAAACTGTCAGTGGGGAGGGTGAGGGGAGGAAATGGCAGTGCTTGATGAAAAAGAGAGCTCAGTTTGATAGGAGATATACTATAGGATGTCATTCTGAGGCCAGGCTAAGTCTAAAGCAGGAGAAGGTATTCTCTGCAGCCTATCTGTGAGATGGAAAATGCTCTCTGAAGCTGCTGCTATAAGTTGTTAGTTTTCTCTCCCTGAAAGAGATCCAAGCCACACCCACGAAGTTCAAACTGTCAGTGGGGAGGGTGAGGGGAGGAAATGGCAGTGCTTGATGAAAAAGAGAGCTCAGTTTGATAGGAGATATACTATAGGATGTCATTCTGAGGCCAGGCTAAGTCTAAAGCAGGAGAAGGTATTCTCTGCAGCCTATCTGTGAGATGGAAAATGCTCTCTGAAGCTGCTGCTATAAGTTGTTAGTTTTCTCTCCCTGAAAGAGATCCAAGCCACACCCACGAAGTTCAAACTGTCAGTGGGGAGGGTGAGGGGAGGAAATGGCAGTGCTTGATGAAAAAGAGAGCTCAGTTTGATAGGAGATATACTATAGGATGTCATTCTGAGGCCAGGCTAAGTCTAAAGCAGGAGAAGGTATTCTCTGCAGCCTATCTGTGAGATGGAAAATGCTCTCTGAAGCTGCTGCTATAAGTTGTTAGTTTTCTCTCCCTGAAAGAGATCCAAGCCACACCCACGAAGTTCAAACTGTCAGTGGGGAGGGTGAGGGGAGGAAATGGCAGTGCTTGATGAAAAAGAGAGCTCAGTTTGATAGGAGATATACTATAGGATGTCATTCTGAGGCCAGGCTAAGTCTAAAGCAGGAGAAGGTATTCTCTGCAGCCTATCTGTGAGATGGAAAATGCTCTCAAAGTCCCATCTCCAGCCAGTCCAATCTCTGGAATTCATAGGAGCTCTGCTGCATTCACAGACGGCTCAGGCCTATCTTCCCGAAGCGAGAGCTCAGAATCTTTTGTCCCTCGCTTACCAGACCGGAACGTCTCAGCAGATCACAGCTCGGCAGATGTTGAGACTCCTGGGCCATATGGCCTCTACAGTCCATGTGACTCCCATGGCTCATCTTCACATGAGATCTGCTCAATGGACCCTAGCTTCCCAGTGGTGCCAAGCTACCGGGAATCTAGAAGATGTCATCTGCCTGTCCATCAGTTGCCGCAGTTCGCTGCGCTGGTGGACAAATCGGACCAAGTTGACCCTGGGACGTCCATTCCAAATTCCGCAGCCCACAAAAGTGCTGACGACGGATGCATCTCGCCTGGGGTGGGGAGCTCATGTCGATGGGCTCCACACCCAGGGGGTGTGGTCCCCCCGGGAACAAGATCTTCAGATCAACCTCCTGGAGCTCCGAGCGGTCTGGAATGCACTGAAGGCCTTCAGGGATCGGCTGTCCTACCAAATCATCCAAATTCGGACAATCAGGTTGCAATGTATTACATCAACAAGCAGGGGGGCACCAGATCTCGCCCTCTGTGTCAGGAAGCCGTCAGGATATGGCGTTAGGCCTGCCAGTTTGGCATGCTTCTCCAAGCCATGTACCTGGCAGGCGTAAACAGTCTGGCCGACAGGCTGAGCAGAGTCATGCAACCGCACGAGTGGTCGCTCCATTCCAGAGTGGTACGCAAGATCTTCCGAGAGTGGGGCACCCCCTCGGTGGACCTTTTCACCTCTTAGACCAATCACAAGCTGCCTCTGTTCTGTTCCAGACTACAGGCACATGGCAGACTGGCGTCGGATGCCTTTCTCCTCCATTGGGGGAACGGCCTCCTGTATGCTTATCCTCCCATGCCTTTGGTGGGGAAGACCTTACTGAAGCTCAAGCAAGACCACGACACCATGATTCTGATAGCGCCTTTTTGGCCCCGTCAGATCTGGTTCTCTCTTCTTCTGGAGTTGTCCTCCGAAGAACCATGGAGATTGGAGTGTTTTCCGACTCTCATTTCGCAGAACGACGGAGCGCTTCTGCACCTAAACCTTCAGTCTCTGGCTCTCACGGCCTGGATGTTGAGGGCGTAGATTTTGCTTCGTTGGGTCTGTCTGATGGAGTCTCCCATGTCTTGCTTGCTTCTCGAAAGGATTCCACTAAAAAGAGTTACTTTTTCAAGTGGAGGAGGTTTGTCGTTTGGTGTGAGAGCAAGGCCCTAGAACCTTGTTCTTGTCCTGCACAGAACCTGCTTGAATACCTTCTGCACTTATCAGTCTGGTCTCAAGACCAACTCAGTAAGGAATCACCTTAGTGCAATTAGTGCTTACCATTATCGTGCAGAGGGTAAAGCCATCTCTGGAGAGCCTTTAGTCATTTGATTCATGAGAAGTTTGCTTTTGTCAAAGCCCCCGTCAAGCCTCCTGCAGTGTCATGGGATCTCAACGTCGTCCTCACCCAGCTGATGAAACCTCCTTTTGAGCCACTGAATTCATGCCATCTGAAGTACTTGACCTGGAAGGTCATTTTCTTGGTGGCAGTTACTTCAGCTCGTAGAGTCAGTGAGCTTCAAGCCCTGGTAGCTCATGCTCCTTATACTAAATTTCATTGTAACAGAGTAGTCCTCCACACTCACCCTAAGTTCCTGCCAAAGGTGGTGTCGGAGTTCCATCTTAACCAGTCAATTGTCTTGCCAACATTCTTTCCCAGACCGCATACCCGCCCTGCTGAATGTCAGTTGCACACATTGGACTGCAAGCGAGCGTTGGCCTTCTATCTGGAGCAGACGCAGCCCCACTACTACTACTACTACTTAGCATTTCTATAGCGCTTCAAGGGTTACGCAGCGCTGTACAAGTTAAAACATGGGGAAGGACAGTCCCTGCTCAAGAGAGCTTACAATCTAAAGGTAACAAGCTATGTAGTCAGTGTAGGTATCATGAATGGAGAAGGTGGTTAGGCGCCAAAAGCAAGGGAGAAGAGATGGACTTTGAGTAAGGACTTGAAGATGGGCAGGGAGGGCGCATGGCGTATGGGCTCGGGGAGTCTGTTCCAGGCATAAGGTGATGCGAGGCAGAAGGGGCGGAGTCTGGAGTTAGCTGTGGTGGAGAAGGGTACAGATAGGAGTGATTTGTCCTGAGAGCGGAGGTTACGGGTGGGGACATAGGGGGAGAGGAGGGAAGACAGGTAATGGGGGGGGGGGGGGCTGCAGATTGAGTGCATTTGAAGGTCATTAGGAGAAGCTTGAACTGTATACGGTAGCGGATCGGGAGCCAGTGAAGCGACTTGAGGAGAGGGGTGATATGAGAGTATCGGTTCACGTGGTAGATAAGACGTGCGGCGGAATTTTGGACAGATTGAAGGGGGGATAGGTGGCTAAGCGGGAGACCAGCGAGGAGAAGGTTGCAATAGTCAAGACGAGAGGTAACGAGTGAGTGGGCGAGGGTTCGGGTGGTCTGTACAGAGAGGAATGGGCGGATTTTGCTAATATTATAGAGGAAGAAGCGACAGATCTTAGCTGTTTGTTGGATATGGACAGTGAAGGAGAGGGAGGAGTCGAAAATGACTCCGAGATTGCAGGCTGACGAGACGGCGAGGATGAGGGCGTTGTCAACAGAGATGGAGAGTGGGGGAAGAGTAGAGGAGGGTTTGGGTGGAAAGACAAGGAGCTCAGTCTTTGCCATGTTCAGTTTCAGATGCCGGTTGGACATCCAGGCGGCGATATCTGAGAGGCAAGCCGAAACTTTGGCCTGGGTTTCGACTGTGATGTCGGGAGTGGAGAGATAGAGCTGGATGTCATCGGCATAGAGATGGTACTGGAAACCATGTGATGAGATCAGCGAGCCCAGGGAAGAGGTGTATATCGAGAAAAGAAGCGGTCCAAGGACAGATCCTTGAGGGACCCCAACAGAGAGTGGGACGGGGGGTGGAAGAAGAGCCATTAGAAAATACTCTGAAGGTGCGTTGGGAAAGATACGAGGAGAACCAGGAGAGGACGGAGCCCTGGAACCCAAATGAGGACAGTGTGTCAAGAAGTAAATTATGATTGACGGTGTCAAGGCGGCGGATAGGTCGAGGAGGATAAGATGGAATAGTGACCTTTGGATTTGGCAAGGAACAGGTCATTGCAGACTTTGGTGAGTGCTGTTTCAGTTGAGTGTAGTGGGCGAAAGCCGGATTGAAGCGGATCGAGGATGGCCTGAGAGGAGAGGAAATCAAGGCAGCGGCTGTGGACAGCGCGTTCAAGTAATTTTGGAGAGGAAGGGTAGGAGGGAGATGGGGCGATAATTGGAGGGACAGGTGGGGTCAAGTGATGGTTTTTTGAGAAGTGGTGTGACTACAGCGTGCTTGAAGGTGTCAGGGACAGTAGCAGTGGAGAGAGAGAGGTTGAGGATGTGACAGATTGAGGGGTTAACTGTAGGAGAGGTGTTGGTAAGCAGATTGGTGGGAATTGGATCAGAGGAACAGGTGGTGCACTTAGAGGAAGAAAGAAGGCGAGCAGTTTCCTCTTCGGTGATCTCAGGGAAGGAGGAGAAGGAGGACAGGTTAGGTTGGTTGAGGGAGTGGGTTAAGAAGTCACAGGGAGGAGAAGGCTTGGAAGTGAATTCAAGGTTTATCTTCTGCACTTTATCGCGGAAGTAGTCAGCTAGTGTTTGAGGAGAGAGTGGGGGGGGGGGGGGTGGGAGCGGAGGGCACTTTAAGTAGGGAGTTAAGGGTGGCGAAGAGGCGACGAGGGTTGGAGCCAAGAGAATTGGTTAAGTGAGAATAATATTCCTGTTTGGCAAGGAATAGGGAGGACTGGAAGGAGGATAGCATGAATTTGTAATGGGTGAATTCTGACAGGGTGCGGGATTTCCTCCAGAGTCGTTCAGCAGATCGGGTGCAGGAGCGAAGGTAACGGATGCAAGGGGTTAACCAGGGCTGAGGATTATTGCGCTTAGTGGGGCGAGAGACAGATGGTGCTAGGGTATCCAGAGCAGTGGAGAGAATTTCATTGTAGGTAGAGACAGCCGTGTCGACAGATTCAGAAGACGAGATGGACAGGAAGAGATTGGAAATGTGAGAGGATAGGGTAGGGGGGTCGATAGCTTGGAGATTCCTGAAGGCAGTGGTTATAGTTGGGCGAGGTTGAGGGGGAGGGTGATGAAGTGTGAGGGTGATTAGGTGATGATCTGAGATAGGAAGGACTGAGGTGCAGAAATTAGAAGGTGAGCAGGAAGAGAAGAGAACGAGGTCAAGATAATGGCCATCACAGTGAGTAGGGGTGGTAGAGGATAGTCGGAGGTTAAAGGAGGATATCAGAGTGAGGAATTTAGAAGCGTAGGAGTTGGATGGGTTGTCAACGTGAATGTTAAAATTACCAAGAATGAGGGATGGAGATGCGGGATCAAGAAAGACGGTGAGCCAAGCGTCGAAGTCAGCAAGGAATGAAGAGAGGGGCTTATCAGGGGGGCGGTAGATGACAGCAACTCTGAATTTTAATGGGTAGAATAGTCGGATGGAGTGAGCTTCAAAGGACGAGAAGCAGTGAGACTGCGGCAAGAGGAGGGGTTGGAAACTGCAGGAGGGCGAGAGAAGTAGCCCGACGCCTCCACCGCAGCCATCTGGGTGGGGAGTGTGGGAGAAGAGAGAACCTCCATGACAAAGGGCCGCGACTGAGGCAGAGTCGTCAGGGGAGAGCCAGGTTTCGGTTAGGGCGAGTAGATGAAGGGAACGAGAGATGAAGAGATCGTGGGTGAAGGGCAGTTTGTTGCAGACCGAGTGGGCATTCCACAAGGCACATGAGATGGGAAGGGAAGAGGGGGGGAGGGGAATAGAGACGAGGTTGGAGGCATCACGGAATCGTTTGCGTGGATAGGAGGAGGACAGGTGATGGGGGCCTGGATTAATGTCTCCCGCGGATAGCAGGAGGAGGAGCAGGAGAGTGCGGAGGAGGGTGGGGGAGGTCGGGCGACGAAGGCGACGAAGACGGGGTGCACTTAGGAGGAATGGTGAAGGGTTAATGGCAGGAAGGAGGTGTTGAAGATTAAGGGCTATGAAGGAGGAGGGGGACAAGAGAGATGGTGAGGTGGTGAGGGATGGGGTGAATAGGGTATTGCCGTAGCGGGCAGGTCGGGAGGGAACACAGGTGGGCAATGAGTTCCAGCGATGGACAGCGGTAAGGGGAGGGGAAAAAGATTAGGAAGGGACAGGGCAAGGAAGAGGATGTGGACAGGGGCCATAAGTAGTGATTGCGGTGTAATAGGTGTAAGTGTAGAGACTGAGGTGAGAAGTAGGTAGATAGAGCGGAGAGCCGGAGGCTTGGAATTGGAGGGATAGATGGATTGGAGAGCAGGTAAGTCAATGGCTGACAACTTAGTAGGCAGGCAAGTGAGGCAGTGGCTGCCAAGCTAGCAGGCGGGCTGGAGCAAGCTGGTGCGGATGGACAGGGACGAGCAGGGAGAGGCTGGGGGGGGGGGGGGGGTAGGTAAGGCAAGTAAATCAGTGGGTGACAAGCTAGCAGGCGGGTTGGGGCATGCTGGAGCCGATGGATAGGAACGAGCAGGGACAAGCAGGGAGATGCTGGGGAGCAGGTAAGACAAGGGCTGACAGGTTAGCAGGCGGGTTGGGGCATGCTGGAGCCGATGGATAGGAACGAGCAGGGAGATGCTGGAGAGCAGGTAAGACAAGGGCTGACAAGTTAGCAGGCAGGCAAGTAAGTCAATGGCTGACAAGCTAGCAGGCGGGCTGGAACAAGCTGGTGCAGATGAGCAGGAATGAGCAGGGAGAAGCTGGAGCAAGCAGGCTGGAGCAGATGGACTGAAACAAGCAGGGAGAAGCTGGTTCAGGTGGATCGGAGCACGCTGGAACAGATGTACTGGAGCGGGCAGGCTGGAGCAGGTGTACTGGAATAAGCAGGGAGAAGCTGGTTCAGGCAGGCTGGAGCAGGTGTACTGGAACAAGCAGGGAGAAGCTGGTTCAGGCGGACTGGAACACGCTGGAGCAGATGTACTGGAGTAGGCAGGCTGGAGCAGGTGTACCGGAGCAAGTAGGCTGGAGCAGATGGGCTGGAACAAGCAGGGAGAAGCCTGACTGGAACACTGGAGCAAGCAGGGGAAGCTGGGATCGGCGTACTGGAGCAAGCTGGGATCGGCGTACTGGAACAAGCTGGGATCGAGTGGACTGGAACGAGATGGAATCATGCAGACTGGAACAGGCTTGGAGCAGGCGGACTGGAACACACTAGGGCAGGAACACGCTAGCAGGGAGAAGCTGGATCAGGCGGACCGGAACAGGCTGGAGATGCTGGATCAGGCAGACTGGAGCAAGCTGGACTGGGACAAGCAGGAAGAAGCTGGATCGGGCGGACTGGAGCAACTGGAGCAGATGGACTGGAACGAGCAGGGAGAAGCTGGATCAGGCGGACTGGAACAAGTGGGAAGAAGCTGGATCAGTCGGACCGGGACAGGCTGGAACAGGCGGACTGGAACAAGCAGGAAGGAGCTGGATCAGGTGCACCGGGACAGTCCGCCCAATTGTTTGTTTCTTTCGACCCCAACAGGAAGGGGGTCGCTGTCGGGAAACGCACCATCTCCAATTGGCTAGCAGATTGCATTTCCTTCACTTACGCCCAGGCTGGTCTGGCTCTTGAGGGTCATGTCATGGCACATAGTGTTAGAGCCATGGCTGCGTCGGTGGCCCACTTGAAGTCAGCCACTATTGAAGAGATTTTCAAGGCTGCGACGTGGTCATCGGTCCACACATTCACATCACATTACTGCCTCCAGCAGGATACCCGATGCGACAGTCGGTTCGGGCAGTCGGTGCTGCAGAATCTGTTTGGGGTTTGACTCCAACTCCACCCTCCAGGACCCGCTTTTATTCTGTTCAGGCTGCACTCTCAGTTAGTTCTTCGTAAGTCAATTTCTGTTATGCCCTCGCTGTTGCGAGGTTCAATTGACCTGGGTTCTTGTTTTGAGTGAGCCTGAGAGCTAGGGATACCCCAGACGTGAGAACAAGCAGCCTGCTTGTCCTCGGAGAAAGCGAATGATACATACCTGTAGCAGGTGTTCTCCGAGGACAGCAGGCTTTGTTCTCACCTACCCTCCCTCCTCCCCTTTGGAGTTGTGTTTTTTCCTCATTCCTTTGCTTGTCATTCAACTGAGTGGGAACAGTCGCGCACGGGCGGGAAGACGGCCGCGCATGCGCGGTGGGCGTGCCCTGCGTGCGGGACCTCCCGCGAAGTTTTTTTCCGGTCGGAGGGGGCTGCCGTGGACGTCGACCCAGTCGTGAGAACAATCAGCCCGCTGTCCTCGGAGAACACCTGCTACAGGTATGTATCATTCGCTATATGGATGGGGAGGCACCTAGACTATGGAATTGCTTTTCTTCATGTTTCTGCCCTTATTTTAGAAGCATTATCACGTGAAAATAGCAGGGAAAGGAAGGGGTTGGGATTTGATATACTGCCTTTCTGTGACTATGGTCAAAGCGATTTACATATTATGTACAAGTAGTTATTTTGTACTTGGGGCAATAGAGGGTTGTGACTTGCCCAGTCAGAAGGAGCTGCAGTGGGACTTGAACCCAGTTCCCCTTGTTCTCTAGCCCCTGCACTAACCATTAGGCTGCTACTCCACCCCAGTTGCATTTACACATGTAAAGAGGCCTAAATGTGTAAATGTCATTTCACAACAGTAAACCCAACTACAGGGAGTGAGGAAACAGAACATGAGGAAGCCAAAGCAGGTTGGTGTAAAGTAATTCTTTATTGGAGTTTCTCCTTCTTTTGTTTTGCTGACTCTTATTTCACAACAGTAGCCATTTAAATGTGGGGAGTTTTATGTTCAAATATCAAGAGGAGGTGGGGTGTGTAGGGCAAGCCCACAATACAGATGTAAATGTTTTTAGCCATACAGATTCCCTGGTCAACTGCCCCAAGGCACCCTAGAAATGCCTGCTGTAAGGGACAATTGTCAGTGTCATCCCCCCCTCTGTGATGTCTTTTCTCCCTCCTCCCCCATCAGACAGAACTCTCCCCAGACACCCTTCCTGATTATATAGAAGCCTGAAGCCCTGGTGGTCTAGGTGTCTGTTTTTGAACCAGGGATTGTTAAGAGTAGAAGCAAATGGGCATCAGGGAGGGGATTGGAGGGGGCTCAGGGGATGGGTTCATGCTGCATTGGAGGTGGGGGGTGATCCTGTGGTGTATCAGAGGGATTGGGGCCCTGAACAGCTGGAACATTGAATTTTAGAAAGTTGCTTACACCTATATGTGGAAGAGGAGATTTTAACATTTTTCCCCATGTGCAGCTCTCTAAATTCATTGCTCCCACTGTATATGGAGAAACTTACACATACAGAACTGCACCAGTTTTACAAGAGGCTTTAGGTTTGGCAGAGCCTGTTGTAAAATACTGTAGGAATTTTCCACATTCTGACCTGGATCTGTTGAGTATATACAGATGATTTCTAAAGAATAGAAACCAAAGGAGCTGTGAAATGACTTTTGTATTGTTGGATGGCATGGAGGGTAATCTGCATGGAGAGGCAGTTAGAATCTTAACCACCTTACTGAACAGACTAGTGAGTCACTTTGTAGTTGGTTTGTTTGGGTTTTCCCTGCCATCATCTACTATGTTGTAAGTCTAACGCGATCCCATCCGCAGGAACAGCTTTGCTCTGGTCAAATAAACTTGTACATATTTAGGGTACATGCATATATGTTTATGCACATATATTCCAGGAATTTTTATGTACAAGCCATCTCTACATGATAGGATTTGGTGCTCTTCCCCTTTCTGATAAGGTTAACATCAAACAGTTAATGTCTAGGTTTTCTTCTTCTTGTCTCTTAGAAGGCTGCCCTGTCTGTGTATCTTATGAAGGATCCCCCTTCTCAAATGCTAGATTAGATTACTCACTTCCTAAATAGTTTATTAAAAATGGGTCAATAATTCTCTGCTCTAGATGTAACATTTTACTCATATGAAGATGACATGTTACTGATTCCTGTGAATGAAAACCAAGCTATTAAAATGTCTGCTGTGGCTACTTGCATTACCAGGATTGAACACTACAGCTCAATCCATGGTTTTAAACTAAATAAAGAGAAAACCAAGCTACTTTGGATGGACCATTCTACCAGCTCAGTCCCTTCTGAATTATCAATCACTCCAGCCTTTTCTCTTAAAATTGATTGTACACCCAAAGTTTTGAGGGTTACCTTGGATACTATACTTTCTTTAGAACCACACCTTAACCATGTTGTCCAAACTGTATTTTTCAAGCTCTGACAACTATGTAATGTTAGACATTACTTCATTGAAAGCCACTTTACCTTACTGGAACATTACCTTACTGGTCCAGGCCCTTATTCTGTCACACCTGGACTACTGTAGCAAAGCTTATTTTTCATTTGAAAAAATTTGATAGTCTGACTCCTTCATTGATTACTCTTCACTGGTTCCCCAGCTCAAGCCCATATCCTTTTTAAACTGGCTTGTCTGTTTTTTAGGAAGTTCAGTGGAAACCATTCTAGCGTATCGTATTGGTCTACTTTCATTTCCTACTAATAATTGAATTTCTAAACACAGAGACCCTTTATCTTTTATTTTATCCATCCTTTTCTGGTGTGAAGCTTAAGAAAATCTTGGAGGGTTCGTTCTGTTACCAGGCGGTTCATACCTGTCTTTCTTTACCATTTTATATACGTGCCTCTTCATATCACAGTTTCCGTAAAAATCTGAAAACTTACCTTTTCAAATTTTTTTAAAAATTTTGATTAATCTGTTACATTTATTTCCCTAGTCTACACCTATCTTTTGTTGCCCACTCTGCACGGATAATTTAGTGGGAGTTAGTAGGATATAAGAGCCATATTTCATTACATTTACATTACATATTCTAAAATTGCCCCGTAGTATGTTAATTTTCATGTTAATTTTGGCCTGCTTTTTTAGTGCATAGAGCTGTTAGAGAAGATACAGTAATGACTGCAAAAGATAGCTGATCACTGTAGAATATGGAAGTAATAACCTGTTAAAGGAATGTTTTGAAGAAAAGAAAACAAATATTTAACTGTGGAGAGGCAGCATTGCTACCAGTTTTCTTATAATAGTGTGATAGGTTTTTGTCTGATTATTGTCTGATTATAATATATATTTGCCTTCCTTGATAGTCACATCATGAAGAAATAAATTCTGGGCTTTGTGCAATGTGTTCGGCAATGATTAGTGGTGTGTACCTGCACAAGACTATGTGGAACTGCAGGTGCAGCAGTTGATGATGTTTGCCACAAGCAGTTTGAAAAAACAGATATCTACTACCCTGCAGTACAGAAAATCCATTCTTAGAATTTTCACATGCAAGCAGTGTTTTAGGGAGAAGATGAAGAGGCTACTAAGTGGTCCAATGGAAGATATCACTATAAGTCAGCATAACCATCAACAACAATTATCGGTGCAAACTGATGCAGACATACTTGCTTATGGGACAAAGTCTTCCATAAGTACTGAACTGGCTACGAATGGAGATGGTTTTGAACAGACTAGTAGTGGTAGTTTGGGTGATGCCAGTGAACTAAGTATTGATAAAGCAGAATTTAAATGTGAGACAAGCATAAAAATGCAATGCTCCACAGAACAGAGTAATTGTGATGTCACAGAGGAAACATCTGCAGATAATCGTATAAATTCTTTGCAGTTACCTTGCCAAAACAAAAATATATCTGTTTTCGATAACCAGGATATTTCCACCATTAACATCTCTATGAGTTGGAGTGAGATTGCTGAGAATGACCAGCTTTTTTCCCAGAATATTCCTCTGCCATACAACAATAAGAGTTCCACACCAGGGGACCATTCAGAAGATGTGGTTGAATACATAATAAAGGAGCTGAAGGGACTTAACCGTGTTCAATCAGAGATCGCTGAATTGCGGCAAAACCTGAACTTGATAAAAGGTTCAGTGGAAGAAGTGTCCAGTTGCGTAGATGCAGTGTTAAGTGAGATAGAGAACCTACAAATTGGTTTTACTTCAACAACTAAGAACTCAGCCATTGCAGAGACTAGGGAATCATATAGGAATGCACTGAGTGAAGAGTCTGTGTTATATTTTTATGGGCTCTCTGAGCAAGATGATGAAAATATAATGGAGGTCATTCACAGCTTCTTGTCTGAACACTACTGCTTTAATGGTATCCATTGCAGGGATTACATAAAAGATGCATATAGATTAGGCACAGGTACTGCTACAAGTAAATTGTTGGTACCAAGACCAACAGTTGTGAAACTTGCATATCCTGAACAGAGAGACTTTATTTTACAGAAATCTGTTACTTTCCAAAGTGAAGGAGTAAAAATTCTCCCTTTTGAAGAGGAAAACCTTCAGAGTCTACAAAGGCGATACAGAACAGATTCAGTTTCATTACTGCATCATGACATTAGAGAAAACCTTTGGAGCTCTCTAAGTCTTGATAAGGAAATAGTAAGAACTGATGGTGGGGACAGAGAAGTTCAAACTGAATCCTATTGTGTCCGGTATCAAAATACAAGCATGGAAGCACCATGCCTAGGAGAAGAATTCAGTTTTACCCAAAAATGCACCCTGGCTAAAAAATGCAGTTTGACAGCTGAGTTGGAGGAAAACAAGGGAGATATCACTCAAATAATGGATAATTATTGCTGTGAACAATCTTCAGAAAAATGTCTAAGACATCTTTACATTCGTGTTAATTCTCAAGAGTCCCCAAAAAATCTTCACTTCACTAGTTTGCCATCTAGTGAAAAAATATCATGCAGCTGCCTAAAGCACTTAAAGCATGGTACCCAACTATCTGCATCCTGTGAAAGAGAAGCAGCAGACATTGCAATAAAAAGATGTTGTTCTTCTCTCGATGATGGAGTGTGCTCAGGAGGAAGTGAACTTGAAAAGAATGATCCCAGACTGCATATTAGGAGCACAGAAAAGATAAATGTTGTCATCAAAGATCAGTCTGGGAGTTTTACATCTTTGAGTTTTGATGACACAGTGGACAAATTGTCAGATAGAACATCAGCTGAAACTTTGAAAGAGATGGTTCATATAGAGATGGATGACCAAGATAACACAAGTCATGTCTTTAGAAACTTCCTTGACCAGTCTAATGAAAATGTTGATCTCGGAGACATAAAGTTCTTTGCCAATAAACTGGGAAAGGCTCTTAATCACTTTCGATCAGCTCTAAAGGTGGTGTTTAGCAAGTTGGAAAATAGTAATTCTTTAAGCCCTGAAGGTTTGACAGAAACTAAAGATAATAGGTTTCAAATGGAAAACCATGACACTATACACAGATTTGGTAAAGTTGGAGAATGTGAAAATTATGGCCACTTAAATCAAGGCCTGTCCAAGCAAATAATTCAGTCTAACAGAGATGTGAAACCTACAGACAAAATGCATCATCTTTCAGACCAGGTGTCTTTTGTATCTCATGAGTCCACTGCCTCTTTGTTGCTCTGTCCTGAATCTGTGGTCTCTGCAGTTCCGCTCCTGCCATCTCCTGAACTTACAAATGATCCCACTTCAATGACTGAGGATTCTGAGAAAAATAAAGAGTGCACACCCTTGAGGCTTGAACAAGTGTGCGCAGAGACAATCTATCTGAACAAGTGCATCAACAACTTCAAAAATGTCCTGAGAGAGAAAAGAAAAATGCAGCGTAAACTTTTGAAGGACATAGTACAGGAAACATTTTGCATTTCAGCTGAAGAAATTACATCAGGTACAAACAGAATTTATATAAAAATGGTAGAGTAAAACTTTTTTGTAGCAACTCTACAAGTTGATTATATAGCATTTAATAGTTTCTTGACATTCTTTTACAGAAGACACCTAGAAGGTAATGCGATATAATGTTGTCAGTAGGGCTGTACCGAATATTCGCATTCGATTTGGCCTCTGAATACTGATTTAAATTCAAATACAAATAATCCGGGGCTCTGCTGTGTTAAATCCTACTGAAATAAACAATTGATTTGATTTCACGTTGCTACTTTTATTATTTGCTATACTAGCCGTTGAGCCCGTAAAAATGGGCTGGTATTGGGGTTTTCCTTCCCCTCCCCCCCCCCCCCCCCACACGAGGTCGTCACCGCTACCACCCCTCCACCCGACCCAGGCCCTCTCTTCGCTTCTGAACTTACACATCCATTTGCCGAACGCAGCAACGCACATCAGCTCAGCTGCCATGGGCCCTTCCTTCTCTGCCTGTGGCCCCGCCCTCCTGTGACGTAACGTCAGCGAGGACGGGACACAGGCAGAGACGGAAGGGGCAGCTCAGCTGATGTGTGTTGCTGCGTTCGGCGAATGGATGTGTAAGTTCAGAAGGGAAGAGAGGGGCCGGGTGGAGGGGTGGCGGCGGCGACTCCGAGTGTGGGGGGGGGGAGCGGTAGCAACCTCGGCGGCGCAGTTTCCCTCTCTTCCCCCCCCCTCGTCATCACGTATTGACGCAGGGGCGGGACAGAGAGGGAAGTCTCTACTGCGCATTTGCGATTGAGTCGGTCACTCGCCGTTTATATGTTTGATTAATCCTCAATGCCCATTATTTGTATTTGGCCATATTATAATTTTCATTATTTGTATTTGGCTGAATAGTAAAATATGCTATTCAGTACAGCTCTAATTGTCAGGTGTTGAGTAACTGTAGAAGATGGTAATGTTTTGTTAAATATTCATTACTAACAGAAAAGTACATGCTATCTATAATATTACAAAAGTCCATAATTTTTATAGCTAATAGCGCACATTTATTGTACTGTGTCTTTACAATAAATATTGATACAAGTTACATGCTGCCAAAGTTGGCTTTTCCAATAAAGGGGCATGTTTTGTTCATTACTTTACCATAGGAAAATTTAGCGCATACTATTATGAGTTGGTGAATCCCCCAGTAAATTTTGATTCCACGATAGTGGATCCTAAGTTGGGTCCACTATCTTGTAAAAATCTAGGCTTGCAAAACTAGAAAAAAAATGCCTCCTTCCTAATTTCTTAACATAACTAGCATCCCCACTGGCCTTATCCCCCTCCCATGATCCTTAAAAAAATTTTTTAAAGTATCCCTCAGCACACCCACCCCTAATTGGAGATTCTACCTCCAAATGATGAAACACCCTTTCGCTTCCATTCCTTGGTTCTGCATCAAATGAAGATGCCCCTCCACTTACAGAGATATCCCTGGTAGGTAGGAGATGGGAGGAGTAATGTCTGGTCACTCCTGTCTACTACTACTACTATTTAGCATTTCTATAGCGCTACAAGGCATACGCAGCGCTGCACAAACATAGAAGAAAGACAGTCCCTGCTCAAAGAGCTTACAATCTAATCTGTCCTTGTGGCTCCCTTTTTACAAATGGTGCTGCATGAGTCCCTAGCAGTAATCCCAGGAATCAGGGTTGGGAAGAGGATGGGGGGCAGGGTGTGTCAAGGCAAAGACTTTTTTGGGAGCGGGGGCATTTTTCTCTGTTCCCTTTACAATCATTCTTGAGAGCATTTCTCACAATTGCAGAGCCTGATACTTTAGGAAAAAATTTACACCATCTCTTGAGCCGATCTCAGTGCAAGCTGTCCTTTTCATTTTGCATAGTAACGATATACTTTGCAAAGCAGCTAATTATTTCGTCCATGTGATGGTATAAAATCTATGAACTAGTTTTAAGCTGCATTATTGCCAATTAATGCATTCTAGTGTCAAATAATTTAGGGGTCTTATTACTAAGGTGCTCTAATAGATTTAACGCGCTCTAATTGTGCATGCTAAATAAGATGCCCATTATATCATTTAGCACGTGCTAATAATTAACGTGCACTAAATATGTTGGCACGTGTTAGTAAAAGGAACCCCTTAATTAGCAAATAATATACCTTATTGCTATAATGTAACTTAGTAAATAGAGCCCTAAGAATGCAGAGTATAGATTAGTATTGAATAGGTCCTGCATTAATAATGTTTTGATCAGTGGTTTCATCCCAGTCCTTAGGGACTACCTGGCCAGTTGGGTTTTCAGGGTTTCCACAGTGAATAGGCATGAGAGATTTGCATACCAAGAAGGTAGTGCTTGCAAATCT
The DNA here is from genome assembly GCF_901765095.1 of Microcaecilia unicolor. Lineage (NCBI taxonomy): Eukaryota > Metazoa > Chordata > Amphibia > Gymnophiona > Siphonopidae > Microcaecilia > Microcaecilia unicolor. The sequence goes on along the minus strand of NC_044032.1, from coordinate 17,870,001 downwards.
ATCTCTTGCATGTTCATTGTGGATATCCTAAAATCCCAGTTGGCCAAGTGGTGTCTGAGGACTGAGTTGAAAACCACTGCTTTAGTTTAACTGTTTACTGTGCCACTGGTGGTAGTTCAAAAAGAAAAGAATTGCCTTGCTGGATTATTATATGTGGCTTACATAGTATCGTAGAGGCGATCGCCAGTACGATGTGAAGAAATCCAGAGTGATTTTGTGGAGAGTACATATCATGTGTGACAAACACATTTGGGAAACGTGAGGGGGCAGAGTTAGGTTGAAGTCCAGTACGTGTTTTGGTTCTGTTGTGTTGTATGGTTAAGCTGTTTAAGTTGGATCGTTGGGGTATGCCTTTTTGAACAGGTGAGCCTTAATCAGACCAGTAGTCCATCAAGTTCAGCATATTTTATTTGACTTGAGCCAGTTCGTGACACTTAAAATTACCCAGAAAAGCCTAATGGGGAGATCCTTTTCCAATTGCTCACTCTTCGAAATTAAACAATAGCAGTCTTAATGTCTACCTGTAAATAATTGTTTTCCAAGGATCAGCAAAAAACCAGTTTCAACAAGTGGGTCATCTCGAGAGGACATGAAATGAGATTAAAGGGGGGCAGACTCAAGAAAAATGTCAGGAAGTATTTTTTCACGGAGAGAGTAGTGGATGCTTGGAATGCCCTCCCGCGGGAGGTGATGGAAATGAAAACGGTAACGGAATTCAAACATGCGTGGGATAAACATAAAGGAATCCTGTTCAGAAGGAATAGATCCTAAGGAGCTTAGCCGAGATTGGGTGGCAGAGCCGGTGGCGGGAGGCAGGGATGGTGCTGGGCAGACTTATACGGTCTGTGCCAGAGCCGGTGGTGGGAGGCGGGACTGGTGGTTGGGAGGCGCGGATAGTGCTGGGCAGACTTATACGGTCTGTGCCAGAACCGGTGGTGGGGCGCAGGGTTGGTGGTTGGGAGGCGGGGATAGTGCTGGGCAGAGTTACACGGTCTGAGCCCTGAAAAGGACAGGTACAAATCAAGGTAAGGTATACACAAAAAGTAGCACATATGAGTTTATCTTGTTGGGCAGACTGGATGGACCGTGCAGGTCTTTTTCTGCCGTCATCTACTATGTTACTATGTAACATCTGGCAGAGGTTGGGACAGGTCTCTTCTTGTGAAGCGTTCGGAACTTTTCCTCATGCTCTACTGATGATGTGTGGGACATCCCAAATCATGGCCTTCTTGCATGGCCTTCTTTTTTTTTTTTAAATGAAAGTTTAGCTTTGTATTTTCTCATTTTTGGCTGTTCTCAGTATTTTCTGTCATTCTGGTTCTCTTCCAGTCATCATTATCTGTCTGATCCTACTCTAAGATATAATGGAGACAAAATGGTAAGAGCAGAAACAAACAGCAGTCTAATAAATATAAAAAACATGAAGACTTTTATTCCACCAAATATACTTATGCCTGATGTGGTTTCGTTTCGCCAAAGGCTGCATCAGAGGCAAAACTGTTGAACAAAACTACACAATTAAAATAGATCTATTCATATTTGTAGCTGTTTTTTTTTTTTTTTAGTTGCTTGAATTTTAATTGTATTTTGTTCAGCAGTTTTGCCTTTGTATTTTTTTTTATATTTACTGGTCTGCTGTGTCTGCATCACAGATCTTCTTCCTCTGCCTGTTCCCTGACAAAATGGTAAGGACATTCATTAAAGCATTGAGTAGATACACAGAATTCTTGGAGAATGAGTATGGTGGTAAAGCAGACTTCTCCGGTTTATGCCCTAAAAATGGCAAGGATAAGTCAAGATCAGGTATAGATATGATGTATCACTTCATACCATATATAATGAGTTTATCTTATTGGGCAGACTGGATGGACCATACAGGTCTTTATTTGCTATCATCTACTATCTTACTGGGGTAACTATATGGAGCAGCACTTAAACCCTAAAAAGCAACATAATGCTTCCTAAAAGACTGTAACACCCTACATGGAAGGACTATGGTAAAACTCAAATGTGTAAAAAAAGGGGGGGGGGACATCTTTTCACTGCAGCATCTATAAACACTGTAGTGACAGAGACGACCAAGTTTGTAATAATATAAAAGAGGAGTGTCCTGAATTGGTTTTGTAAAAAGCAAAACTGAAAATGGCAAAGCTTGAAATAGCTCGTGGGGTAGTTTTATAATAGGACATTTGTGTGAGAATTCCAAAAATGTACCTATAAAGGCAATAAAAAACTAATATAAATACCAAACCAGAACACCATTCATTCAAAAAAAAAAACAAAAAAAACTTTTATGCATATATGTAAATCTAAAATTGACTATATAAATAAAATGGGACATTAAACATTGTACCCACAAATGCCAATTTTTATAAACTTGTGGGTTCTTTTACTAAGCTGTCACTCAAGCGATTAACAGATATTCCAACAGTCACTGTCAGTTGGATACCTGCCCTAACTACCTAATGAAATCCGCCCCCCACCGCTTCATAACAGACCTCACATCCCACTTAAATTTCATGCTTCAACAAGATATTTTCCCAAGAGAAAAAGGCAACATTCTACTCACCCCAATACCAAAAGACACCAAGCAAAAAAATAAATGACATTACCAACTATCGACCAGTAGCTTCTATCCCACTGGTGGTCAAACTAATGGAAAGTTTGGTAACCAATTATACGATTACATAAACAAATTCACAATTCTACATAAATCTCAATCAGATTTCCGCCCCTTACATAGTACCGAAACAGTATTATTTTACCCTCCTAACCAAATTCAAGCAGGAAATAGCAACAGGTAAAAGTATTCTTCTCCAGTTCGACATGTCCAGTGCGTTCGACATGGTCAACCGTAATATATTACTCAGACTCCTAGACTACTTCGGAATTGGCGGAAACACACTCAAATGGATCAAGGGCTTCCTAACCATCAGAACATAACAGGTGAAATTTAGCACAAACTTATCACCGTGGATACTAAACTAGGGGGGGAAACACTCAAGTGGATCAAGGGCTTCCTAACCGCCAGAACATATCAGGTGAAGGGCTTCCTAACCACCAGAACATATCAGGTGAAATCTAGCACAAACTTATCACCGTGGTTACCAAACTGTGGAGTACCACAAGGATCACCATTATCACCGATCTTTTTCAACCTCATGATAACCCCACTAGCCCTTGCAAGGCCCTATCCACTCAAGGCCTTAACCCATTCATATATGCTGATGACTTCACAATATATATCCCATACAAACAAGATCTGCAGAAATCAACAACGAAATCAAGCTCAGTTTGAACATCATGGACTCATGGGCAAATGCATTCCAAATATTTGAAAAGTATTAATCTGCAAATGAACCTTTTCTGGAGGTGCGAAAGCGGTAGAACGAGAGGACATGAAATGAGATTGAAGGGGGGCAAACTCAAGAAAAATGTCAGGACGTATTTTTTCACGGAGAGAGTAGTGGATGCTTGGAATGCCCTCCCGCGGGAGGTGGTGGAAATGAAAACGGTAACAGAATTCAAACACGCGTGGGATAAACATAAAGGAATCCTGTTCAGAAGGAATATAGACCCTAAGGAGCTTAGCCGAGAGTGGGTGGCAGAGCCAGTGGTGGGAGGCGGGGATAGTGCTGGTCAGACTTACATGGTCTGTGCCCTGAAAAGGACAGGTACAAATCAAGGTAAGGTATACACAAAGAGTAGCAAAGAGTAGCACTTAGTATCTTCACTTGGAATCCAGGGCTCTGTCCTTTCCTGGTTCTCTTCCTACCTCTCCCTCCGCACCTTTAGTGTTCACTCTGGTGGATCCTCTTCTACTTCTATCCCTCTGCCTGTCGGCGTACCTCAGGGTTCTGTTCTTGGTCCCCTCCTCTTTTTTCTATCTACACTTCTTCCCTTGGTTCATTAATCTCATCCCATGGCTTTTCCTACCATCTCTATGCTGATGACTCCCAAATCTACCTTTCTACCCCTGATATCTCACCTTGCATCCAAACCAAAGTTTCAGCGTGCTTGTCTGAAATTGCTGTCTGGATGTCTCAACGCCACCTGAAATTAAATATGACCAAAACCGAGCTTCTCATTTTCCCCCCCAACCCACCTCCCCGCTCCCCCCGTTTTCTATTTCTGTTGATGGCTCTCTCATTCTCCCTGTCTCCTCAGCTCGAAACCTTGGGGTCATCTGCTGGATATGAGCAGAGAAGGAGAGAGAAGAGTCAGATTGCCAAGACCTGTCGTTTCTTTCTTTACAGCATCCGTAAAATCCGCCCCTTTCTTTCCGAGCACTCTACCAAAACCCTCATCCACACCCTTGTCACCTCTCGTTTAGACTACTGCAATCTGCTTCTTGCTGGCCTCCCACTTAGTCACCTCTCCCCTCTCCAGTCGGTTCAAAACTCTGCTGCCCGTCTCGTCTTCCGCCAGGGTCGCTTTACTCATACTACCCCTCTCCTCAAGACCCTTCACTGGCTCCCTATCCGTTTTCGCATCCTGTTCAAACTTCTTCTACTAACCTATAAATGTACTCACTCTGCTGCTCCCCAGTATCTCTCCACCCTCGTCCTTCCCTACACCCCTTCCCGTGCACTCCGCTCCATGGATAAATCCTTCTTATCTGTTCCCATCTCCACTACTGCCAACTCCAGACTTCGCGCCTTCTGTCTCGCTGCACCCTACGCCTGGAATAAACTTCCTGAGCCCCTATGTCTTGCCCCATCCTTGGCCACCTTTAAATCTAGACTGAAAGCCCACCTCTTTAACATTGCTTTTGACTCGTAACCACTTGTAACCACTCGCCTCCACCTACCCTCCTCTCTTCTTTCCCGTTCACATTAATTGTTTTGATTTGCTTACTTTATTTATTTTTTGTCTACTAGATTGTAAGCTCTTTGAGCAGGGACTGTCTTTCTTCTATGTTTGTGCAGCGCTGCGTACGCCTTGTAGCGCTATAGAAATGCTAAATAGTAGTAGTAGTAGTAGTAGTAGCACATATGAGTTTATCTTGTTGGGCAGACTGGATGGACCATGCAGGTCTTTTTGTGCCGTCATTTACTATGTTACTATGTTAACTAAAACTCAACACAGAAAAAACACTCATCATCTCCTCCCAATACAACACATACAAACCCAAAAACCTAAGCAGCTTTTTTTCGAAAGAGAAAAACGCCTATAGTGCGACCTAAATCAGGAGATAGACGTTTGTCTCGCAAAGGTGCCCAAATCGGTATAATCGAAAGCCGATTTTGGGCGTTTCCAACTGCACTCCATCGCGGAAACGAATAAAGTTGACGGGGGCGTGTCGGAGGCGTGGTGGAGGTGGAACTGGGACGTGGTTATCAGCCGAGGAGAGATGGGCGTCTTTAGCTGATAATCGGGAAAAAAAGGCGTTTTTACCGCGATTTTGGGTCACTTTTTTTGGACCTTTTTTTTTTTTTTACGAACAAGTCCCATAAAAGTGCTCCAACTGCCCAGATGACCACTGGAGGGAATTGGGGATGACCTCCCCGGACCCCCCCCCCCCCCCAGTGGTCACTAACCCCCTCCCACCAAAAAAAAACCCCACTTTAAAAACTTTTTTCCCAGCCTGTATGCCAGCCTCAAATGCCGTACCCACCTCCATGACAGCAGATGTGGCTCTCGGGTGCAGTACAGGGTCACATCAGCATTGCATTGTGGTGGGTGTAGGGTATTGGGCTCCGTGATTTCATTAGCTTGTGTTACAGTCTTACAATGTTGGTAGTTGGTAGGCTCTTCTCCCATGGTGCTTTTCCCCCTGCCTACTAGGTCAGAGTGTGCCCTGTTGTGTTTCCTGTTTTAGTCCATGCGGTAGTGGCCATTTTTGTAAGCCAGTTTTAGTTCCCTTTCCTGTGTTAGCCACATTAGACAACTTAGTTCTTCCCTTGAATGTGGCTGAATGAGGGCATTGTACAGCATTCTGCCAGTTCTGACCCACTGCTCATCTCAGTACCAGGGAGACTCGTTGCCAGTGGGGCACAACCTCTGATCTGCGGTTATTCCAATAAAGGACGTTTTCGTAGAGATTAGTCTTCAGGTGTCAACTGGTGTGCCAAGGTTATATAGCAGCAACTAGTCCTAGAGGCCTGCGTGTATGCAGGTCCCTGGAGCACTTTTAGTGGGTACCGCAGTGCACTTCAGCCAGGTGGCCCCCGGCCCATCCCCCCCCACCTGTAACACTTGTGCTGGTAAATGGGAGTCCTCCAAAACCCACTGTACCCACATGTAGGTGCCCCCTTCACCCCTAAGAGCTATGGTAGTGTTGTACATTTGTGGGTTTTGGGGGAGGGGGGTTGGGTGTTCAGCACCCTTGGTAAGGGAGCTATGCATGTGGGAGCTTTTTCTGAAGTCCACCGCACTGACGTAGGGTGCCCAGTTGGTGTCCTGGCATATCAGGGGGGCGAGAGTACTACGAATCGTGGCTCCTCCCACGACCAAATGGCTTGGATTAGGACGTTTTTTAGCTGGGTGTTTTTAGTTTCCATTATCGCTAAAAAAAAAAACCAAACGTCCAGCTCAAAAACGTCCATTTTTTCGAAAATACGGTTTGGCCCGCCCCTTCACGGAGATAAACGCCCATGGAGATAAGTGTTTTCGTTCGATTATGCCCCTCTAAGTATCCCAGGTCACACCCTCCCCATCTCAGAGAACCTAAAAATCCTTGGAGTAATAATCGACTGAAACCTCACCCTACAGAACCAAGCAAACTCTACCATAAAGAAAATGTTTCACTCAATGTGGAAACTCAAACGCGTGAAACCATTCTTCCCGAGGGCTATATTTCGCAACCTGATACAATCAATGGTACTAAGCCATGCAGATTACTGCAATGGAATTTACACGGGATGCAAAGAACAAATTATAAAGAAACTTCAGACCGCCCAGAACACAGCAGCCAGGCTTATATTTGGAAAAACACTCTATGACAGCACCAAACCATTCCGAGAAAAACTGCACTGGCTCCCAATCAAAGAACGCATTGACTTCAAGGTCTGCACCATGGTTCATAAAATTATCTATGGAGAAGTCCCGAGATACATGATAGACCTCATAGACCTGCCAATCAGAAACACTACAAGATCAGCACGAACTTATGTAAATCTCCACTACCCAAGTACTAAAGGACTCAAATACAAATCAACTTATGCATCCAGCTTTTCTTACTTAAGCGCACAACTATGGAACACACTGTCAAAAATAGTAAAAACAACGTACGACCACCTAAGTTTCCGGAAAGAACTAAAAACATACCTGTTCAAAAAGGCATATCCCACTAACCCAACATAAAAACCCAAGTTCCTGCGACACTGCAAAACCAAAGACTGTAATGGACACACCTTAACCCTCATCCCCTCTCCCTAACTTCCCCCTATGTATCTACTAAACACGATCCTTCCTACCATCAGTAACACCTGTATTTGTTCACACTGCAACTGGCGAACGCCGTTACGGTACCATGTAAGCCACATTGAGCCTGCAAATAGGTGCGAAAATGTGGGAAACAAATAAATAATGTGCCGTTGCATGGGTTTTTCCTGCACCCTAAGGCTATTGTTACCACAACAATAAAATGGCTGATTTGCCTTTTTGTTTTATTTTTTGCATTAGTGGCCATCTGCTGTTTCCATTATCGCATGTCCATTAAATAAAAATTACCACATTAGCACTTGCTGACACCTATTTTGTAGGTGGTAAGGTCTCGTGGTAATCTTGCACTAATTAGCACACAATACAAGTACACAAGTATTGCCACACTGGGACACACCAAAGTGTAGTGTAGCTGTGCTAGCTGATTTGTGCAAAATGCCCACTCTGCTCCCAGACATGCCCCCTCTGCACAAAAAAAAAATACATATTTTTTTAGCACATGAATAGTGCACGTGGATTGGGAAATTTACCGCAAGACTCCTGAGTGAGGCCCATGGTAAGGCATTTAAGACTGTGATAATGGTGCTGATTTAATTACTATTTTTGCTATATTTTATAGCAAAGCCTGTGTAGTTCCACATGTATACGTGCCCCCCCTACCCCCAAAAAACACCCCCCCCCCAACAATCCAAAAATAATTCTAAAAACAGTGCAATGTTCAAAAACAATTATTGACCACAATAGTATAATAGCTTAGTTGGAAGGGTGGTGTTCACTTACCAAACATTGGTTGTTTGGTAAATTGCCTGCTATGGGGGGGTTTTATGCTACACAGGTTTTCAAGCAAATTCTCAAGCTAGGAGGGTCAGAATGGAGTAACAGACAGAATGCTAAAGTAAAGATGGAGAGAGGAGACCTAGAAATGCAAGTGTGTGAAATAAATGAGAGGCTAAGAAGTCAACTGTAAAGGAAAAATAAGGGTGAGAGAGGCTCAGAGATAAAGGAATTAACATTTGAGCTACTAACCTATCTAGAAAATAAATGAATATGTTGAAGTTGAATTTAACACCTAGAGTAAAGAATATAAGTAAGATGAATAAGGCAATAATCTGTATAAAAAGTCCATCTATTGATGTCACAAAAATGTTAATGTGCATCAAAAATTATTAATGAGAGAACCTTACCAATTCAGAGTGAGAGGGAAATGAGAATAACTTCTACTTGGAAAGAACACATTGAAGGAAAGTAAAATCACTGTGAGAAGTGTCCCTGATGGGGTTTTAAAAGGATCTAGATTATCAAAGATAATACCACTCCAGTTATATTTAAGTGTACTTCTACCCTTATCCTACTCTGTATTTTTCACTAGAAGCTGAGACTTATCAGCCTCATTGGGATTACTTCTCTCTATATGCTACTATATATTTGTCCCAGAGTTGTATTCTCTTTTCCGGAAACTTATCAGCTTCCTTGCACCAACTGTTACTTAATTTTCCACTCTGTATATATTCCCAGAGTTGGTAATCTCCGGAACCTGTAAGCCACATTGAGCCTACTGCTATGCAGGAAAATGTGGGATACAAATGTAATCTATATAAATAAAAATGTAAATGTTCGTTTGTTCAAAATCTTAAATCTCCGAAAGTTCTTCACCGATTGCTTTCAAATTTGGACACAACTTTGCATTCGAATACGCGCATGTTTTTATGTATCTACTATTATATAGATGTCACAGCTGTCGTACTCGCGGAGCGGAAGCAGTGCGACGAGTAATTGCAAATCAAACTGAGGAAGAACGGGCATCAGCGAACGAGCGAAACACACAAAGAATGGCTCAAATACGTGCCGAGGAAGCAGCAGAGCGACGTGCAGCCAGACTTCACGATGCACGGTTGCGAGCATGGTGATTGTGTTCTACAGCTTCAGATCTGCTTCGTTCTCAACAGAATTAACGTGACAGGCTGAGAGTGGCTTGAATCTCCGTAAGTTCTTCACCGATTGCTTTGAAATTTTGATACAACGTTGCATTCGAATACGCGCGTGTTTTTATATACCTACAATTGCAAATCAAACTGAGGAAGAACGGGCATCAGTGAACAAGCGAAACAGACAAAGAATGGCTCAAATACGTGCCGAGGAAACAGCACAGCGAAAAACATCGCTCGAGGCTCTTCATCGATCATTGCAAGATTTGCATGCAAACATCAGACCATTTGGAACACATTAATATTGCTTGCAGGAGATTTCAGGCAAACATTACCTGTAGTTCCTCGATCAACACCAGCGGACAAAATAAATGCTTGCCTAAAATACTGTACTTTGTGGCAACACGTAAAAACGTTAAACTTAACTACAAATATGCGTGTCTAGCTGCAAAACTATCAATCAGCTCAGATATTCTCACATTAATTGCTGAAAATTGGGAATGGAAAGGTGCCGGTTGATCTGACCTCAGGACGAATTTCATTGCCTCATAACTTCTGCAATTTAGTGACATCAAAAGAACAATTGGTTGAAAAAGTATTTCCTAATATTCAAACCAATTATAAGAATCACGATTCGCTGAGTGAACGAGCTATTCTTGCGGCCAAGAACAAAGATGTCTACGAACTGAACAATATTATTTAGTCTAACATTCAAAGTGAGCCACTCACATACAAGTCCGTTGACACTGTTCTGGAAGCAGATGAAGCGCTTAATTATCCAACAGACCTTTTCAATTCACTCGATCTGCCAGGGATGCCACCGTATGTACTGCAATTGAAAATCGGCGTGCCAATTATCATGTTGCGAAATATCAACCATCCAAAGCTTTCCAACCGCACGCGGCTTGCAGTAAAGAAATTAATGAGCAATGTCGTACAAGCAACAATCTTGACAGGACCTTTCAGAGGTGAACATGTCCTCATTCCTCGCATTCCTATGATTCCAACAGATATGCCATTTCAATTTAACAGATTGCAATTCCCAATTCGATTGGCGTTTGCAATCACCATCAACAAAGCTCAGGGCCAATCTTTAGAATTCATCCATTTACATCTACACACGGATTGCTTCTCACATGGACAATTATATGTTACATGTTCTACAGTCGGCAAACCAGACAATCTCTATCTCTGCACACACAATGGAACAACAAAAAATACTGTATACCCACAAGCATTGTGAAATTAAACAGAAACGTGTGCTTCTTTTCTTTCTTTTCCATTTAACCAGACTGAGCCACAGCAACGCGTGGCCGGGTAGAGCTAGTAATAAATAAATAAATAAAGATAATGAGGAGATCTAAAATAACAAACTGACGTGCTGAGGAAGAACTCAAATTCATATGTATGTGGACATTAAAAATGATACCATTCTTCCCAAGATCCGTCTTTCGCAGCCTAGTGCAATCCCTCGTACTCAGCCATCTGGATTACTGCAACTCATTATATGCAGGTTGCAAAGAGCAAATACTGAGGAAACTTCAAACAGCCCAGAATACAGCAGCCAGACTCATCTTCGGAAAATCAAAATATGAAAGTGCAAAACCATTACAAGAGAAACTACATTGGCTTCCACTCAAGGAACGCGTCACTTTTAAAGTATGCACATTAGTCCACAAAATCATTCACGGCGAAGCCCCAGCCTACATGTCTGAGTTAATAGACTTACCACCCAGAAACGCTAAAAGATCATCCCGAACTTTCCTCAACCTCCACTTCCCTAATTGCAAGGGCTTGAAATACAAGACGCTACACTCGTCAACCTTTTCTCACATGAGCATGCAGTTTTGGAATACACTGCCGCGCAACTTAAGAACGATCTACGAGCAAGCTTCCTTCCGCAAATTATTGAAGACCCATCTTTTTGAAAAAATCTACGGAAAAAGCCAAAACACACAAAGTCCACACTCACTGTTCATTAATGCATCATACACCACTTTTGAACTCTCATCCCTCGTAATCTCACATCACTCATACCTTTACTCACAGAAATATGTATACCATATGTCTTAGTGTCTTATATTGCCCTTTAAGCTTCCCATTGTCTCATTCCATTGTTTCAATGTATGTGTTCCATTGTTATATTCCTTAGCGATACTTCGATTGTCTCGCATTTTTATATTCCTTAACGATACTTCGATTGTCTCGCATACTGTGCACAATGTAATCCATAACCAAGTTGTAACAAATTGTATTTCCATTATTCATATCATATTGTAAGCCACACTGAGCCCGCAAAAAGGTGGGAAAATGTGGGATACAAATGCAATAAATAAAAATAAATAAAATATGCTCCAATAATACATTAAAAGTAGCAGCTGAAACACAAAAACTGCAGAGATATGCAGATTACCTGCTGTACACCGCCTTGGGTGAATCTCTTCATAAAGGTGGTTAATAAATCCCAATAAATAAATAAAAGAGCGAGACATCACTCTTAGAGGCCCTTTTACTAAAACTTAGCACATTCTAAATGCTAAGAAGCCCATATATGCAGATTACCTGCTGTACACTGCCTTGGGTGAATCTCTTCATAAAGGCGGTTAATAAATCCCAATAAATAAATAAGAGAGAGAGAGACATCACTCTTAGAGGCCCTTTTACTAAATTAGCACATTCTACATGCTAAGAAGCCCATTTTATACCTATCAGCTTCTTAGCATTTAGTGTGTGCTACGTCCATTAGCATTCACTACGTTTTAGTTAAAGGTCTCCTTAATGTTGTAAATGGCTTGAAGCTGTAGTATAGTTCCAGTGATAAACACTTAGCAGAAGTCTATGTGGTAAAACTTTTCCAGTGACGACAGGATGACTTTTGGCCTGGATAAATGTTCTAAGGTACGTTCACTGTATACCGGAACCACACTACTCTTAAGCTAAGGCGAGACTTAAACCACTTCCCTCTCAGTCACTTAGTTAATGTGCAGATCAATAATATTTCCTCCAATTAATTTCTGCCTATTTCTGTCGGGTACATAAATGCCAGATCTGTAGTAAAAGAAAAACAAACATATAATCAAAAATTGGCTAGAAAACAAGCAACTTGGTTTATTGCTAATCACTAAAATATGTTACACTCTGGTGATAATCCTTAACTTAATGAGCTTTGTCCTCCATCAAGCCAGAATTAAGAAGAGATGTGGTGGTTTTTTGCCATCCTATATAAATCCTTTCTTAAAGTTGAACTACTGTCCCATTTGAATTCCTGTAACCTCAAAATATTTGCTTGCAAAATTAGCGATACAATGCTATCTGAGCCTGTTTGTATTACTCTCTTTTACTACCCCTACTAGTGGGGGACATTAACCTGCATCTCAATGATTTTAGAGACCCAAATATTAAAAGCTTATTAAACTTTCTCTGCTCATGACAATTTGTTTAAACTTACACTCATTCTCACAGCAGAGGTCACCTGCTAGGTCTGATAACTCATAGATGTACTCAAACTGATATCTTTCACTTTGGCTACCCTTCCTGGTCCTCTGTTCCTTGGTCAGACCATATGAAATTTGAATTTACTCTTTACTAGAAAGAACATACAAAATCAGTCAAAGCTAACGTTGCCTCTTTCCTCCTTAGGATCTAGGGATAGAATTGATATTGCAAAGTTCTGGTGCACAATTTATAGCACACAACTTCCTCAAGCAAATTCGGAGGACTTTTTGAACAAATGGGATGAGATTTACAGTCTAACCTTAGATGTTATTGCCCCTCTCAAAACCAAGACTATACTTCTTCAGAGAATATCTCCCTGGTTCATTCATGCTACTTTACTTTTGAAGAAAAATTGTAGAAAGCTTGAGAGGATATGTGTCAAAGAACAAAACAAATAGAAAATAAATTGAAGTGGAAAATTGCTATTGGAGCGTACAAGAAAAAAATCAGAGGCCAAGTTTCAATATTTTAAAGATCAAATTGGTGGTATTTCTTTAAACACACATAAGCTATATAGTCTGATAAGTAGACTTATATATCGACCAAAGAATTAACAACGGTCACTGAGGTCACTCCTTCTGCACTCCAATTTGCCACTTATTTTGAGCAGAAAATTGTCTGAATCATGGAAGTGATACTTCAACTAAAAGATCATGATGCAGTATCATTTAATGAGCAAACCAACCCTAGCTTTGTTGTAGCTGCAGACTGGGTTTGGTCCTCATTTTCATTGCCATCCCACTAAACAGTAAAATATTTCTTTCAAAATATTCTACCTTACATTGTATCTTAGACTCTTGCCCTGGCTAACTATTAAATTCTGCTGCTAAGAAATTTATGGATCTGCTCCAGACTCATGCTTCTTTTATTCTAACTCTTGGTATCTTCCCCATGTAATGCCCATTCCAAAGAATGCTTCAGCTCATGTGATGTTACTAATTATAGCCCAGTTGCTTCTATTCCTTTACTGACTAAAGTCATGGAAGGCGTAGTAGCTGCGCAACGTATGGATCACCTCTCCTTTTTCTCTCTAATGCACAAATCACAATCTGACTTTAGGCATTGCTACAGCACTGAAATGGTCTTGACCACCTTAGTATCAGATTTTAGAAAAAACATTATCTAGGCTGCAAGATTTTAGTCATGCAGGTTTGACATGTCTAGTGCCTTCGATATTGTAGATCATGAGCTCTTAGTGAACATTTTGGATCATTTTGGATTATTTGGGTTGGTCTTGCCATGGTTCCAGGGCTTCCTTAAATCTAGATCTTACCAGGTGAAATTGACGGACGTCCTCTCCTCCTTGGTCCCTCACCCTGTGGTGGTCGCCTTTATCTTCTCATTGAACCTGAGGTTGCTTGGGATAATGTGGGGTATAAATCAAACATATAAATGGCAAGTGACCGACTCACCTTCAAATGCGCAGTAGAGACTTCCCTCTCTGTCCCGCCCCCACGTCAAGACGTGATAACGGAACAGAGAGGGAAACTCTGCGCTGAGGAGGAGTGCAGTCACTGCCACACGGACGTCGACACTAACGCTCCCCCCTGGAGGTCGCCGCTGCCGCTCCCCCCCCCCTGCAGGTTGTCGCCGCCGCCCCCCCTCCCCCCAAGGTCGCAGCCAACCCCCTCCACCAGGCCGGGCCCTCTCTTCTACATTTAACTTACAGCGCTGAAACCGCAGGCAGATCAGCTCCCGTCGGCCTTCCTTCCCAGCCTGTGTGTCCCGCCCTCGCCGACGTTACGTGAGGGCGGGACACAGGCAGAGAAGGAAAGCCGACGGGAGCTGTTCTGCCTGCGGTTTCGGCGCTGTAAGTTAAATGTAGAACAGAGGGCCCGGGTGGAGGGGGGGCCGGCGGCGACCTCGGGGGGAGGGGGAGCGGTAGCGGCGACCGCGGGGGGAGGGGAAGGGAGGAGAAATGCTCAGAAGGAGGCGGGGGGGGGGGGGGGGGCCTTGGAGCTGCGAGGGAGGGGAGGGATGGAGGGGGGCCTTGGAGCTGGGAGGGGAGGCCATGGAGCTGGGAGAGGAGGGAATGGGGCCTTGGAGCTGGGAGGGAGGGAGGAAGAGACAGGGGGCCTTGGAGCTGGCAGGGAAGGAGGGAGGATGCTGGCCATGGGAGGTCAGAAGTAGGGAGGCCTTGGAGCTGGGAGGGATGCACAGAGGGGGGGGGGCCTTGCAGCTGGCTGGGAGGGATGGAGGGGGGGCCCTTGGAGCTGGGAGGGAATCGGGCCTTGGAGCTGGGAGGGAAGGAGGGAGGGTGGGGGCCGAGGGGAGGGAGGGAGTTGTATATCAAAATAGAGCATACCAATACTTGGCCGTTTTAACGGGCTTAACGGATAGTGTATACATAAATGTCTAGGAATAGAGGCAGGGGCCACAGTCTAGTACAAATTACTTAGAGAAAAGATCAGCAAAAAATATTTCAGGAGATTAATACAGAGAAGGGCTTTAACAGAAAAGATTACTAGAATGAGTATTTGGGTGGAACATGGGCGGAGTTGCAATTTACATGCCAAATTTTAAAATAGGAAATATTTACACCTGCTTCTGACCAGTTGCAAATGTCTGCACTTCATTTTAGGCATGATGTCTAAAGCTTTTTTGGGGCAATTTTATAAAGACATATCAGCAGTGTTTTGGGCAGTAATATATTACTAAGTAATTACTATATTACAGGTAATATATTACTTTTAAAAGTAGCAAGTCATTGTAATGATTACTTTCATGCAAATGTAATGAAATAACTTTAATCATTACTTTATCCACCAACGAGTGCTATAATGTCTCATTACTTTGTATAGTCGCAGCAAATTAACATACTTTAACACATTACTTTTCTGAGTAGCTTAACATTACTTCTAATAAACAATTAAATAGGAAGTGCCACATATTACTTTTACAAAGTAACTTGGGCACTGCATATAAGCGCATATGTACCCTTATAGAATAGGTTACAAATAGGTGCCTTCTTTCCTTCTCGGCCTCAGTGACCTATTATAAAATGTCCTCAGATTGTATATTTGAGTTTGCAGAAGGCATTTAGCAAAATGCCTCATGAGAGACTCAGAAAATTGAGAAGTTATAGGAGCTTGTGTGGATTAAAACCTGTAAGGAAAGAGAACAGAGCTAAAAGGTCAGTTTTCCAAATGGAACAATGTCAATAGTTGAGTACTCTCGAGGTCTGTGTTGAGACCTGTACTGTTGGGGGGGGGGGGGGGGGGGGGGGTCCAAGAAAACACAAGGGCAAATGGTCTGCAAGCTCCAAGGTGGAAAACAAACAAAGCAGATCGCAAAAATAAAACAGTAATTTATTATTAAAACCTGAAGTTATATATACATAACTAGCCCGACACAGGCCGTGTTTCGCCCGACAGGGCTGCTTCAGGGGCTATACAACAATCCTTTACTCACAAGTTTAATTGATAATATTGGATATGTGCTGAGATGAACTGAAATTTCATACATAGGAGATCACTTTAGAAAAACAGCTCTATCAGAGATGCCAAAAGAGTATTGACACAACGTCAGACGATAAGAGACTGATCGTTTGACGTTGTGTCAGTACTCTTTTGGCATCTCTGATAGAGCTGTTTTTCTAAACTTGTGAGTAAAGGATTGTTGTAATTACTGTTTTATTTTTGCGATCTGCTTCGTTTGTTTTCGACCTGTACTGTTGAACATGTTCATAAATGATCTGGAAAAATGAACAGTGAATAAAGTAACAAAATGGGAAAGGATAAAATTATTCAAAGTCATTACAACTGCAAAGAATGGTGAAGGATTGCAGATGGATCTCTGGAGACTTGAAGACCAGGCACTTAAATGGCAGATGAATTTTAATGTGGTCAAGTGCAAAGTAGTACAGACAGAGAAAATAGGACAACAAAAATACATCACACCATAAATTTATAAGAAGAAAAACTAAATGATAAACAGTAGGAGGAAAAAACCTCAGGAGTCCCAGACCAACTTGAAACACAATGTTCTTTAAGGGCTCTCAATTTCACTGACTGGCATAAAAAACCTCCGGTGTTTTTATTATCAAAAATATCACAAACAGCTCCATTCAACCATCTTAATAAAGAAAGCATAAATACTTAGCTTCAGCCCTTCAACCACCGCATCTGTCCAGTGGCCAGCATTTCAATAACTACTTCAAGGACTTGCAGTGTCCACTAATCAGGAGCCGAAAATATTGAAAAATCAGAGAGCTCAGTCTATGCTGCTGCTCTCACAGGTGACCGTTTCAAGTTGGTATGGGACTGCTGAGGCTTTTTTATGGTGTGAGGTATTTTGTTCTATTTGTTTTGCATGCCACCTCCTTCCTTATTTGTACAGATAGAGGAAAAATAATCACAATGATAGGCACAAAATTTGGGGTTCTGAGTTAGGAGTGACATCCAGATACAAACTAGCTTCAACTGGGGTACCTCTGTTTCTAATCTTCCTGTTATTAAAAATGATTGAATCACTGGTGGCTGATCATTTGCATGATTTAATAGACAATCCAATGCCCTACACTTTAATCAGTAAGACTTTGCAGGTCACAGAGCACAGAGATTGTTCTGCTTGCCCTCCTATTGATCAAGGCAAAACTATTACATTACTATCCCTAGATCTATAAGCAGCCTTTGATCTAGTGTAGTGCTTCTCAGCCCAGCCCTTGGGACATATCATTGGATTTTCAGTATATCCACAATGAATATACATGAGAGATATTGGCATGCACATCCTCCTTGGTATGCCAATTTATCTCATGTATATTCATTGCTATAAGTACTATAACATGTAACACCATGTGCAAATTTCAATAGATTATTATTTTAATTTTTACCATTCATATAATACTACTTAAATGCTTAAACTTTAATATTTTGCCCTTTTATCTTATGCCCTATTTCTTCCACTCATCACATACATTCATTATACTAATTCCTAAAATATCAATATTAAAGTGCATAATTAACAGCTGCAAGTACATACAGTACATCAAACTATTGTGCAAACCCGCATTTGTTGTAAACATTTAAATTAAATATACATCAGCATATCCCCACTTTGCATAAACCATTAAAATGTCCAAATACATCACTTGATACCAAGTGTACTTATCGAAGCAATTAATACTTCTTCTGTTAACGCAATGTTCAAACTACCATGAATCAATATTCATAGTACTTTCCAAATTGTCCAGCTGGTGCTATATAGTTGTTGCAGAGTTCGATCTGTATTCTCCTCACAAAGCTGCAGTGCACCTTATATATCATATAAATCTCTCACAGAGTATATCTTCATTTTTGTCACTTTAAATGATATGATATTCTTTCACAAGAACCCGCTCTTAATGCTGTTAACCCCACACTGTCAAAACGTTTCACCGCTAGGCATCCTCAGGGGTTAAACTTCTCATCTTCTAAATATTTCTCTGGCTGCTACCACAAGAATGATTCCACTTCAGGAACCCAGAGTAATTATGAGGCAGGGCCTAAAAGGGAATGCTCATGCCCTATGCACTAGACTACCAAGGGTAAGTCCCAGGGTGATGGAGGAGGGATGAGGATCCGGGATTGTTGAGGGGGGTCCTCTGCTTGGGGAGGCTTATATTAGGGTGTGCTTGAGGGGGGAGAGTCTTCTCTTGGGGGATTAGTTGTGGGGTTGGTTGTTTCGAGAGGGGGATGTTGGAGGGAAGGGGAAGAGTTAGGTTTCACCACCATAGTAGCAGTATACCTTTTTTTTAAAGAAATTTTGCCCTTACTGTTTTGCATTGGTTCGCTTTTTCCATTTCAGTTTTCAGAGTCATTAAGAGGAAGGAGATCTAGGTCCGTTCTTTGTTTTTCATTTGAAACAATCATCTTTAATTTGGTGTGCCAATAAATAGGTAAATACTGAAATGTAGTATCTGAAGATAGGCTTGTGCATCTAAAATCCTTGCTGTTTTTTTCCTTCTACCTGGACAGGTTATTCTCTAGAGTTCTCCAAATATGTGTATTCCATTCAAGGCCTGTGGCACAAATTGTTCTTTTAATCTTTATTCTCCATTCTCTTTTTTTTTTTCCTTTGCAGAAGAAAGTAGAGGAAAACTGCAGGTTAAAAATGTTATATTTTTATTAACAGTGTGTTTTTTCTGAAACTAGTGTGCTTGCATGCTTCATCCTATTGTGCACAGTGGATGTCCCACTCAGTGTCGGTGTGTTCCCTGCAGCATGCATGGCTGTCGGCATTATTGTTAATTGTATAATTGTTTGTTTGAAAAGATAAGTCTGTTTAGTGCTGCAGATTATTTTTACACAGGGGAGAAAATAAGTAGGTAGATAATCCATTTTCTGTTCCCTGCTATATTTCATATATGACAATGATTTCCTAAAAGTAGTTTCCATATTTAATCACAAATTATTGATAACATTGTTAGTGTCAGAAAAGCAGACTGAAACTGAGTGATCTATAGAAGATTTTCAATTAGAAAAACGTATTGCTATTATGCTGTTTGTTGCCCTATTTATTTGAGGGCACATTTTGATATTAGGGGCAACAGTATATAGACTTTGAAGAAGATAATATTCCCAGCCACCAAGCAAATAATTTGCATATGGGGGGGGGGGGGGGGCTGAACTGAATGACTTTGGTTCCCAATCCTGGTCCTGGAGTCACCCTAGCCAGTCAGGTTTTCAGGATACGCACAATGAATATTCATGAGATATATTTATATGCAGTGGAGACATGAATATTCATTGTCGGGTATCCTGAAAATCTGACTGGCTGGGGTGCCTCCAGGGCCAGGTTTGGGAACCACTGGACTGTTTGAGGACTGAATTACAATGCCTGCTTATTATAAAAGGGAAGGGAAAAAAATGAAAAACTTTCTGCTTGGGAAATAAAGTACTGTTGTAACTGAACTTCAGGTCTTCATTTTTCTCTTCCATCATAACTGTCAGCAAGCAGGTTGGAAGCAAAGAGTGAAGGTTAGCTATCCAAGATAGAATAAAAAAAGATATGCATTTTCTTACTGAAGGCCCTGCAGTTGTTTATTCTTAGAGTATCTGCAGAGTTGTGAACATGAGCAGTGGTGGAAGTGAAATTTGTGCCCTCTCTGAAAAATGACTATTAAACTTTGGATAAGTTTTAAACAGTGTTTATATGACTATACAAGCCAATATTCAAAGGGACGTAATCAGTTTTGCACCACTGCTAAAGGTATATCTCCCCTAACCATGAATTTTCACCGGTACTATATGGAGTACTATATATAATTTCTTTGAACACCCCAGCATTATTTAGATAGTATGGAGGTGAAGTTAGAGTGGAGCGAAGGCAGGACTACCAGCTACAATTCTATAACTGGATGCCACAATTTTGGCACTTAAATGCAACACACTGAATGTTATTTCTATAATGGCATCTGGGTACCCAGATTCCACTATAGAATACTAGGGTAAGTCGGCATCTATATACTTATATTTATGCTCACCTAAATGTAATGGCAGGCATGCGGTGGCAGGCATGTGCACCTAAATGTGGCACCTAGTGCATAACTTACAGTATTCTATATGTTACATGCATAATTGTTGGAGACACCCATACTCTGCCCATGTGCTTCCTCCTGTAAAACACTCACTCATATTTAAATGCTAAGGGCTCCTTTTACTAAGTGGCTATAACAGAAGTACCGTGGGGCTACTGCAGCAGCTTAGCAATACTTCCCACCCCTACCATGCCGTCATTTCCATCACTACACCCGTTGTTAATCAGGCAGTGCCGTATGGTGGCCGGTTACTGCCAGGTTAGCGCAGGAGCCCTTACCGCCCCCCCCCCCCAAAAAAAAATGGCCGTGCAGCAAGTGTGTGAGACGGTCAGTCTTTTTTCTCCATGGAGCTAAAAAGATTTGTCCTTCTTGTGGCACATAATTCACAGGATTTTTTTCTCTTTATTTTTTTTTCTCTGTGCCTTCTTGCGCTGTCTTGTGACTCCTTTTCGGGGTGTCTAACCATTCCCTCTCATCCTTTCCTTTAGTTTTTTTTGGCACTTTAAATGCATTCCTTTTTTCCTTGGCCAGTGCCCATTTTAGACCTGGGCTCCTGCATCATTGAGTCGTTCGATTCCTCCCCCCCCCCCCTCCCCGGCACCATTCAGTCATTCAATTTTGCTGCGGCTATCTTCCCCATGATGTCTTAGAAACTGTAAGTGGGTTCAAGAAGTGTATTTTGTGTACTCGGACCATGATGTTCTTAACTTGTCCTCTTTATGCCCAAATGCATAAGAGGACCATGAAATCCAGGAAGGTGGTCCAAGAGAGGCTCTTTGCACTCCAAAAGTCCCATTCCTCGACTAGTCATAACTACATAAGTATTGCCATACTGGGAAAGACCAAAGGTCCATCAAGCCCAGCATCCTGTTTCCAACAGTGGCCAATCCAGGTCACAAATACCTGGCAAGATCCCCAAAAAGTACAAAACATTCTGTACTCCTTATACCAGAAATAGTGGATTTTCCCCAAGTCCATTTAATAATGGTCTATGGACTTTTTCTTTAGGAAGCCGTCCAAACCTTTTTCAAACTCCGCTAAGCTAACCGCTTTTACCATATTCTCTGGCAACGAATTCCAGAGTTTAATTACACGTTGAGTGAAGAAAGATTTTCTCCAATTTGTTTTAAATTTATTACATTGTAGCTTCATTGCATGCCCCCAAGGCCTAGTATTTTTGGAAAGCGTAAACAGACGCTTCACATCTACCCGTTCCACTCCACTCATTATTTTATAGACCTCTTATCATAACTCCCCTCAGCCATCTTTCCTCCAAGCTGAAGAGCCCTAGCTGCTTTAGCCTTTCCTCATAGGGAAGTAGTCCCATCCTTTTTATCATTTTCGTTGCCCTTCTCTGCACCTTTTCTAATTCCACTGTATCTTTTTTGAAATATGGCGACCAGAATTGAACACAGTATTTGAGGTGCGGTCGCACCATGGAGTGATACAAAGGCATTATAACATCCTCATTTTTGTTTTCCATTCCTTTTCTAATAATACCTAACATTCTATTTGCTTTCTTAGCCGCAGCAGCACACTGAGCAGAAGGTTTCAACATATCGTCAACGACACCTAGATCCCTTTCTTGGTCTGTGACTCCTAATGTGGAACCTTGCATGACGTAGCTATAATTCGGGTTCCTCTTTCCCACATGCATCACTTTGCACTTGCTCACATTAAAAGTCATCTGCCATTTGGATGCCCAGTCTCGTAAGGTCCTCTTGTAATTTTTCACAATCCTCCCGCAGTTTAATGACTTTGAATAACATAGTGTCATCAGCAAATTTAATTACCTCACCTAGTTACTCTCATCTCTAGGTCATTTATAAACATGTTAAAAAGCAGCAGTCCCAGCACAGACCCCTGGGGAACCCCACTAACTACCCTTCTCCATTGAGAATACTGACTATTTAACCCTACTCTCTGTTTTCTATCTTTTAACCAGTTTTTAATCCACAATAGAACACTACCTCATATCCCATGACTCTCCAATTTCCTCTGGAGTCTTTCATGAGGTACTTTGTCAAATGCCTTCTGAAATTCCAGATACACAATATCAGCCGGCTCACCTTTACCCTCATATTTGTTCACCCCTTCAAAGAAATGTAGTAGATTGGTGAGGCAAGATTTCCCTTCACTAAATCCATGTTGATTCTGTCTCATTAGTCCATGCTTTTGAATATGCTCTGTAATTTTGTTCATTATAATAGTCTCTACCATTTTGCCCAACACCGACGTCAGGCTCACCGGTCTATAATTTCCCGGATCTCCTCTGGAACCTTTTTAAAAAATAGGCGTTACATTGGCCACCCTCCAATCTTCTGGTACCATGCTCGATTTTAAGGATAACTTACATATTACTAACAATAACTCCGCAAGTTCATTTTTCAATTCTATCAGTACTCTGGGATGAATACCATCCGGTCCAGGAGATTTACTACTCTTCAGTTTGTAGAACTGCCCCATTACATCCTGCAGGTTTACAGAGAATTCATTAAGTTTCTCTGACACGTTAGCTTTGAATACCATTTCTGGCACTGGTATCCCACCCAAATCATCCTCGATGAAGACCGAAGCAAAGAATTCATTTAAACTCTCTACTACGGCTTTGTCTTCCCTGGTCGCCCCTTTTACTCCTCGGTCATCTAGCGGTCCAACTGATTTTTTTGCCAGCTACCAACTTTTAATATATCAAAAAAAAAAAATTTAATATGTGTTTTTGCCTCCAACGCAATATTTTTTTTCAAAGTCCCTCTTAGCCTTCCTTATCAGCGCTTTGCATTTGACTTGACATTCCTTATGCTGTTTCTTATTATTTTAAGTTGGTTCCTTCTTCCTTTTTCTGAAGGATTTTCTTTTAGCTTGAATACTTTCCTTCACCTCACTTTTTAACAATGCCAACTGTCGTTTGGTCTTCCGTCCTCCTTTTTTAATACGCGGAATGTATTTGGTCTGGGCTTCCAGGATGGTATTTTTGAACAGCATCCACACCTGATGTAAATTTTTGACCCTCGCAGCCACTCCTCTAAGTTCTTTTTTTTTTACCGTTCTTCTTGTTTTATCATAGTCTCCTTTTTTTAAAGTTAAACACTAACGTGTTTGATTTCCGAAGTATACTTCAAAGCTAATATCAAATCCGATCATATTATGATCACTGTTATGAAGTGTCCCCAGCACCATTACCTCCTGCACCAGATCGTGACTCCACTAAGGACTAGGTCTAGAATTATTCCTTCTCTTGTCGGCTCCTTTACCAGCTGCTGGTCCCTATAGCCTCTGGACCTGCACTGGCCACTGGTGGTGCTTCGGTATTGAGGAAGTCTCTGACTGCCTCATTGTTGAGTGCTGGTGGCTCCGGGGTGTTGACATCCGAGAAGCATCGAAGCTGTGAGGAGTACACCCCTTCCATAGTACTGGTGCTGACGTGCCAGGCTTCCTGAGGCTGAGACCCCTCTTGATTTGACTCCGACACCTTCACAGGCTCACACCGGCACACCCCCACTGTTACCAATGCCTTGCTCCAGGATGAGTTGGGTTGCCCCATGGAACTGTGTCGTGCTGAGGTATCGAGGGCACCTGTACCATCTCTTGATGCACTCCAGCTTTTTCCAGATGCCTATGCCATGCCTGTCGGGCAGTTGTCTATGCTGGTGACTTGACAGGTGGTGGAGCTAGCACCCTCTGATACAGTCACCCTCTCCAGTCCACTGGGAGGGAGTAAGCTGCACTAAAGTGTAGAAGAACAGCTGCACTTCAGTAAACTTGTACAGCGCTGTGTAACCCTGGCAGCGCTATAGAAATGCTAAGTAGTAGTAGTAGTACCCCCATGCAGGTCCTCATTCTGTCAGCAGGCCGACAGGTGAGGACTCCGATTCTTAAGGAATATGTCGCGGAGTCCGATTGTTCCTTGGTGTCTGAAGAGAAGAATGCAGACCTCTCAGAGGGAGAGGTCTTTGGACCTGCCTTCAGACCCCTCCTTGTCAAAAAAGAGAGGAAAATTCCCTCAGAGGATTTCTGCTTTGCCAGTTTTTTGTGGGAGACTGCGACGTCATCCCTTTTAAATTGGAACTGGAGGATGAGCCCAGAGCTGAATTGATGGAGTTCCTGGACTTGATTCTCCTTCTAGAGACACCCTGATGGTTTCTAGTCTCAACATCCATAGGGATAAGTAGATGAGACTTTGGAAGACCCCTCTCTCTCTGCAGGTCATTCCTAAGAAGGTGAATTCTATGTATAAAATCCAGAAGGCTCCTGGATTCAATAACTCGTAGCTACACCACCATTCCATGGTGGTCAAATCTGCTCTCATGTGCCCCAGGAGTTTGAAGTTCCATTCCTTGGCTCCCCTGGCCTAGAATGTTTGAACCAGGGCTGTGGAGTCAGTACAAAAATCCTTCGACTCCGACTCTGACTCCGACTCCTCAGTTTTTAATATGTATTTTTTTTTGCATGTTGACTGAAAGAGTGTAGCATGCAAGGCTGCATGTTAATGTTTGGGTTTAAAATCTATGTGATTGTGACTTTTTTATTTATTAAAGAAACTATAAATATTCATTAATCCCAAAGTTTAAACAAACACACATAAAAAAACAAGGTTATGTTTGTTTTTTTTATCAAGTATAAAGTCATCATAGCATTAGCAAGTATAAAAATCTGGAACAACCACATCCTTTGGAAATTCTAGAACAACATCCTTTGGAAATTAGAACAAAATCAAAGTTAACCTACATAAACCAAAAACATTTGGAAAACCTAAAACAACTTATATGTTATTTAAACTTGGCATATATAGCTGTAGAACAGCTGTTAAACATAATCCAAAATTAACTAATATATTGTTCTTAGAAACAGAATTGCTTCTGCCAGATCCTCCTTCATAGAAGTCCTTAAATCTGATTTGATTATTTTCAGTGCTGAAAACAGTCTTTCAACACTGACTTGGGTGGGTGGCATTGCTGTTACGGTTCTAGCTGCATCACTGACAATCTCTGGATAAACAATGATGGCTTCTTCTATAGTCAGTTTTGATGAGCGGTCAAACTTTTCCACTTAATCCTTTAAAAAACTTTTGCATGAATTTATTTATATGGACATTTACAGGTTGCTTTTCCATGCTTAACCGACATCGCTTTGCTTTTGAAGCTTCCATTTTGTCCAAATAGGCTTGAAAATTCTCTTCTTCATTTGAAGAGGATGAACCTGAATTACCTTTACGACCAGTATTTATAGCTTTAGCTTCATCCAGTGGTTTGAGTTTCAGGTAGCAACCCTTTCATGCGAACTGCTATGTCATAGAGTGCCTGTTTTCCTGTAGCAATTTGGTCACTGCTCAACAAAATTCGGCTCATTGGATCAACATAAATAGCAGCTAAGAGAATTTGATTATCCAGCAAGAGCTCCTCTCTTTTCCTCATTGAAGATACAATGCCATCAGCAATTAACCCCCCACTTTTGTTAAGGTTATATATCAAGCCCTTCCATTCCAAGAATTTACCTGGTGTTAAATCTTCATATTGCAGCTTCTTGGTAACAGCAAAAGGGTGAGAAAGTAGCCTTTCTAATTCTGTAACTTGAGCCCACTGGTTTTCTTTTAATGAAACATTTACATTGTCCAGTTCTTCAAGAAAGTCTTTTAGTTCAAGCAAATGCTTTATCATCAAGTAAGTGCTTCCCCAGCACGTTGCTTGATCCAAAATGGCTCCTTTTCCAGCACGTCTCTTCAGAATAGCATCTGTTTTAGGGATCCTGGCTGCAACAGATACTTGCCTCAACTTGCTAATTAGTGTAGCCACATGACGATCCTTCAATCCATCTCTTATTGCTAGTTGCAGAGTATGATCAGCACAACGTATATGTTGAATGGTAATAAGCTTAGATGCTTCTTCAGCGATATCATCCAAACTTTCACAGCTTTCTTGAATTGCAGAACTGTCGTTATCTGATATTTGTATGCTGCTTTCTTCATCAACTTCCTTCATTTTTTCAATTGTGCTTAACATATTTGAAGCATTATCAGTTACAATACATAGAATGTGTTCCTTTTTAATTTCAAAATCTTCTAAAACACCTTCCACTAACTTCTGCAGATACTCACTGGTATGATGTGCCTGAGTCTCCTTTACTTCTAATGTCCGAGTTATTGTTTTTTTGTTTTCATCAGCAAATCTAACATTAATTGCAAAATAATTGACTCTGTGACGTGTGCATGCAACCATTTTAATAAAGACAAAACGTCCCTTCAGACTTTTTCTTAGTTCTTCCTTCTTACATTTGGCCTCTTCAAGTATAAGTTTCCTTATACTTTCTCGTTCCAGAGAAACTCCAAGCTTTTTAGCCATTTCTCCATTTAAGTCTAAAAAGGCTGGTTGTGAAAAAAAAGATAGTGGTTTACTATTCTTTACTGCCATTTCAATGATGTGGTTTTTGAACTTTTCTGGTGTCATTGTTATAGTAACTTTGTCAGCTGTAAAAAATCTTGATAGTTGTGTCTGGCCTCCAGTAGATTTCTGATCTTTTATTGACCCTGAAGTAGATGGAATGTTTTCATTGCTATCTTTCTCATTCACAGCTTCTAACACTTTAGGATGGAAACGCTGCAAGTGTCTTTTTAAATTTGATGCTCTTGTAGGTGCATTTTTTTCATAACCACTGAAACTGCTAATTTTTGCATCACATGCTTTTTCACCATCATCTTCTATAATACATTGACATACATAATGTTTCCCATCTGTTGATATTGTAAAGTGTTCATAAACAGCAGACTTTGTCATGTTTCCTTACATTCTTTTTGCCATTGTGAATGGTGTGTCACTTCCACTAAAATATAAAGATCTTCTTGCAGAGAGAGAGGAAGTTGGGTGGAGTCTCTCTGCTGCCTTATCTGTGTGTGCTGAATGATCTTCTCTTGGAGCTTAAGTTCACTGTGGGGTCAGAGAGGAGGTGCTCTACAGCAGGTCAGTAAATGCAAAGGGAGACTGAGCAGAGGGAAGCTCTCCAGCAAAATAGTTCAGCTGGACTTCACACTAGTGAAACAACTAGGTACTAAGCTTTATTCACAGCAGAGAAGTACTTTATTCAAATGTATGAGGAGTCGGAGTCGGTACATTTTTGCCGACTCAATGTACCCAAAATTGCTGCCGACTCCACGACTCCGACTCCACAGCCCTGGTTTGAGTGGAGTGGAGGAGTGGCCTAGTGGTTAGGGTGGTGGACTTTGGTCCTGGGGAACTGAGTTCGATTCCCACTTCAGGCACAGGCAGCTCCTTGTGACTCTGGGCAAGTCACTTAACCCTCCATTGCCCCATGTAAGCCGCATTGAGCCTGCCATGAGTGGGAAAAGCGCGGGGTACAAATGTAACAAAAACAAACAAACAAAAAAAAACCCCATGAATCCTTTAGGAGAAAAACGTTTCAGGCCTCAACACTCATTTCCTGTATCCAGCTTTACACAAGCCTGGGCAGATAGTGGGGTTCAGGAGTCTATGCTGGGATCACTGCTTTTTAACACATTTATAAATAATCTAGAGATGGGAATAACTAATGAGGTAATTAAATTTGTAGATGACACCATTATTCAGTTGTTCCATCGCAACAAGGATTGTAAAAAATTGCAAGAGGGCTTAGAAGACTGGGCATCCAAATGGCAGATGATGTTTTTTTTTTGTTTGTTTTAAATCATTTATTTATAATTTTGCAAGGGTCACTTGCAAACAGTAATACAGAGATGACTGCACATTAATACAAGATAAGAAGAAAACAATCCCAACTAGATATATGGATTATATACAAACTTTCTCTTTCTTAGACCACAAAGTGAAGAAAAATAGGGAGAGTGAGATAAGAAAGGAGATCAATTAAACAGTAAACAGAAAAAAGAAAACATGGTATTAACCTGATTATCTCCAGATATTACTCATATGATTCATTATTCCACATTGATCATCTGGTTGGCTTCTTCAAGACCAAATGCGGTGTATAGTCAATTCATTTAATTGAGAACATGCTTATTGTCCAGATTTTAGTTAGAAATAATACATCTGATTACATTCTCTCTCTTTTAAAAACCAGAAATTATTTAACAATATGTCTCTAATTCAAATCCCTCTGATTAAAGCAATCCCAGTTTTCACAGGCTTAACTTCTTTTGAAGTAATAACTAAGGAACTATTTCTATGGCAGATGATTTTAATGTGAGCAAGTGCAAAGTGAGGCATGTGGGAAAGAGGAGCCCAAACTGGAGCTACATGATGCAAGTTTCTATATTAGGAGTCACTGCCCAGGAAAATTCCCACAGCTACTAAAGGCATGCAGCTGGGGTACTTGGAGGATTCAAGATGGCGCCCAAGCAGGATGTATGACTCGGACGCTCTCAGCAAATTTTCTTCCAAGCAGTTTCCTTAGATATTATTATGCCAACAAGAAAGGGAAAGCCAAAGGGGCCCCCCCTACTGAAGCAGGTACCTTCCTTACCTGGGCATCAGTCCCTGTCATCATTTTTGGTGTCTACCCCGATTGCGGGCGTTTCCACTGACGGGGCAGGGAAGTGCCCCGTCCAGGAGAGCGATTTTTCGCTCAGCCCGCTGGGACCTATGACCCCGTCGCCTCCGCACACAATCGGTAGCGTTGTGTCGAATCCTAATACTCAAATGGATTTGAAGGGGAGGGGGTGCACCCCGGTTGATGCAGCGATACCCGAGGAGAACTTAGGGCTGGTGGCGGGAGCCCAGCAACAACCAGGAACATCAGTTGGGGAAACCAGAGAGACTTTACTTGCTACTACTGTACAGGAGGAAATTTCTGCCTGTGCACTTGCGATTCAACCCTTGGTTAAACCCCAAGAGGTTTCGCTGGAATCGATTTGGAATGCCATAATCGCTTCATAAGGTCTGTACTTCATTTATGACTATATCCTTGAATAATTCAACGCAAATAAACTTTTTGAAAGGAAAATTGGAGGTAGTGTCATTGAAACAAACTAACCTGGAAACACAAATTGGTAAATTAACTGAACAACAGGCTCAAATTTCGGGGGATCAAATGTTGATCTACAGAAAGATTGAAAATGTGGAAAATTCATCAAGAAATTTGAACTTAAGACTTTTAAATTTCCCGAAATCCCAATTTGTTACTCCAAAGGATATGTTTGTGAAATTTCTTAGAGATATATAAATATCCAGATCAGTCACTCCCTCCGTTACAAAAAATTTATTACCTGGAGAGGAAAACTTCCCAACAACAGGAGAAACCTATACAACAGGATAATTTAACTGAGACACTTGATCTAACAGATTTTCTAGAACAGTCAAAGGAGTGGAGGAGTGGCCTAGTGGGTAGGGTGGTGGACTTTGGTCCTGGAGAACTGAGGAACTGAGTTCGATTCCCACTTCAGGCACAGGCAGCTCCTTGTGACTCTGGGTAAGTCACTTAACCCTCCATTGCCCCATGTAAGCCGCATTGAGCCTGCCTTGAGTGGGAAAGCACGGGGTACAAATGTAACAAAACAATAATACAGAAACCAGAGCAACCTTAATTGTTTGTTTTGTTTTTTGCAAGATAAAGAATCTTTGTTGAGACTTTATTTTAAAAATATACATCCTGAATTTAAAGGAAGCAAGGTTTCTGTGTTTCCGGACATTGCTCGTTGGACTCAACAAAGACGGAAAAAATTCTTAGATATGAAACAGGAATCTGTGAATATAGGGGCGGTTTTCCAATTAAGGTTTCTGTGTAAATGTATTTTGGTTTTCAAGGATAAGAAATATGTATTCTTTGAACCTGATCAATTGAGGTCATTCTTTAACATGAAGAAAGGCCAGGGTTAATTCCAGAGATAAGTCCCATTACTATGGGTAAGCCAGCTGCTTGTTCCTTTAATTCTTAGTTAGTTTGTATCAACTTCCTTTGATATTTCTAACCATCCTGAATCCATCTGTATTAGTGGACTTTTGTATCCAGTTTGTTTAAAATGCTTTATTATTTTTTCAATATGAAATGTTGTTTTTCTTTCTGCATACTGGTGTATCTTATCAAAGATCTATTCTTTGTATGTGAATTTAAAATATATAAATAAAGATTAAAAAAAAAAAAAAGCCATGCAGCTGGACCTGCCGGACTTGCCTCTTGGCAGCATTACAGCTATTTCATTTGGTATTACTGAGGAATGATTTACATCTTCTGCTTTTACTTTTAACTGCAAGCCTCAGAGGTAACCGAGTAAAAATTGGTGACATTTTTACTTTAGTAAAAGTAACAAATGTTCTGTACTTTTTTACAAGTAAAAGTGACAGAACTTTTACTTAAGTACAGTAACTAGTTACATTTACTTAGTTACTATACAACACTGAATTTATTTAGTTTGTACACCACCTTGGCTTAGTTCCCCAATTTGGCGATATAGAAAATTGTATGATTGACCTATAAGTGCATTCAGTCTGCAGCTCCTCAGTACCTCTCCACTCTCATCTCTCCCTACATTCCTCCCCGGGAACTCCGTTCACTGGGTAAATCTCTCTTTTCTGCACCCTTCTCCTCCACTGCTAACTCCAGACTCCGTTCCTTTTATCTTGCTGCACCATATGCCTGGAATAGACTTCCTGAGCCAGTACGTCAAGCTCCATCTCTGGCCGTCTTCAAATCTAAGCTAAAAGCCCACCTTTTTGATGCAGCTTTTAACTCCTAACCCTCGTTCACTTGTTCAGAACCCTTATTTTATCATCCTCACTTTAATATTCCCTTATCTCTTGTTTGTCCTGTTTGCCTGTCCTAATTAGATTGTAAGCTCTGTCGAGCAGGGACTGTCTCTTCATGTTCAAGTGTACAGCGCTGTGTACGTCTAGTAGCGCTTTAGAAATAAGTAGTATAGTATATAATGGATGATGCGTGAAAAGTCTGCAGCAGACAGAATGTGTAGGAGCAAAATAGACGCAGAGTCCAGAAGAATCTTGTCAAAAAGGACCCAAACGATCTTTATTCAGAAAGACCCGACGTGGCCATGTTTCACCAATAAAGACTGCATCAGGCGTATAACAAAATACTAACAAAATAAAAAAAATGTTAAAATGAAGAAGACATAAAAACATGGGAGGAGTGGCCTAGTGGTTAGGGTGGTGGACTTTGGTCCTGGGGGACTGAGGAACTGAGCTCGATTCCCACTTCAGGCACAGGCAGCTCCTTGTGACTCTGGGCAAGTCACTTAACCCTCCATTGCCCCATGTAAGCCGCATTGAGCCTGCCATGAGTGGGAAAGCGCGGGGTACAAATGTACCAAAAAAAATAAAAAATACATATCAAATAAAACCAAGCAAAAAATAAAATCAAGCAGTAAAGTTGAGCAAAAAAAAAAAACAATCCAAAATACTATGGGTCCTGCTTAGAAAAGCATGCTAGCGTTCTTACATTGCGCTAAAAAATAGCATTCACTAACTGTGTAGGTGCCCACAATATTCCTATGTGTGCCTACACAGTGTGTGTTAATTTTTAGCATGCTCTAAAGAATATTAGCACACCTTTGTAAACAGGGCCCTATATGTGTTAAAAAATATTTAAAAAGCAAAACACATACATACACTGTAGCCATTAATAAATCAGATTTGCATAATGACATGTAAATACAAAAAAAATCAACAAACATGAATTAAATAATGGGACTGCAGTAAAAAGCATGACAGGCTATATAGATGTTAAAAGGAACCACTGTGTAAAAAAAAAAAGTGTTGATATAAGTGTGCTGTTCTAAGACAACATTGCATGGCTAATAAGAAGCTCATACCTAGCCTGGGACACAAGCGTTGCTTCCCCTGGTTATGGAGCATCCAAGACTGCTTATACAAAAAATAGTGGCAAAGTTTTGAAAAATGAATAAATAAAATAAATATGCCCTGCCGTAAGGGGGGGGGGAGAGAGCAACATAACCAATAAAAAGAATACTCGCTGTGGATCCAAACATCACTATGACAACAGCTTCTTCAAAACAGGAATCAGCTATCTTAAAACACACACAGCTTTATGTGCTGACTGAAAGGTTGAAATGTGACTGCTCTCTCAAAATTAATTTAAATTAAAATACTTTAAAAAAAAAAAAAAAAAAGTTTTTAAAAAAGGGGGGACTAGAAGAGCAGCCTGTAAGTGTTCAATCTTTTTTTATTGAATAAAGAAAATATGTTAATACATATACATTATAAACATAACTCTTTTCTTTCAACATCCCTCTAAACTAAACCCCTCACCCCTCCCCCCTCCCCCCCCATCTCTTCTTCCCCCCCAATCTCTTTACGTAGACCTTTGTGGTACCATTAGATATTCAATAGTCTGCTCCTAGCCACCGGGGTCAGTGTGTTAAGAAACGGGCTCCAGGTGTTCTGAAATTGTAATCCAATTTTTGATTTGAAGTCCGAAACTCCCATTCTTTCAATCCACAATAGTGTTATGCGTGCCCACCACTGGGAGAGTGTAGGGTAACGTTGGGATATCCACTCTGACAAAATCACTTGTTTACGTACTATGATGGTCTTGTGCACAAATGCTGTGAGTCCCGTTGGTACGGGATGTATGAGTGTTGGGTGTCCCAGCAATAGTCCTGCATCATATTTCCACTTTGCCTTCCAAATTCCTGAAATATATTGAGTCAAGTCTGTCCAGTATCGGATTATACCTCTGCATGCCCAAAGCATGTGCCCCATGGTGGCCCCAGCTTCCCCACACTTGGGGCACTCCCCCCAAGGAGAGAGCCCCATATGAAAGGCTCTTCTTGGGAAATGTATAGGTGGAACGCCACTTTATACTGTGTCTCCCAGTGCGAAACCATGGCTGAATGCTTACGCATTGTTAGAATATGTGTTTTAAACTGGGATGTCGTCAGATTTACTGGTATGTCCTGTTTCCACATGTATAGCAGTTTATCATAGTCTAGTTCTTCAGCAGTATCTCTAATATGTCTGTGGTGAAATTTAAGTGGGACCCTTTGCTGCGCTGCTAGCGAAAAAGCCGAGGCTAGTTCCTCCTGAACATCCTCAGCTAGCTCCTCCCAAGATAGGGACTGTACATAGTGTTTTAAGTGCAGATAGTGAAATTTATCTGACTCGAGCAGTGCAAACTCGGTCTGTAACTCTTGGAAAGATTTGAGCTTCCCCTCGAGGGTATTTGCGTGCAGTAGATACACCATCCCATTCCGTTTCCATTGCTGAAATGCTGGATAAAGTATTCCAGGTTTGAATGCTGGATTCCCACATATTGGCAGGTACGGGGTAACTTTTGCCGAGAATCTGTGAAGCTTGCAAATCCATTTCCACACCGCAGTCGCTGACCCCATTATTCCTGTTCTCTGCAAAATATGTGGTATTGGGAGCTGCGACATGTGCAAATAGCTACTGAAGTGGATTCCTGAGTGCAGCTGCATCTCAATTGCTGTGTTCGTATAGTTTTGGGTTTCCCTGAACCAGTCATTTACATGTAGCATACCACTGGCCACAGTCATATACTTCACATTTAAGAGATCCAAACCTCCGTACTCTACCGGTACACACAGTGTAGAATAGGGGAGACGAGGCTTTTTCGTTTTCCATAGGAAGGTTTGCACCATCTTTATTAACTTTCTCTCATCAGCCCTTTTAAGAAAAAGCGGGAGAGTTTGGAATGTATATAACCACCTGGGGACTATGACCATGTTGACTAAGGCAATCCGCCCCATTAGGGAAAGAGGTAAGTGTCCCCAGGCTAGCAGCTGTTTGTTGGTATCTTGCAATAGTCGCCGCACATTCTCCTCGTAGAGCATGGACAAGTCCATAGGAATAAACACTCCCAGATATTTAAGGAAGTCTGCGCCCATTGCATTGGGAATATTCCAGGCCACTTTGTACGTACCTCCGGGGAGACCGGAAGTGCTGTAGATTTGTGCAAGTTTAATCGAAAGCCAGAGTGACCCCCATATTGTTCAATGATTTTTAACAACTTTCCCAGAGTTTTAGAGGGCTCTCGTATTATCACTAACAGGTCATCTGCATAAGCTAAAATTCTAATGTCATAACCCGCGAAAGTAAGCCCCTGAAGATCTGGAGCTGAGAGGACTTTCTGCATCAGTGGTTCTAAGGACAGCACAAACAATAATGGGGACAGAGGGCAGCCCTGTCTGGTTCCACGACCAATCTGGAACTCCGTTTCCTTAACACCGTTCACTACCACACTCAGCCCGAGGTTGACTGTAAAGTGCTCATACTGCATACAAAAACCATCCCTCCAGACCCATCACTGTTAGTGTTTGGAACATAAAGTCCTACCCGACCTGGTCGAAGGCCTTTTCGGCGTCCAGACTCAGGATCAAGGTGGGTGTCCCAGCCTGCTGACATGGCTAGCAGGGTTTTTCTAACATTGTGAACTGACTGGCGACCTCTCACGAATCTCACCTGCTCTGGACCGATTAATGTTGGCAGGCAGAGTGCCAGCCGCTCTGCCATCATCTTTGCCAGTAGCTTTGTGTCAACATTTAGCAGAGATATTGGCCTGTAAAATTCCACTCTGTCTAGAGGTTTTCCGGGCTTGGGTATTAATGTTATCAACGCTGTGTTGGCATATCTCGGAAAGCCTCGCTCTTCAACAACCTCTTGATAGTACTCCAGTAGCGCTGCCAGAGCCTCCCCTGGCAGGATTTTATAGTATTCCCCTGTTAGCCCATCCGGGCCCGGTGCTGACCATAGTTTTAGAGACTTGATTCCCTGCTGCAGTTCAGCCACTGTTAAAGGTTTGTTTAAGTTCTCTAACTGCTCCCCCGTTAACTTAGGGAGGCCTATTTGGCTTACATATTCTCGTATTGCCTGGCTATTAGGGGGTGGTCCTGCCTGGTATAAGGCTCTGAAGTATTCCGTGAACGCCTGCCCTATCTTCCTACTATCAGTAATGAGGTTCTCTTTAGAATCTTTTAGCGAAGTCACTGTCCTTGGGGTTCCTGAATTTTTAATTAGTCTCCCCAGCATTCTACCTGACCGGTTACCGAACCGCTGCAATTTGTATTTATAAATTAGGGCAGATTTCATTTCTTTTTCGTGCAACAGACTATTTAGCGTTACCTGTGCAACTTTTAAATTTTCTAAAGTGGTAGGCGTAGGATGGTGTAAATGTACTCTTTTGGCCTTTTGTAACTGCTGTTCCAACCTCAGAATGCTTATTTCCTTCTTTTTGTTCTTAGTGCTACAGTATGATATGATGGTGCCTCGCAAAACTGCCTTGGAGGCTGACCAAAACAGTTCGGGCTGGAGGTCAGTATGGACTTTATGTTCTATGTAGTGTGCCCAGCCTCTCTGAACCTGTGTCCGCAAATGTGGATCTCGGTATAAATGGGCTGGGAATCTCCACCCTGTACCCTCCCCCCCCCAGGGTTAATCGCAAGTTTAAGATCTACCCACACTGGTGCGTGGTCCGTTATTTCTTCGGGACCAATAGCTGCTGCTTCTACTAGGTGAAATATAGAGCGGGCCAACAGGATATAATCAATCCGGGCAAATGTGCCATGGGCCCTTGATCTACGCGTGTAATCCTTATCTCCTGGATGGTGTATCCTCCACGGGTCCACCAAATCCAGGGTCCGATTAAACGCTTGAACTCCCTTGTTTGTGTCCCTCGGTATTCAGAGGCCTTAATGTTGGAACAGTCCTGTCGAGGGTCAATTACTACGTTGAAATCTCCCGCTACTATTTTTTATTTATTTATTTTATTTTTGTTAGGTTTGTACCCCGCGCTTTTTCCCACTCATGGCAGGCTCAATTCTCCTCCACCACCTTGCAAACATTTCCCGACCAGAGATTGAAAGAAAGCTGCATCATAATTATTAGGCCCATAGAGAACCAGCAGCGTTAAGTCTCTCCCTGTCAACCACACTTTGAGTAGGATAAAGTCCCCTTTAACCCCTTTGTCCAATACGGTTGCTTTATATGGAAGTCCCTTCCAGAATAACACTGCGACTCCCTCTTTCTTACTCTGGGGTGAAGCTGCGAACACTTCACTGACCCATAGTCTTTGCAACTTAAGGTGTTCTTTATCTGTGAGATGTGTTTCCTGTAAACACGCTATATCGGCTTTGTGTCGTTTTAGCGCTGTGAGAATCTTAGATTTTTTTATTGGGGAACTAATACCTCCTACGTTCCAGGATATTATCCTAGTAGTCATCTTTTCAGGCTTCTATGTCCTTATCAAATTTACCCTTTGTCGCTCCAATCCTTCTCCACCCCTTGACATATTTTGGGGTTCCCCCCAGCTCCAGATTCGTTAATGCAACTCTCCCGTCCTTTCTACCCAGTTAACCAAATGCAGGCCCGCTTGACCCCAGCTAGAAACATATTTGAACTCTTGGTACCTTCCAGATCTCATGATAAATGTAACCCCAGATATCAATCCCCCCCCCCCCCACCCCCCATCCAACCCTTGGCCATCTTCCAGGCGAGCATGGTATCGGCTGAAGATCACCTGAATGGCAGGGAGCCCTCCCTCCCATGTAACGTTTATGTTCTTTACTTACTGCAGTTTAATTACTTTAGCAACTGGTCCCCGACAATTACCAACATTGTCCTCAGTCTCCTTCAATAATTCCTTGTTCACGCAATCCAGCTTTTGCCTCCTCTTTAGATTTAAAGGTGCGCCATTGTCCTTGAATTGAAACTTTCAGCAGTGCTGGGTATTGTAATATGAAGTGAGTTTGTTTCTGGGCCAGTGCCGAACATATGTGGTGAAATTTTTCGTTACTCTTGGACTCCTGCTGAGTAGTCCTGGAACATGAGAACTTGTCGGCCCTCGTGCATTAGGTCCTCTCTGCGGATCTTGAAACCATTCAATATTTCCATTTTATGCTGGTAATTTAACATCCGCGCTACTATCACCCGCGGTCTTGCTTGGTTTTTATTTTTACATCCCACGCGGTGCGCGCGTTCAATTACTAGAGGCCCGAGGGAATCCGACAGGGCCAGCTCTTTGTTTAACAAGTCCGTGAGCCACACCACTAAATTTCTGTCCGGTATATTCTCTGATATGCCCACGATTCGGACGTTGTTCCTCCGGGAATGATTTTCAAGATCCTCTAATTTGTCTAAATGTTCCTGGAGCTGCTGTTTAACCTCGCGAAGATCTGCACTGTAGCCCTGCGAATTGTCTTCAAGGGCTGAGACCCTCGTTTTGAGGTCTTCCATATGGGTCCCCAATCCTTCCAGCTTCATGTGGTAGGCATCCAATTTTTGTTCCATTGCCTCCCACTTAGGCTGTCAGGCTCTCGCTACGGCAGCGGTTAGTTGTTCAAGTTGTGGTGCTGTGAATACCTGGTCAGCCTGTTGCAGATCGCCCGCCATTTTGAAATCCGGGGTAGGCAGTTTGCTCCTCTCTTTCTCCTTTTTTCCGGTGCGCAGCGCCATTCCGACTGGGGACTTGTTGATATATTTGTCCATAAAGTCACACAAGGTCCAGTTGCTAAGCTGCAAACTTTATCTTGGCAGTATTTTCGTGATTACGGGGCTAGGGCTCTCAAGCTGCAGCGGAGCACATCTGCTCAGCTCATCGCCTCACGTGATCTCCCCGAAGAGCAGCCTGTAAGTGTGGAAAAAAGACTACAGTGACAAAACTGAAATTTGGAACATATTATCAAAAACGGAGACCTTTAAAAAAATTTTTCGATTTTTGACATAAAACAACAATTTGTCAGTGGATATTTGATCTACATAGTGTGCCTTCCTCAAAATGCTATTTTTTTAATGCTGCTATATTCACTGGAAACATGTTAAAAAAAAAAAAGTTTAAAAATGCTATGAGTTCCAGCAGCTATCTTGGATGTTTGTCAACTAAATCAGTGATGTCAGCAAGGCATGCTGAGCACCATGGACATGAATCAGAAGGAAATCGATGCAGGACTGTCATCTAAATACATAATAATGCCAAAGAACAATAGAAAGATATGCAAATTACCTGCACAATATTGAAATGATATAATAAAAACTGTTATAAACACAGCTAAGAACACACTGACATGATCCAAAGTGAATAAAACATATGTTTAAAATATGTGCAAGTGTAAATAACAACATTATAATATAACAAAAGACATAATAAAATCAAAACACAGCATAAACGTATATATCT
This sequence comes from Microcaecilia unicolor, assembly GCF_901765095.1. NCBI lineage: Eukaryota > Metazoa > Chordata > Amphibia > Gymnophiona > Siphonopidae > Microcaecilia > Microcaecilia unicolor. The sequence continues at coordinate 17,831,571 of NC_044032.1, read as the reverse complement.
AATGATAAAATAATATATTCTGATCAAATGACACCTAAAACTTAAAATAATGGATAAAGAATACAAACAAAATGAATGGAATGTGTTTAAAAAAGTGATAAAATCTAAATTATCTATTTGTCCCTAAAGAAGGAACTAAAGCTACCTTAGAGAACTTTATTTAGCACAACAGGGAAAGATAAGTGTTCCAAAACCTTAATGTATCCTGATAAAATAATGTTTACATACCAGCCAACCTATTTCCTTTTCTAAACCCTTTGGAAAAACAGTTCGAGTTGTATATATACCTTTCCATATCATCAAGCAGATCAGTCCATAGACAGGTGGGTTGTGTCCATCTACCAGCAGGTGGAGATAGAGAGCAATCTTTTGCCTCCCTATATGTGGTCATGTGCTGCCGGAAACTCCCCAGTATGTTCTCTATCTCAGCAGGTGGTGGTCACACACAGCAGCTGCTCTGGCTAGGTCTCCAAGCCTAATTTTTTAGGTTTTGTTGATTACCTGGGGTTGAGGGCTCTTCTTGAGCAAGTGTAAACCTGGTGGTGCCAGGTCCCTCCTTTTCTTCCCCCCTCCCGCTGGCTCCGTTTAAAAAAAAAAAAAAAAAAAAAAAAAAAAAACCAAAACGAAAGTGCTTTGAATCTACAAAAAGCGAGTGGAGGAGTGACCTAGTGGTTAGGGTGGTGGACTTTGGTCCTGAGGAACTGAGTTCGATTCCCACTTCAGGCACAGGCAGCTCCTTGTGACTCTGGGAAAGTCACTTAACCCTCCATTGCCCCATGTAAGCCGCATTGAGCCTGCCATAAGTGGGAAAGCGCGGGGTACAAATGTAACAAAAAAACCAAAAAAAAACAGCTTTCCTTGCAGCTGCTCACTGGGACACCATTTCGTTGCAGCTCGGAGCGAGAAGCAGGTAATTTTACCTTTTATAGCGGGCAGGGGGTTCCCCGAATGGTCTCCAAGTGGCTAATGGCGTGAAAAGATGCTCCCGGACCGCGTGCGCGCGGGGAACCGGGGGTTCGAAGGCAGAGCCTGTTTTGGGTGCCTTTTCGGAGTCAGCAGAGTTCCCCGGTTTTTCCTCTGGTGCGGCGGTTTTTCCCGCCTTAGGCGCCCATCCCCCGCTGGCCGCACTCCCGGTTGTGGCCGGCCACGCTGTTCAGACGGCTTCTTCTTGGGCCGCCCTTGAGGTGGGAGACGTTAATAGTATGGTCGCCTTTGACTCGGGCGACGGTAAAAAGTCGGTGAAATTAAAGCGCCATTCTTCCCGCACGGATCCTTCGCGGAGTGTCACGTCAGATGCCATTTTGGATGCGCAGCGCGCCTCTCCCCCGCTCTTGGGAGCGCAGGTTGAGAGTGCCTCTAGGGCCGTGGCCCAGGCTGCAGAAGTGCACAGACTGGGGGGTTTCTCCCCTGAGTTCATTTTGCTTCTGCATCAGGCTTTTCTCATGCAAAATGCTGCCCCTGCTCCCCTGTCTGATAAGGGTGATGAGGGTTCTATGATCAAGCGCCCTCGGGTGGATCTCCAGGCCCTAGGGGACTCTGTCTCCTTTGATGTGGATGAGGGCAGCGTATCTGAGTTCTCCCAAAGGTCCTTAGGGGATTCTTTGGAGGAGACCGATCCTCGCTCGGATGGAGCGGATGACCCCTCTGCAGCGTGGCTTTTTCGCTCAGAGGATTTGCCCAACCTGTTAGTGCAGGCCATGAGTATTTTGAAAATTTCCTCTCGGGAGGAAGGCCCTCTCTCAGCCTCAGCTGCCTCTGCCATTATGCTGGGAACTAAGCGCCCGCCTAGAACCTTCCACGTTCATGAAGCCATGCAGACTTTAATTTCGGCTCAATGGGATTCCCCTGAAGCGAGCCTGAAAGTAGCCAGGGCTATGTCCCGTCTGTATCCTCTGCCTGAGGGGGAATGGAAAGCCTTTCTCTGGCCTACAGTGGACTCTTTAATCACTGCGGTGACTAAGAAAACGGCTCTGCCGTTGGAAGGTGGCACTGCCTTGAAGGACGCTCAGGACAGGAGATATGAGGCGGCCGCCCTGAGTTTGCAAGCCTCTGTTTACGGCTTCTATGTGGCCAGGGCGTGCCTGACTGTTTTGCAGCGGGCTCCCCCCTCGGATTCTTCCTTGAGGGCGAACTGGCCGGCCCCTAGAGTCGGGCTTGGCCTACTTGGCAGATTTGCTGTATGATGTCTTGAGAGCCTTGGCTAAAGGTATGGCTCAGACAGTCTCTGCCCGGCAGTGGCTGTGGCTTAAGCACTGGTCGGCTGACCATGCCTCAAAATCTCGCCTAGCCAAGTTGCCTTTTAAAGGCAAGCTGCTATTTGGGGATGAGCTGGACAAGATCGTGACGGAACTCGGCACGTCTAAGGGCAAGAGGTTGCCGGAGGTCAGGGCACGGGCCGGCAGTGCTCGCCCTGGTTCCTCCAAGGGCCGATTTCAGGAATCCCGTCGGTATCACCCGGGCAAGTTGACCTCCTCTTCCTTCAAGCGGAACTTTTCCCCCAAGCAGCATTCCTTTCGCAGGGACCGCCGTTCCAGAAGTTCGTCCTCCGGCCCTCGCCCAGGGTCTCGTACCCAATGACAACAGGGCCCTGGTCCATGGCCCAGAGCAGATAGGAGGACGGCTATCCTCTTTCTGGGAGAGTGGACCAGGGTAACTTCAGACGCTTGGGTTATGGAAGTCATCAGAGATGGCTACAAGTTGGAGTTCTGCCGGCCCTTGAGAGACGGGTTTGTGAACTCTCCCTGCGCTGGTCAAAGCAGCGGCAGTGCAGCAGACTTTGGAGAACCTGATCCGCCTGGGCGCGGTGGTCCCAGTGCCAGTAGATCAACTTGGCTAGGGACGTTAATCCATTTACTTTGTGGTGCCAAAGAAGGGAGGTTCTGCTCGGCCTATTCTCGACCTCAAGGGAGTCAATCAGGCCTTTAAAATACGGCACTTCCGGATGGAGACTCTCCGCTCCGTAATAGCTGCGGTGAAAAAAAGGAGAATTCCTGGCATCCTTGGACATCAAGGAAGCTTACTTACATATTCCCATCTGGCCGCCTCATCAGCGCTTCCTGCGCTTTGCAGCCCTGGGCCGACACTTCCAGTTCAGAGCCCTCCCGTTCGGGTTGGCTACTGCTCCGCGGACCTTCTCCAAAGTAATGGTGGTCATCGCGGCTTACCTCCGCAAGGAAGAAGTGCAAGTCCATCCCTTTCTGGACGACTGGCTGATCCGAGCCCCCTCTTACGCAGAGTGTGGGAGAGCTACGGACAGGGTTATTGCTCTTCTGAGCTCCCTGGGATGGATCATCAACTGAGAGAAACGTCAGCTGTGCCTGACTCAGTCCCTGGAGTATCTGGGAGTTCAATTCGACACCCAAGTGGGCAGAGTGTTCCTGCCAGACAACCGGAGTGTGAAGCTTCGGGTCCAGGTGGACCAGTTCCTAGCATCCTCTATTCTTCGGGCTTGGGACTATGTGCAGCTGTTGGGCTCCATGACGGCCACGATGGAGGTAGTGCCCTGGGCCAGGGCCCATATGAGACCACTACAGCACTCTCTTCTGCGGCGGTGGACTCCAGTTTCGGAGGATTATGCTGTACACCTTCCCTTGGATCCAGCGGTGCGCAAAGCGCTGAGTTGGTGGCTGAGGCCAGACAAGCTGTCCGCAGGAATGCCTCTCACGACCCCAGAGTGGGTTGTCGTCACGACGGACGCCTGTTTGACAGGCTGGGGAGCCCACTGCCTGGGAAGGACAGCGCAGGGGCTCTGGTCTCCTGCAGAGGCGAAGTGATCTATCAACCTGGAACTCCGAGCCATTCGGTTGGCGCTTCTAGAGTTTCTCCCAGTCCTGGTGCTGAGGCCAGTACGGGTCCTGTCGGACAATGCCATGGCTGTGGCCTATGTCAATTGCCAGGGAGGTACCAGGAGCGTCCCTCTAGCCAAGGAGGCCAAGAAGCTATGCCTGTGGGCGGAAGCGAATCTGGACCAGCTGTCGGCGGCCCACATTGCGGGAGTCATGAATGTCAAGGCGGACTTTCTCTGTCGCCATACTTTGGATCCCAGGGAGTGGCAGCTGTCTGCTCGGGCGTTCTTGGACATCACGAAGAGCTGGGGCCAGCCGAGCCTGGATCTGATGGCGTCCTTGGCCAATTGCCAAGTGCCGTGTTTTTTTCAGCAGAGGACGGGACCCTCGATCTCTGGGAATCAATGCTCTCCTCCAGCAGTGGCCGGCACAGGAGCTTCTCTACGTGTTCCCACCCTGACCCATGATGGGCAGAGTTCTAGGCCGGTTGGCAAAGCATCCGGGCCGGGTGATCCTGGTGGGTCCAGATTGGCCCAGACGTCCCTGGTATGCGGACTTAATCAGGCTCTCAGTGGACGGCCCTCTGAGGCTGCCAGCGGAGCGGGGCCTCTTGCATCAGGGTCCCGTGGTGATGGAGGATCCCTCCCCCTTTGGTCTTACGGCCTGGCTCTTGAGCGGAAGCGGCTGAGGAAGAAGGGCTTCTCAGACAAGGTCATCGCCACTATGCTGAGAGCGAGGAAGCGCTCTACTTCTACTACTTACGCCAGGGTTTGGCGTACCTTTGCATCGTGGTGCGAGGCAGGATCTCTATCGCCCTTCACTGCTCCAATATCTTCAGTGTTGACGTTCCTACAAGAGGGTCTGGAGAAAGGCCTTTCGCTCAGTTCGCTGAAAGTCCAGGTGGCGGCTCTAGCTTGCTTCAGGAGCCGTCTGAAGGGTGCTTCCCTGGCTTCGCAGCCAGATGTGGTGCGCTTTCTCAAAGGAGTTAATCACCTGCGCCCTCCTCTGCACTCGATAGTGCCTACATGGAATCTCAATCTGGTGCTACTGGCCTTGCAGAAGCTGTCCTTTGAGCCCTTGTCGAGGGCATCGCTGAAGGACCTGACGTTGAAAGTGGTCTTTTTGGTGGCTATCACTTCAGCCAGAAGAGTTTCCGAGCTCCAGGCACTTTCGTAGCTCAACTCTTCATTTATAGTCAATTATTCTATTTAAGACAATGAGGGGAACTTTCAATTTTCATTAATTATATTTAATTAGTTTCTAAGGCAAACCCTAAATAAATTACAAATTACACCAGTCATAAGGATCATTATATTCATTTAATATCCCTAGTACCTTAAAAAGTTTTAATTAAACTCCTCTGTAATACTAAGATGCAGACAGTAGTCCAGCAGCGAGAGGGGTGCTATCCATTCTTTTGCATTGAGTGTCACCTATGGGTGTCACCTATGTCATATGGGTGTGCTCAATGCAAAGAGTCCGTTCTCTTGAGGTTAGAGTAGCAGACTTGGAGGAGCTGAGGGAGACAGAGATACATAGAGGAGGCTTATAGGGACGTTGTAGAGAAGTCCAACCTCCAATCTGGCAGCCCTTGTGCTGCCTTGGAGGAGGAAGGCCTTCTAAAAGGAGAGTATCACCCTGGTGCAGCTGGAAGTAATTTTGTAGACAGGCCCAGCACATCAGGGAATGCAATCTCCTCTCGCTCCTAGGATGTGTCTCCAGGAGCTACTGCCCAGGTGGGAAGGGTTAGGACGGCTTAGGGTTAGGCATGTAGATAGCTGGGTGGCTGGTTACTTGCCTGTCTGGTGCGAAGTTGGCGGACCTCACGCGTCACCTAGATAAGATTTTACATAGTGCTGGGGAGGATCCGGCGGTCTTGGTACATTTGAGTACCAGTGACATAGGAAAATGTGGGAGAGAGGTTCTAGAAGCCAAATTTAGGTTCTTAGGTAGAAAGCTCAAATCCAGAATCTCTAGGGTAGCATTTTCTGAAGTACTTCCCGTTCCACACACAGGGCCCAAGAGACAGGCAGAGCTCCGGAGTCTCAATGCTGGATGAGACGATGGTGCGGAGAGGAGGGTTTTAGATTTGTTAGGAACTGGGCAACATTCTGGGGAAGAGGGAGCCTATTCCGAAAGGATGGGCTCCACCTTAACCAGGGTGGGACCAGTCTGGTGGCATCGGCATTTAAAAAGGAGATAGAGCAGCTTTTAAACTAGAAAAGGGGGGAAGGCCGACAGGCGCTGAGCATGATTCGGAATATGGCATCTTTCAAAGATGTCACAAAAACAGGGAAGATAGGGTATCCCAATAGTGAGGTTGCAAAAGAGACCATAGTAGATCAGGTGTCCTTAAATAAAAATCAGACAAAAGATTGCAAATTAATACTGTCAAATACTGAGCATGATGTAAATAGGAACAACAAACATAGTTTGAAATATCAACCCAACGCGTAATTAAACTCTGGAATTCGTTGCCGGAGAACGTGGTGAAGGCTGTTAGCTTGGCAGAGTTTAAAAGGGGGTTAGACGGTTTCCTAAAGGACAAGTCCATAAACCACTACTAAATGGACTTGGGAAAAATCTATAATTCCGGGAATAACATGTATAGAATGTTTGTACGTTTGGGAAGCTTGCCAGGTGCCCTTGGACAGGATGCTGGGCTCGATGGACCCTTGGTCTGTTCCCAGTGTGGCATTACTTATGTACTTATTATATTCCGTGCATGCCAAATACATGCTCATGACCTCTTCTTTTCTCCATCTATACTTATTCCTTTGGTGCTCTGATCTCCTCCCATAGTTTTCAATATCACCTTTATGCTGATGACTCCCAGATCTGCCTCTCATCACCAGAAATTTCATCAGGAATCCAGGCCCAATTTTCAGCCGGCCTGTCTGACATTGCTGCCTGGATGTCTCACTGCCATCTTAAGCTAAACATGGCCAAGATTGAGCTGCTTATCTTTCCCCCTAAACCCACTTCTTCTTCTTCCCTTATTCTCTATCTCTGTGGGTAACACTCTCATCCTCCCAGTCTCATAACCTTGTAACCTTGGGGTCATCTTTGACTTCTCTCTCTCTCTCTCTCTCTCTCTCTATCTCTCTATCCAACAGACTGCTAAAACCTGTTGTTTCTTTCTCTATAATATCGTTATATGGATATAACAAAAGAGAGGGAACGAAGTACAAACTAAAGTCCAAACAAAAAAACAGCACCACGGGCCTTTAAAAATGGAACACAGTTCTTTAATGAATGAGCCTTGACAAAAAGACCCGACACGGGCTGTGTTTCGGTGACTAGCATTTGGATACAGAAAGTGAAAGTGCCTTGGTGCTTTGTAGCTTTTTCTATATGAGACGTGGGGTAAGGAATAATATATTGTAGAGGAATATATTCGAGTTATTCCCCAAGTTTTCCACGTCATCACTGTGACCCCTGATGCAGGTGCTAGTCACCGAAACACGGCCCGTGTCGGGTCTTTTTGTCAAGGCTCATTCATTAAAGAACTGTGTTCCATTTTTAAAGGCCCGTGGTGCTGTTTTTTTTGTTTGGTTTTTCTCTATAATATCACCATAATTTGTCCCTTTCTGAGCACACTAACAAAACCCTTATCCACAATCTTTATCACCTCACGCTTAGACTACTGCAACTTGCTTCTCACAGGTCTCCCACTTGAGCCATCTGTATCCCTTTCAATCCATTCAAAATTCTGCTGCATGACTTACATTCTGCCAGTGTCGCTACGCTCATATTAGCCCTTTCCTCAAGTCACTTTATTGCCTCCCTATCCATTTCCACATACAGTTCAAATTCCTCTTATTGACTTACAAGTGCATTCACTCTGCAGCTCCTCACTACCTCTCAACTCTTATCTCTCCCTACACTCCTCCTTGGAAGCTCCACTTACCAGGTAAATCTCTCTGATTTGTACGCTTCTCCTTCACTGCCAACTCCAGACTCCCCTCCTGTTATCTTGCTGCACCATATCCTGTAATAGACTGAGTCAGTGCATCAAGCTCCATCTCTGTCCATTTTCAAATCTTGGCTAAAAGCCCTCTTTTTTTTTTTTTTTTTTTTTAGGCTTCTTTTAACTCCTAACTCATACTCATCTGTTCAGTACCCATGTCTGTAAGTAATTCCCCTTCCCTTATTTGTCCTGTTTTTCTGTTTTGATTAGACTGTAAGCTCTGTCGAACAGGGACTCTCTCATACATGTTAGTGTAAAGCACTGCGTACATCTAGTAGCGCTATAGAAATGATTAATAATTGTAGTAGTAGTAGGTTGGAGCATGTTGCTGATGGGTAGCAGGCTTGTAAAACCTACGATTATTGATAGAGGAACAAGGGGGCAGATTTGATGTATCTTTATAAATAACAGATTTAGATATTTTTGCTATTACACAGCCAGGTAATGGGACATAGTCATACCAAGCTATAATCTCTTTAGGACGGATAGAGATTGTCAAAATGATGGAGGAGTAGCCGTGTATATGAGAGAGAAATAAAAATGGCTGCAATGGAGGGGACTTGAAGGAAGCAATATGGATCATCTTGAAAAGGGAACTTTTATCCATACAGATGTCATTTCAAGACCCCCATCTCAAATAGAGAAGCCAGAGATCTGGTTATGGATATCAGGAAGTTGGAAATGAAAGGGGACGTGCTCTTGCTAGAAGTTTTCAATTTAGCAGATGTAGATTGTTTCCTATGCAGAATCTAGAAAGAAGTAGAGGGATTTTGGATGCTTTTCAAGGTGCTCTATTCAAACAAATGGTGATAGAACCCACAGGGGAAGAAGTAACACTGAATCTAGTACTCACAAATATAAAAAATATGTCTGTTCCCATCTGGAAAACTGAGGAAAGTGTTTTTGAACAACTGAAAATAAACAAAGCCTTGGGGACAGATGAAATATACATCCTAGAATACTAAGGAAGGTTCTGGCAGATCCTGTTATATAGATTTATTTAATAAATTGCTGAAGACCAGAGAGATTCTCTGGGATTATAGAAGGATGACTATGGCCCCTCTTTACTAAAGTGGTAATGGAGAAGATGTGGAAAAGTAAGCTTTACCTTAGTGGTTAGAATTTAAAAGATGTGAAGTTGTTCAGAAGATAGCAACCAAAATGGTATGGGGTCTACACCAGAAGACTTAAGTGGAGAAACTTAGACATGCATATATAGATATAGATATAAGATATAGATATTCTAGAGGAGCAGGGATATGATACAGACCATTAAATACTGGAAAAGTATTAATGAACAAACGAGTCTTTACCTAATAAGGCACATGTATAAAGCTACAAAGAGGAAGAATATAAAAACATCTGGAAATAGTTATTCACAGAAAAGAATGGTGGATGCCTGGAATGCTCTCCTGAAAGAGATGGTAAATGCAAAAATAATGCCAGGAATTCAAAAAGAATGTTTGGTAGTTATAATTTAGTACTAAGAAGTGCAGAGAGATGAACTTGTAGTAGACTCCGAAGGAGTTGTATGTGCTATGGGGCAAGAGTCTGATGTCCTTGGACTGGGAGAGGGACTTTGGGGTAATAGTGCCTTAGGATTTGAAGGTGACAAACTATTGTGCCAAAGCAGTGACCACAGCCAGTGGAATGCTAGGCTTCATAGAGAGGGACATAATCAGAAAGTGTTATGCTCCTGTACAAGTCATAATCACAGGGCATATGTTTAAATAATTTTTATTGGCAGCAGAATAAGTACAATACAGTGCTAAACCAAATTTCTTTTCTGCAAAATACAACAGCCAACTTGTAATTCAACATAATAGACAGTATAAATCCCCCACCCCTACCCCTAACAGCTAATAGAAAAGAAACATAAAAGCATACAATATATTCAGGAAGACATTGCAATCAGAAAGTTAAATACCACTTTGATTTTAAATATTTCTGAAATAAGAACATGAAGAAAGTGATTGTGTAAGAAATAACAAAATCACATTCTAGTATTGGGCTGCTAAATAAGGAAAAGAACTATCCAACATTTTCTTAAAATGTACTTCCCTTCATGAAGGGGAACCCTAATATAAGATGGCCTTTTTATTGAGAATACACACAATGCTGGGATCCCAAAAAATTAGGTGATATACAGACTTGTGCCTGGAGGAAAACCATAAAATTGGTTTCTGATGAAGGAAAAACGGCCTCAAAGAGCTCCAGGATACAGGATCTCTATAGAGCTAACCGGATTTGTACGATCCTCTCCATCATTGGCCGTAAAAAAAACCTTCCTGAATCGAGTATTGCCCACAAAATACACTCTACTGTTAATCTTTGAGTGTTGCCTACAAACTACACTTTGCTATTAATCTTCTCTGCAATACCTCCGTACACAAACAACTCTTAGGCTCAAGTAACATCAAGTGAGCTTAAAGGGAAAAGGACACTTACCTCAATGCAAGTGCCGGTAGGCTTTTTTAAGCCAGTTCGTCAAGTCTGTGTATCGCTGATGCACTGCTTACTATATCGGTAGTGATTTGTCCTCCTGCCTCAAGCCGACGGTGGCCAGCGTTTCGCTTCGCTGCATCAGGGTCATGGAGGCTGGATACTGCTGTAAACAGAACAAATGATATAGTTTAAATTCAATCCATGAAATGATGTTGAGGCTCACGTTTTTTCTGCCTTCACAATTACCCTTGCACTATTTGGTGACGGCCATCAAAAACTTGCTGTACGGCATCTTTTGCGACAACTCGTACTTAACTCCTCTATCTTTTAAATAATGGTGATTGAGAAGTCATCTTGCATGATAAAATATATATTAAATCCAACATAATCCATGCATTTATCAGCAGCGGATAAACACTGGGGAAACCTGATAAAACTTCTTAGTTTAAAAATTAATCTAGAAGCTTAATTTTGAAGCAGCCGAATTTTCTTCAACATCTTCAATGAAATCCCAACATATACTGAATTACAGTAATCCAGTTGCGTCAAAATTGCACTCTGAACTAGAAGGCAAAAATTCCCTTCCTTGAAGAAATGACGCACAGTTCTCAATTTTCCAAGTTTGTAAAGGACTTTTTTATACAAATTATCTGAGGTTCCATGGACAAAGATGAACCTAAAATCATACCCAAAACTTTAGCTGTCCAATCGACTGGGAGATACTAATTAGGTCCTGTCACAATTTTGTTGAGTATATGTTCCCGGTGAGTAGTAAACCACAGAACTTTTGTTTTGCTTATATTTAATTTTAGTAAGTGAGATTCTGCCCAAAATTTGATCTTATTAATACAGTTATTAATTTTTTTAGTGACTCCAATCCAAATCAGTCAAAGTTGGAACTAATATAAAGATGTACTCATAAGAAAATAAAACTTAATCACTTTCCAAATAGTACCCAATGAACTTATAAAAATATTAAATAACATAGGTGAAAAAGATGAACCCTGGGAGACTCTGTAAGATGGTGTCCATGGTTGAAATAGTTCACCCTTTTAGTTTACTTTGAGTCATATTTTCAAAGCACCTAGACTTACAAAGTTACACAGCAACCTATGGAACTTTTTAAGTCTAAATGCTTTGAAAATGAGCCCCAACTTTGTAGCCTCTATTAATTAGAAGCTTACTGAACCATTCATATACTATCCCAGCGATTCCCAGTTCATTAACGCCCTGTTTACTAAGCCACGCTGTAATGCCGACACAGCCCATTCACTTTGAGTGGGCTGTGTCGGCATTGCCACTTGGCAGCCGCTAGAGCAACCTAGTAAACAGGGGGGTTACTTTGAACAATAAAAATGAATGATCAACTGTGTTGAAAGCAGCAGACATAACAAATTGTAAGAGAATAACTTGATCATCAAATCTCGGTATTTTCCTCACTTTAGATATTAAAGATAGCAGAAGGGTTCTGTAATGTGTAACCTTCTGAAACCTAATTGTGACCAATGCAAACGTACTCTTCAACAATTCAAACAATTGTGAATTATCATCTCTCTTAGTTTAATCAGTAATGGAATATTAGTTACAGGTCTGAAATTGCTGGGCAAAGACAAATCTAAGTTGCTACTTTTAGGGATAGGAGTTAAAACAATTTCATGCATAGCTGAAGGAAAATAACCAACTTTCAAAGCACAGTTAACAAAATTTGCTAGCTAATTAATAATTTCCTGAGGAGGACCACACAGTAAAAAGGATGGACAATGATCCAGAACACGCCTTGACTCATTGACCATGACCTATCCATAGGTACAGAAGTGTTCCTGTCTCTTTGGTCCTGTGTATGGGCAGGATAAAATAAATAATAGTCCTTCATATCTGCTAAGGATGGCAAATAGAATTTGTAATTCAATTGACCATAACTTAAAGCGTGTCTCAGCAGTAGTACTTTCTCTGAATAATACTTTGCAAGTTTTGTGTCATTTGACTGATTTGGGAAAACAGTCTTTAGAGGAGGTGCGATCACTAACTAACTTAGAGTATCTTTTGGTCAAGATAAAGACAAGTGCTTTTTTTGTGTTTGTACGTGCCGGTATGGCGGTCTGGCAGCTCCCCGACGTTCCGTTCTGCCCCCTGCAAGTATTTACCAAAGTCGCACCGGCGAACTGGCGGGCAGCGGTAGTAAAAGCAGCAAGCAGGCAGGCTCGACTCCATCCTTCACTTCCCTGCCCTCTCTGCGTCCCATCTTCCTCTGATGTCATTTCCTTTTCACGAGGGCGGGCAGGATGCTGAGAGGGCAGGGAAGCGAAGGATGACGTCAAGCCTGCCTGCTTGCTGCTTTTACTACCGCCACCCGCCAGTTCGCCGCTGCGACTTTGGTAAATAGGCTCTCTTCCACTCCACTCTAAGTAAGGAAGACATTTGATCTTCTACTCTACTCTAAGTAAGGAAGGCATTTGATTAATTCTACTTCCCCGCGCAGCCGTCGCCGTTCACTCAAAACACAGCAAGCAAACCTGTGAGCTGCTGCATCCACGTCTTTCTTTATATTGTTGGTCTGTAAGGCCTGCCCATCCAACATCCTTCGCTGCTGTCGCTGCTTTTCTCCTGGAGGCAGTGTTCAGCAGCGTTGCCTGCGTGCCTGCCTTTAAAATAATTCTTCTCCCCAGGCTCTGCTGCATTCTCTTTTTCGCCCGTCGCAAAGCGCTGCCGTTCACACAGGCAGCTCCGCTCCCCTTTGCTGCGCCCATCCGGCCTCGTAGGGCCAGATGGATGCGGCAAAGGGGAGCGGAGCTGCCTGGGTGAATGGCAGCGCTTTGCGACAGGCGAAAAAGAAAATGCAACGGAGCCTGGGTAGAAGAATTATTTTAAAGGCAAGCACGCAGGCAACGCTGCTGAACGCTGCCTCCCAGACGGCCGGAGATGCGGGAGAAAAGGCAGCGACAGCAGCGAAGGATGTTGGATGGGCGGGCCTGGAGGGAAAGTGGCTGAGAGCTGGTGGACATGATGGGAGGGAGAGGAGGAAGGGGCTGGAGAGCTTCTGGACAAGGGAGGAAGAGGAAGAAGGGACTGGAGGGAACGGACAGATCTGCTGGACATGGGAGGGAGAGGAGGAAGGGGCTGAAGATCTGTTGGACAAGGGACGAAGAGGAAGAAGGGACTAGAGAGAGCTGCTGGACATGGGAGGGAGAGGAGGAAGGGGCTGGAGAGCTGCTGGACAAGGGAGGAAGAGGAAGAAAGGACTGGATGGAAGGGAGAGAGCTGCTGGACATGGGAGGGAGAGGAGGAAGGGGCTGGAGAGCTGCTGGACAGAGGAGGAAGAGGAAGAAGGGACTGGATGGAAGGCTGCTGGACATGGGAGGGAGAGGAGGAAGGGGCTGGAAAGCTGCTGGACAAGGGAGGAAGAGGAAGAAGGGACTGAAGGGAAGGGACAGAGCTGCTGGACATGGGAGGAAGAAGAGGAGGGGACTGGATGGAACGGAGAGAAGTTAGTAGAGGAGGAGGGGATCTGAGTGGAAGGGAGAGAGCTGCTGTTTACCCTGGACATGGATGGGATGGGAGGGGAGGGCAGGGGAGAGAGGAGAGTTGCTGGACATGGATGGAGGGGAGGGCAGGGGAAATGTTGGAGGGAAGGAAAGACAGAGGAAGGAGATACACACGGATGGAGGGGAAGGGGGAGAGGAGAAATGCTGGATGGATGGCGGAGAAGGAAGAGAGAGGAAAGAGGAAGGAGATGCACAAGGATGGTGGGGAGGGGAGAGAGTTGAAATGCTGGACATGGATGGAGAGGAGGGAAGAGAGGAAGTGAGATGAACATGGATGGAGGGGAGGGGGAGAGGAAAATGCTGTACATGGATGGAGGAGATGCACATGGATTTAGGGGAGATGAGAAATTCTGGACATGGATGGAGGGGAGAGAGTTAAAATGCTGGACATGGAGGGGAAGGAAGAGAGAGGAAGTGAGATGAACATGGATCGAGGGGAGGAGAGAGGAGAAATGCTGGACGTGGATGGATGAGAGGGAAGAGAGAGGAAGGACAGGAGATGCATATAGATGGAGGGGGAGGGAAGAATAGGAAGGAGATGCATACTGACGGAGATGAGGGAAAGGGAAAAGAGAAGAAAAAAGGCACATGGATGGAGAAAATAGGCAAAAACTGGATCCACTCTATACTTCCTCCAGTCAAGTCTGCGGAGGACCCAACTTTTACCTATGGATGTAGAACAAGAAATGAAGAAGAAAGGAGGAAAGTAAAGAAATAAATGGAAAGGAATCCCTGGAAACGGAGTTAAGGGAACAGAGAGAGAGCAGCAGAATCAGAGACTGGGACCAATATGGATAGAAAAACAGTCACCAGACAACAAAGGTAGAAAAAATCATTTTATTTTCATTTTTGTGTTTGGAATATGTCCAGTTTGAGAATTTACATCTGCTATCTTATTTTGCACTGGGTATACTGGAGCTGTAATATCTTACAGAAATTATTTATAATGAAAAAATTCAAGTTATTTTTTCTCCTATACTGGTATAATATTTTCAATGATGCCTGTTTATATGCGCCATGGTTGGTATAAGGGGTGTGGTTAACATGGGGTGTGGCTATCAAGGGCGGAGCCATAGGTGGTGGCCCTGCCCATAATGAGTACCGGCACCTTTTTTTTCTACAAAAAAGCACTGGGTAAAGATAACCTATTAATTTAGAATAGTACAGCTTTTTAACATTGATAACTTCATTTGTACAAAGTATAGTGGTTTCCAAACTTCCTTATCAGTCAAACTTCTGGATTTCTGCCATTTTCTTTCCAGTTTCCTACACTCCCCCCCCCCCCCCCCCCCCCCCCCCACCCTTTTGTTTTGTTTTTTTTAAATCTCAGTACTGGAGAGCACTAAGGGTAATGATTTCCACTTTAGGTGACCATATTCCAGTTGTCTAAAAATCACTCAGGTTCTCATTCAACAGCTGAGAGGAGACGCCTAACCAATATTTCTCTTTATTGATCTTACCCCTAGTTAAAAAAAAAAGTCAGATTCAGATGTCTCTGGAGCTCATTTTCAAAAGTGAAAAATGTATAAAAAGTGGCATAAAGCAGCATTTGGATGTTTTTCTCACAAAAACGTCCAAATCAATATTTTCAAAATAAAATTTTAAACATTTTTCTATGAAGTCTGTCAGAAGTGTGTTCAAAACACAAGGGGGCATGTTGGGGTGTCTTAAGGAAGGGATTTGGGTGTTCTTAAGACTTGGACATTTTACAGCCATAATAGAACAAAACAAAACCAGGACTAAAACTAAGACGCTTTGAGCTAGACCTGTTTTTATAACGAATAAGGCAAAAAAAAAGGGTGCCCTAAATGACCAGATGACCACCCCTAAAAATGTAAATCAAAGTTCGACTTCCCAGCTTCTGACAGCCTCAGATGTTAGAACTGGGTCTATCTCCCTCTATCTGTCACATTTGTGGTGGAAACTGTGAGCCTTCAAAACTTACCAGAAACCCACTGTACCCACATATATTTGTTGCATTTGTATCCCACCTTATCCCACCTCTTTGCATGCTCAAAGTGGCTTACAATACATCATGAGTAGTGGAAGAATGTTAGTAAATGAACATTTAGTATTGCAGGGTTTTGGTCGACATGATGATGATAAAACAAAGTAATAGTATACAGGCAGATATTAAGAGACAGTTCTGAATATAGGTGGGCGAGTTGTGCATATTCACATTGGTTGATCTTTGTGGTACGCTTTATTAAAGAGATGGGTCTTCAGTAATGATCGGAAGTTCGTTCTTTCGTAGATCGATTTCAAGCTGCGCGGCAGTGCGTTCCATAAGCTGTGTGCTCAGATAGGTAAAGTTTGACACATGCATTAGTTTGTATTTCATTCCTTTGCAGCTGGGGAACTGCAGATCAAGGAATGTGTGGGATGATCTTTTGGCGTTCCTAGATGGTAGGTCTATCAAGTCTGACATATAAGCTGGTGCATCTCCATGGATAATTTTGTGAACTAATGAGCATACCTTGAACGCGATGCGTTCCTTAAGTGGGAGCCAGTGTAGTTTTTCTCGTAAGGGCTTGGCACTTTCAAATTTTGGTTTGCCAAATATGAGTCTAGCTGCAGTGTTCTGGGCTGTTTGGAGTTTCTTGGTTATTTGTTCTTTGCAGCCGGCATATAGTGCATTGCAATAGTCTAGATGACTGAGCACCATTGATTGTACCAGGTTGCGGAAAACACTCCTTGGGAAGAAAGGTCTTATTCTTTTTAATTTCCACATTGAGTGGAACATCTTCTTGGTTGTGTTTTTCGCGTGGGTCTCTAGTATTAGGTGTCGATCAATGGTAACTCCAAGTATTTTTAGGGTTTCTGAGACCAGGAAGGTTTAGGTGTCCCCTTCACCCATAAATGCTACTGTAGTGGTGTACAGTTGGGGGTAGTGGAATTTGGGGGGCTTGGACAAAATAAGAGAGCAGCAGTTAGATGTGTATCTGGGAGAATGTTTTTGAAGTCCACTGAAATGCCCCCTAGTGTGCCCTTTTTATCTCCTGGGATGTGTAGGGGACCAGTCTACTAAAATTGCTGGCTTCTCCTACATCCTAATGGCTTGATTTTGTGCATTTTGCATGTGGATTTTTTTTTTTTAAATTGGACCAAAAAAAAAACAAAAAACGCCCAAATCACAAAACCTTGCTCAAGACAGTATTTAAAGAAAAAAATTTTTTTTTGTTGGTAGAGAGGTGTGGTAGCCGTGTTAGTCCACTCTTAAAGGTTATCAATAGAAATCAAACAAAATAAAACATGGAAAAGAAAATAAGATACCTTTTTTTATTGGACATAACTTAATACATTTCTTGATTAGCTTTCGAAGGTTGCCCTTCTTCCTCAGATCGGAAATAAGCAAATGAGGTAGCAGATAGTATATATGAGAGAACATCAAAGCATTACTTTGACTGTCTGACAGAGTGGGAGGGTGGGGGTATGCATGGGGACATCAAAGCATTTCATTGATATTCTAACAGAATGGGTGTTGGTAGGTGAGAGGAGGGTAATAAAGCTGTATTTCTCTGTTTATTTCTCTGTTTATGTTTTATAATGAGTTAGAAAACTCAGATCCTTAAGTCCTGTTTGTTGGGTGTCAAAATATTCAATCATTCTTATTTCAAAGGTCTTACGTTCCTGTTTTGTTTTAAAATTACCTTTCAGTATTCTTACTGTGAAATCACTGGTGCAGTGTTCTGGTCTTGTGAAGTGTTGGCCCACGGGTGGGGGCCTGACTAGCACCGGCTATTTTCATGTGATGTCTGTGTAGATTGAATCTTGTCTTAAGCATCTGGCCTGTTTCTCCAATATAGCATCCTTCGTTACATTTCTTACACTGAATGATATATACCACATTGGAAGATGAGCATGTAAAATAGTCCTTTATGTTGACTATTTTTCCGATCTGAGGAAGAAGGGCAACCTTCGAAAGCTAATCAAGAAATGTATTAAGTTATGTCCAATAAAAAAAAGGTATCATCTTATTTTCTTTTCCATGTTTTATTTTGTTTGATTTCTATTGATAACCTTTTTTTTTTTTTTTGGGTAAATGACCTTTTCTATTCAGATTTTGGACGTTTTGAGCAAAACGTCCAAAGTCAAACTTACACGTCATATTGAAAATGCCCCTCTCTGCCTCTTTGGTCCTGTGTATGGGCAGGATAAAATCTAATAAGTAATGGTCAAACAAAGGCACTGGTTGCTAAGTAAGCCTTGAATTCTGATCATTAGGTGCAAGATTGAGTGCATGCTGTGAAATCTAATGCATGTCCCTTTTCATGTGTAGATGATATAAGAACATACATAGTAACATAGTAGATGACGGCAGAAAAAGACCTGCACGGTCCATCCAGTCTGCCCAACAAGACAAACATATGTGTAAACCTTACCTTGATTTGTACCTGCCTTATTCAGGGCACAGACCGTACAAGTCTGCGCAGCAGTACTTTCCGCCTCCCAACCACCAGTCCCGCCTCCCATCACTGGCTCTGGCACAGACCGTATAAGTCTGCCCTCCTCTATCCTCGCCTCCCAACCACCAACCCCTCTTCCCCCTACCTGCTCCGCCACCCAAGAAAGAATGTTAACTGCAGGGTTCTTAGGGGGAAAAAAAAGAAAAGAATTTCTTACATTCACATCTACTGAATCCTCAAGATGTAGATTTAGGTCAACAGCTATCAAAAGTCATGAGACATGGGTAGGGACATGCAGAAGAATATCAAACAACTTAGACTGAGAATCTGACCAACTCCCTGGGGGTCTATAAATTAATAGCATTCCTGTTGGACCTTGTTTTGAATCATCTTGCAATTTACATAACGTTCATTCCATCTCATCAGCCATTAAGAATCTACTTGACTTAAATCAAAGAAACTTTTGCATACAACTGCTAAGCCACAACTTTTTTTTATTTTTTAATTTAACTGCGAGCAATATTTCATATAGTACCCAGTTGGATATAGTTCACTGCTAGCAGACCTATCTATTTCAGGGAGCCATGTTTCAACTATACAAGCGAATCCTACAGCTGCCTCTCCAGCCAACTCTTTTAGTAATAGTGTTTTGTTACAAACTGATCTTGAGTTAAAATAAATGCACAATACAGGTGTAGGAGATATACATCCCTAAATATAAGGATTAACACAAAATTTTCTAAGATGGTGTTCTCTGTTTAGAATAGTGAAAGATACCATGTGAAAGTCTAAGCTCACCCTTTTCTTAAAGTTTGTTATATATAGCGAATAATATGGAACAACCATCTTTCATCTCTTTCCTCTGTTACCACCATTCCTTCCTTGGTGAGACCTCACTTGGAGTAACATAACATAGTAGATGACAGCAGATAAAGGCCTGTATGATCCATCCAGTCTGCCCAACAAGATAAACTTATTGTATGTGATACTTTAGATGTACCTGACCTTGGTTTGTCTTTGCCATTTTCAGGGCACAGACCATAGAAGTCTTCCCAGCATTGGTTTTGCTTCCCAGTTACCGGTGTTGCCACTCAATCTCTTCTAAGCTTCTGTGGATCCATTCCTCCTAAACAGGATTCTTTTCTGTTTATCCCACACAGTTTTTAATCCCGTTACCGTTTTCATCTTCACCACCTCCCATGAGAGGGCATTCCAAGTATCTACCATTCTCTCCATGAAAAAACATTTCCCGACATTATTCCTGAGTCTGCCCCCCTTCAATCTCAATTCATGTTCTCTAGTTCTACCTTCTCTTCTCCAGAAAAGGTTTGTTTGCAAATTAATACCTTTCAAATATTTGAACGTCTGTATCATATCACCCCTGTTTCTCCTTTCCTCCAATATATACATGTTCAGGACAGTAGGTCTTTCCTCATACGTCTTGCAACGCAAATCCCATACCATTTTTGTAGCTTTTCTTTGAGTGCTTCAAGTCTTTTTACATCCTTGGTGAGATGCAGACTCCAAAACTGAACACAATACTCCAAATGGGCCCTCACTAACATCTTGTAGAGGGGCATCAACACCTCGATTCTTCTGCTGGTTATACCCCTCTCTATGCAGCCTAGCATCCTTTTCTGGCCATGGCCACCATCTTGTTGCATTGTTTCTTTGTCTTCAGATCCTCGGACACAATCACCCCAAGGACCTTCTCCTGAGGCGAGCTTATTAATCTCTCCCCTCCTATCCGGTATCTCTCTTTTGGGTTTCTAGGCCCGAAGTTCATCACTCTGTACTTCTTGGCATTACATTTTAACTCTCAAACTAATACAGAAACCTATTAATTCTTATATATATATATATATATATGTTTTTTTTTTTACCAATCATAAAATTTTGTAGTGAATAGTGCTCAGAACTGAGTGCATATCTAGTGCTCACCGCCATCATAGCACTGTTATTCCACCTTCCTACTTATCTGTTCATTCATAGTAATTTCAGCTGTAACAATGATTGAACATAGTCTCTTAAAGTTCAATTTATCTGTAGGTATTGCTTTTCCTAGTGTCATGTATATAATGCTCTTAAGTATTCTGGCGGTAGATGGCTTTCTCTATCATGCTCTCAGTTCTTTTTGATTTGTGAACAGTGTTGTGCTCGTTAAGTGATTTTGTCTCCCCCTCATTCTCTGCATTCTCTACTTGCTGGCATGTTTTGCCAATTCAAGCGTCTTCAGGAGAACGTTAACTGGAAACATAAATCATTTATTTTGTAAATCACACAATGCCACTACTGAAAAAACATTTATCATTATTCTTTATATAGTTGTCTACGAATATTATTTTTTGGCTAACCTGTAGTGGAGACTGCTCGTCTCACTTTTCCAGACTGTCAGGATGCTGGCACATGCACTCTAAACTCCATACTAGCCACTCCCTATGTTTAAATATCCTCAGATGTGTATTAGAGACCACCAATCAATCTCCTTATTCAAACCCTTGGAGATTCTTGTCTGCCACCAAAAGATGAGCTGCTCTTCGCTTTGCAGTAAAATAGCTGAAGCATTGCCCCACTGTCCGGGATTACTTGAGACAAGACTACAAACTGTAAATCACGTTCTTCATGTTGATACTGTTCCCAATGACTAACCAGCTTCCTTCTTACATGTCCGTAAATTACTAAGATGTTCTGCTATCCGGTGTTTAATTTTACGTTTGGTCTGACTAATGTACCATTTCTTACAGGGGAACATGATTCCATACACTACTTGTGCCGACTCACAATTCGGGTTCCAGGGCTCCGTCCTCTCCTGGTTCTCCTCGTATCTTTCCCAACGCACCTTTAGAGTATTTTCTAATGGCTCTTCTTCCACCCCCGTCCTGCTCTCTGTTGGGGTCCCTCAAGGATCTGTCCTTGGACCGCTTCTTTTCTCGATATACACTTCTTCCCTGGGCTCGTTGATC
This sequence comes from Microcaecilia unicolor, assembly GCF_901765095.1. Classification (NCBI taxonomy): domain Eukaryota; kingdom Metazoa; phylum Chordata; class Amphibia; order Gymnophiona; family Siphonopidae; genus Microcaecilia; species Microcaecilia unicolor. The sequence goes on along the minus strand of NC_044032.1, from coordinate 17,810,460 downwards.
TCATCACATGGTTTCCAGTACCATCTCTATGCTGATGATACCCAGCTTTACCTCTCCACTCCCGACATCACAGTTGAAACCCAGGCCAAAGTTTCAGCCTGCCTTTCAGACATCGCTGCCTGGATGTCCAACCGGCATCTGAAACTGAACATGGCAAAGACTGAGCTCCTTGTCTTTCCACCCAAACCCTCTTCTCCTCTTCCCCCACTTTCTGTCTCTGTTGACGCCCTCATCCCGTCTCTTCAGCCCGCAGTCTCGGAGTCATTCTTGACTCCTCCCTCTCCTCTGCCCATATCCAGCAGACAGCTAAGACCTTCCTCTATAATATTAGCAAAATTCGCCCATTCCTCTCTGAACAGACCACCCGAACCCTCGTCCACTCGCTCGTTACCTCTTGTCTTGACTATTGCAACCTTCTACTCGCTGGCCTCCCGCTTAGCCACCTATCCCCCCTTCAATCTGTCCAAAATTCCGCCGCACGTCTTATCTACCGCATGAACCGATACTCTCATATAACCCCTCTCCTCAAGTCGCTTCACTGGCTCCCGATCCGCTACCGTATACAGTTCAAGCTTCTCCTATTGACCTTCAAGTGCACTCAATCTGCAGCCCCCCATTACCTCTCTACCCTCCTCTCCCCGTATGTTCCCACCCGTAACCTCCACTCTCAGGACAAATCACTCCTTTCTGTACCCTTCTCCACCACCGCTAACTCCAAACTCCGCCCCTTCTGCCTCACATCACCTTATGCCTGGAACAGACTTCCTGAGCCCATATGCCATGCGCCCTCCCTGCCCATTTTCAAGTCCTTACTCAAGGCCCATCTCTTCTCCCTTGCTTTTGGCGCCTAACCACCTTCCCATTCCTGATACCTACACTGACTACATAGTTTTTACCCTTAGATTGTAAGCTCTCTTGAGCAGGGACTGTCCTTCCCCATGTTTAAACTTGTACAGCGCTGCGTAACCCTGGCAGCGCTATAGAAATGCTAAGTAGTAGTAGTGTTTTGTCTCAATTCAAATGTGCTCCCTGTCACTGGGTTTTGCACCGTTGTCGTGACCTATGCATATCTGCAGTATACATATGTATTACATTTGTTGTGTTCACTATATGTATTGGGTGATCTTGAAGAAACCTGCTTCTTTAACAGTTCCCCCAGATTTTTAGCTCTAGTATATGCGAACTGAGGTTTTGAAGTGATTCCATGTAAATTCAAAAGGGGCCAATGTTTCTGAATGATACTACTTGTGCTGAATATGGTAAAACACATGCTATGCTATTATTTTGATCAGTATGTATGTGTGTGGGTTCAAATAACCACTGTCTGTGGGTATTCACAGCTTTTTTATATATGCCTTTTTTATAACTTTTTTGGATATCCCTTCTGCTTAAAACTATTTCTTAAATCCATGGCATGTTGATCAAAACTTTCTTTAGTATGACCTAATTTCTTCAATCTGAGGAACTGACCCATTGGCATTCTTTCCTTCTGGGCTCATGCATGAAAACTACTATAATGCAAAATAGCATTGGTATCAGTAGGTTTCTGATAAATTTGAGTGTAGAAAATTCACGATTCAATTTAATTTGTATATCCAAATAATTAATCTGTTCATTTCCTATAGTACTACCAAATGTTATATTATGATCACAAGAATTTAGATAGAGAATCTCTGGAGCAATTTTTTTTATATCATTGGCCCAGACCAAAAAAACATCATCAATAAACCTCTTCCATAAAACTATATGGGCGTTAAATGTTGAAGGATATACATATTTAGTGAGCCATATGCAAATAGTCCACAGTGGGTGCTAGTGTTGCATCCATCGCGAGACCTCGTGTTTGTAAATAATGAGTCCTCAAACTGAAAATAATTATGTAAAATCAATATACGGGCCATTTGATTTAATAATGTTATTTTCTGGCCATCAACTGTAACTGTTCGTCAATTATCTGTAAAGCTGCTTCCTAAGGGATTTTCTTATATTATACTACATCCATAGTAGCCAGTATAACTGGTGTATTGCCTATATTAAGATCCTGGGGGTAAGCAAACATGTGGACAATGGGGAGCCGGTTGATATTGTATATCTGGATTTTCAGAAGGCGTTTGACAAAGTGCCGCACGAAAGACTCCTGAAGAAATTGCAGAGTCATGGAATCGGAGGTAGGGTATTATTATGGATTAAGAACTGGTTGAAAGATAGGAAGCAGAGAGTAGGATTGCGTGGCCAGTATTCTCAGTGGAGGAGGGTAGTTAGTGGGGTCCCGCAGGGGTCTGTGCTGGGTCCGTTGCTTTTTAATGTATTTATAAATGACCTAGAGATGGGAATAACTAGTGAGGTAATTAAATTCGCCGATGACACAAAATTATTCAGGGTCGTCAAGTCGCAGGAGGAATGTGAACGATTACAGGAGGACCTTGCGAGACTGGGAGAATGGGCGTGCAAGTGGCAGATGAAGTTCAATGTTGACAAGTGCAAAGTGATGCATGTGGGTAAGAGGAACCCGAATTATAGCTACGTCTTGCAAGGTTCCGCGTTAGGAGTTACGGATCAAGAAAGGGATCTGGGTGTCGTCGTCGATGATACGCTGAAACCTTCTGCTCAGTGTGCTGCTGCGGCTAGGAAAGCGAATAGAATGTTGGGTGTTATTAGGAAGGGTATGGAGTCCAGGTGTGCGGATGTTATAATGCCGTTGTATCGCTCCATGGTGCGACCGCACCTGGAGTATTGTGTTCAGTACTGGTCTCCGTATCTCAAAAAAGATATAGTAGAATTGGAAAAGGTACAGCGAAGGGCGACGAAAATGATAGTGGGGATGGGACGACTTTCCTATGAAGAGAGGCTGAGAAGGCTAGGGCTTTTCAGCTTGGAGAAGAGACGGCTGAGGGGAGATATGATAGAAGTGTATAAAATAATGAGTGGAATGGATCGGGTGGATGTGAAGCGACTGTTCACGCTATCCAAAAATACTAGGACTAGAGGGCATGAGTTGAAGCTACAGTGTGGTAAATTTAAAACGAATCGGAGAAAATTTTTCTTCACCCAACGTGTAATTAGACTCTGGAATTCATTGCCGGAGAACGTGGTACGGGCGGTTAGCTTGACGGAGTTTAAAAAGGGGTTAGATAGATTCCTAAAGGACAAGTCCATAGACCGCTATTAAATGGACTTGGAAAAATTCCGCATTTTTAGGTATAACTTGTCTGGAATGTTTTTACGTTTGGGGAGCGTGCCAGGTGCCCTTGACCTGGATTGGCCACTGTCGGTGACAGGATGCTGGGCTAGATGGACCTTTGGTCTTTCCCAGTATGGCACTACTTATGTACTTATGTACTTATGTAACATTGTAATATATTCTGAAATTCTTATCCTATAATGTGTACATGTTGTTATAACATTTTGTAAGCCACATTGAGCCTGCAAATAGGTGGGAAAATGTGGGATACAAGTGCAGCAAATAAATAAATAAATAATCAAATGTGCTGAATCTCTCACATAAGAAGGTATATCAACACACTGGTTTGTAGATGAAAAACTAAATATTGGGATAATGGTTCGTTAAGGGAATTATTGCAGGCCACTATGGGTCTCCCCGGAGGGTTACTTAGTGTCTTGTGGATCTTAGGGACAAACCATATGTGTGTAATTTTTGGACTAGAAATATATAAATATTGATATTCCCTAGTGGACAATATACCGGCTTGTACTGCTTGTTGCAACAGAATTTTTATCTCATTCTGATATTCATTAGTGGGATCCTTTTCTAGTACTCTATTTAATAGGTTTCTGTATGAGAATTATAATTAGACTGTTGCAATTAAAATTAGTCTAGATAAAATAGCATTAAATTTTAACTGCCAAACCCTTGACCATTCTTCTAACGCTTGGATATCTCTTCTCGTGGTTTCTACACCCTCCAGAGTATCCACTCTATTGACTATCTTTGTGTCATCTGCAAAATGGCAAACCTTCCTTCTAACCCTTCAGCAATATCTCTCACAAATGTATTAAACAGAATTGGCCACAGCACTGACCCCGAGGCACTCCACTACTTCCTTCCTTTCCTCCGAGCGGATTCCATTTACCACCACCCTCTGTTGCCTGTCGGTCATCCAGTTTCCAATACCGTTAAACACATTTTGTCCTATGTTCAGCCCTCTCAGCTTCTTTACGAGTCTTCTGTGAGGAACTGTATCAAAGGCTTTGTTGAAATCCAAATAGATTACATCTAGCTCTTTGTCCTTCATCCAGTTCTTTGGTCACCCAGTCAAAGAAATCAAATTGGTTTGGCAGGATTTTTCTTTGGTAAACCCATGTTGCCTTGGATCCTAAAGAAGAAGGTTTTACATACATAGGAGCGTGGGGTAATACGTGGAAAAATAACAGGCAGTACTGTAATGATGGGCTGCATCTTTCTGGGATGGGAAAAAGGATCCTTGTGGAGAAATTCAGACATTGTGTTTCTAGACATTTAAACTAGAGGGTGGGGGTGACAAAAGGAAACAAGGGATTTCAGAAAGTCACCCCCAGAATAAACATGATGGCAGAGGGAAAGGTCATGTAAATATAGTAAACCACCTAAACTCACTAAGCACATGGAAAGCTATGTTCACAAATTCTCGTAGTCTTAAGTAAAAAAGTTAGACTTGCAAGCCCTGATGTTTGAAGAAAACTTGGATATTGTTGCAATTACGGAGACACATGGTTCAACGATTCCCATGAATGGGATGTGACCGTACCGGGCTTTAATCTGTTTAGGAAGGATAGAGAGGGCCGAAGAGGCGGAGGAGTGGCTCTGTATATGAGAGACAATATCAGAGCGGCTGAAACGCTGGGAACCTGGGGAAAGGAAGAAGCTCTATGGATTGTCCTGGAAAGAGAAGATGGAACCTGTAACCACACGGGGGTTATCTACAGACCGCCTGTGCAAACGGAGAAGTTAGACAAGGATCTGATAGAAGATATTCAAAAGATTGGTATGAAAGGGGAGGTGCTACTGTTGGGAGATTTCAGTTTGTCTGATGTGGATTGGAACATCCTGTCTGCGGAATTGGAAAGAAGTAGGGAAATTGTGGACGTCTGTCAAAGTGCCTTGCTCGGGCAAATGGTGACGGAACCCGCGAGAGAAGGGTCGGTGCTGGATCTAGTGCTCACGAATGGGGGTAGTGTTTCCAATATCCGGGTGGGTGCCCACCTATGGAACGGTGATCATCACACCGTATGGTTTGAAATAAGGGCGAAGGTGGAGTGCGGACGCACAAAACTCAAAGTACTGGATTTCAGACGTACTGATTTTGATAAAATGGGGGAATACCTGAAGAAGGAGCTGTTGGCTTGGGAAGGCGCAGGAGAAGTGGAAAAACAGTGGTCCAAGCTAAAGGCTGCGCTAAATATGGTGACTGATCTTTTTGTGAGGAAAGTAAACAAAAACAAGAGAAGCAGGAAGCCTATATGGTTCTCCAAACAAGTAGCTGAAAAAATCAGAGCAAAAGAGGCTTTGTTCAAGAAATACAAAAGAACACAACGAGAAGATCATGGAAAAAATTATCGGATTAAACTCAAAGAAGCGAAGACTGGGAAATACAGCTAGCAAAAGCACGAGCGGAAGAAAAAATGGTTAATGATGTAAAGAGAGGTGACAAGACCTTTTTCAGATATATTGGAGAAAGGAGAAGAGATAGGAATGGAATTGCGAGACTGAAAGATAATGAGAATGGCTATGTGGAGAGTGATGAAGAAAAAGTGAACGTGCTAAACAATTATTTCTCTTCGGTGTTCACGGAGGAAAATCCTGGTGAAGGACTGCGGTTGGCTACCGAGGGAATGTCTGGGAATGGAGTGGATACTGCGCCATTTATGGACGAAAGAGTTCATAAACAGCTTGAGAATTTGAAGGTGGACAAAGCTATGGGGCCGGATGGGATACATCCCAGGATACTGAGAGCTCAGGGAAGTCCTGGCAGGACCTTTTAAAGATTTATTTAATAGATCTTTAGAGACGGGAGAGGTTCCGCGAGATTGCAGACGAGTGGATGTGGTTCCTCTTCACAAAAATGGAGACAGGGAAGAAGTGGGAAACTACAGACCAATAAGTCTCAAGTCGGTGGTAGGAAAAATAATGGTCGCTGCTGAAAGAAATGATAGTTAACTTTCTAGAAGCAAACGGGTTACAGGACCCGAGGCAACATGGCTTTAACAAAGGAAAACCCTGCCAAGTGAATCTTACTGACTTCTTTGACTGGTTGATCAAACAACTGGATGAAGGATGTGCGCTAGATGAAATCTACTTGGACTTCAGCAAAGCCCTTGATATGGTACCCCACAGAAGACTCATGAGTAAGCTGAAAGGGTTGAACTTGGGACTGAAAGTGGTGAACTGAATAAGAAACTGGTTGACTGACAGGTGGCAGAGGGTGGTGGTAAATGGAATCCGCTCGGAGGAAAAAAGGTGAGCAGTGGAGTTCCTCAGGGGTCGGTGCTGGGGCCTATTCTGTTTAATATATTTGTGGGAGATATTGAGGCATATTTTCAAAGCATTTAGCCTTCCAAAGTTCCATAGGTTTGTTGATGATGCCAGCAATTGGGAAACAAAATGGGAGGTGGGCAGACTTCTACAGTCTATGCCCTGATCGTGACTAAATAGATATGGATGGGCTGGAGTGTAAATTTTAAGGGGCTTCGACGTTAGCTTCAGAATTTAGTACAAGAACAGTGCTAGGCAGACTTCTACAGTCTGTGCCCTGAGAAAGTCAAAGACAAATCAAACTCTGGTATACAAATAAACTCATTTACATGGTATGTGATATTTTATCTTGTTGGGCAGACTGGATGGACCGTACAGGTCTTTATCTGTCGTTATTTACTATGTAACCCATTGGCTAAGTGGAGGAGTAGCCTAGTGGTTAGAGCAGTGGTGTGCTGGAGCTGGCTTGTCTGAGCCGTTTGTTAATTTTTTAAAGAATTTTGGGAGCCAGTTGTTCAAGTAGCTACTTCAACAACTGGCTCCCAAAATGTGGGCTAAGGTGACTCGTGTCCCCCAGGCGTTGTCCTCTTTCTCCCCTGTGACTTGTTCTGTGCATCTTCTCTCCCCAGTCCCCACTGCCCACTCCCCTCATATAGCACCTGGCTCTGCGCTCGCTCTTTGTCCTCCCTCCCGCACCTTCTTTTTGCTGTGATTAATTTTTTTTAAGGCAGTGCTGGCACAGCAGGAACAGGCTGCTTCAGCAAATCCGGGGGGGCCTTCCTTGTTCTAACCAAAGTGTGCCAGCACTGCTTAAAAAAATTAAATGCAGCACAACTGAAGATGCAAGGAGGTGTGAGTCGTGAGTTGCTTTATCCATGTTGTCATTCTTTATTGTTGGTAGGCATTTTTATTTGATCTCACACTTAAACTTTAACATTTCAGCTTGTGCGGCATAGGTATGTACACAGAGGAAGTAATGGTTTCATCAGTTAAAGTACTGATTTGTCCCAAATTTTAAATCATTGTGTTATTGGGAGAAGCTGGTTATAGGGATTCACTATATTAATGCACAGATGTTTTCACCTAGCAAAGGGCCACCGAAACAGACATGTTATAAGAATCAAGTACTTAATGAGACTTACTATTTATAAGTAAACAATTAAAAAATAAAACATTAATTAGATTGAAACCTAGGAGCCTTTAACATCTTCTTTTTTTTTTTTTTTTTCCTGTGCCTACCTCAAAATAAAAAGATAGCATGTGGGAACTTGCTACTTTTGTTTTGTGGATTGCAGTGGTGGTTTATAAAAATACACTTGCTTTTCTTATTACTACTATTTCAAAGACAGATATTGAATAATGAGGAGAAAGGGCTTCTCTCATGCAGAAATTCGGTCCAGAATCAGTCTAAATGTGCCATCGTTGTCCAGTTCAGATTCAGCACACTATTAGCCGCCAAGTTCATAAAAAGTTAATTTATGTTCAGTGGAAAATAAATCTGTTGGCACAGGCTGCTTACAATGTGAATATTCTATCATTGTTTAATTATTGCAACTGATAATGACATATTAATGGCATTTGCTTTAAACTTTGTTTTAATTTATTTATCCAACAAACCCAAAATCATAAACACCCCAGATTACACCCTTACTGTCTCAGACAGCCTGAAAATTCTGGGAGTCACAATTGATAGAAATCTCACACTCAAAGACCATGCGAAAAATACAGCAAAGAAAATGTTCTACTCAATGTGGAAACTTAAAAGAATCAAACCATTCTTCCCAAGGGAAGTATTTTGCAGCCTAATACAATCAATGGTACAAAGTCATCTACTACTACTACTATTTAGCATTTCTATAGCGCTACAAGGCGTACGCAGCGCTGCACAAACATAGAAGAAAGACAGTCCCTGCTCAAAGAGCTTACAATCTAATAGACAAAAAATCTAGACTACTGCAATGCCGGATGCAAAGAACAAATCATTAAGAAACTTCAAACCGCTCAAAACACAGCAGCCAGACTCGTATTTGGGAAAGCGAAATATGAAAGCGCCAAACCCCTAAGAGAAAAACTACACTGGCTTCCATTAAAAGAACGAATTATGTTCAAGGTTTGCACCCTGGTCCACAAAATTGTTTACGGGGAAGCCCCGACTTACATGTCAGACCTTATAGACCTGCCTATTAGGAACGCAAAAAGATCACACAAATTCCTCAATCTCCACTACCCTACCTGTAAAGGGCTAAAATATAAATCCACATACGCGACCAGTTTCTCATACATCTGCACGCAGCTATGGAACGCACTACCGAAGGTCATAAAAACAACGCAAGACCTAACCATCTTTCGAAGGCTACTGAAAACAGATCTCTTCAAGAAGGCATACCATAAACATCCATCTTAAATTATGAACAATAACGCTTTACACGATCTATGATAAACCGAAATCTCATCATAAGACTGATTAACCTTCTTGCTATTAATGATCAAGCACTACCACTTTAAACCTTATGATGAATAGAATCTCTCTATAGTCGATGACCAAATGTATGCTACAACCAACATAACCTTCATATAATACCTTAATGTATTCTTCTTTACTATGTACGTATGCACATGGTATATTTACCATGATTAGTTCCATATATGCTATGTACCATGTATGCTACCATGTATGTATGCACCTTAATGTAACACCATTTGTAAGTTTGTTACCCAGAAATGGCAACCGCCATTACGGCAAATGTAAGCCACATTGAGCCTGCAAATTGATGGGAAAATGTGGGATACAAATGCTACTACTACTAATAATAATAATCCAGCCCTTACATGCACATAGAAACATAGTAACATAGTAAATGACGGCAGATAAAGACCTGTACGGTCCATCCAGTCTGCCCAACAAGATAAACTCATTTTACATGGTATGTGATACTTTATATGTATACCCGAATTTGATTTTCCTTGCCTTTCTCGGGGCACAGACCATAGACGTCTGCCCAGTACTGTTCTTGTACTAAGTTCTGAAGCTAACATCGAAGCCCCTTTGTGTTTATCCTGTTCAGAAGGAATGGTTCCGTGGAATCTTAGCGGAGATTGGGTGGCGACGCCGATAATTGGGAAACAAAACGGGAGCTGGGCAGACTTCTACGGTCTATGCCCTGATCGTGACTGAGTAGACAGGGATGGGCTGGAGTGTAAATTTTAAGGGGCTTCAGTCTCTCTTTGTAATTCCCATATCTTTTTTGTAGTTTTTCTTTGCACCGCTTCCAGTCTTAGTACATCTTTAGTAAGATACGATCTCCAAAACTGAACACAATATTCCAAGTTGTAGTCTTTTCCCTTTTCACAGTTAGGAATTACTTCAGAAAAAGCTGCAGTCTGAACCAAAGACGTCAGGTCCCTCCCCCCCCCCCCCCCCCCCCCCCAAGCTTCTGGAATGCTGTGCTATAAACTTGCTATTGTTGGCCGGGTAATTTGTCCCCAGGTGGGTTATAACATCCATTTTAGAATCCTTGCTCTCTTCTTGGATCATGTTAAATATTTCATCAGTACTTCTGGTAGCTGAGGATCCTGGAAGGCATTTCACAAGTTTGGAACCCTTGAACTGTATTCCTGTATTAATGCCTCTGATTATGGAGTCTCCTATCAATAAGAATATTCTGCTTTGCACCAATGTGTCTTTGTTTGGGGGTGTTTCTTGTTTTCTGCTACCTTTCTTGCCTTTTATTCCACCTCAGCACTTCTTTTCTCAGCATCATACTGATCCAGTGCGGCAAAGGAATTATGCAAGGGCAAAGGTTGGGAAGTTGAATGCTTCTGTGTCACAGGTCTTAATCTACCTGAGCCTACTGTGACCTATCTATTCCTCTTTTGCTTCATTCTCATTGGCAGTGGTGGTGGTTAATTGGCTGGGAATTGAGCAATCCTGGATTCTTCCTTAATTGTAGGCAATTCCTTCTTAAGGGTGTTGATCTCATCTTTCCTAGCAGATATTTGGAGACAGGGCAAGTTCTAAGTTTCTTGATGGTTTGCCTTAGGGTTAAAGTAGAACATGTATTGCATTAAATGAAGGTCATGTTGGTGTGATTCATAAATGTGAAAAGGTGAACTGTGTTAATGGATATGAATGAGTAAGATTGACCAATTAGGGTACTGAAGATATTTGTCTCTTGATTTTTCTATATAGAGAGAGTTAACTGAGGGGTGGGTAGGAGAGGGGTGGACTATTTAAGTCAGAAGCTCTGCAAGTGGAAAGAGAGGTTTCCTATTTTCTTTGTTTTTTAATAGGATAGGATAGGATAGAAGGGAGGTAAAGTCATTAGATGATATTAAGAGAATGACAAAGGTAAAATCAATGTAGAATCAAACCAAGTCTGACAATGCACGGCTGAGCTCTGAAAGCAGTCAGAAATGTTCTGTTCTTTCTTTTTAACAAACTGTTCTACACAATTGTCCCTCCTTTAAAGACACACAGTCTATTAATCAGATTCAGTGCAACCAAATTGATTAGATAAGTCACCAGCACAGAAAGTTGAAAACACAGTTCTAATATTAAAAGCATCTTAAGACAATTTTAGCATATAAATATGAAAGCACAGTGCAAGAGAGCAATTTTAAATTATAAGCAATTAGTAAGTATAACAACAAATATCGAAATTTGAAGAAAAAGCTATAGAAACTTTCAAAGTAGGAACTCCGCAAGTGGCAAGATGTTTTATTTTTATTTTTTTTAAATTGGATAGAAGAAAGTAAAGTCACCAGTTTATCAAGTAGATGATATTAAGAAAATGATACAGGTAAAGTCAAACAGTCTGATGCACAGCTGAGCTCTGGAAGCACTCAGAAGTGCTGTGCTCTTTCTTTTTATCAAACTGCTCTACACAATTGCCCCTCCTCCAAAGACGCACAGGGCCAGGTGCACTAAACTTATCGAGCCATTAACGATCAAGCAGTAAACCGTGGCATGCACAATAGGCTTCTCCGAGCCATTTTCCGATCACGGTAGCAGCTAACGAAAACGGAATGCAGATGAGCAAAATAGTATTATAATGTGTAGAAATCGTATTGTAATGAGATGCACTACCGTTTTCCGATTGCCTAACCGTGGAAAATCTAACGGGAGGTCTGTACCTCTCGTTGGGGCTGCACAAGATGTCAAAACTTATAAATGTAAACAAAAAAATCAGGAAAAAACGTCCAAGTGCTCGTCAGAGACGTCCTTTATGGATGTCCTTCACTGCCTAGCCACGTCCAAGTGCTCGTCAGGGCCGTCCTTCTAAAGTGCCTAACATGGACATCCTTTACTAAAACAAACAAAAAAAAGACATCCCTGACGAGCACTTGGACGTTTTTTCCCCCTCAGATTTTTTTGTTATGGGTGTCCTTCAGTTCCCAAAATGCCCACCGACAGAGAAATGACCCCTCCTCGGCTGCTCTGCCTGCTCTCTGCTCCCCTCCTGTTCGGGATTGCACCCAGGCACTGTTCCTGCTGGCTCTTCCTTCAGAAGGAAAACGGACAAAAATTATTTATAGTTATATCTTTTTTAGAGGTGCCCCAAATAACTGCCGGCATCGGGACGTGCGAGGACGTCCAAATCAAAAACTATTTGGACGTCCCTTTCAATTATGCCCCTCCTCTAGGTCTCTGTCAGCTAAATGCGCTGTGATTGGCTGAGAGAGACCTGGAGGAGGGGCATAATCGAAAGGGACGTCCAAATAGTTTTTGATTTGGAGTGACTTCCTCGCACGTCCCGATTCACAATCCTTCCCCTCCTTCCGAGAGTGGGCAGCAGGGATCACCGGCTGTACTGGCGGCTGCAGCTTGCGCTCCGGCCTGCGGCTCTGGCAGTGCTTGGAGGCCGACTGACTTCCGAGGGAATAGAGAATGCAAGTGAGCTACAACGAGCAGCTCATTTGCGTTCTGATTCCTTGATGTATGGCCGTTCCCTACTGATTCGCTATGGAATCAGTAAGGGAAGGGCTCTTCCGAGGACCTTAGTGCATCTGGCCCTCAGTCTTAGTCCCAAAAAAAAACAAGGCAAACGATCTGCAAAATCCAATATGGAAAAAGAAGCCAGCAGATCAATATAACATCAGAAAGATTTTATTGAAGATACCATATGTAAACAAATTGCCCGACACAGGCCGTGTTTCGCCCACCAAGGGCTGTGTCAGGGGCTACAATAAACAGATTGAATTATAATAAATAAAACATCAAATTTAAAATATAAAAGCAACATACAAAAACAACATGCCACCATAGTTTCTCATATGTTCATGAACAAATAGATAATGTATAAGGTATAAAATGATAATAGAATGTTATACATACATGTATGTAAAATCTAAACATGAATAAATAAGTATGTGGTGTACATAGAAAGGACCACTTAATACAAATAAATCAATCATCCCATCACAAAAAACGCTTATATGTATTTAAAAAAAAATATATATAAACATGTATACGATTCCCAACATATATATAATAAATAATAAATATCTATATAAGAACATATACATAAAACAGCAAAGCAAGGGCACTGATATACAGCTGCTGTATAGGTCTAATGCTATATCAGTGCCCTTGCTTTGCTGTTTTATGTATATGTTCTTATATAAATATTTATTATTTATTGTATATATGTTGGGAATCATATACATGTTTATATATATATATACATTTTTTAAATACATATAAGCGTTTTTTTGTGATGGGATGATTGATTTATTTGTATTAAGTGGTCCTTTCTTTGTACACCACATACTTATTTATTCATGTTTAGATTTTACATACATGTATGTATAACATTTTATCATTTTATACCTTATACATTATCTATTTGTTCATGAATATATGAGAAACTATGGTGGTATGTTGTTTTTATATTTTAAATTTGATGTTTTATTTATTACTAGTAAGAAACGCCCGTTTCTGAGGCCAGTGAAACGGGCGCTAGCAAGGCGCTTTCCTTACCATCCCCCTCCCCTTGTTGCTGGACTTAACCTCTGTGTTGATTGCGGCGGATCAGGTGTTCAGATGGCACTCCGTGGGGGAGGGGGGTGGAGGATCTACGTAGGTCGCTGTTTTTCTGTGTGCGTCAGGGGGGGTGGAGCGTCGGAGGGCGGTGGAACTGGGGATTCGTTGTGTCATAGCCCCGCCCCGAACGTCATCACGTTGTGACACGAGGGCGGGGCACACATTCATGGAGGAAAACTGATCTGGACCATGACAACTTAACTTGGAATGCTGGGTAAGTTTGCCTCATAGAACGTTGGCGGTGCGTTTTATATAGAGAGATAATTCAATCTGTTTGTTTATTGTAGCCCCTGACACAGCCCTTGGTGGGCGAAACACGGCCTGTGTCGGGCAATTTGTTTACATACGGTATCTTCAATAAAATCTTTCTGATGTTATATTGATCCTCAGTCTTAGTCACCAGATTCAATGCAACCAAATTGATTAGATGTCACCAGCACAGAAGGTTCAAAACAGTTCTGATATTAAAAGCACCTTTTAAGACAATTTTAGTATAGAAATATTAAAGTACATAAGAGTAGCCATACTGGGTCAGACCAGTGGTCCATCTAGCCCAGTATCCTGTTTTCCAAACAGTGGCCAAGCCAGGTTACAAGTACCTGGCAGAAACCCAAATCGTGGCAACACTCCATACTACAAATTGCAGGGCAAGCAGTTGCTTCCAATGTCTGTCTCAATAGCAGAGTATGGACTTTTCCTCTAGGAACTTGTCCAAACCTTTTTTAAACCCAGATACACTAACCACTGTTACCACCACCTCTAGCAAAGAATTCCAGAAATGAACTATTTGTTGAGTGAAAAAATATTTTCTCTTTATTTTAAAAGTATTTCCATGTAACTTCCTTGAGTGTCCCCTAGTCTTTGTACTTGTGGAACAAGTAAAAAATCGATTTACTTCTACTCATTCTACACCACTCAGGATTTTGTAGACCTCAATCATATCTCCCTTCATCCATCTCTTCAAAGCTGAAGAGCCCTAATCTTTTTAGCCTTTCTGCATACGAGAGGCGTTCCATCTACTTTATCATTTTGGTCGCTCTTCTTTGAACCTTTTTTAATTCCGCTATATATTTTTTGAGATATAGTGACTAGAACTGAATGCAATACTCAAGGTGTGGACGCACCATGGAGCGATACATAGGTATTGTACTATTTTCGGTCTTATTCACCATCCCTTTCCTAATAATTCTTAGCATCCTGTTTGGTTTTTTGGTGCCGCCACACACTGAGCAGAAGATTTCGGTGTATTATCTACAAAAACACCCAGATATTTTTCTTGAGTGCTGACCCCCAGGGTGGACCCTAGCATCATGTAACTGTGATTCAGATTATTCTTTCCAATGTGCATCACCCTGCATTTGTCCATATTAAATTTCATTTGCCATTTGGACTCCCAAGTCTTCCAATTTCATAAGGTCTTCCTTCAATATTTCATAATCTGCACGTGTTTTAACAACCTTGAATAGTTTTGTATTATCTGCAAATTTGATCACCTCACTCGTCATTTCAATTTCCATATCATTTATAAATAAGTTAAATAATACTGGTCCCAGTACACATTCCTGCAGCACTCCACTGTTCACTCTCCTCCATTAACCCTACCCTCTGTTTTCTTTCCAATAACCAATTCCTAATCCATATCAGAACCTTGCATCCTATTCCATGATTCTTTAAATTTCTCAGGAGTCTCTCATGAGGAACTGAAAATCAAGATACACTACATCAACCGCCTCACCTTTATCCACATGTTTATTCACGCCTTCAAGGAAATGAAGCAGATTACATAAGTACATAAGTATTGCCAAACTGGGACAGACCAAAAGTCCATCAAGCCCAGCATTCTGTTTCTAACAGTGGCCAATCCAGGTCACAAATACCTGGTAAGATCCCGAAAAAGTTCAATACATTTTATGCTGATTATCCCAGAAATAAGCAGTGGAATGAGCCCTTTCCATTCTCAAGGGCCCCACAGGATTATCAGAAAGCAATTCTGAGGATAATCAAGACTCCAAGAATCCCACCAACTCAAGGTCTTTCAAGCTTTCCAGAAAACCAGCCAGTTGAACGTTTCATCTCAACCAGTTTTTCAGATCTTCGAGATTCTTCTCTTGTTTGGTAAATGGTGCTTTAACATGGGCCAGATGTGAGGTTATAATGCCCACCTCATCTTCCACCCATCTTACTCTCTGTTCCATCACTGTTCTGCAACCCCCAAGATCTGCAAGGCTTTTGGATTAAAGTACTGATCTGTTCTACCAATTGGAGGACTTATGGCGTAAGGAAGAGGCACTATGAATTAATTCTGGAAACATAGTAACATAATAGATGAAGGCAGAAAAAGACCTGCACGGTCCATCTAGTCTGCCCAACAAGATAAACTCATAAGTGCTACTTTTTGTGTATACCTTACCTTGATTTGTACCTGTCCTTTTCAGGGCACAGACCGTATAAGTCTGACCAGCACTATCCCTGCCTCCCAACCACCAGCCCTGCGTCCCACCACCGGTTCTGGCACAGACCGTATAAGTCTGCCCAGCACCATCACTGCCTCCCGCCACCGGATCTGCCACCCAATCTCGGCTAAGCTCCTTAGGATCCATTCCTTCTGAACAGGATTCCTTTGTTTATCCCACGCATGTTTGAATTCCATTACTGTTTTCATTTCCACCACCTCCCGCGGGAGGGCATTCCAAGCATCCACTACTCTCTCTGTGAAAAAATACTTCCTGACATTTTTAACATTCATGTAATGTGCAGGTCTCCACAGGCAGAAGTGGACAGAGATTTAATTCACGATATTTACAAAGTAGCTATAAAAGAGTAAATACTACTAATAGGTGATTTCAATATGCCAGATGTTGATTGGGGCATCTAGAAGTGGGGAGATCTTGGATTATCTACCGAGAAAACTGTTCTAGCAGTTCATAATGGAACCCAAGTGGGATGAGGCCATATTGGGCCTAGTGCTTACAAATGGGAAGAATGTTATGATGTTATAGTTTATAGTTTTATTAAATTTACTATACTGCTCTAACTGGCGAGCACAAGAGTAGTGTAGAAGCTAATTAAAAAAACACAGGGAAAAAAGGGAACTACTATTTTTTTGATGGGACAGTAAAACCAATCAACAAAATAGTGAGATAGACTAAGGCAGGGAAACATCAACAATATATAAAAAAAAGAGACTGTCACTGGAGACCCTAATCAAATCAGGTACCCTCACCGTAGGCTTAAAAAAACAGCCAGGTTTTTAATTAATTTTTAAACTTTTTAAAAGAGAGATTGCCACAGAGAGAGAGAGAGGGGGGGGGGGGGGGAGGGAGCCCATTCCAGATAAAGGGAGCAAGAAAAAAAGAAAAGGAAGAGTTGGTAGAACACTATCTCTTTTCAAGCACTTTTGACATGAAAGTAAAAATTAGAAACTGGATGGTAATGATTGGGGATAGCCGGATGAAATGACTATTTCTTTGATTATAGGACGGACTACTGCAAGTTTCCATATATCTGAAAACTGACCATTAGAGAGACTAAATTTAATAATGGACAGTAGAGGAGTGAGAATTCCCAATTCTGGGATTTTCAACCAAGAAGGAGGTACAGAGTCACAGCAACTGCAAGCAGTATTCATGTTGGTCATAAGCTTCTTTAAAGAAATTCTGAACTGGATATGGAAGGATGTCCAGGTGAAAGTACCACTTAGGAAAGGTGATGAAGGATCGCTAAGAGGCATAGGTGTAATAGGAGAAGAAAGATGACCAGTGTGACCAATTAAGGATTTAGTCAGAGAATTAATTTTATCAGCGAAAAACTGAGAAAGCAATTCTGCTGAGGGAGCATTGCTAGAAAGTGCCTTCTTAGAGTTAGATAACTGCTGATAGAGTGAAAACAAGATCTTTAGAAGGATTAGATGAATTCTGCAATCTTTTAGTGACAAAATCCTTTTTTGCTTTTTTTGAGGTGAAAATTATAAGTACAGTGACATTCTCTACATTTTAAAAGATCTGAAGGGGCCCTGGGTTTTTTTCCCCCCCAAATGCATTCAGCTCTACAAAACTGTGTTTTAAGAAGACGGCAATTAGGGGTATAGGTGCCCGGTATAAGAGGCTTGGGAAAGTTAAGCCTCCCCAGCCTCAACAGGGACCTCCCCCACCAAAGTCATCCACCGAGCTGTAAACCTTTTCCTTCCTTCCTTCCTGTTACCATTGCTGGGACGTGGTGCTAAATACAAAGCAAAGCCACGCGGGATCGTGGCTCTCTGCATGCTGCGGCTGCTTCCTCTGGGACAGCCCCGCTTCCTCCAAAAGAGGAAGTTATGTCAAAGGAGACGGGGCTGACCCGAAGGAAGCAGCCACAGCATGCAGAGAGCTGCAGTCTTGCGTGGCTTTGCTTTGTATGTAGTACCGTTTCCCGGCAGAAGAAAAAGAAGTAGATTGTGAAAAACTACAAGAGGACCTTACGAGACTGGGAGACTGGGTGTCTAAATGGCAGATGACGTTTAATGTGAGCAAGTGCAAGCATGTGGGAAAGAGGAACCCAAACTATAGCTACGTCATGCAGGGTTCGGTGTTAAGGGTCATGGACCAAGAAAGGGATCTAGGTATCGTCGTTGATGATACGTTGAAACCTTTTGCTCAATGTTCTGCTGCGGCTAGGAAAGCAAATAGAATGTTAGGTATTATTAGGAAAAGAATGGAAAACAAAAATGAGGATATTATTCTGCCATTGTATCACTCCGTTGTGCAACCGCACTTCGAGTATTGTGTGTAATTCTGGTCGCCGCACCTCAAAAAAGTTATAGTGGAATTAGAAAAGGTGCAGAGATGGACAACAAAGATGATACAGGGGATGGAACGACTTTCCTATGAGGATAGGCTAAAGAGGCTGGGACTCTTCAGCTTGGAGAAAAGGCGGCTGAGGGGAGATATGATAGAGATCTACAATGAGTGGAATGGAAAGGGTCGATGTGGAGCGTCTGTTTACGCTTTCCAAAAATACTAGGACAAGGGGGCATGCAATGAAGCTGCAGTGTAGTAAATTTAGAACGAATCGGAGGAAATTTTTCTTCCCTCAACGCATAGTTAGACTCTGGAATTCGTTGCCGGAAAAAGTGGTTAAGGTGGTTGACTTAGCAGAATTTAAAAAAGGGTTGGACGGGTTCCTGGTGAAAAAGGCCATAGAATGTTATTGAATGGACGTGGGAAAAATCCACTGTTTCTGGGATGGGGGGACAAATTGTTTGTTCTTTTGGCCGCTGTCGGGGACAGAGTACTGGGCTCGATGGACCCTTGGTCTGTCCCAGCATGGCGATTCTTATGTACTTATGTACTTGTACTTATATTTGTGGTAGCTTCCACCTTTCGTACTGTGGAATGCAGTGGTATATTATAAAAATGTACTTAATATTGCTTATTACTACTATTTATGAGAGAGAGATTGAATAATGAGGGCAGAGCTATCTTCTTGCAGAAATCCAGTCAGTCTAAATGTGCCAACAGTGTCCAGTTCACACTTTTAGCCACCAAGTTCATACAAAGTTAATTATGTTCAATGGAAAATAAATCTGTTGTCTCAGGCTGCTTTCTATGTGAATATTCTATTACTGTTTCATTATTGCTACCAATAATTACATATTAACAGCATTTGCTTTAAACTTTGTTTTAATTCATTTATTCAATCCTTACATGCACCTGGTTTTGCTTTTTAAACCCAAAGGTAAATCCTAAGGGTGGTTTAATAATTAGGTGTAAATTGTGTTTCTGACTTTACTTGTTTTGGACTGCTTTGTGTCCTGCCGATCTATACATATGCTTTCTGGAATTTTGGAAGATGGAAATGAGAAGATAATTAAGTTTTGGATGTGTTATATATTGTAACTAGTAAAAAAAAACCCCGTTTCTGATGCAAATGAAACTGGGGCTAGCAAGGTTTTCTTCAGAGTGTGCATGTGGGAGTGTGTGTCCCTGCCCTCTGCCCTCTCTCCCTCCCCCCTCCTCCCTCCGAGTCCAGTCCTTCAGTGTTGTTTCCTGCTGTTCTGTGTTTTTGTTACAGAGAGAGTGAGGGCATCTCTCTCCCCTCCCCCCTCTGAATCCTTCACTGTTTCGTGGGATTTCCTGCTGTGCTGTTTTCCTTCACTCATGGGGAAACCGGATATCTCTGGCGCTTCACACTTCCGGCTGGAGGCTTCAGTGGTGCCTTTTATATATATAGATATCTGTAATCCCGGTAGCACACCTTCAGGGGTGGTAGGCTCCCTTTAGCAGCCAACAAACAGTCCTTCCAGACAACACAGCTTTTAGTTCCAAACAGTTTATTTCCCCTCCTCCACAAAATCTCAGTTCAATGGGTTAAAGTCCCATTCAGTTTCCCAACTAAAGCAACAAGAAAAAAACTTCCCTTTAAATCCAAGTTCTCCCCCCAGTTCAACAGCCTGGGTTTCAGTTTTAAAAGTCTTTCCGCTTGGGTGGTTGCAGAATGGCAGTACACCGCCCACAACACAGCTAATTGACTCCTGTGACCACCCACTGCCTTCAATCCCTGCAACTCTGCCCCACAGTACAATTACAGTCCATGTCCACTGGTTCCTCCAAACCTGGTGTGTTGGTCTCTCCCCCTTCTCCTTCCTCCAAACACTCCATCACCTCTGCTTCTCTGCTAGGCTGTTGGTTGGAGACCTCCTCCCCCTCCCAGGTGGAAGGAATCTTGTACTGATTTCTAACCCAAGGGTATTGAGCTCTGTCATCCCTGCTCCCCCTTCTGGCCCTCGCCTGCCATCGCAGCTGCTCTCTCCAGTCCTTTTCCCCCTCCCTTCCACGTGGGGGCCATACCGGGTTTTGGGACCTACCACCCCGCTCCCTTCTCTCAGGGACTTGTGGAGAATGTAGTCTGGCCCCATACCTCCTCCTGACCTGCTTAGACCCTCCAACCTCCTTACAATATATGTCAGGTTTTTTTTAATGTGCATCTGCCAAAACTGGTTTTAGACATGGCTGGAGCCCACAAGAAAAACCTCACCCATTGGCCTTCAATCTTCAGAATAGCGGTGGAAAATCTCCAGCTTTGAGATGAGCCACCCTTTGCATATCTGAACTCCTCTACCTTTACTGGCAGGGATACTGCTGCTGCTCCCCGCTGTTTTGTTTCTGGCTCTGAGCAGCATAGTGCTAGATAGTGCTGGGGAGGAGTCTGCTGTCTTGGTACATGTGGGTACCAGTGACGTAGGAAAATGTGGGAGAGAGGTTCTGGAAGCCAAATTTAGGCTCTTAGGTCGAAAGCTCAAATCCAGATCCTCTAGGGTAGCATTTTCTGAAATGCTACCTGTTCCACGCGCAAGGCCCAAGAGACAGGCAGAGCTCCGGAGTCTCAATGTGTGGATGAGACAATGGTGCAGGGAGGAGGGTTTTAGATTTGTTAGGAAAGGATGGCATCCACCTTAACCAGGGTGGGACCAGGCTGCTGGCATCGGCATTTAAAAAGGAGAGCAGCTTTTAAACTAGAAATGAGGGGAAGGCCGACAGTTGCTCAAAAGCGCATGGTTCGGGATAAGGTATCCTGTAAAGATACCTCACAAACAGGGAAGATAGGGTTTCTGGATAGTGAGGTTGCACAACAGACCGTGGTAGGCCAGGTGCCCTTAAATACAACTAAAGATCAGACAAAAGATGGCAAATCAGTAGTGTTCAGTACTAAGCATCATGCAAATAGGAACAACAAACGTACTCTGAAATGTCTATATGTAAATGCTAGGAGTCTAAGAAATAAGATGGGAGAGTTGGAATATATTGCACTAAATGAAAAATTGGATATAATAGGCATTACTGAGACCTAGTGGAAGGAGGATAACCAGTGGGACACTGTCATACCGGGGTACAAAGTATATCATAGTGATAGGGTGGACCGGGACTGGTGGAGGGGTAACATTGTATGTTAACGAGAGCCTTGACTGAGATAGATTACAAATTCAGCAGGACACAAATCACATCTTTGAATCATTGTGGGTTGGAATTCCATGTATAAAAGGAAAAAGGACGGTGATAGGAGTGTACTATTGTCCGCCTCGCCAGGATGAGCAGGTAGACGCAGAAATGATAAAAGAAATCAGAGACGCAAACAAAATGGGCAATGTGATAATAATGGGTGACTTCAATTATCCAAATATAGACTGGGTAAATGTAACATTGGGACACGCTAGAGAGGTACAATTCCTTGATGAAATCAAGGACAGCTTTATGGAGCAGCTGGTGCAGGAGCCGACGAGAGAAGGAAAAATTCTAGACTTCGTCCTTAGTGGAGCGCATGATCTGGTGAGGGACGTTATGGTACTGGGGCCTCTTGATAACAGTGATCATAATCTGATCAGTTTTGATATCAACCTTGAAGTAACTATACACAAGAAGTCAAATACATTAGTGTTTAACTTTAAAAAAGGAGACTATGATAAAATGAGAAGAACAGTGGAAAAAAAACTTAGGGGGACAACTGAGAGGGTAAAAACTGTACAACAGGCATGGACGCTGTTCAAAAATACCATCCTGGAGGCCCAGGCCAAACATATTCCACAAATTAGAAAAGAAAGACGGAACTCCAAAAGACAGCCGGCCTGGCTGAAAAGTGAGGTGAAGGAAGCTGTTAGGGCTGAGAAGTGCCTTCAGAAAATGGAAGAAGGAACAGTCTGAAAATAACAAGAAGCAGCATAAGGAGTGTCAAAGCAAATGCAAGGCGCAGATAAAGAAGGCCAAGAGGGATTACAAAAAAAAGATAGCATTAGAGGCAAAAAAGCATAGTAAAAAAAATTTTCGGTATATTAAAAGCAGGAAACCGGCAAAAGAATCGGTTGGGCCGCTGGATGACCGAGGGGGTAAAAGGGGCGATCAAGGAAGACAAAGACGTAGCGGAGAGATTGAATGAATTCTTTGCTTCGGTCTTCACCGAGGAAGATTTGGGTGGGATACCGGTGTCGGAAATAATATTTCAAACGAACGAGTCAGAGAAACTTACTGACTTCACGGTCAACCTGGAGGACGTAATGGGGCAGTTCAGCAAACTGAAGAGCAGCAACTCTCCTGGACCGGATGGTATTCATCCTAGAGTACTGATAGAACTGAAAAATGAGCTTGCGGAGCTACTGCTAGTGATATGCAATTTATCCTTAAAATCAAGCGTGGTACCGGAAGATTGGAGGGTGGCCAATGTAATGCCCATTTTTAAAAAAGGTTCCAGGGGAGATCCGGGAAATTATAGACCGGTGAGTCTGACATTGGTGCTGGGGGAAAATGGTAGAGGCTATTATTAAAACAAAATTACAGAGCACATCCGTGGACATGGATTACTGAGAATGAGTCAGCACGGCTTTTGTGTGGGGAAATCTTGCCTGACCAATTTACTTCAATTCTTTGAAGGAGTAAACGAACATGCGGACAAAGGGGAGCTGGTTGATATTGTGTATCAGGATTTTCAAAAGGTGTTTGACAAGGTACCTCATGAAAGGCTACAGAGGAAATTGGAGGGTCATGGGATAGGAGGGAAAGTCCTATTGTGGATTAAAAACTGGTTGAAGGATAGGAAACAGAAAGTGGGGTTAAATGGACAGTATTCACAATGGAGAAGGGTAGTTAGTGGGGTTCCTCAGGGGTCTTTGCTAGGACTGCTGCTTTTTAATATATTTATAAATGATTTAGAGATGGGAGTAACTAGCGAGGTACTTAAATTTGCTGATGACACAAAGTTATTCAAAGTCGTTAACTCACGACAGGATTGTGAACAATTACAGAAGGACCTTACGAGACTGGGAGACTGGGCAGCTAAATGGCAGATGACGTTTAATTTGAGCAAATGCAAGGTGATGCATGTGGGAAAAAAAGAACCCGAATTATAGCTACGTCATGCAAGGTTCCATGTTAGGAGTTACGGACCAAGAAAGGGATCTGGGTGTCGTCGTCGATAATACAGTGAAACCTTCTGCTCAGTGTGCTGCTGCGGCTCGGAAAGTGAATAGAATGTTGGGTATTATTAGGAAACGTATGGAAAACAGGTGTGAGGATGTTATAATGCCGTTATATCGCTCCATGGTGCGACTGCACCTTGAGTATTGTGTTCAATTCTGGTCGCCGCATCTTATGAAAGATATAATGGAATTGGAAAAGGTGCAGCGAAGGGCAACTAAAATGATAGCAGGGATGGGACGACTTCCCTATGAAGAAAGACTAAGGAGGCTAGGGCTTTTCAGCTTGGAGAAGAGATGGCTGAGGGGAGACATGATAGAGGTATATAAAATAATGAGTGGAGTGGAACAGGTGGATGTGAAGCGTCTGTTCACGCTTTCCAAAAATACTAGGACTAGGGGGCATGCGATGAAACTACAGTGTAATAAATTTAAAACAAATCGGAGAAAATTTTTCTTCATCCAACGCGTAATTAAACTCTGGAATTTGTTGCTGGAGATTGTGGTGAAGGCGGTTAGTTTGGCAGAGTTTAAAAAGGCGTTAGATGGTTTCCTAAAGGACAAGTCCATAAACCGCTACTAAATGGACTTGGGAAAAATCCACAATTCCGGGAATAACATGTATAGAATGTTTGTACGTTTGGGAAGCTTGCCAGGTGCCCTTGGCCTGGATCTGCCGCTGTCGTGGACAGGATGCTGGGCTCGATAGACCCTTGGTCTTTTCCCAGTGTGGCATTACATATGAGAATTTGTGGCATGCTGCTCAGAGCCAGAAACAAGCAGCTGGGAGTGATGGTAGTCCATCTATTTGGCTGGTAGGGCTCAGCCTCCCTGCCAGCAAAGGTATTCCTAGCATGCCCGCTTGGGTGGAGTGGGAGTGTGAGGAATGCACACTGCCCCTCTACTTTAACCTGTATCCCACCCCCCCCCCCCCCGCCCAATTTCAGGGCTGACTATGCCTGAAGAGAGAAAGCCTGTTGTTAAAATTTTCCAGCACACCACTGCCTCTGTGTCTTTCCAGTCATTGCCTCTCTCCTTCCTCCTTTTTTACCCAGCTCTTAAGCTATTACCCATTGCTTCTCTCCCGAATTGCTGCCACCCAGTTCTTGTCACGGAGTCATTGTGGACATCCTCTGTTTATTCAGTCTCATCTGATTCTCATTAGGGGAACCATCATGTATGCTGTCTTCTTACTTTTGGTGATTGCACAGTGATAACTAAGAACCTTTAGACCTGAGCTCAAGTCCAGCCTCATGCTACGACCTTGAGCAAGACACTTATATCCTGGATTATAAACTCTTTGAAAGAAGTACTCACTGTATCCATATGTAATCTGTGTAGATACCACATGAAAAAAATTTACTGATATCCAGAGTCTCTCCTTACTTCTCTGGTTCTTTGTATATCATCCTCATCTACAGCTTTTCTCCCTGTTCCTGCTTATCTGGCTCTCATCGATTAGCAACCATGTATAGCTCCCAATATATTCCAGATTTTTTCTTATAATATTCAAGTACTATGTGAGATGCTAAGATGCAGTTCCCTTAAGGGCTGCTTCCAATGTAGTCCTTGTAAGAGATGGACTGAGTACAGTATATTACAGAGGTAATGGGGAGACTGCTGATGAGCTTCATCACACTAAAATCACACAATGAAGAACTCCTCCTTTGCAGTGTTTAAAAGTACTCTACTATTCTTTCACTGCTCATACTGATGTTTCCTTCCACTCTAAGGATTTTAGCTTGCCCCATGCCCCACCCATTCCCTGACTCTAGCCTGGTCCTATAACCTCACCTAGCTCCACCCACTTTAGGCTCCCCAAACAGTTGAGCCACTGACCGCCTATGATTGTGTGGGGGTGGGGGTGGGGGGGGAGGTACCAAAAATTATTATGTGCAGCCTTAGGGTGAGAAAACATCTTGGAGGCAATCGTGTCAAGGCCCTAAGTAAGGATGGAGTTACAAAGAGAAGTCTGATCATTAAGAGATTTAGAAGAAAAATCAGCAGGTACATAAGTAATGCCACACTGGGAAAAGACCAAGGGTCAATCAAGCCCAGCATCCTGTTCACGACAGCGGCCAATCCAGGCCAAGGGCACCTGGCGAGCTTCCCAAATGTACAAACATTTTATACATGTTATTCCTGGAATTGTTGATTTTTCCCAAGTCCATTTAGTAGTGGCTTATGGACTTGTCCTTTAGGAAACTGTCTAACCCCTTTTTAAACTCTGCTAAGCTAACCGCCTTCACCACGTTCTCCGGCAACGAATTCCAGAGTTTAATTATGCATTTGGTGAAGTAAACTTTTCTCCGATTTGTGTTAAATTTATTACACTGTAGTTTCATCGCATGCCCCCTAGTCCTAGTATTTTTGGAAAGCGTGAACAGATGCTTCACATCCACCTGTTCCACTACACTCATTATTTTATATACCTCTATCATGTCTCCCTTCAGCCGTCTCTTCCCCAAGCTGAAAAGCCCCAGCCTCCTTTGTCTTTCTTCATAGGAAAGTTGTCCCATCCCCACTATCATTTTAGTCGCCCTTCGCTGCACCTTTTCCAATTCTACTATATCTTTCTTGAGATGCGGCGACCAGAATTGAACACAGTACTCAAGGTGCGGTGGCACCATGGAGCAATACAACAGCATTATAACATCCTCACACCTGTTTTCCATACCTTTCCTAATAATAACCAACATTATATTCGTTTTCCAGCTGCAGCAGCACACTGAGCAGAAGGTTTCAGTGTATTGACGACTACACCCAGATCCCTTTCTTGGTCCATAACGCCTAATGTGGAACCTTACATGACGTAGCTATAATTCGGGTTCTTTTTTTCCCCACTTGCATCACCTTGCACTTGCTCACATTAAACGTCATCTGCCATTTAGCCTCCCAGTCTCGTAAGGTCCTTCTGTAATTTTTCACAATCCTGTCGCGAGTTAACAAAAATAGTGAAGGCGATAGCATATGAACATCATTAAGTGTTTTCTATACCAATACCCTGAATCTGGTACCAGGTTTGAGTGTAGGAGAGAAATTTAGCTTTAAACAGATGAGAGTAATCTCTGTAAGAAAGTGGGGTAGAAAAAAAGATAAATGAATCTTGAATAGTGAAATCTAGATCCAAGATATGACCTGCAGTGTGAGTGGGAAAAGAGATTCATTGGTGAAAACTGAGATCTTGTGTCAAAGTAAGAAATCCTTTAGCCCTATGCAAACGGGGGTCATAAACATGAACATTAAAATCACCTAAAATTAGAAGATTGGTAAATTGAACTGAGGCATTGGTGAGAGCTTGTAAGTGATCTTCCCAGAGTTCCACAGTCAAAAATGGAGGATAGTAAAACAGAAAAATGTGCAGGGGCTGTGAATCATCTACGCGAACTATTAGCAGCTCAGAATAGGAGACAAAGGGAAAGGACTAAAGACATTTTAAGATCAGAAGAAAACATAATTGCAAACCACTGAGACAGAAACTGTGCTTTAAGCCTGTGATAATTGTTTTGATGTTTTCCTGCAATATATTTCTCCATTTTCGCCAGCAGGTGGTGCATGTTTATGTTTAAAACTGTTACAGAGAACTGACCTTTCCTTCTTTAGTTAACACAGAGAAAGGGGAAGTGCCTGCAGTGATGTAGCTAGGTATTTTAAAATGATGTTGCGGGCTCTGGAGTTTGAAGTTACCCAGGAGCTACTGGATTTTGCTCCAGTTTCAGCCTGGGAAAAGAGAGAGAGAGCTCTTTGCTGAAGCCCTGTAAAAACAGTTATATTTGATAACTGGTGAGCAGCTATATGTCCTGATCTCCCCAAGTACTACTATAGTAAACAAATGTTTAGTTAGTGCTATAATTGATCCCTATTTCAGTTTCCTGTTATTGTTCTGCAGATTGCACCTTTTTCTGTTCTTTATTTTTCAGACAATAAACATTCCTTTTAGTTTATTGCCTCTGCTTGTCTGGACTGATAAAGAAACCTGGTGGTTTGTGTGTTGGGTCTCTGAGTGCTTTCTGGGAACTGTGAGATCACTGGGAGTGTGGCCTTTAGTAACCTAGAAATCACTGGGGATAATTTAAGAGCGGGAGACTCATCCAGAGATGGTTGTGACCCAGTAAGAGGGAGAAGGGTGCTAGTGTAGACCTGAGTTATTCTGGGGATAGACACTCTACATGGCTGCGGGTAGCCCCAAGCTGGTGGCTAGGCATTTCGTGACAACCACCATTTTTTGAAGTACGAGAATGAGCGAAGAAATCAAATCGGTCAGTAGGACAAGCATAAAGATGAGAATTCTCCCCAGATCTAACCCAGGTTTCAGTAAGGCAAAACAATGCACAACCAGTGTTGTTGATTTGATCACGAATCAAGGATGACTTTAACTGTAATGACCTGCAATTGAGGAGGCTGACAGGGTCTGAGTTTTGTTTGTTCAATCTGTGATGCTAACGGAACAGGATAGATTGGCAGCCGAGAATTCTGTCTACTCCAAGAGGGGGCATGATGGTATCCCCAAACAACTGGAACAGGAAAACAAAAAGAGAACGCATCCAAACTAAACTGGAAAAAAGAAAGATACCAATAAGAGACTTATTGCGATGGATTTCAAGGAAAAAATCATGGTAAGAGAAACATGCACATCACAGTTCTAGGACAAGAAAAAAATAAGATTTAAAGACTCAAAATATATCAGCAACCCAACAAATATCGGTACGCATCCCCACAGCAAACAGAGAGCTGTAGTCTTTAATATAGTCTAGGAATTCTGGGAATTCAGCGGAGCTTCTTGGGGGTCACATGACTGGGTATGTCAGGAGGAGGATGGGCTCGGGATGAAGCAACCTTTCGGGGATGCCAGCAGACAGCTTCTCGGGGGTCACATGACTTGATACATCAGAAGGAAAGTGGGCTTGGGATGAAACAACCCTTCAGAGATGCCAGCAAACAGCTTCTCCTATAGGGAAAAAACAGTTAAGCACACAGCAGTAGAGCAAAGAGCAATCATCAAATGGTGTGGTTCAATATTAATGCACACAAAAGTGAAGATTCTAGACATAAATAAACGTAACTTTTTCAATATAAAGTGTGATACTGTGAACGAGATGGACTTGTGGCCCTGATATACTGACACCACGCAGCAGGTTAGAGTGAGCAAAACTAACAATTATTAAAGGTGTTGGGAAAGGTGGTCCTGTTGATTTCACAGAGGAAGGAGAAATGCAGTGCAAAATTAGTCTTTGAACAGAAGAATGTCCTCTGTGGCCTGCTTCTGCAGGACCCACTGCATGCATGCAGCGGCCTTAGACGAAACAGGAAGTTATATCAGAGAGGTGGCCACAGTAAAGTGAAGAGGCAGATGGCGGCAGGGCAGCATATGGGAATCACTGTCGCTGGTGGCTTTTGAAGCATGATGAAACAGGTAAATGCTACGGGGTGCAGAAACCCAAAAGAGAGATACCAAAGGGGAGAGATTAGTAAGCTCAATTCAGGCAAGAGACCTTGGGTTGTTGTTGTCCGAGGGTCTGAAGGTGAAGAAACAGTGTGACAAGGCAATGGCCGTGGCCAAAAGGATGCTAGGCTGCATAGAGAGGGGTATAACCAGCAGAAGAAAGGAGGTTTTGATGCCCCTCTCTACAGGTCATTTTTGAGGCCCCATTTGGAATACTGTGTTCAGTATTGGAGGCCATATCTTGCTAAACATGTAAAAAGACTGGAAGCAGTGCAAAGAAAAGGTATAAATATGGTATGGGATTTGCGCTGCAAACTGTACGAGGAAAGACTTGCTGACCTGAACATGTATATCTTGGAGAAAAGGAGAAACCGGGGTGACATGATATAGGCGTTCAAATATTTGAAAGGTATTAATCCGCAAACAAACCTTTTCCGGAGTCAGGAAGGTGGTAGAACCAGAGGACGTAAATTGAGGTTGAAGGGGAGCAGATTCAGGAATAATGTTGGGAAGAATTTTTTCACAGAAAGGGTGGTAGATACGTGGAATGCCCTCCTGCGGGAACTGGTGGAGGTGAAAACGGTAATAGAATTCAAACGTGTGGGATAAACACAAAGGAATCCTGTTTAGAAGGAATGGATCTACGTAATCTTAGTGGAGATTGGGTGGCGATGCCGGTAATTGGAGAATAAAACCAGTGCTGGGCGGACTTCTAAGGTCTGCGCCCTGATCATGGTTGAATAGATATGGATGGGCTGGAGTGTAAATTTTATGGGACTTCGAGGTTAGCTTCAGAACTTCTAGTACAG
This sequence comes from Microcaecilia unicolor, assembly GCF_901765095.1. Taxonomy (NCBI): domain Eukaryota; kingdom Metazoa; phylum Chordata; class Amphibia; order Gymnophiona; family Siphonopidae; genus Microcaecilia; species Microcaecilia unicolor. The sequence goes on along the minus strand of NC_044032.1, from coordinate 17,780,760 downwards.
GAACAGTGCTGGGCAGACTTTTACGGTCTGTGCCCTGAGAAAGGCAGGGACACATCAAACTCAGGTATACATATAAAGTATCACGTACCATTAAAATGAGTTTATCTTGTTGGGCAGACTGGATGGACCTTTCAGGTTTTTATCTGCCGTCATTTACTATGTTACTATATTACGCAAGCGTGGGCGTTATTTTGACGTCCCACGATGGTATGATGTGGTGTGAGTACCCAGCGGCTTTCTGGCAGCCGAAATACTGACCCCTGAAGGCACTAATGAAGCAAAACACGTGCGTGTAGGGTCACAGCATGAAAACCCAGCATGTGTAAATTGGTGATAGCAATATGTATAAATAAGTCAACAAGAAGATGAAGACACAGTAGCATGGTTCTTGTTTTGAATGTGACTGAAAACTTGACATGAACAATTGAGAGAAAACTATGGTAGTGTCATTTTGGTTGAAGAACAGAGCAATTAATACAATTTAAATATGGAGGATTGACTGTGAAAGTAAAGCAGGAAATTGAAACTGAGCTGTGTCAGCTTCAATTGGATGAAGCGAAGGTCTGCAGACTAACTTATGCAGTCAACCTCTATAGGTGGTTGATACAAATAACTGTGAAAAACTTTGTAAGAATTTATTGTAAGACTAGTAAAAAAGGCCCGTTTCTGACAGAAATGAAACGAGCGCTAGCAAGGTTTTCCTCGGAGTGTGTATGTTTGAGAGAGAGAGAGAGAGTGTGTGTGTGAGAGATGGTGTGTGTGTGTGTGTCAGAGAGAGAATCAGGGAGCGAGAGAGAGAGTGTGTGTGAGAGAGTGTCTGTGTGTGTGAGACAGAGTGTCTGTTTGTCAGAGAGAGAGTGTGATGGAGAGTGTGTCAGAGAGAGTGTATGTGAGAGTCAGTGAGTGAGTGTGTGTCCACCCCCCTCGCAGGGCCCCCCAGCTATCCATGTCCAGCGACCCTTTCCTCCCCCTGCTCCCCCTCCAGCCACGCATGTCCAGTGACCCTTCCCTCCCCCTGCCCCCCCTCCAGCCACATGTCCAGTGACCCTTCCCTCCCCCTGCCACCCCTGCAGCCACCCATGTCCAGCGACCCTCCCCTCCCCCTGCCCCCTTGCAGCCACCCATGTCCAGTGACCCTCCCCTCCCCTGCCCCCCTGCAGTCACGCATGTCCAGCGAACCTCCCCCCCTCCAGCCACCCATGTCCAGCATCCCTCCCCTCCTCCCCCCTGCCACCCATATCCAGCAACCCTCTTCACCCCCCTGCCCCCCCTGCAGCCACCCTCCCCTCCCCCCGCCCCCCTCGGCGCATCAAACCCCCTTGCCACCCGCATCTGCCACTGGTAACGCTGTCCGGCCACTGCTGCTTCTCCTGTTGAATAGCAGCAGCCACTACGAAAAGAAAAAAAGCTAATGTTTTCAAACCTCAAACGCGGCACCATAGACAGCCATTAGGCATTGGCTGTCGGCTCTGCAGCCGCTCCTCCTCTCGCCTCTCACGTCGCTGCGCTCCTCCGGGATCTTACTCCAGGGGCAGTGACGTGGAGGTCAGAGGAGGAGCGGCTGCAGAGCCGACAGCCAATGCCTGATGGCTGTCTACGGTGCCGCGTTTGAGGTTTGAAAACATTTATTATTTTTTTTTCTTTTCGTAGCGGCCGCTGCTGCTCAACAGGAGAAGCAGCAGCAGCCGGACAGCGTTATCAGTGGCAGCTGCGGGTGGCGAAGGGGTTGATGTGCTTTGGGGGGGGGGGGTGTTTTTTTGTGCCGGGGGGGGGGGGCTTGGGTGATGCGCCGTGGGGGTGTTTCCCTACTCCCCCCCCTGCCTGGGAATCAGCTGTGAGTGATGTCAGCCTGGCTAAGGAGCCTAGCTCACCAACTCCAGGAGCCATGGACACAGGCAGCTACTTTAGAACATGTGGACTGTTGTCTTCATTAGAGACTTGTTAAAGAAAATTTTATAAATATGGGTATAAATGAGATGGAGTGAATGAGGTATGAATGAGGATAGTATGAATGGTTTTACATGATGAAAACATTGTTAAATGGAGAGTTGTTTACAGATATGATTAATACAAAGAATAATAAAGATAATAGATAAATCAATGGTCGTTTGAAAGACGTATGTACTACATTAAATACAACTAATTACTATAAGGTGTACCTGTGTTAGAACAGTGGTTTGTTCTATGTTAGAGATTTTATTGCAATGAAACAGTCTGATAAAAGGGGATTTTATGGTTACTTTAATGTTTGCACAGGAGTCTTTCACATGTTTTTAAAGTGAAAAGGCCAACTTTGCTCTTCTGATGAATGAATGGGTGCACTGAACAAGTTCTTCTAGATTTTTTTTTTTTTTTTAGGTGTCTATTAAGAATCCTCTAGTCATATATGTATGTGTTGTGCCTTCTTGCAGCTGCAGTTACCATGTGTTTGCAAATAAGAATATGTATTCTATATATAATCATATGCATGCATACTTGTTGCTTAACAGTGATAATTTCTTCCTCTCTTCTATAATCTGTCCCTTCATGTTGATTATTTTAATACATTTCTGCTTCATCTTGATAGAAAATATATTTCTTGATTTTTGCAGGCTCAAGATGATAATGATCCATCAAAGCCACCCTGGTTCAAGGGAGAGTAAGTGATGAGTAGCATTATTTTACTATTAAAACATGATGTGTTTTTATCTTTTCCTCTTCTGTTTGTTTATATTGGCTGTTTATTATAGGCTGATCATAAAAAAATAAACATGAAAATATAGCAAAATGCATTTAAAAAGTATCTACAACCTCAAACTGATAGGCCCAGATGCACAAAACCTAACTAGCCAGCAAAGTGGTTTTTTCACTGGTTTTAGCCGGTTTAGCGAGCAAGGAGTACAGCGAGACATGCACAAAAGAGTTCTCCGAGCTCTTTTCCTGTCTCAGTAGCAGCTAATGAAAATTGTATACAAAGTTATTATAATGAGGTAATTACTATAAAAATGTGCATGCAAAGCGATGCATAGCCGTTTTATGATCAAGTCACAAAAGCAGCCCCTACCTTTACTATGGAAAATTTAACGTATGCTCAGGAGCTATCGGTACTACCTAGAATCACTGCTGAAACAGTGGAGGGAAGAATCAGCCCGTCAGAGCTGACCAGAAGATCCGGACCCTCGCAGTGCAGCTCTTTAATTTCCCGCCCCCCCCCCCCCCCCGCTTCCTCAGCCCACCGAGAGCTGAAAATGGACGTCCACCTCCCGCTCTTCCTAAACCAAAAACAAGGGAAAGTGGAGCTGCGAAGCTGCTGTTTCTAGTATCCACGCTGCTTCCCAGTATCCACATTATATGTGCCTCCCCAGTATCCGATCCCCGCACTTCTCCCTTATACATCCACACACTGCCTCCTGTATCCAAAAAACCCGGCACTCGTCCAGATCCTGCACCAGCTTTCATACATGCAGCTTCCTTGCATATGAAAGCCGTATACAAGCGCCGCTCACAGTTAAAGCTGAAGAAATCTTTGCTGAGTAGATTCAAGCCCCCTTTCCAAGACATCTGCTGGGAGAAGGGAAAGAAACAGGCCAGCTGAAAACTCCACAACACCGATCTTGCATGTTAAGTAGCCTGAGTGAAAGGTGATATTTCAGCAGTCTGAGGCTTCCTATGAGGGAAATTGAGCCTTTCGCTGTACTCTGTGTTCATGGAGCTGCAGTTACTGCAGCTATTGGGACTTACTTGCCTCCAACACAGGTAAACGAATCCAGTGGGGCAAGTCCTCTATGTTGGATGAACCCTTTCAATAGAGGTTTGAGCTTGAGCATGCATAGAGCAGCCATTCTGAGACAATTGGCTGTTCTGTGCATGCTCAGCTGACCGACTGACTTCCTGTCCCTATAGCATGCAAATGAGCTGTTCGCAAAAGCAGTGAGCAGCTCATTTGCATATGATTTGCTTTGGGAATTGCTCTATATTTCCACATTGGTAATTTTTATCGATGTGGAAATACAGAGGAATTCTTTACGGGGATCTTTGTGCGTCTGAGTCTTAGTGTTCTCAAATTTAAAAATATTTGGGAAAAACAGAGGATCCCTATATAGAAAGAGGATGGAATCAAAGCAAAACTTAAATGACTCGGATTTAAACAAGACATAGAAGGGTGTAACCCCCACAGAGCAGGAGGTACAACTCTGACCACCTTGTTGGGCAGACTGGATGAAACAATACAGGTCATCTTCTGCCATTATTTGCTATGTTACTGTGTTGCTAATCACAGTATAATCCTTCGGTTGGTGATACAGTTGAATTCACTTTACTATAGAATCATTCTATATATAATGACCATGCAAGCCCTATCTTCCCTGCTTGTGAGGTATCCTTGCGATACCTTATCCTGAACCATGCACTTTTGAGCAACTGTCGGCCTTCCCCTCATTTCTAGTTTAAAAGCTGCTCTCCTTTTTAAATGCCAATGCCAGCAGCCTGGTCCCACCCTGGTTAAGGTGGAGCCCATCCTTTCGGAATAGGCTCCCCCTTCCCCAGAATGTTGCCCAGTTCCCAACAAATCTAAAACCCTCCTCCCTGCACCATTGTCTCATCCATGCATTGAGTCTCCGGAGCTCTGCCTGTCTCTTTGGCCCTGCGCGTGGATCAGGTAGCATTTCAGATCCTTGTCTAACTTCTCCATTTGCGCAGGAGGTCTGTAGATAACTCCCGTGTAGATACAGGTTCCGTCTTCTCTTTCCAGGACGATCCATAAAGCTGCTGCTTTTCCCCAGGTTTCTCGCATTTCAGCCGCTCTGATATTCTCTCTCACATATAGAGCCACTCCTCTACCTCTTCGGCCCTCTCTATTCTTCCTAAAAAGATTATAGCTGGTACGGTCACATCCCATTCATGAGAATTGTTGAACCACATCTCCGTAATAGCAACAATAGTCAAGTTTCCTTCAAACATCAGGGCTTGAAAATCTTGAACCTTTTTACTTAGACTACGAGCATTTGTGCACATAGCTTTCCATGTGCTTAGTGAATTTGGGTGGCCTGATAGCCTCTATCACTTAAACACTCTTTCAAATGTCCAGCTCACTCCTTATATTTAGAAGAATCACAAATGAGACGATGACGCAAAAACTGAGCAAAAGGTAAACTATTTTTAGTGTGAAATGGATGCATACTTATGTAAGTTAACAAAGTATTACAATCTGTTGATTTTGAGTATACAGTTGTTTCCAGTAAACCAGCTCTTTAGTTCACTTATACATCCAGAAAACAAATTTCTCTCAGATAAGAACAGTAAAACTTAATGGTAGGATGGCACATGTTAAGATAATTAACAAATGATTGGAGCGATGTAATGTCATCCAACCATATGAAAAAAATATCATCTATAAATCACCACCAGCAAAGTACATTGTGGAACCCCTGTGTAGTATAAATATGATGTTCTTTGTAGAAATATGCTAGCCCTTGCTCTCAGTAAAATACAGGCCAATGGCTCAGGCTAAGAGCTAGGCCTCTTGAAATCCAAAAATCATCTCTGATACAAAATACATTTTTACTACAGCACAAGCTGAAGTGAGTTCCCAGAGAGCTGGCAAGGGAGGGGGCATTTGCTCTTGTAAACAATTCTGGGACTGGCACCTGTGAGAAGTCATATGATAGATGTTTTGACTAGAATGAGAGATAGTAGAGGGTCAGATGTATGTAGGATGAGAACACCCAAGGGAGGGGGGGGGGGGGGAGCTGAGGAGAGCAAAATGACCTGTGAAGTCATCTCACAGATGCACTCTGAACATATCTTGTTTATACTTAGAGCTTGAGAACTTGTGAAGTCACTCTTATCAACTGATAAGGGCCAAGAGCTCTGGTAAGAAAGCTATGGTCCATTGGAATCAATAGGGCCAAAATGGTATAAAAGGAGCTGTCTGAGGGGTATTAAATCAGAAGGGAGAAGGCTGGAGACATACATGGCATGAGATGCTATTCTACCATATGAATGCCTGAACTGCTTGTATTATCTTTGGGTAAGATACCAATGCTAATAAACTATATCACTGTATCTACTGGATACTGGGCTCCTATCTAATTGGAGAGGTTACTACTGCCTAGACTGTGTAACACTGTCATGAGCAGATAGAAGGTTGGGGTAATTAAGTATTTAGAGGGGATATGCAATTCCTTCCAGGATAGTAAAAGGGCCATGGCTCCACTGCCCAAATGGAGATGGCAGACCTAATTATTATTCATCTTCTAGTTGGTCCATAAACAGATTAGCCACCAAAGGGGCAAACGAGGCACCCATAGCTATAGCTATACCAGAAAGTTGCATATATAATTTGTCATTGAAAAGAAAAGTGTTGTTTTCAATGGCCAAAGAAGTTAATTTAACAAATTCTGTAGGTACAATATGATCACGAGGTCTTCCATCTAATTTTGACACACACACACATCTAATTTTGAATCATATACACTGGTTTGTTTTGAGGTCTAGCCATGTATAATTGCACATCCAACGTTGCCAATACTGCATCATCTAGTACCAACTGAAGTCCACAAATTATATTCTGAAAAAAAAAAAAAGTACATAAGTATTGCCACACTGGGACAGACCAAAGGTCCATCAAGCCCAGAATTCTGTTTCCAACAGCGGCCAATCTAGGTCACAAATGCCTGGCAAGATTCCAAAAATGTTCAATATATTTTATGCTGCTTGTCCCAGAAATAAGCAGTGAATTTTCCCTAAGTCAGTTTAATAATGGTCTACGAACTTTTCCTTTAGGAAGCCGTCCAGACCTTTTTTAAGCCCTGCTATACTAACCGCCTTTACCACATTCTCTGGCAACGAATTCGAGTTTAATTACACGTTGAGTGAAGAAACATTTTCTCTGATTCATATTAAATTTACTACTTTGTATCTTCATCGCATTCCTCCTAGTCCTAGTGTCTTTAGAAAAAATAAATGATTTAGGTCTACCCGTTCCACCCCACTCATTATTTTATAGACCTCTATCATATTTTCCCTCAGCCATTTTCTCTCCAAGGTGAAGAGCCCTAGCCGCTTCAGCCTTTCCTCATAGTGAAGTTGTCCCATCCCTTTTATCATTCTCGTCGCCCTTTTCTGTACCTTTTCTAATTCCACTATATCTTTTTTGAGATGCGGTGACCAGAATTGCACAGAATATTCAAGGTGCGGTTGCACGATTGACCGATACAAAAGCATTATAACGTTCTCACTTTTGTTTTCCATTACTTTTCTATTAATACCTAACATTCTATTTGCTTTCTTAGCTGCCGCTGCATGCTGAGCAGAGAGTTTGAACGTATCATCAACAACGACACCTAGATCCCTTTCTTGGTCGGCGACTCCTAACGTGGAACCTTGCATTATGTAGCTATAGTTAGGGTTCCTCTTTCCCACATGCATCACTTTGCACTTGCTCACATTAAACATCATCTGCCATTTAGACGCCCAGTCTCATGAGGTCATCTTGTAATTTTTCACAATCCTCTTGCGATTTAACAACTTTGAATGTCGTCAGCAAATTTATTACCTCACTAGTTACTTCCATCTCTAGATCATTTATATATATGTTAAAAAGCAGCAGTCTGAGCACAGACTCCTGGGGAACCCCACTATCTACCCTTTTCCATTGAGAATACTGACCATTTAACCCTACTCTCTGTTTTCTATCCTATAACAGTTCTTAATCCACAATAGGACACTACCTCCTATCCCATGATTCTCCAATTTCCTCTGTAGCCTTTCATAAGGTACTTTTTCAAATGCCTTTTGAAAATCCAGATACACAATATCAATCGGCTCGCCTTTATCCACATATTTCTCCACATATTTGTTCACCCCTTCAAAGAAATGTAATATTTATTTATTTATTACATTTGTGTCCCTCGCTTTCCCGCTCATTGCAGGCTCAATGCAGCTTACATAGTAACAAGAGAATACAATCTGTAGTATCTGAATCAACAAAGGAGGTATGTGGTAGGACAAATGAACAAGGATAAAAGAGGTATGAGAGAGAGGATAGGTAAGGAAGTGGAGCGATGAAGAAGAGGTAGGGAAGAGCATGGAGTGTAAGAAGATTGGTAGGAGGTAATTTCTGAGCCATTGTTGTTAATGATTAGATGAACCGGTAAATGGATTGTTTGCTTATGGTAGGTCAAGTCATTTGGGTAAATCTGTTTGAATAGATGGGTTTTCAATATTTCCTCACTAGTTGATCGAATGTATCTGGGTAGAGCATTCCAGAGTTGGGATCCCAGGTAGGGGAAGTTAGATGCATGATATGTTTTATACTTTAGTCCTTTGCAATTGGGAAGGTTCAGGCTAAGGTATGTTCGTGAAGATGTTGGCCTTGTAAGTCTGCAACTGGAGAATTCTCACATGCTTAATTGTTGTGCCAATTAAGATCACTTTGACAAGCAGCATGGGATCACATTTGCAATGAATCAAGTATACAAGAAGAGTTTCCATGCAAGATAAAACTTTAGAAACCTTTAGTGTTATTTATGTTCGGTTTACATGTCTCTTGTACTGGTTGTAGGAGATTGCTATAATACTTAGTATACATATGAAGAAAAATATGAGAAAAGGCTCTTTAATGAAAGAAGAATGAAAAAGAAAAGAATCTTAAAGAGAAGAGTAGAGACAAAAAATATTATGCTGCTTGTTGTTTTTATGTGCTCATGTTAACCTCAAGTGTGAGGTTATAAGAGATCCTCACTGTTTCTATTATTCCTTTTCACAGACTCAGTAAAGTTTCTAAAAAAGTATATGTTATTTCTAGGCCTGGAGGAGGTCTCTATGGAATTGATAGTATGCCTGACCTGCGCAAAAAGAAGCCTATTCCACTTGTTAGTGATTTGGTAAGCATTTATATCATTTATATATGTGTGTATGTATATACATATCTATAGGTATTCTATAGGTATATATTTTAAAGATAAAATGAATGTAGCTTAAAGCAGTTTATTTAGAATATTGTATCACCCCCTTGTGAGTATCCCTTAGTCTGGAGCTAACCTGATAGAAGTCCTTCCTCGGACAGGCTCCGTCAGTCCCTGAATGTTTGGTGCTTGGTGCCTGCATATGGAAAGGAAGGATGTTAGCAGGTATTCTCTCTCTCTCTCTCTCTCTCTCTCTCTCTCTCTCTCTCTCTCTCTCTCTCTCCCCCTCTCCCCCCTCCCCCCAGGAAATAATAAAACCAAGTGTGCTTGTGAACAATACTGGTTGGCAGTATTTATAAATATTCTTAACTTAGCACTTGATCTAAATGTATAGTAAAATAGTGTACTTAACCAGCTGAGGTATTATTTATTTATTATATTTGTATCCCGCACTATATTAAACTCCTTGAAGCATAATCATCAAAATATCAAGAATCTCTTATAGATTCATGTAAACCAGTACAGAGCCCAATGCAATATTGCCAGCTAGGATAGGATCACTTTTATATCTCCTCTCATGGGCTACTGTTAGCTTTTGTTTCCCTCCATGCCCCAAGTCTCACCCATAGGCAAATAAAGCCTGGTTTGGCTTTTCTCCACTGCTCCGCTATTTGGTCCCAGAGCTCCACTTCTCTAGCTGCTCCTCTCTTGTGCCTGGAGGGGGTCACTGTTTTTTTTGCATCTCAGCTGTCAGATCTCCCACTTGGAGGAGTCACCACCTCTCAGAAGCAACTCAAAATCTTGCAGAGCCTTCCTTCTTGCAAGACAAATGCAATAAAATAAATATCCATAGCCATGGGTTGCATCTCTGCTAGGTCCAAGGTTCAATAACTGCTGTTGAGCTAAACTGTAAAGGATCCTAGCAAGAGCATTCCATAGACTGCAGTTCAGCTTCCTTAGCCTGGAGGATCCCCTCTCTTTTCAGCCAAAAGGCCAATAGCCAGAAAGGATGCTAGGGAGACATATGTGGAGAATCTGAGGTGAGTAGGATTTTCCCAGTGGGAGAGGGAGGAGGGGAGGTCAGCTGGAGAACCTCCCCATCTGCTGGTCATGGGGTCACAGGGTTGGGGCTAGGGGGTCCTGTTGCCCTTGTTAGGGCCTAAGGTTTCAGTCCTTCTGACTGTCTTTATTCAGACACTCTTGGAGCTCCAAGGATACAGTAAATAGAGAGCCACCCCAGGAGCCATCTAATCTTCAGACAAAGTGACCATGGTTGCCAGAGGTGGCGGGAACAGTTGACCCATCCAGGTTTCCCATATCTTCTTTTGTGGAAGATATTTGGGAAGTGGAATAGTTTTACCAGAAGGGACTTCTTTAGAGACTTCTCATCAGAATCTGGAGAGGTCTCTTCTGACAAGGACTCTGCATCCCCAGTAGTGTGCTTGTTTCATTGAGAAGAGTTGTCTTCCCTCATAGACCAGCTGTTGGTGGTTCTTACTATTACCTCAGTGATGGCAGAGTCCAACTTGAAGGGGGCTCTATTTTGGAAGATCTGAAGGGGTCTCCAAAAGCCTTTCCCTACCACAAGGCTCTATTGAGGTTGGTGCTGGTGGAGTGGGAGGCCCAAACTTGATTCTTAAGGGAGAAGATTGATGAGTGGAGGAATAGCCTAATGGTTAGAGCAGTGTGCTGAGAACCTCAGGAATTGGGTTCAATTCCCACTGCAGCTTCTTGTGACTCTGGACAAGTCACTTAGCCCTCCATTTCCCCGGGTACAAAAACTTTGATTGTGAGTCCACTAGTAACAGAGAAAATACCGGCATATAATAAAATGTAACCATGACTCTTTAGCTTTAACAAGCTTTATTCCCTTCCTTTGGGATGATATGGAAGAGGTTGTTTAAGGTTCATAGGTCTGATGTTCTGGTGACAGTAATCACTAAAATGACCCCCATTCCAGTGGTGGCCAGTCCTCCCGTTTACGAAACCACTTTGTTCTGCATGTGTCTCAGTGGATTATTGTAATGTGGTCTTTCTGGCATTGCACAGCACCAACTTAAATGGCTGCAGCTGCTTCAGAATATAGTAGCCTGGCTGTTATGCAAGACCCACAAGTTTGAACACTTTCTTTTTAAGAGGTGTATTTAGCTGCTAGTTCATTTTCAGTATCAATTTAACATTTTATGTTAGACCACAGGTCATTATACAAAGGTATAACTCAATATTTATCTGTACTACCTTACATGCCTGGTTGCTTGCTTACAGTAGATCTTTACATGAACAACATTTAATTCATTGTATACAGCTTTTGCTGACTCCGCGTGAAGAAATGGTGTAGATTGACTGGACTTCCTGCTACAACTGTGTATTAGATTTTGTTTTGGGTTTTTTTTGTGTTTCTTGATTTAATGTATGTGTATGTGTGTATGTATGTATGTATATATATATATATATATATATATATATATGTACTCTGCCCTGGAACTTGGCGGACTGGAAATAATTCAATTATTCTTCCTCCTTACTGGGTTCACTTAGAATTTATCCAGAGCTTGGCTTTTTAATTTCTTGCTCCTTTACTGTTGAACTTTCTTCCAGTACATTTACATAAAGAATTGTCTCTTAAAAAGTGAAATCTGTGTTGAAAGTTCACTTTTTTTTATTTAGCATTTGGTGTCTAGTTTTCTGGTATTATGGGTCTTGTAGGAACAGTAGGAGACATCCCTATTATGTGAACAGCAGGACGAACCCCTGTTCTGTAGGCTAAAGTACTTGGGCTGGCAGAAAATTACTAAATAGCAATTACTCTAGACACATTTCTAGGGGATGAGTGTTCCTCTTATTTGGCTACCAATGAAAGGAAAAATGCCACAAATGGGAATATATTATTTATTATAGATATAAAATAACAATGTGGCAAAATGCAAAGCAAGTTACAAAAATATACTTGTGCACTACAAAAATATATATTATCACCAAGAGATAAATATATAAAGATATATGATCAGCTAAATTATTATTATTATTTATTTGTTACATTTGTATCCCACATTTTCCCACCTATTTGCAGGCTCAATGTGGCTTACATAGCGCTGGAGAGGTGTTTACAAGCTCCGGGTTAAACAAATACAAAGTGATGATGTGGTAGAATAAAGATAAAGTTCATGTGGCACTGCCACATTAGGGGATCGTTCAACGGAAGAATTGTGTTATGTCCATTACGTTCTTTATTGATGTTGTGTCGCGGGGAATCTGTTGGTTATGTTGGGTTGGTAGGATATGCTTTTTTAAACAAGTGAGTTTTAGTGGTGGTACATAGTTTTCAGGGCTTTTGGCAGTGCGTTCCATAGTTGTGCACTGATGTTAGAGAAACTGGATGCATAGGTTGATTTATATTTGAGATCGTTGCATCGCAGGTAGTGTTGATTTAAGTATGAACGTGTTGATTCGGATGTATTTCTGGATGGAAGGTCAATTAGTTCCATCATGTATCCCGGTGCTTCATCATAGATAATTTTGTGAATCATAGTGCATATTTTGAAGGCAATGCATTCTTTGATTGGAAGCCAATGAAGTTTTTCGCGGAGGGGTTTTGTGCTTTTGAATCATGTCTTTCCGAAGATGTCTTGCTGCCATGTTGTGCGCCGTCTGAAGTTTCTTTAAGGTTTGTTCTTTGCAGCCTGCATAGATTCCGTTGCAGTAAGTGGCTTAATACCATTGATTGTATCAGGTTGCGAAAGGTTGCCCTCGGGAAGAATTGTTTCACACGTTTGAGTTTCCACATTGAGTAGAACATTTTCTTTGTTGTTGATTTTACTTGGCTCTTTAGCGTAAGGTTGCGGTCCAATGTGATGCCGAGTATTTTCAGGCTGTCTGAGATGGGGAGGGAGTGATCTGGGGTGTTGATGGTTTTGGGGTTGTGTGTGTTGTGTTGGGATGAGAGGATGAGACAATGAGTTTTTTCTTTGTTGAATTTTAGTTTGAATGCATTTGCCCATGATTCCATGGTGTTCAGGCCAATCTTAATTTCGTTAGCGATTTCATCCAGGTCTGCTCTGTAAGGGATGTATATGGTGACATCATCTGCATTGATAAAAGGGTTAAGACCTTGTTTGACTAAGGTCTTGGCTAATGGGGTCATCATTAGGTTGAAAAGGATCGGCGATAGCAGTGATCCTTGAGGTACTCCACAATCTGCTTTCCACGGTGATATGTTTGATTTGGATTTTACTTGGTATGTTCTTGTGGTTAGGAAACCCTTGATCCAGTTGAGTGTGTTGCCACTAATTCCGAATTCTTCATGTAGTCTTAAGATTTTATGGTTTACCATGTCGAATGCGCTAGACATGTCGAATTGGAGGAGGAGGATGTTGTTGCCTATTGCTATTTCTTGTTTGTGCTATTAGAGTGAGTAGTACTGTTTCTGTGCTGTGTAGAGGGTGGAAGCCTGACTGAGACTCGTGTAATATTGAGAATTTGTTTAAGTATTCTGTGAATTGTTTGGCTACCATGCTTTCCATCAGTTTGACTGACAATGGGATGGATGCAACTGGTTTGTAGTTGGTGATTTCGTTTGCTTTTTTCTTAGTGTCTTTTGGTATTGGTGTGAGTAGAATATTGCCTTTTTCTTTTGGGAAGAAACCTTGCTGAAGCATATAGTTTAGGATAACACAACTAAAATATCTTGTGCAAATTAGTCACTTAGCTAGTTATTCTGTTGACCACAAATCCTTAGACAAGCCAGTCCTTCTCAGATAAAACCATGGACTAAATATACCTTGAACTATAGGTGGTAAATCCTGCTTCCTCTTATCCCGCAGTCTGTATTTTGCAGACCTCCAGTGGGGTGAAGAATCGGATTCGTCCGTTTAGACTCTAGCCAAATTCTCTGCGAGTCTATCAAAATCCAGGAATAAAATCCAAAGTTTTTACTCTGTATACTGATTACACAGTCTTTCAGGTAAGGCCTTAGTGCTGCAGCGGAACTGACCTTCTCAGCTTTATCACAAGGAATTTCAGTTCACTGGTGTGTTTAGGAAAATCAATCTTGCTAGCATCTCTGAGATCTATCCACCAACAAACCTTCTGTTCTTCTCCTTCTCTGTTCTTTCTCTTTAGTCCAACATTGGCATCCCTCTTGCTCAGGTGATACCTATGGACCAATCACAAACCGTGTACTTCTGTCCAGCAGAATTCATGGTGGACAATGCAAGGCCTTGTGATAGCAGCAAAGAAAGTCTTATCAGTTACAAGGCTGATGGTAGCAACCTCCCTCTTGATTCACATATACTCCCGGAGACATTTGTCTTCTGTGAAGTATGCTCATCCGCTCTTCCCAGGAGATAACTGGAGGCTAGTTAACAGTAAACGTGTCCTTGGATAAAGTCATCATGGGTATGCCAAGCAGTAATTTTCCTTTGTGAAAAGCTGGTTTCTGATGGTTTCAGATGTAGTCAGGGCACAGCCTGTAGAATCCATAAAGATGGCTCATGCTTGGATAGGCATCAGACCAGGAAAGGTGAGAGAGCAGGAAAATACCCCTACAGCTCCCCCTCCCCCCAAAGATAGAATTTACTACAAGGAAGTGAATGCCTTCTCCAACCTAACTAACAATACAACTAGACAGGTTAGAACCAGGACTATAGAGATGTATAAAAATGAATATAACAGCAACTCAAAACTAACACTCTTTAAAAATGAAGCAAATACTTCAGTCAATCATATAGCAATGTTCAAAAGTAACGTAAAATGCTAATACAGCAATAACTGAATACTAGAACGAATAATATGGCATTAGTAAAATGTCAACACATGAAACTATAATTTATTTATCAATGTATTTATACCCCACATTATCCCACAAACATGCAGGCTCAATGTGGTTTACAAAACCAGAGAGAGAGATCTCTGGGTGATATCAGATACAAATTAGAATTGAAGAGCAAAAGTGCAAGAAAGAAAAGACACTTTACATAGAACATTACAAAAGAATGGGTCCAACCAGAATCCACGTTTGTATGCTTGCAGGGGTTATAGTCCTACATAGGTCCTGTAGAAAATGTTTTTGCAAACAGATGCGTTTTTAGTGCCTTGCGAAAGAGAAGGTAGTCGCTCAGACTGGTTATGGCTCTGGGAAGTGCATTCCAGTTGTGCGCACTGATGAAGGGAAAGGTTGACGCCTGAATAGAGCCATGCTTTCATCCTTTCCAGCTTGGGTAATGCAAGGTGAGATATAATCGAGATGTTGGGTCAGCATTTCTGGCAGGCAAGTCGATCATGTTCAGCATGTAACTTGGTACAGTCCCGTTGATGATTTTGTGTACCATGGTGCAAACCTTGAATACAATTCGCTCCTAGATTGGAAGCCAGTGAAGAAGAGGCTTTGTGCTATCAAACCAGGCTTTATTGAAGATAAGTCTTGCCGCTGTATTTTTGGGCAGTCTGTAATTTCCTCAAAATAGTCTTTACACCCTGCTAACGTACCATTGCAGTAGTCTGTATGACAAAGCACTAATGATTGTATCATATTTCTAAAGAGATGCCTCGCGAAGAGGTGGCATACCTGTTTCAGCTTCCACATCATGATGAACATCTTTGTTTGCGCCGTTGCTTGACTTTCAAATGTTAAAAAACGGTCAAAGATAACACCCAAAATCTTCAATTGATCAGAAATAGGAAGGATGAGATTAACAGCAGTAGAAGTTGGATGAATTAACTTGCGCTGGGAAGACAGTACAAAGCAGTGTGTTTTTCTGTATTAAGCTTTAATTGGAAAGCATTTGCCCAAGAGCCCATAACATGCAGGACATGTTCGATGGACTTAATAATCTCAGATACTTTAGAATAGAATGGTATATATACTACATCAGCAGCAGCAGCATAGATATACGGATTGAGTACCAATTTAGCTAATGTGATTGCCAGTGGGGTCATCATAAGGTTGAAAAGAATAGGCGACAGAGGAGAACCCTGAAGCACACCACAGTCTGCACTCCATCAAAATCAAATTATATAATACTGAGTAATGCATGGCAAAAGCATAAGCAAAATTTAGTACATGACATAATACAGAAAACAGAGACAGCTGTGTGAAGAATTAATCATTGTTGACCTCCACAGAATATAGCAATCTCAAAGTCACCAGAGGAGAATTCTGGCGAATGATGCAGTGTAAATGGACAGCTTCTTTGCACCAAGAAGACAGCAAACAGGAATAAACTGGTCCACAAGATGGTGATGATGGCGAGAGTCTTAAAACATAAGAATTGCACACAGTTCAAAAAGAAGGTCAAGAGATGTCCACAAAACACATCCAGAACTTCAATTTTAGGAACAACTGGGTCTGTGACAAGACAAAATAGAAAAACTCTCCCAACAAAAAGAAAAATTCTTGGGAAAAGAAGATCAATAGTCAGGACTAGACAATGGAAATCATGAGGAACAAGGGAAAGAAATTTTCAAAACCACAAATGGATTGGGAATTAGAAAAGTCAGGAACATCTTGAAGAACGATACCAGGTATGGGGGCAGGGCCAATCAATTTGGCAACAGTGCCAATCAGTATGAAACCCAAGAACAGAATCTTCAACATTGTTTCTGTAGCTGAAAAACAGAAGAAGAAGCCATTCTGCTTCATGGTTAATGTAGGTCATGTCAACAATTCATACATCCGGGACAAAGTGACTGGGATGACAAGGTCTCAGGATTGATGTGGACCCATGTAAGGGGAATTTTTGTCTTAAGAATTTTCAAGAGGTGAATTTGGTAGGCCACAGGTGAAGCCTTTTCCACAATAGGGAATGGACTATGCCAACTGAGCAAAAATTTAATTTCTTTAGCCTAGATCAAAATTTAAAGGTGAACACCTTGTCGCCAATGAGGTATTTCTTAGAGGTTGTCCCTTGATCAAAATAGCCTTTTCTACTTCTAGCACTACTTTCCAAGTTCTTTTGGGCAAAAGCAAACACAATGCACTCTGCAAACGTTGGTATAAATGAGTAACAAATTCATGGACTAAATGACTGTACAAGAGGTTTTAATGCCCCTGTATAAGTCGTTGGTGAGGCCCCACCAGGAATATTGTGTTCAGTTTTGAAGGCCTATCTTGCTATGGATGTAAAAGGAATTGAAGCGGTGCAAAGAAAAGCTACGAGAATGGTATGGGATTTGCGTTACAAGACATATGAGGATAGACTTGCTGACCTGAACATGTATACCCTGGAAGAAGGGGGAGGGAAATGGGACTTGATATACCGCCTTTCTGTGGTTTTTGCAACTACATTCAAAGCGGTTTACATAGTATATACAGGTACTTATTTGTACCTGGGGCAATGGAGGGTTAAGTGACTTGCCCAGAGTCACAAGGAGCTGCAGTGGGAATTGAACTCGGTTCCCCAGGATCAAAGTCCACTGCACTAACCACTAGGCTGCTCCTCCACTCCCCGGTCCCTCTTCCCCCCCCCCCCCCCCCCCCCCACACACACACACACACAGCCTCAAGCTTCAGACGTATGCTCTGGGCAACGAAAGTCATCTCAGAGGCTGTATCAAGCAGATCCTGACATGGGAACACATGTTGGACCAACAAAGACAATGCATACCTAGGGCGCATAGGCATAAGTTACATATTTTCCTTATGGTGTCCAATGAAGGAAGCCATGCCTGGTCTGGAGACTGGACTGGTCACCCGTGAATGCAGCAATAATCATCTGAATGACAGCTGAGGTAGCATAGTAGAGACGAGATCGTGTGAATAAAATGTAAAAGCACTTAGTCATGCCTGCTCTTCCTCTGAAAAGAACTGAGTGACCACCTCTACAGAGTTAACACTAGGCCCCGCAGCAGCTGTGGACCCAGAAGATGATTCATCTTTGTACTTCTGGTATTTCCTTCCCCCCTTCTGTAAAGAGGACGGCTTCTGCTGGGTACTAGGAATAAGGGACTGGATCTTTTCTGAAGCCTACTTCCTCCTGTTGATCAGGTCAGACTGGTGCTGGCCTGTCCCATCTGTTTCTGAGGAGACCTGTAAAGGAGAAACAAAGAGATCAAGCTCAAAAGACAATAAGAATTAAACAGCAGAGAGATTCTGATGGTTCTTAGGCCTATGACCAAGGATATCCTCTTCTTGCCTAAGAAGGCTAGCAAAAGGCTCTGTCTGTTTTCCAGCTAAAGACATTTGCACAGGTAAACCTGGCATACAAAAAGGTCTGTAGTGGCCAAGTGAAAAATCTTGAGGGTCAGACATATGCTCAGCAGACAGTCCAGAGCATACAATAAAGCAATCCACCGTTTGCATAAAGAGGCTAGGAAAAGATGCTGTCTGGATTTTCAAACTGTTTTTCAATTCCTTTCTGAACAAGACAAAAGGTACAGGAGCTCCCTCTTGTGGTGACATGTGGGAATTCTCACTAACAGAATGAGAGAGCAGACATCTAGATTTACTGAAAACATCAGCAGATAAGTCAAAGCCCACTGGGTATGACTTGATATCAAGTTCACAGCACACATCAAGAAATGCAAAACTAGACTTTGAAGGATGTGTCTTGAGTTCTGATGCAGTCCTATCTCCAGAAGGCAAAACTTTGGGAATCAAACTCCTCCCTTCTCCTAGGCAAACAAATGGCAGTGGAGTGCTAGCTAACCCTGGTACAGCAGAGGCAGAGGGGTGAGATAGTCTTAAAGACACTCTTGTGGACTTGCAATCAGAGACCATAGAAAAAATGTCTGAACAGACAGTAGAGCTAGGAGTCCTTAAATCAGAACTGCTATCAGACTGCATACTAACAAGTCTCTTTCCCTGCTCAAAGATTGCAATATTTGCCCGAGAACTTAAGTTCACCATCATAATCAGATATTCTGGATAATGCATTCGCTTAAGAGATAACATGTTTATAATTAGCATAAAGCAAGTCATGTTTCTCTCGGAGTGTTTGTAACTGAATCTGTACTGTAAGAAGGGCATCCTTATCAGTAACTGAGAGCAACAAATCTGTATTCAAAGCTTCACCTTTCTGATCTGAAAGATACTGGAACTCAGTAATGCAAGACTCAAACATGCCTTTGTCATCTAGCAAAAAACATTAAAGCTTAAACAGTTCCCACAAGTCTGTGAGAGAGGAGAGCCTAATGCATTCTTCTCCCTCCCCCCCCCCCCACTCCCCCACAAAAAAAAGAATGAGGGCAGAGAAACAGCCCCCGGCCTTAGTTCAGCCACCGGAGAACACACTGAGTGGCCAGAAAGGTCAGCAGACTCAAAAAAAAAAAAATGCAGGACGGTATCATACTGCACAGAAAAGAAACACAGATCCCTGACACAGTTACTCTAGTATGTGCACAGAAGCACACAGTAAAATCTTGGCACGCAACAAAGCAAACCTTGAAAAGGAACAGACACTCTAAACAAGTTAATTAAACAGTGCAGTGCAATCAAGTCCAATCAAAGGAGACAGAAAACACTAGCAGACTGGACAAGTGATCCCAATTAGTTGGTTCAGGCTTGGATAGGCCTCAGAACAGCAAAGGTGAGATAGCAGGAAAATACCCCTACAGTCTGCATCGGATACGGGGCTTGAGTGGCTTCTCTCATCATTGGATGTGGCCCTTTGAAGTCAGGGATGACCTCACTCGCATCTGTTTGGGAATGTGGTAGCTCATAGATTTCTGTGGCTTAGAAATTCGTCTCTAATTCATTTATTTCGTAGAACATATCATTTTCATTCACACACTTAAATACTACCTTCTAAGAAACTCCCTCATTCACCACTTTCACCTCGCCATTGAGCCCTACTATGTACTCCGCACATACCACCATTCCATTCTTTCAACATCAACTCTTATTTGCGACAATATCTTCTTAATAGTCTAAATATTTTTCAAAGAAATCTTTTACATTAACACCCCTACTTAAACCCAAAATAGCCTAAGTTGTAATCGTAATATCTTAATGTCCATAAAGACTGCTTGAGTTCAAACTGTCCCAAATTTTTAATTTTCTTTACTGATCTTGTTGCTCTTAATCCACAGAAGGACATTGCCCCCTATCCCATGATTCCTTAATTCTCCTCAAGAGTCTCTCAGGCATTACTTTGTCAAAATCTTTCTTAAAATCTAGACACACTACATCTTCTGGCTCACCTTTATCCACTCTTTTATTCAAGTCTTCAAAGAAATTAAGCAAATTGGTGAGGTAAGACTCCCTTGGCTGATTCCATGCTCACTCTGTCCCATTAAACCATTTTTCTCTACGTGTTCTGTAATTTTATTCTTTATAATAGTTTCCATTATTTTGCCCAGCACTGAAGTGAGGCTTACCAGTCTGTAATTTCCTGGATCACCCCTGGAACCCTTTTTAAAAATCGGTGTCACATTGGCCACCCTCCAGTCTTCAGGTACTATGGATGATTTTAACAGTAAGTTACAGATCACTACCAACAAGTCAGCAATTTTATGTTTGAGATCTTTCAATACCCTGGGGTGTATACCATCCAGTCCAGGTGACTTATCGCTCTTTAGCTTATAAATTTGGCTCAGTACATCTTCCAAGTTCACGGAGATTTCTTTCAGTTCCTCCGCTTCATCACCCCTGAAAACCATTTCCGGTATAGGTAAATCTCTTACATCTTCTTCCGTAGAGACGGAAACAAAAGAATTGATTCAATCTCTCTGCTATAGCCTTGTCCTCCCTGAGTGCTCCTTTTGCTCCTTCCTGATCTAACAGTCCCACAGATTCCCTCCCAGGCTTCTGATATACCTGAAAAAAGTGTTGCTATGAGTTTCTGTCTCTGCGGCAAGTCTTCATTCATATTCTCTTTTAGCTTTCTTTATCAATGCTTTGCGTCTGGCTTGGCAGTTCTTATGTTGCTTTTTGTTTCTTCATTCAGATCCTTTTTCAATTTTTTGAAGGATGTTCTTTTGGTTCTAGTAGCCTCTTCCACCTTTCCTTTTAACCATGCTGGTTGTTTGCTCTTTTTATCACCTGGGCTTTAATGATGGTATTTTTAAACAACATCCATGCCTGATTTAAAGTTCTAACCTTTGGAGCCAGTCCTTTCAGCTTCTTTTTAACCATTTTCCTCATTTTGTCATAATCGTCCTTTCGAAAATTAAAAGCTGCTAAAGTAGATTTCCTTCGTGATTTCACTCCAGATATCAGTTCAGATTTGATCATGTTATGATCGCTGTTTCCCAGCGGATCCTACACCGTTACCTCTCATTCTATGTCCGGCATTCCACTAAGGATTAGATCCAAAATAGCTCCCCCTCTTGTTGGTTCCTGGACCAGTTGCTCCAAGAAGCAGTCATTTATTACATCAAGAAATTTTACCTTCCTAGCACTCTAAGATGCACCTTAGCAAACTCCTCCTTGGAAGGTGTCGGCTCTATGGTGAGGATCTGGAGCAGATTATTAAGGACCGGGAGGAAGCCAGGCTTTGGTGACTCTTGGAGAACAGGGTACAGTTCTCTAGGGCATCCATGAGAAGAATTTGGTCTAGAGACTGGGGCAATCCCCATTCCAGTAGGAAGGGTTCCTTTCATTCTGTTAGGTTCTCAGAAAGCCCAGCCTTTTTGAGGGAGGGAGGAAGAAAAGGCAAAGTAGTTTTGAGCTCTTTCACTTCTGTCAACTCTGCCAAAGGGGCCAAGGGCCCCACTGAGATTCAGCAGGTCCCCTCCATGATAGAAGAGGTGGAAGGCTGGCTTCTTATCTTTCATCGGCAGTGAACCCTCATCTCAAACCAATGTGGTTTGCACTCAAGTTTGTAGCGCCCAATAGGGCTACCTTTCTGCTGTCTCCCTGTGGGACAGGGTCTAAGGAACTCGCATTATGGGAGGCTTTGCACTGCCTGCTCTCTCTGGGATCTGTTGAGCTAGTGCTGCCCCAGGATTGTGGATGGGGACTGTTTTTATTTTGTCATCCCCAAGAAAGTGGGAACTTTTTGGCCAATTCTGGATCTTAGTAGTGTCAGTGCTTCCTTGAGGGTCCCTCATTTCTAGATGGTGACTCTACAAGTGGTGAACTCGGCAGTATATTATGTGAAGTTTTAGGCCTCTCTCAATCCTTCAGAAGCATACTTCCAAATTGCCATGAGATGCCCACAACCACATCTTGCAGTTTTGTCTCTTGGTAGACTGTTTTCTGTTCAAAATATTCCCATTTTGCTAGGCCTTTACCCCTTGGACCTTTCCCAAGATAATAGTCATGGCTGCAGCGTTCCTTCACAATGAAGGGATTGGTGTGCATTCCTCCTCAACAGTTGGCTAATGTGGGCCAGTTCAGAATAGGAGGCCTGGAGTGTTACAGCTCAGGTGGTTTCCTTTCTGCAAATCCTGGGCCAGATGGTAAATTTTACTAAGTCATTCGGAAGCAGTTCAGGTTGCCAAGTATTGGGGGCAGAGGGTATGCATCAATATCTGTTTTGAGTCTGCATTCATTATACAAAACCAAGCTAGCAAGCTTCAGTCACAGCTCCAGACCTGTGCACTCCCAACTCAAAGAGCTTGGGATTCCTGCAGTTGCCTGATCCCATGGTAGCGAATCTGGAGTTTGTTTAGTGGGCATGTGGCCTCTGCAGCATGCTCTGCTGTTTCTGTGGTTCCCGCAGTCTCTATGGCTTGAGCTTCAGCTCTCCCTGCCAGATTTGATCCAGAGTCAGCTAAAGTGGTGGTCAGTCCTATAACAGCTCTTAAAGGGGGGGGGGGGGTTCTTTTGGACCCAGTGAATTTAATTGTGTTGACCACAGATCCATGTCTCAGACGCTGAGAAATCCACTGGACAGGGTGGCTCAGGGGCACTGGTCGGCCTGGGAAGAGTGGTCCATAAATTTGTCTGGAGGTGAGAGCTATTCATTTGGTTTCGCTTCATTCCTCCCCCTGGTTCAGGGCCGAGCAGTTCATGTGTTGACCAACGTCACTGCTGCATATGTCAACAAACAGCTACCAGGAATGTAGTGGTCTCCCTGGATTTGGACAAGCTATTGCTTGGCTGGAGTTGGATCTGCTGGCACTCTTGACAGCCCATTTAGTGGGGGTGAATAATGTCCAAGGGAATTTCTCAGCTACCAGACACTGGACTTGGGGGAGTGGGAGCACAGTCCAGTGGACTTCTTCCTAGCGATGAAGCGCTGGGGAGTCTCTGTATTCAACCTAATGGCAACTTGCCTGGATTCCAAATGCCCTCAGTTCTTCAGCTGAAGGAGAGAGTTTGGGTTGATGAGGCTGAATGCTCTAGTACAGTAGTAGGTCCAAGTTTCAGCCCCTTGTGACTTCTGATAGGTTGGGTGATATGCAGGACTGCGAAGCACCCAATTTTGGTCATTCTGATCACATCAGATTGGCTTTGCCATCCTTAGTATACAAACCTGTTTCACCTTCTTGTCAGTCCTCCACTTTCCTTGCAAAGTGGACTGACTTCTTTTCAAGGGACCAGTTCTCTTGAAAAATGGATCCCTTACAGCTTGGCATTTGAAAGCTGGCACCTGAGAAGGAAAGGGGCTTTCTTCTCAGTCATTGCCATGCTGCTGAAGGCAAGGAAATCCTCCACATCTCTGGTCTTCAGAGCCTGAAGGCTATTGAGACCCACACAAAAATAGCTTGAATACCTCTACACGTTAAGGACTCCATCAGGGTCACCTTAGTGCATCTAACACGTATCATCAGCATTGGAAGGTACACCCATCTCTGTACAGCTTTTAGTTGTCTGTTTTATGCAGGGCTTGCTTCTGTTGAAGCTTCCGATCAAGTCTCCTGCAGTATCATAAGTACATAAGTATTGCATACTGGGACAAACCGAAGGTCCTTCAAGCTCAGCATCCTGTTTCCAACAGTCCACAAAGGCTTCCCCTGGTTACGCCCGACACTGTGGGTTTCAATGCTTTCCTCAGGGACTCTGGTTGAACGCCCTCTCAGGATACACCATCCAACAAAGTCTTGTAAGCTGAGACACCAACGCTAAAGGCTTTTCTTGCACTCACACTGTTCTTCCGGGGCGCTATTTAAAGGCTGCAATCAGCTGTCGCTTTAATGACGTCACTGTTACAACAAAATTTATTAAACACGGTACACACGGGTTCCAGCTTTTCCCTTTCCATGCCTCAGTTCTTTTTCTGCTGCAGTGAGGAGAGGGTGTGGTTTTTTTTGTTAATGTCAACTCACACCGCTTGGTCCTAAAGATCTTTTTTGGTGCCTTTCAGCTATTTTTAGTCCATTATTTTCTGCATTATTGTGTTCCTGTTGTAGAACCTCCTTTCTTTGTTTTCCCTTTAGTTCTTTTCCCCCGGTTTAAGTTTCCTTTATTTTTTGTCATCATTAGGCCGCTTTTAGGCCTTGACATCGGCCGGGAACTTCCCCTTTCTTTTTCCATCACGCCTTGGCCATTTTTCAAGCACCATCGATTAGTTTAATTTAGCTATGGAAGTTTTTCATTCCATGTGCACGAAAGTTCACAGTGGTTTAATTGCTGTACCCGGTGCAATCAGACAATATCTGGGAAAGACACCCATTCTTGGTGTCTACAGTGTCTTGGGCCCAACCATAGCCCCATTAACTGTGTTCTCTGCCTTCACATAAAGAAGAGGACCCAGATTTCCAGAAAGGCTGGCTCAATGTGTGAAGATTTTTGAAGCCAAGTCGGTTCCTTGGCTTCGATGTTGAGCCTCACACTGGCATCGGGATCGTCGGTAAGCATGGCTGCTACTAGACCCTTAGACTTGGGGAACAGTGACGCATCGAGTGCATCTCCACTTAGCTCAAGGCCTCCTGCTTTGCAGGACCTCTGGGACTGTCCAACATTGGACCCGACCCTGAGGCGACGTGTGGATTCGACTTCCTCGTTGTCACTGAAGAGCCTTGGTGACATGCTTTAGGCGAAGGCTAAGAAGCATTGTCATCGATCAGCTTCAACACATGGTGCCGGGAGCTCTGGACGTTAAAGGATTTGGCACCCGAAAAGCGTTGGCGCCAGGAGGACCACTCCACTTACATACAGGACGTGCCGATGCACTGGTCTCCTAGCAGCCAAAACCCAGCTCCCACATCAACACCAGCTTTGCTGGAGGCGAGAACCAACTTCTTGACGCCATTTTCAAGGACGTGGTTCCTCCACATCGAGGCAGGTTCGTTCTCGACATTCTCATCAGGAGATATTGTCTGACACCGAAGAGGAGCGCTCATGGGATTCAGAGGAGGATCCAAGGTACTTTTTCTCTGATGAGTCCTATGAATTACCTCTGAACCCTCTCCTCCAAAGAGCCTTTTGTTCCCTTCTTTTGTTAAGGGAATGGCTGATGCTATTCCCTTTCCTTTGGAAGTGGAGGATGAGCCCAGGGCCAAGATGCTCGAGGTCCTGGACTGCACGTCACCTGGGGAGGCTGTGACTGTCCCTCTCCACGA
The DNA here is from genome assembly GCF_901765095.1 of Microcaecilia unicolor. Classification (NCBI taxonomy): domain Eukaryota; kingdom Metazoa; phylum Chordata; class Amphibia; order Gymnophiona; family Siphonopidae; genus Microcaecilia; species Microcaecilia unicolor. The sequence continues at coordinate 17,755,492 of NC_044032.1, read as the reverse complement.
AGTACTTCAGGAAGTCCTTGTTAGGAACTGGGAGTCCCCTCTGTCGGACCTGGTCATGCCCAAGAAGATTGACATCCAGTATTGGATCTACAGTGTACTTGATTTTGATAAACATCAGTTGCTTCACAATTCCATGGTGGTGGAATTTGCTTTCAAAAGGGCCAGGACTTCCAGGGACTATGCCTCGGTGCCCCCAGGTAGAGAAGCTAGAACCCTGGATTCTTTTGGGAGGAAGATGTACTAAACTTGGAGCACAAGTTGTCTGACCTGGCTTCCTTCGGAGCAGGCCAATTCACTTCGGCAGTTGGTGAAGCAGCAGAAGGTGTGTCAAAAGTTCTTGGCCAGGGGCACTTATGACACTTCCGATGTGGCATCCAGGGTCTCAGCTCAGAGTATAGCAATGCTCAGACTGGTTGTGTGTTTCCCCCCATGCCGGGGGGATAACCTTTTTGGAGATGAGGTTGAGCAGATCGCTAAACAAATCAAAAAACATACTGTTTACTACTACTTAACACTTCTAAAGCACTACTAGGGTTACGCAGTGCTGTACAGTTTAACAAAGAAGGACAGTCCCTGCTCAAAGGAGCTTACATCTCTTGTCTCTCCTGCTGGGCGACTTCCACCTCCTCAGCTAGGAAAACTTTTGGCAAACCAAGGAGGTGTACACAACCCCTTGGCTCACCAGCCTATTCAGGCTCAGCCCCAGCATCCTCGTTCACGTCAACAGCATGCACCTAAGACCCCTACTACTCCCCAGCAAAAGCAAGGGATGAGCTTTTGACTGGCTCCAACAGACCATAGCTGCAGTTAAAGTGTCCATCCCAGATGACTTGCCGGTTAGGGAGAGGCTGAAGTTTTTCCACAAAAGGTGGCCCCCTTATAACCTCCAGTTGGTGGGTTCTTCAAATAGTCTGTCTTGGATACGCACTCAGTTGGTTCCAGAAAACCTCCAAATTGCCAATCGTGAGCTCATTCATTCAGCTCTCAGCACAGCATGTACTTGCAAGGGAACTCTCCACCCTTCTGAAGGCCCTTGCATTCAAACCTTTTCCACCAGGGGAATAAGAGCAGGGATTCTATTCCAGGTACTTGTGCAGATAAAAACAGGGGAATGTGTCCCATCCTAGACTTAAGGGCCCTGAACAAATTCCAAGTTCAGGATGGTTTCCCTGGGCACTCTTTTCCCAGTGATTCAGGAAAACGATTGACTATGCTCTCTGGACTTAAAAGGATGCATATACTTACATTCCAGTACTTCAATCACACCGGAAGTATCTTCAATTGCGACCGGGAACACATCACTTTCAGTACCGTGTGTTGCCTTTTAGCCTTGCATCAGCTCCCAAGGTCTTCGCCAAATGTCTAGCAGTAGGTGCAGCATCGCTACGCAGACTGGGAGTCCATGTGTTCCTATATCTCTGCGATTGACTGTTGAAGAGCACCTCTTCAGATGAAGCTCAGGAGTCCATGTGAATGACTGTTCAGGTGCTCAAGCTACTAGAGTTCGCTTTAAACTACCCCAAGTCCCATCTCCACCCTGTCCAATTAGTGGAGTTCATAGGAGCCCTGCTCGATACACAGAAGGTTTGAACTTACCTTCTGGAGACGAGAATGGACACTCTTGTTGCACTCTCTTCCAAGATTTGAGCCTCTCAGCAGGTCACAGCTTGGCAGATGCTGAGATTGTAGGGCCACATGTCTTCCACATTATATGATACACCCATGACACGTCTTCACATGAGATCAGCTCAGTGAACCCTGGCTTCTCAGTGGTTTCAAGCCACGGGGAGCCTGGAAGATGTCATCCAGGTGTCCCCAGAGCTTGCACACTCTCTTCAGTGATGGACCATTCAATCCAATTTGACTCTGGTACTTCCATTCCAAATTCCTCAGTCTCAAAATGTTCTGACAACAAATTCATCTCTCCTGGGATGAAGAGCTCATGTAGATCAGCTTTACACCCAAAGTGTTTGGTCCACCTGGGAAATGAATCTTCAGTTCAACCTCCTGTTGCTCCAGGCGATCTAGAATGCTCTAAAGGCTTTCAGAAGTCAGCTAAAATTGTACTCATTCAAACAATCGGGTTGCAATGTATTACACCAACAATCAGGGGGCATTGGGTCACACCCTCTGTGTCAGGAGACCGTCCGGATTTGGTATTGGACTCGCCAACATGGCATGATCCTTTGAGCCACTTATCTGGTAGACAAAAACAATACCCTGGCCAACAGACTGAGCAGGATAATGCAACCACAGGAATGGACTATCAATATGGGTATGGCCCGCAAGGTCTTCTGAACATGGGGCACCTCTTTGGTGGATCTTTTTGCCACTCAGATCAACCACGAGGTTCCTCAGTTCTGTTCCAGGCTTCAGGCCCATGACAGACTAGCATGGGATGCCTTCCTCCTACATTGGGGGCAGGGTCTTCTATATGCATATTCTCCCATACCTCTAGTGGGAAAGACTATTGAAACTCAAGCAAGACCATGGAACCATTATTCTGATCATACCATACTGGCTGCGGCAGATATGGTTTCCTTTTCTTCTGGAGTTATCCGAAGAACCATGGAGATTTGCGTGTTTTCCAACCCTCATCACACAGAACGAAGGGGTCTCTTCTACATCCCAACCTCCCATCTCTTACTCTCACAGCTTGGATATTGAGAGCCTAGAATTTGCTTCTTTGGGTCTTTTGGAGGGTGTCTTGCTGGCTTCCAAGAAAGATTCCATTTAAATGGAGGAGGTTTGTCGTTTGGTGTGACAGCAAGGCCCTAGATTCCCTTGCTTGCCCTACACAGACCCTGCTTGAAGGCACTCGTGCATGTGTGGTGGAGCATGTCTTGCACTCCCCAAAGCTCTGTTTTTACTTTTGTAAATCCCAGACTGGGCGATGCGGGTCAGCGTCACCCACTTGTGAGAATATAAAGCCTGCTATCCTCAGAGAACACCTGCTTACAGGTAAGTACCTTGGCTTTTTCTTTGGTTGTGAAATAACTTTGTTTAACCTATGTTAAACCTAAAAAGGGCTGAATTAGCATGTATTTGGCAGTACTGTTTACAAATTTCAATCATCAATGCCTTAACCTCTGACACTGTAGTCAGCATCAGCTTAACTTCTGTGCTTATATTTGTTTTCTATCCTTCCAACAACCCTTGTATAGTAAGTGACAGAAATGGATAAGAAAGAGGTGTTTGACTCTTGCATAATCAACTCTTAAGAAGCTATTTCCTACTTTTTATATACGACAATCCTATAGATATATTTTCTAACATTTTACTTTTAAAAATTAATGTGAAATTAACTACTTTTAATTCTTTTATATGCTTTCAAAAATTTTCTACAGGCCATGGTAAGTGGTACCAAGATCTGCCCCTACTAAGTACACCCTAGTACTGGTTTTGCACGTTTCCTGCTACATTTTGTGTTTTATTTTCAAGTTCAAAGTATATATAAGAATTATGCATATTTAAGCACACCTACCTTTTCAGTACATCACTGATAAAATGGACTTTTCTTACTTGATCTGACAAGTAATCTCTATTGAATAAGTTCAGCATTACAGTGAGATTTAGTATTCCATGACACATACAGTAGCTGTAAATTCTAAAATATATATTGATGATAGTATCCATTTTTAATACATTTATTACCTCCCCACTACTACTGTTAAGTCATGTGCACAATTTTAAAATTATGATAAAACTATACCGTCAAATCTCATTTTCCAAAATGAGAGCACTGAACCTACACCCTTAAATTCCATTTTCTAAACTGTCCATGGCCGCTGATATTCTTTGGCAGCATGCATTAGTTTAAAACATCAGTGTATCATGAAGCATGCTGTTGTGAAATGATGTAAAAGCAGTCATTCATTATAAAAAAAAGAAAGTAATCTGAAGTTTTATGAAAACCTTGTAGTTCATTTGCTTTGTCCTTTTAGTTTATGTAGTATATGAAGCCAGTACATATACCCAGACGTCAATGCCATGGATGTCAGTGTGCTACCAGTGTATTCACTTTGACAGACCAGTTTTAGCACCTCAGAAGGAAGTATAATCTCGAGATATAGTACACGTAATGATCATGTTCATTCTGTTCAGTGATGGCTCTTGAATGTGTCATGTGCACATTCAGAAATACTTCCCTTCCTCCTAGAATCCTAACATTTACATCTCTACCCTTAACCATCTTTTAATTTTTGCAGTTTTAAATGGTATTTCTAATTTCATTCTTCTTATCTGTGAATGAAATTGCAAAAGTTGAAATACCGCTGCAACCTCTAGTAGTTTTGTTAACATTATGGTAAGGGAAAGAGAATTTTATATTATTTTAATAACTATTAACTTATAGCATAATTTTTATTTTAAATAGTGTTGATGGTTGTAGATAGTTTTTTTTAGACTATAGAGGTAGAAAACATTGCTGAATGGGTGCATGCAGTTTCATTTATAGTTCTAAATGAAAAAAATTCAACAGAATCGTCACACTGCAAGCCTGGCATAGTGGACAAATGCTTCTTCTGCGTCTGGCTAGACCATGCTGATGTCTAAAAAGCTATGGCATTTTGTTTCTCTTGGGGTAATGTTTCCACATGGGTTAATTTTGCTCAGACCATGACAGAAATGAACCTTATGAGAAACCCACACTGCTTACATTATTTTAAATTTAGCCACCTGCAATTTTCTATCCTACGTCTTAAAGGTTGCTTACAGATTCTCACAAGAATCTATACTTATTATGTAACCAGGACTAATTGTGAAATAAATATAAATGTATTTTTAAAATATGTAAAACTAGTTATGAAGTAAAGATGCACATTCTCACCTTAGAGAAGTAGAAAAATTTATACTGTAAAATACCTTACTGGATTTTTTATTTTTTCATTCCTTTATGATTAACACCTTGACATACTATTTTTCAAAACTATTTAAAAAATGTTCATAGCTAGGTCTTGCGCAATGCTGCTTAAGAAATTAGCCATAAACTTTAGTTTTAGAAAGTCTTAAGCACAAGAGGTGGCTTGAAGTATTTCCAGTGGCCACTTTTGTGGCTTATAAAACGGTGGAGGAAGAGAACACCAAACCATCAATTTCAAATTAGGATTGACCATGGCTATGATTATAATAGCTGCTTGAACCCTGCAGTTCCCTTTACTTGTTGGTGCCAGATTCTTGTTGACCTTCATTTCCCCCCATTTATAACATTCCTTTCCAGGTGGCATGCTTAAGTGACTTGAGCCCCTTTGCTGGTTGAAAGTCAAAAAGGAAATCCCTGATATTAAACCCATCAGTGTCACACTCTCATCAGCAGGGTCACCATAGAAGCAGTAGTCACCATTTGTGAAGCACAGCTACATCATTGTCTTTCCTGGCCTGTTAGTCCAGACATACAAAATTTGAGACACATGGCAGGAATGTGTGCCAGATTTTCTAAAATGAAAAGTATTGTCTTAATGCTAATATTAAGAAAAAAAAAAAAAGAAAGCTAAGCTCTTAAATTTGTCTTATTTTCAACCAAACTTCGGTGCTTAAAAGTTATGCTTAATTATGCTTATATATTTAGGCCTGATGTTCATTTATAAACCTATGCTGAAAATCATTAGTAAGCTCCTACCAACTTTTTATGTTCTTAAATTTAAGAGTTCAGTAAAATTTTGAGTATAAAGTTATACATTCAGCCCTCCTAATTTTTCAGAGGCTAATTTTAGATCATAACGCCCAAAGAGCATACAGTAAATCCTTTGAATATTTGGCCCTAAGTTTTTTAGCAGTATTGTGTAATATCCAGCTTCACAATAATAATCTCTAAAGAGATTTTAGATGCTTTATTTTTTAAAGGGCACTTCACATAGTATATTGATCAGCTAGGTTGGTATCATTTCTTGCAATTCTACAATCTCTCCTTCTTGGTGATATGGTGACTGATAAAAACTCAACAAGAAAAGGAATCAGAGGAGAACTCCTTATATAAGAAACCACAAACAGAAAGGAAATAGGGGCAGGCTGATTCAAAACTCTGCATTGTAATATCACACTCTGCAAAAATAAGTATTTTTATGGGTTCATGATGAGAAATTTGGTGATCTGTTATTCATCTTCCTAGGCTTAGAGTTCTAGATCTTAAAATTGTGTTTTGCAATTAACTGCTGTTTACACCGGCTATTTGTTTCTTTTGCTAGTCAGTGTTGAGCTTCTCAGATGTGTTCTGGGGCAAAAAATATCAATTATACAAACAATCGACTTACAGGCACAGTACAACAGTAACAAAGATTAATATATCAGCATTAGCAAGAATAAGACCATCATATACTTCCCCATTTATTTCAGATCCTCCAGGAGCTCCACTTAGATTAACTTTATATCCTCATCCCAGTTTTCATTAATATCCTTTGCACACTCGCACTTCATGTGCCCTTGACCTTGCTTTCAGCATTCACTCCCTCCTTTTACATCAACACACTTTTAACAGTTATCTCCCCCATCCATGTAATAAAGTTTAGCAGAATATGAATAATACCGTAACAGGCAGCATGGAAAAATATTTATATAACATAGATATGATGTGCATGATGATAGCAGAATACAACTAGCAAGTGCAGTTGAGATAGGACAAAATGGGTAATACAGAATCATTGGTATAAATAGATGGGTGGCTAAACTGAAGGTAAATTATATGTACAGTTGAATAGGATATGAGGAACTAATCTAAATTATAGGGTGTGCAGCAAGCTAACCTATCCAATTCCAGGGGCTTTTCCCCGCCATATAAACTGCCTTTACCATTTCTTTTAATAGCTAATTTTCTTTACCTAAAGGGTAATCATTTGACGTGCATATACAGTGGTGGAAATAAGTATTTGATCCCTTGCTGATTTTGTAAGTTTGCCCACTGACAAAGACATGAGCAGCCCATAATTGAAGGGTAGGTTATTGGTAACAGTGAGAGATAGCACATCACAAATTAAATCCGGAAAATCACATTGTGGAAAGTATATGAATTTATTTGCATTCTGCAGAGGGAAATAAGTATTTGATCCCCCACCAACCAGTAAGAGATCTGGCCCCTACAGACCAGGTAGATGCTCCAAATCAACTCGTTACCTGCATGACAGACAGCTGTCGGCAATGGTCACCTGTATGAAAGACACCTGTCCACAGACTCAGTGAATCAGTCAGACTCTAACCTCTACAAAATGGCCAAGAGCAAGGAGCTGTCTAAGGATGTCAGGGACAAGATCATACACCTGCACAAGGCTGGAATGGGCTACAAAACCATCAGTAAGACGCTGGGCGAGAAGGAGACAACTGTTGGTGCCATAGTAAGAAAATGGAAGAAGTACAAAATGACTGTCAATCGACAAAGATCTGGGGCTCCACGCAAACTCTCACCTCGTGGGGTATCCTTGATCATGAGGAAGGTTAGAAATCAGCCTACAACTACAAGGGGGGAACTTGTCAATGATCTCAAGGCAGCTGGGACCACTGTCACCACGAAAACCATTGGTAACACATTACGACATAACGGATTGCAATCCTGCAGTGCCCGCAAGGTCCCCCTGCTCCGGAAGGCACATGTGACGGCCCGTCTGAAGTTTGCCAGTGAACACCTGGATGATGCCGAGAGTGATTGGGAGAAGGTGCTGTGGTCAGATGAGACAAAAATTGAGCTCTTTGGCATGAACTCAACTCGCCGTGTTTGGAGGAAGAGAAATGCTGCCTATGACCCAAAGAACACCGTCCCCACTGTCAAGCATGGAGGTGGAAATGTTATGTTTTGGGGGTGTTTCTCTGCTAAGGGCACAGGACTACTTCACCGCATCAATGGGAGAATGGATGGGGCCATGTACCGTACAATTCTGAGTGACAACCTCCTTCCCTCCGCCAGGGCCTTAAAAATGGGTCGTGGCTGGGTCTTCCAGCACGACAATGACCCAAAACATACAGCCAAGGCAACAAAGGAGTGGCTCAGGAAGAAGCACATTAGGGTCATGGAGTGGCCTAGCCAGTCACCAGACCTTAATCCCATTGAAAACTTATGGAGGGAGCTGAAGCTGCGAGTTGCCAAGCGACAGCCCAGAACTCTTAATGATTTAGAGATGATCTGCAAAGAGGAGTGGACCAAAATTCCTCCTGACATGTGTGCAAACCTCATCATCAACTACAGAAGACGTCTGACCGCTGTGCTTGCCAACAAGGGTTTTGCCACCAAGTATTAGGTCTTGTTTGCCAGAGGGATTAAATACTTATTTCCCTCTGCAGAATGCAAATAAATTCATATACTTTCCACAATGTGATTTTCCGGATTTAATTTGTGATGTGCTATCTCTCACTGTTACCAATAACCTACCCTTCAATTATGGGCTGCTCATGTCTTTGTCAGTGGGCAAACTTACAAAATCAGCAAGGGATCAAATACTTATTTCCACCACTGTACATTTTTAGGAACATGATCATCTTAACTAATGCACACCTCCCAAATATAGAAAATGGCAGCTCTTTCCACTTCCTGCATAGTTCTCTTGTGTCTACCAATTGTCTAACATTGGTCTTATACATCACATACTAATTATACCTCAAATAAATCCCTAAGTGTTTCAGTTTGGCCCTTGCCCATCTCAAAACCCACCAATCCCTCCTTCCCCTGGGCAGTTCCTTATCATAACTTATTTTGAGCCCATTGAAATTCCCACGCTAGTCAATAAGTGTTATTATTTTCCCAGTATCCCGCTTTATCCTCTCCATAAATAGTAACATGCCATCCGCAAACAAATTAATACGCATCACTCTGTTCCCTGTCTTCCATAATAGTGATCATATAAACAAACCTTGCCTATAAGGCGATTGCTTCTATAATTGATATTTTTTGCCCCAGAACACATCTGCAGCAGAAAGTCCTGTATAAGCTGTCAATTAATTATCAACTATGCTGTTGGTTTTATACAATCTGGACCCACTTTATGAAATCCCCTTCTATTCCATGTTTCTGTAGGACCCAGAACAAATAGTCCTATAAGACTTCTTCAAATGCTTTTTCCACATTAAGGCTCACAAATCAATTCTTCCATTACATAGTTTCCCACTATTCCAGAACCTGTGAGATAGTTGTGTCCATCAACTAGCAGGTAGAGATAGAGAGCTTTTGGTATCCAGTACTTTCTATCTCGAGCAGGTGGATGGACGCATTTTTCAGCTTCTGGCTCTAAGTGCGTTGCTCCTGGTCCAGTTGATCAGCTGATCCCCAGTTGAGCTTTGCAGGTGGCTTGAGTTTGCAGAATCATTTCTTGAAACAGGACAGCAGATAAGAGCCAAATGGCCCATCCATTCTGTCCATCCTCAGTAATCACTAACTCTTCCTTTCCATAAGAGATCCCACGTACCTGTCCCAATCTTTCTTAAATTCAGAGACAGCCTTGTTTCTACAACCTCAACCAGGAGGCCATTCCACACATCCACCACCCTTTCTGTGAAAAAGTATTTTCTTAGATTACTCCTGAATCTTTCTTCTTAACTTCATCCTATGCCCTCTCATTCCAGAGTTTTCCTTCATTTGAAAAAGGCTAACCTCCTTTACATTAATACCATGGAGGTATTTAAACGTTTCTATCATATCCTCTCCTGCCTTTCTTCCACAGTATACATTTGAAGGTCTATAAGCCTGTCCCTATATGCTTTATGACAGAGACCGCTGACCGATTTTGTTGCTGCCCTCTGGACTGACTCCATCCCGTTTATATCTTTTTGTAGGTGCGGTCTCCAGAATTGCACACAGTATTCTAAATGGGGCTTCACAAGAGACCTATATAAGGACACTATTGCCTCTTTCTTTCCTCTCCCTATGCACTTGAGCATCGTTCTGGCTTTGCCCAACACATTTTCTGTCTGTTTGGCCACCTTAAGATCATCAGATACAATCACTCCCAAGTCACACTCTTTTTTTTTTTTTTTTTTCGTATTCAGAAGTATTTCATTCCCTATACTGTACTGTTCCCTTGGATTTTTGTAACCCAAGTGCATGACCCTGCACCTTTTAGCATTAAATCTTAGTTGCCAATTATTGGACCATTCTTCAAGCTTTGCTAGATCCTTCCTCATACTATCTACATCCTCCAGGCTGTCCACCTTATTACAGAGTTTGGTATCATCCACAAAGAGACAAACCTTACCAGACAATCCTTCCGCAGTATTACTCACAAGAATGTTAAAAAGAGCTGTTTTTTGTCTCTGGTGCCCCATGAATTTACTTCTTCTCTCCCTTAACTTATCCCCTGTTTTCTGTGGAGTTCTCCCTTTACACCACAACAACCTTTAAAAAAAATAAATGAGGAGGAAAGAGGTTCGCTGGAGAGCATGGACAGAGCAACAGTCCGGAGCCTTTCTCATCTGTGGTAAGGCTTTTGGAGACGAGACTGTGAGCTTGAGGGGAGCAACCGACAGTGGTAAGTCAATTAATGTTTGACTTGGAACTACTTGATGGATCCTGACTCACCACTTGGGCACATTGTGCTGTGCTTGTGACAGTTGGGGTGAATGGTGACTCTTGCAGAGGCAGTTACATGGTGTTCACACTATGGGACCCACCGGCCGGCATCGGGGCATTGCAGTGCATGCAAGCAAGGAATCCCACGGGATGTGGAGGAAACTGTCGATGGCAGCGCATCTTTGGATTTTGCACTGTATTTGAATATGCTGGGATCCGGCTGTCCAACAGGACCACTGCACAGTGTGTTGCAGGAGAGTGCAGAAACGGGCACCATTATGCCAGGGCTGACTGGCAGTGAGAAGCAGCCTCTGAGCATGTGCGGAGCACAGCCGCCATTTTACAACCTCAGGGCCCAACAGAGCATTCAGCTGCATCAGGTTCTTTGTTTTCTTTGGAGTTTATATTGCTCTTACACTAGGCCTATTTACTTGAAGTGTGGACAGTCAGAGATGCTGCAAGGTGTTTAACCTTTTGCCCCTTTGACCCTCCAGCTCCTAAGAGATCTTCTTTAGACCTCCAGGAGTGGGCTTATGAAGCTATGTCTGTTTCTCCTCCATATTTATTTATTGAAAAAATTTCTATTCTGTACAATCCTGCAACTCTTGGTGGATCACAGCTTAACTTACGTAATATAATTTTAAACACACATGCAATAAGATTCTTGACTAAGTCAGATCAGTCACTAAAACAATAAGGAGCTTAAACATCCAGCTTTAAACCACTGTAAAAGCTTGGGCAAAAAGGAAAGCCTTCAAATGTTTACAGAACCAGGGCTTTGAGGGGGTACTGAGTACTGGCACCTTTTCTATTGTCTGCTAAAATTGACCCATGGTCCCCAAGTTTTAATGAAAGATCTCAGGCTCTACACAACAATTCTTCCTTGTCATAGATTCTGTGACTGGTTGCAAGGGGCCTGGCTATTGTGGGGTGGGTCCCTCAGTGATTACCCCACCCCACCCCTGAAGGGTGGCCTGGCGTTTGAGTACCGGCACCTTTTTCGCTGGAAAAAATGCACTGTACAGAACTGAAGTCATACCTCTTAATTTAAAGGGCAAAAAATTCCACTGCCTTGCACCCTCAATATACTCGTTCAGCAGCTATTTTTATTATTCCCACCTTTGTAGCTCCCTAAATAAAAGCAAGAGAAAAAGGAAACCAATATGGTTCTCCAAGCAAGTGGCTGAGAAAATAAAGGCCAAAGAGTTGGCGTTCCTGAAATACAGAAAAACTCAATAAGAGGAACACGGAGAGGAATACCGGATGCAACTGAAAGAAGCCAAGAGAGAGATACGTCTGGCGAAAGCGGAAGACAAAATGGCTAGAAATGTAAGGAGGGGTGACAAAAATTTCTTCAGGTATATTAGTGAAAGGAGGAAGACTAAAAAGGGAATTGTGAGACTGAAAGATGCTGCGAACCACTATGTAGATAATAATGAAGAAAAAGCAATTTTGCTAAATAGATGCTTTTGTTCTGTTTTCACAGAAGAAAATCCTGGAGAAGGACCGCGAATGGAGTGGATATAGCACTGCTCACGAAATAGAGAGTGTATGAACAACTGGAAAAGCTAAAGGTGGACAAAGCCGTGGGACCGGACGGAATCCCACCCCAGGATATTGAGGGAGCTCAGAGAGGTTCTGGCGGGTCCTCTTCAAGATTTGTTTAATAAATCCTTGGAGACGGGAGAGGTTCCGTGGCATTGGAGAATGGCGGATGTGGTCCCTTTTCACAAAAGTGGTGATAGGGAAGAAGCTGGAAACTACAGGCCGGTAAGCCTCACTTCGGTTATTGGAAAAGTAATGGAAGCGATGCTAAAGGAAAGGACAGTGAATTTCCTAGAAGCCAATAAGTTGCAAGATCCGAGACAACATGGTTTTACCAAAGGTAAATCGTGCCAAACGAATCTCATTGAATTCTTTGACTGGGTGACTGAAGAATTGAATCAGGGACGTGCTATAAACGTAATCTACTTAGATTTCAGCAAAGCTTTTGACACAGTTCCCCACAGGAGGCTCTTGAATACACTTGACGGGCTGAAGATAGGACCCGAAGTGGTGAACTGGATTAGGAACTGGTTGACTGACAGACGCCAGAGGGGGGTGGTTAACGGAATTCGCTCGGATGAGGGAAAGGTGAGTAGTGGAGTGCCTCAGGGATCGGTGGTGGGGCCAATTCTGTTCAATATATTTGTGAGTGACATTGCCAAAGGGTTAGAAGGTAAAGTTTGCTTTTTTGCGAATGTTACCAAGATTTGTAACAGAGTGGACACCCGGGAGGGAGTGGAAAACATGAAAAAGGATCTGCGGAAGCTAGAAGAATGGTCTAAAGTTTGGCAGTTAAAATTCAATGCGAAGAAATGCAAAGTGATGCATTTAGGGAGTAGAAATCCACGGGAGACGTATGTGTTAGGTGGTGAGAGTCTGATATGTATGGACGGGGAGAGGGATCTTGGAGTGATAGTATCTGAGGATCTGAGGGCGACGAAACAGTGTGACAAGGCGGTGGCTGTAGCTAGAAGGTTGCTATGCTGTATAGAGAGAGGTGTGACCAGCAGAAGAAAAGAGATTTTAATGGCGCTGTATAAGTCATTGATGAGGCCCCACCTTGAGTATTGTGTTCAGTTTTGGAGGCCGTATCTTGCTAAGAATGTAAAAAGAATTGAAGCAGTGCAAAGAAAAGCTACGAGAATGGTATGGGATATGCGTTACAAGATGTATGAGGAGAGACTTGCTGACCCGAACATGTATACCCTGGAGGAATGGAGAAACAGGGGTGATATGCTATAGACGTTCAAATATTTGAAAGGTATTAATCCTCAATCGAACCTTTTCTGGAGATGGAAAGGTGGTAGAACTAGAGGACATGAAATGAGATTGAAGGGGGGCAGACTCAAATATTTTTTCACTGAGAGAGTGGTGGATACTTGGAATGCCCTCCTGCGGGAGGTGGTAGAGATGAAAACGGTAACGGAATTCAAACATGCGTGGGATAAACATAAAGGAATCCTGTTCAGAAGGCATGGATCCTCAGAAGCTTAGCCGAGATTGGGTGGCAGAGCCGGTGGGGGGAGGCGGGGCTGATGGGAGGTGGGGCTAGTGCTGGGAAGACATCTACGGTCTTTGCCCTGAAAATGGCAGATACAAATCAAGGTAAGGTATACACAAAAAGTAGCACATATGAGTTTATCTTGTTGGGCAGACTGGATAGACCGTGCAGGTCTTTTTCTGCCATCATCTACTATGTTACTAAGTTATCCCTTATTTGTCCTGTTTGTCCTACTTAGGTTGTAAGCTCTTTCGAGCAGGGTCTGTCTCTGTCCAGTTCACAGCACTGCGTACGTCCAGTAGCGCTATAGAAATAAGTAGTAGTAGTCAGCCTAATATGATGAAAGGAAGGAATGTTAAGCAAAAGTTTGTCTGAAGAATGCAATGCATGAGCAGGCTGATAGAACTTCAAAGAACTAGCCACAGAAACTGGCACATCTTTGCTTAAACAAAAATATGTAAGGGATTCTGTTATTTTGTAAGCATTCTGGAGAAGATTAAATTATGAAAGGAGGAAAAGCCTCAAGAAGCTCCCCAATGTATTTTGTATATTGTAGGAGCAGGACTTCCTCATCATAGGCAAAAAAAACCCCGCCTTTTCCTTATTTTACTATGTGCAGCCGGCCTTAATTTAACACAGAATACTTAAATATTTGAAACAAAGAAACTTAGCTCTGGCTGCGCAGTCTCTCTTCATCATTCAAAACAGCTCAGCAAAATCAACCATGATCAACACTGGCCATTGTTTCGCAAAGGCTGCGTCAGGGACCACAGGTCAGGAAAATTTCAAATTCGCTGGCAGTGGCTATAGAGACCAGATTGCTTACGAAGTAAGGGTTATGGCATACTGGTTCAACAAAGCTTTGCGCACCTCCTCAAACTGAGAGTACGTCTCCATGGCCAGTCCTTGGAATGCCTCAAGTGCTCTACCAGTGAACTTTCCTCCCAAATAGTGCACCCAGTCTTTATAAGGAATCTCATTGAGGCGGCACATTTGTTCAAAGGCAGTTAAATTCCCATAAATGTCACCTCAGGTATCATCAAACTGCAAAAACAAGTTGGGCCCGATCTGGGTTGTGGATCTTGCCTCTTGCCTTGGCATAGAGGTTGGGCTGGAGCTTTGGATACGAGCCATTTCCATCTCCGACTTCCCTTTCTGCAGCTGGAATTCACGCTTTCGCTACTCCTGCTTCCGTCACTCTTCCCATTCCTCTCGTTACTGGCACTCTTCCCATTCCTCATGCCACAGCTGATGTAGCTGCTGTTGCTGTATCATGTAGATCTGCTGAATTTCAGCTGGTGTGGCACCCAGCCCTGCCAATGCACGGGCCTTTGTCCACAAGGAGTCTGGTCTCCCCTCAGGAGAATTCTGCGCAGGCCGGTCTTGCGTCTCCTCCTCTCTGCGGCCATCTGGTTCCTCTTGTGGTAGGTCAGGCATATCCATTGTCTGAGGTCTGCTACCAGTCGCCATCAGCACACTGGTAATCTCCTAACACTACCAAAAAAGAACAAAAACGGGGAAGGGACCTTGTTACTGCTGCACTCGTTCACTGTGCTCTGTGTCTGCAAGTTACAGGTAAAAAAAAAAAAAAAAAACCTCTGAACCACTCAGAGAATTTAGTTGGCTGAGTTATATCAAAAGCTTTGGAGATGGCACAGAATTTTGTAGAGGTCTGTGAAAGCCCCATGTAGTCAGGAAAGGAATGGCATGGATCAGGAGTGGCCTAATGGTTAGTGCAGCGGGCTTTGATCCTGGCAACCTGAGTTCAATTCCCACTGCAGCTCCTTGTGACCTTGGGCAAGTCACTTAGCCCTCCGTTGCCCCAGGTATAAAAACTTGAGCCCTCTAGGGACAGAGAAAGTACCTACTTATAATGTGTACAGTGCTGCATATGTCTAGTAGCGCTATAGAAATGATTAGTAGTAGTAGCAAAGGCAGCTGATGTAACCCAGCCAGCTGAATTCTTAATTGTATTAATTACCTGTTTGCCAAGGGGCCCCAGACTAAATTAGCTAATAATTTTCCTGTCTTATATCCCTAGCAGTATATTTTATACTTGTGCTAAAATATGGTATGCTTAGCCTGTTGCATGAGAAACTCATTGATCTGCCTTTTCAGGTTTAGCACTTATAGGGTCTTACTATCAGCCATCACCTGTTTAACTTGTAGCTCCTGCATCAGGGCTAACAGTTCTTACTGTCTTTTCTTCTGCCTCTTGCTGCATATCCTACACTTCTCCCTCTTAGTACTGCTTTAGCAGCCTTGCAAAATATGAACTCAACGCCACCTGACCCTGTATTTTCTTGTTCAAACTTCTGCCAGGCCTTCATGTTTTTTTTTTCCATTTCTCCCTCTTCCACTCTTAAAAGCAACCCTATAGTTTGGGAGTACCATGTGTGAAGGTAATGATATCCTGCTTAATCCCAGAGAAAACAAAGTTGCCAACCTGTAGCTGGTAATCCCTGAGGGCAGCAGGATATTAGTCGTTATAAAAACACACTGGCATCCTGGAAGTTGACTTCTCATAATAACAGCTGTATACAGAACATAGGTGGTCCTATGCAACAGCATAAATATAGGAAGTCCTGCAAATATATGGTGCACCACTCTAGAAAGTTCAGGAAACTGTTTTTTTTTTTTTAGCTTTCTTCAAGTCAAGCTCTGTGAGTTCATGTCATATTTGTAAGGACTGGTATCTTATTATCATTTAAGAGCATCTGTTATAGACAAGCAAGGTTGCTTTTTATACGTAGACCTACGTTATCCTAAATTAGAGAGGGACTGGTGATTGGGTTAGCATTGGTTTTAATCAGAGTTCTAATTTCTAGAACTGTAAACATTTTGAGTTCCTCGGAGTGGTACCCAACAAGACATAAATCCAAGAAAAATATTTGTGAAGAATAAAATCAGGTAAATAATTATCCTTTCCTTTGGTCAGAGACACTCTCAAGTTGAAAGCCCTCAGAACATTATGATAAAGGTTTAAAATGTAAACATTTTAAAAATTAATCTTAGAAACCTGTTTTAAATGATTTGCATTTGCCAACCTTCTCTGGTACCTGATAAGTGCATATAATCAGCATGGGTTATTCCTTCATATCTGAGTTGTATAATACTGGAGCAGATGATGATTCAGGGTTACTTCACTGTCCTATATATTTCAGAATCCTCAGGAAATAACCATTGATAAGTCGCGTTGTCATTCGTCCTGCTGACCCTGTAATTATGTGGCTATACATTCATATTTATAGTATATAGTAACACTATGTGCATGCAAACTTGCTAAATATTAGTTGTTACACTGACTTTATTTTATTGTATTATGCTATAAAATGTAATTGTTAAAGATGGTAGCTACATTTATGATGCCCTGATAGAATCATAATATATGATGAATTGAACTTTCCATTCAATAACAGAACAACTTTTTTGACAGTCACTTGTTCAGTCCCGAAAGGCTGGAATTACCTCAGCATTGGCCACCCGTACCTCACTCAAGGATGAAGATCTGGTAAGAAACTGTGAAGAGTAATAATGAGATGAATGTGTTCCATGTACATTCGAGAGAATATCAAAAGGAATCTAGGATTGTAAAAATAAGGACAAAGGAGTCATTTTCACAAAGGAATAAAAGCAGATTCTCACATTTTAAGGATAAGCCAAGAATAGAGTATTCCACATTCACAAAATTCTTAACGATGTACAGATAAAAATGGGTATTGTCGTGCCTTCCCTTGGCAGAGGAGTTTGTTGAGAAGTAGAATGAGGTTCAACATTTCTGTCCTGTATTCCTCTTCTCTTGGTGAATGATACAAGAATCTTCATTGTAGACAATATGTTGAAAAACTCAACTCAGTTTGCAGCAGTGGTGTAAAAAGCACTAGGGATTCAGAAAAGAATGAAAAATGAAAGGGAGTCTGATGCCTCTCTCAATCCATGTTGCAACTGCACCTTGAGCACCTTTTGTAGTTCTGGCTGTCCCTTCTCCAAAAGAGATATCAAAACTAAGTGCATAAGCATCCTCATGCTAGGGCAGACCAAATGTCTATCAGTCCCAGTGTCCGGTTTCCAACAGTAGCTAATCTGGGTCACAAGTACCTGGTGATTTCTGAAGAGTAAAATAGATATACAGTGGATTTTTCTAAGTCCGCCTTGATAATGGTTTTTGGACTTATCTTTTAGAAATTTGTCCAAACCATTTTAAAACCTGCTACCCTAACTGTTTTTACCACATTCTCTGGCAAATGAATCCCAGAGTTTAATTACACACTGAGTGAAATAATGTTTCCTCTGATTTATTCTAAATATATTCCTTAGTTAACCTTATTGCATGGCCCCTAGTCCTTGTACTTATGGAAAGAATAAACAAGGACTTCACGTTGACTTGTTCTACTCCATCCATGATTTCATAGGCTTATTTCTCCTGACAGTTATCTCTTCTCTAAGCTGAAGCACCCTAGCGTTTTTAGTATTTCCTCACAGGAGAGTCATTCCATCTCCTTTATCATGTTGGTCGCCCTTCTTTGTTTTGTTCCTAATTCTGCCATATCTTTTTTGAGGTGTGGTGATCAGAATTACACACAGTATTTGAAGTGAGGTCGCACCATGAAGCAGTATATAAGCATTGTAATATTCTCTGTTTTATTCCCCAGAATAGGTTCAGAGAAGAGCAATCAAAGTAATAAAGGGAATGGAATGGTTTCCCTGTGAAACAAGTTAAGGCTCTAGAAGAAGAGATGACTGAGAAGTTAGGGTTGTTCAGTTTGGAAAAGAGACAACTTTGAAAAGATATGATAGAAATCTATAAAATCATGAGCAGGATGGAACAGGTAAAATCATGAGCAGGGTGGAACAGGTAAATCAAAAACAATTATTTATCCTTTCAAATAGTACAAAGAAGAGAGGGGCTTCATGAAAATAGTAGGTAGCATATTTAAGACAAATCATCAAAGAAGGTTTTGGGGTTTTTTTTAACTCAATGTTTGGTCAAGTTGTGGAATTTGTTGTCAAAGATGTGGTCAGGACCCTTAACAATAGTTTCTGGAAATAGACAGAGTGAGACAAGATGGTGTCTTGAAGAGAACAATGTAAGGCGGTTCTCCACCCAATTTCCCTTAAACTCAAACTAAATTACCTGAACTCATGCTGAAACGGAGGGGCAGTGTGTGATCCCCTCCACAGCTGTGAGATCTTCGGGTCCGATGGACTGCTTTGCCATGCCTGGAGGAAGTTTGGGGTTAAGTTCCTTGCTGCTGGCAGGGGCGACAGGAGGTTCATCGCTCCCCCAGCCTGAGGCAAAGACCACTTTTCAGCCCTGAAGAATAGAGGCCTCCGACAATGCCAGCGTGGGGACGGCAGCAGGGGCAGGAAACACCCAGTGTCTTCAACCTAGGAGTACTTCCTGCAGAGGGGTCGGTTGCCGGCCTAGAATCACTGAATATCGTTGTCAGAGAGAAGATAGTGGAGAGAGCCAGTGTTTTGGCAGACTCAACTGCAACAGAAGGGGAACAACCACCTGAAGGATATTTATCTGAGCTAGCAGTGACCAGTAAGTCATTTTTGCCTGTAAAACCTGCAATTAATAACTCTTGATTCAATATGGGAGGCCCTTGTGGGGCTAGAAAATTCCTTTTCCCAGAAATTTTCTGTTGTCCCAAACTACTAAATTACCTTTGGAAAAGATTGCAAACTTAGAAATAAGAACAAGTAACATTGAGAAAACTGTATCGTTTAATAATGAAACTATAAAACTTTGTCAGCAGACACAATATAATTTGATAAAAGAAAATGCTTTATTACATCAAAAGACTGAAAACTTGGAAAATCAACTGAGAGCAAAATCTCTCAGGTTGATTTTCCTAAAATTTCTTCGTTGGCTCCATTAATAATGTTTAAGAAATATTTGTCAGAAATTTTAAAAATTCCTGAACTGTCGAGCTTCAAAATATTATAGGGCTACTCCTCTTTTACACCATCTTTACTGGTTCACAAAGGTTCTCATTTTGACATATAAAGCGCTTTATACAGCAACTCCATATTACCTTGCAACCCTAACTATTCCATACACACCAACGCAAATGCTGCTTCCACTCACAGATAATAGACTGGTGATACTGCCACCCTCAAGGGCTAGATGAGTCAACCCGTGTGTCAGCATTTTTCTTTTTGTCCCCAGTGTTGTGGAATTCTGTACCACAATCAGGTTAGAACAATCATACCTTCTCTTCTGTAAAGCCCTGAAAACTTATTTTTACCAAACAGCCTTTGATATGTAATATTGTATTTTAATAGGAAGACCACATAGGCGCTTAGAGTGCTTAACACTGTACAAGGAGATGCTAATCATTAGATAACTATGTATGACTGTTGGTTGAGTGCCTATGTTGCTGTTCTCAGTATGGGAAGTATTGTCTTTCGAAAGCCCATATAATCTATTTCAAATCTTAACATCCAAAGAAAGAGAATTCCAAATTAAGGCCATTTGATACAAGATGATTAATGATAACGTTTTAAAAAATATTTAACACCTTTTGTAGATGGAAAATAGAGCGCTAAATGTTCGTGATTTTGTAGGGACTTATCAGAGGAAGACAAAGTAAGCAGGTGATTCATATATGCTGGAGCTAGTCCATAAATAATTCTTAATACAAATGCAGCCATCTTATATAAACAGGCCTCTTTAGGCAGCCAATATAGTCTAATCAGACGGGACATTACTCAATCATATTTACCAGCTGTACTAATTAATCATGTGGAAGTATTTGGCAACATTTTTAACCATTTCCTTAATGTCACAGAGCAGCCTACAAATAAGAAATTACAGTAATCCAACTGTTTCAAAATGCAGGCCTGTCAATCACATTGAATTGATCAAATAAGAAACAATGTCCATATAGTTGGGTTCAAAAGATCCAGTAAATTAAAGTTAATTAAAAACGTGACATATTTGGATCTGTTTCCTACTTCAGGGATTCATAAATTGCTTGCAAAAATATGATCCACTAATCCAACTGGAAGGAAACGACCTGGGAACACAATAAAAAGAAGAAATTAAAAAAGCAAGGAAGAAAATAAAACAAAATGAAAACCCGTAAGTGTACAAATATGTATCAGATATATACTGAACAGTATGAAAAATAAATATATCAATAGTTCTTAATTACAATAAAAAAATATATTATCACCTAAAAGATCACTTTACTTCCTTAACCATAAGGGAGCTTTCTTCAAAATGGATGTGCAGAGCATGCCATCAGTGAACTATCCTCAAAGCATACCACATCTTAGAATGATAGAAAAGAAAATATAATTAAAAACCCAAACCTTTCCCCTGATTGCTGTCACTTCTGACACAGTGCGGAATAAGTGCAGAGAGTTGCTGACTGCTGCACATCAGACAGATAATGATTACATTGCCATTGGGACAGACTGTGAACATCTCACTGCCCAGATTGAAGAGATCATATATCAGAAAATTGGGAACACAGGCATGAAATACAAGAATCGTGTGTGGCGCAGGATTGCAAACCTGAAAGACTCAAATAATCCAGAGCTGCAGAAGAAGGTTTTAGGTGGGGTGATCTCACCTGAGAGTATAGCGGGCATGAGCTCGGAAGAAATGGCCAGCAATGAACTGAAGGAGATAAGGAAAGCAACGACAAAAGAAGCCATACGGGAGCACCAAATGAGAAGGACTGGAGGAACCCAGACAGATCTCTTCACCTGTGGCAAGTGCAAGAAAAAGAATTGCATTTACACACAGGTGCAGACATGCAGTGCAGATGAACCCATGACTACCTTTGTTGTCTGTAATGAGTGTGGGAACCGCTGGAAGTTCTGTTGAATGTCAGTGACACCTACAGCCATCAAACCTAAACAAAGATCAGAAAACTGCAGCCTCCACTGCGCTGCATGAGAATGGGTAAAGCCATTTCTCAATCCCATTCATGCCTGTGAAAAGCACTTCAGCCAGAGAGCCAAGGCCTCTCCATAGGTCATGAAAAGATTTTCAGTTGCAGTTTGCAATATTTCTCAATCTGAAGATAATCTGTTTTGTTTAATAAATTTTGTTGCCATTTTCTGTCCTTTAAAAAAAAAACCAAACCAAAATAAGGCCAGTCAATAGTTATGAAAACATATCTTTTATCCACTATAGAGGCTTTATTGTGCTAACCTCAGTAGGTGCAAAAAAATAAAATAAAAGGGAAATGCTAGTAATCAATTGTAAGGGCAAAAGGGTACTATTCTCAAAAAAGCAAAGAGAGCAAATTTAAAAAAATGTAATTCATTCATGGCCAACCTAAACCAAAACTGAACAATACATACACACAATCCAAAATGTAGGACCCTGTTAACATAAAAACATAAGTGTTGCCATACTAAGACAGAGCAAAGGTTCATCATGCCTAGTATCCTATTTCCAACAGTGACCAATCCAGGTCACAAGTACCTGGCAAGATCCCAGAACAGTACAACTGATATTTTTATGTAACATATTTTATAGCAGTACTGAAAAGGTGCAAGCTATATTCTAATAAATATGTAAACATACTTCATCTCCCTATATGGCAAACTCTGTGCTGTATATGTAAATCAGGAACCATATTTTAAGCTCAATGCAATAAAAAATAATAATCAATATAAATATATGTGATTTGTGCTCAGTTTTTTTGGTGTATATACAAAGGCTCAGGAGCTGAGATGTTAATAACACCTTCATAGACATCATAGCACGCCCTACCACCTCCTACAGAGGGAGTTATTCAAAAGTCTTTCTTCAATATACAAAATTGCAAAATTATATGCAGTATAAAGCTGTTACTTATAGATTTAATCTTGTTTCTTGACGTGTATGAAGTATTTCGTGTAGCTTCCTGTGCTGCCATATCTGTGTATAGGTAGTGCCTTATATAATAACATCACCAGTTATATGTATTTTGTGGGTTTTATAAAATGTGGTTTGTGCCTAAAGTTTATTATATTACCTTCTAATTGTTTAACAGAATCAGAAACTAGATTAGAGGTATGAATAAAAAGGTCAATAGACCATTAAAACACACAAAAGTTTTTCTTACATTCTGTCTTCCTTCTTTCAACTTTAGAACATGCAGAGACGTTGCATACATTCTTCTAAAGTAGCCATTGTTTCCTGTTAGGATAGTACAGTCTTTTGCACTGATTTTTGTGTGTGTATGTTGGCATGTTTCAGAAATCCCATGTTTATAAGAAGACTCTTCAAGCCTTAATATATCCTATCTCTTGCACAACCCCGCACAACTTTGAAGTTTGGACTGCCACCACCCCCACCTATTGCTATGAGTGTGAGGGACTTCTGTGGGGTATTGCACGACAGGGGATGCGCTGCACTGAATGTGGAGTCAAATGTCATGAAAAGTGCCAAGACCTGCTCAATGCAGATTGTTTACAAAGTGAGTGGATATGATATATATTTATTGGGATTTATTAACTGCCTTTATGAAAAGATTCACCCAAGGCAGTGTACAGTTTAACATAAAATTTACAATTTTAACAGCATAGCAATAGTGAAGTTACCAAATATTTATGTAGTGTTTTGTTCGTAGTATGCTTTTTTGTTTTGCTGTGATTCTGACTTTTACCTGTGATTATTTTATAACTTGCATTTTTTGTGTGATAGAGTAAATGAATAAAGTATTTTATAACTTAACTGTGCTTGATTTTAAAGATAAAAATTTTTATTTATAACATCATCAAAATCAAGCATGGTACCTGAAGATTGGAGGGTGGCCAACAAAACACCATTTTTTTAAGGGTTCCAGAGCTGACAGGATAAATTACAGACTAGTGATCCTGATGTTGGTGCCAGGCAAAATGTCGAACCTATTATAAAGAACAAAGCTTGAGTTATCTGCAGCAGAGCCCATAGGAATAAAATAGCCCTTCTGCAGATACTCGAGCTAAACTTTAGTAAAAGACCCCCAAAATTACTAAACATATACATAAGTATGGATTATTGGAAAAAGTCATCATAGATTTAGCCAATAGAAATCTTGCATTACCCATCTGCAGCAATTAAGCCCTCCACCATCCAACTACATAGCGCCTGCTCCCCAGGAAGAAGGCTCTTCTGGCTGAGGTCGAGCCACCTGACTTTCTTCTGATTTTGCCTTGTAAGCACTATCTGCCCATAACTTCAAGATAAATGTTTGGCAGGAGCTTTAGACATCTTAATATTTCATTTGTATCCCACATTTTCCCACTTATTTGTAGGCACATTGTGGCTTACGTAGTACTGAAGAGGCGTTTGCAGACTCCAGTGTCATTGATGAAGTCCAGCACTGCCATTTTAAATTTAAAAAACAAAACAACTAGAAGGGATCACTCAAAGCTTATACGCCATGCTGATATTACTTCTAGAACATCACTTAACACCCCCCCCCCCCCCCCCCCTTTACACCCAGCTTTTTTTTTGTTTTGGCCCAAACAGAATTGGTTACTCTCTTGAATTGGTTGGCAGAGCGTATTTCCTTCACTTATGTTCAGACTTTCTTGACTCTAGGGTCATGTCATAGCTCTTAATATTAGAACTTTGGCCACATCAGCCCACTTAAAATTGGCCTCCATAGAGGAAATTTGCAAAGTGGTCATCAGTCCACATATTCACATTACTATTTGGAATAGGAGTCCCCATTTGACTGCCAGTTTTATCCAGACAGTCCTCTTGAATTTGTTTGAGGTTTAGAATCTAACTCCATCCCCCTAAGCTCATTTATTTTCTAATCCAGGCTGTTTTAAAAGAAGAAAACAAATGAGTTGGTAAGACCTAGTATGCATATGTAGTATCACATCATACCTTATGCTTTATCTTGTTGGGCAGACTGGATGGACCATACAGGTCTTTATCTGCCGTCATCGACAATGTTACTATGACATTATTAGCTTGTTGTTAAGCCTGTGCCGTTGTAAGGCTATTGAATTTTATAAGGCACCTGTAGCTAAGGAATTGCGCATGTGAAAATATGGTATCCTGCTTGTCCTTGGGGAGAAAACAGCTGCTTCAGCAGATGTTCCCCAAGAACAGCAGGATACACATTCTCACATACTGTAACTTCCCTCTTTCCCTTGGAGTTGAATTCTTTTAGCTAGAGAGTCATCTGGCAAGATCCCATGTCGGGCAGGAAGGTGCATGCAAGCATGGTGTAGAACACTCTTAAAAGGTTTTTCTAAAGTTGAAGAGTAGGTCCCACGCAGGGCTCCATCCGATGACTTCACCCACATGTGAGAATTTGTATCCTGTTTTCTCCGAGGGCAAGCAGGCTGCTTGTTCTCACGACTGGGTTGACGTCCACGGCAGCCCCTCAAACCGGAGAAAAAATCTCGCGGGAGGTCCCGCACGCAGGGCATGCCCACCACACATGCGCGGCCGTCTTCCCGCCCGTGCGCGACCGTTCCCGCTCAGTTTTTCGCTTTCCGCGCTGGAGAGAGACGGTCAGCCCCAGAAAACTGATTTGCGGCCTTGTCCGCGCTTTATTTCTTGTCGCGCGTCCCTTTTAAAAAATAAATAAATAAAATAAAGAAGTTTCTTTTTCTTTCCTTCCCCCTCGAGTTCCTTTGTGGGGTCGCCTCGTCGCGGCCGTTCTTCCTTTTTTGTGGTGTGCCTTTCACCTCCACCATCGACGATTTTGATCTTGCCGGCGCGATTTTTCCGTTGATGTCCTCGAAGGTCCCGAGCGGATTCAAAAAGTGTGGTCGGTGCGGCTGGCAGATCTCGCAGACCGATCCTCACGCTTGGTGCCTCCAGTGTCTCGGCCCGGAGCATAATTCCAAAGCGTGCACTTTGTGTCTCGGCTTGCGACAGCAGACTCAGGTGGCGAGACAAGTTCTACAGGACTTTTTGGAACTTGCGCCAGCCCTTCAACGTCGACCTCGACGGCATCGGTGTTGACGGCCGGGTCTTTGGTACCGGTATCAATGTCGATTGTTCCCTTGGCCTGACGACCTGACGGCGGCGGTGAGCGACCGCGTGGGCAGTCCGCCCCAGTCACTCCCGCTGCTCAGGGCCATCGGGACCGAACCCTGTCGGATCCGATCCCTAGAGGCCGCGGAGACTCTACCTCCTCCTCGTCTATGCCACAGAGCGCCGATGACAGACATCGGAAGAAGGCTGCGAAGAAGCACCATCGTCGGTCGCCCATGGCGCATGGGACTGGCAGCTCCGGGACGTCGAGAGAGTACTCGACCCCCAAGAAGCGCCAGCGCCGGGAGGAGCGCTCCCCCTCTATCGAAGAGGTGTCGATGCGCAGGTCGTCAGGCACCCCGGTATCGTCTCCTGGACCCGGACAGCTTCCAGCACTGATGCCCGCACCGGCCCCCCTGCCTCTCCCGACAGCGGGCCTAGACGAGTGCCTCTGAGCCATCCTCCCGGGGATCCTGGAAGGGCTGATGAGCCAGGCCTTGCCGGCACCGGGGGTGCTTGCGCCCTCGGTGCTGTTGATGGAGGCGCCGGCGGGCTCAGGCCCTGTGATGCAGTCTAAGACACCGGCGCCGGTCTCGATCGCCACTCAGGTGGAATCCCCATCGACGTCGATGGAGGGAGCTTCGTCCCCGCCGGCGTGGGAGTCCACCTCTCGACACCGTCGTCGAGGACGTGGTTCCTCGGAGTCGAGACGGGCCCGGTTGTGGGCTGAGCTGAGAGAGCTCATGTCCGATACCGAGGAGGAGGCCTTGTGGGGGGAGAAGGAGGATCCCAGCTATTTCTCCTCAGAGGAGTCTGTGGGTCTTCCCTCCGACCCCACACCTTCACCGGAGAGGAAGGTCTCGCCTCCAGAGAGCCTCTCCTTTGCCTCTTTTGTCAGGGACATGTCTATTAGCATTCCCTTCCCAGTGGTCACCGTGGATGAGCCGAGGGCTGAGATGCTCAAGGTCCTCGACTATCCATCACCACCTAGAGAGTCTTCCACGGTGCCGTTACACAATGTCCTCAAGGAAACACTGCTTCGGAACTGGTTGAAGCCCTTATCTAATCGCACCATTCCCAAGAAAGTGGAGTCCCAATATAGAATCCACTCAGACCCAGAGTTGATGCGGCCTCAACTGCCTCATGACTCAGCGGTCATGGACTCTGCTCTCAAAAGAGCACGAAGTTCGAGGGATACTGCCTCGGCGCCCCCTGAGCGGGAGTCTCGTATTCTGGACTCGTTTGGGAGGAAGGCCTACCATTCTTTCATGCTCGTGACCAGAATCCAATCATGCCAGCTCTACACGAGCATCCACATGCGGAACAATGTGCGGCAACTGGCGGACCTGGTTGACAAGCTCCCCCCGGAGCAGTCCAGGCCTTTTCATGAGGTGGTCAGGCAGCTGAAAGCGTGCAGAAAATTCCTGACCAGGGGTATCTGACGCCTGTGATGGGGCATCCAGAGCTGCGGCCCAAGGTATAGTGATGCGCAGACTCTCATGGCTGCGTGCCTCTGACCTGGATAACCACACCCAGCAGCGGCTGGTGGATGTCCCTTGCAGGGGGGATAACATTTTCGGCAAGAAGGTCGAGCAGTTGGTGGACCAACTACACCAGCGGGAAACCGCTCTCGACAAGCTCTCCCACTGGGTGCCTTCAGCATCCACCTCCACAGGTGGACGTTTTTCCCGGCCCCGGCAGGCTGCACCCTACGCCTACAACAAGCGTAGGTACACCCAACCGGCCCGAAGGCCTCCTCAGGCACAGGGACAGTCCCAGCGTGCTCGTTCCCGTCAACAGCGTGCGCCTAAGCAGCCCCCCGTGCCTCCCCAGCAAAAGCAGGGGAAGAGCTTTTGACTGGATCCATGGGAACATAGCCACCATTAAAGTAGCCGTGCCGGACGGTCTGCCGGTCGGAGGGAGGTTGACAGTTTTTCACCAAAGGTGGCCTCTCATAATCTCCGACCAGTGGGTTCTCCAAATAGTGCGGTGCGGATACACCCTGAATTTGGCCTCTACCCCACCAAATTGTCCACCGGGAGCTCAATCCTTCAGCTCTCATCACAAGCAGGTACTTGCAGAGGAACTCTCCGCCCTTCTCAGCGCCAATGCGGTCGAGCCCGTGCCACCCGGGCAGGAAGGGCAGGGATTCTATTCAAGGTATTTCCTTGTGGAAAAGAAAACAGGGGGGATGCGCCCCATCCTAGACCTGAGAGGCCTGAACAAGTTCCTGGTGCGCGAAAAGTTCAGGAGGCTTTCCTTGGGCACCCTTCTACCCATGATTCAGAAAGATGATTGGCTATGTTCCCTGGATTTAAAGGATGCTTATACTCACATCCTGATACTGCCAGCTCACAGACAGTATCTTTGATTCCGCCTGGGGACACGTCACTTTCAGTATTGTGTGCTGCCCTTTGGGCTCGCCTCTGCACCACGGGTGTTCATGAAGTGTCTCGTGGTGGTTGCGGCGTACCTACTCAAGCTGGGGGTGCATGTGTTCCCGTATCTCGATGATTGGCTGGTAAAGAGCACCTCAGAGGCGGGAGCTGTTCGGTCCATGCAGTGTACTATTGATCTACTGGAGTTGCTGGGGTTTGTGATAAATTACCCGAAGTCCCATCTCCAGCCAGTTCAATCTCTGGAATTCATAGGAGCTCTGCTGAATTCACAGACGGCTCAGGCCTATCTTCCCGAGGTGAGAGCGCAGAATCTCCTGTCCCTCCCTTCCCAGGCCAGAGTGTCCCAGCAGATCACAGCTCGGCAGATGTTGAGACTCCTGGGCCATATGGCCTCCACAGTCCATGTGACTCCCATGGCTCGTCTTCACATGAGATCAGCTCAATGGACCCTAGCTTCCTAGTGGTGCCAGGACACCGGGAATCTAGAAGATGTCATTCGCCTGCCCATCAGTTGTCGCAATTCGCTGCGCTGGTGGACAATTCGAACCAATTTGACCCTGGGACGTCCATTCCAAATTCCTCAGCCCACAAAAGTGCTGACGATGGATGCATCTCGCCTGGGGTGGGGAGCTCATATCGATGGGCTCCACACCCAGGGGATGTGGTCTCCCCAGGAACATGGTCTTCAGATCAACCTCCTGGAGCTCTGAGCGGTCTGGAACGCACTGAAGGCCTTCAGGGATCGGCTGTCCTACCAAATTATCCAAATTCGGACAGACAATCAGGTTGCAATGTATTACATCAACAAGCAGGGGGACACCGGATCTCACCCTCTCTGTCAGGAAGCCATCAGGATGTGGCATTGGGCAAGCCAGTATGGCATGCTTCTCCAAGCCACATACCTGGCAGGCGTAAACAACAGTCTGGCCGACAGGCTGAGCAGACTCATGCAATCGCATGAATGGTTGCTCCATTCCATAGTGGTACACAAGATCTTCCTAGAGTGGGGCACTCCCTCGGTGGACCTTTTCGCTTCACAGACCAATCACAAGCTGCCTCGGTTCTGTTCCAGACTTCGGGCACACGGTAGACTGGCGTCGGATGCCTTTCTCCTCCATTGGGGGACGGGCCTCCTGTACGCTTATCCTCCCATACCTTTGGTGGGGAAGACCTTACTGAAGCTCAAGCAAGACCGCGGCACCATGATTCTGATCGCGCCTTTTTGGCCCCGTCAGATCTGGTTTCCTCCTCTTCTGGAGTTGTCCTCCGAGGAACCGTGGAGATTGGAGTGTTTTCCGACTCTCATTTTGCAGAACAATGGAGCGCTTCTACACCCCAACCTTCAGTCTCTGGCTCTCACGGCCTGAATGTTCAGGGCGTAGACTTTGCCTCGTTGGGTCTCTCTGAGGGAGTCTCCCGCGTCTTGCTTGCCTCCAGGAAGGATTCCACTAAAAAGAGTTACTTTTCTAAGTGGAAGAGGTTTGTCGTTTGGTGTGAGAGCAAGGCCCTAGAACCTCGTTCTTGTCCTGCACAGACCCTGCTTGAATACCTTCTACACTTATCAGAGTTGGGTCTCAAGACCAACTCAGTAAGGAATCAGCTTAGTGCAATTAGCGCTTACCATCATCGTGTAGAGGGTAAAGCCATCTCTGGAGAGCCTTTAGTCGTTCAATTCATGAGAGGCTTGCTTTTGTCAAAGTCCCCTGTCAAGCCTCCTGCAGTGTCATGGGATCTCAACATCGTCCTCACCCAGCTGATGAAACCTCCTTTTGAGCCTCTGAACTCCTGCCTTCTGAAGTACTTGACCTGGAAGGTCATTTTCTTGGTGGCAGTCACTTCAGCTCGTAGGGTTAGTGAGCTGCAAGCCCTGGTAGCTCATGCTCCTTATACAAAATTCCATCATAACAGAGTAGTCCTCCGCACTCACCCTAAGTTCCTGCCAAAGGTGGTGTCGGAGTTCCATCTTAACCAGTCAATGCGTCTTGCCAACATTCTTTCCCAGGCCGCATACCTGCCCTGCTGAACGTCAGTTGCACACATTGGACTGCAAAAGAGCATTGGCCTTCTACCTGGAGCAGACACAGCCCCACAGACAGTCCGCCCAATTGTTTGTTTCTTTCGACCCCAACAGGAAAGGGGTCGCTGTCGGGAAACGCACCATCTCCAATTGGGAAGCAGATTGCATTTCCTTCACTTATGCCCAGGCTGGGCTGACTCTTGAGGGTCATGTCACGGCTCACAATGTTAGAGCCATGGCTGCGTCAGTGGCCCACTTGAAGTCAGCCACTATTGAAGAGATTTGCAAGGCTGCGACGTGGTTATCTGTCCACACTTTCACATCACATTACTGCCTCCAGCAGGATACCCGACGCAACAGTTGGTTCGGGCAGTCGGTGCTGCAGAATCTGTTTGGGGTTTGAATCCAACTACACCCTCCAGGACCCGATTTTATTCTGGTCAGGCTGCACTCTCAGTTAGTTGTTCTTCGTAGGTCAATTTCTGTTATGACCTCGCCGTTGTGAGGTTCAATTGACCTGGTTTCTTGTTTTGAGTGAGCCTGAGAGCTAGGGATACCCCAGTCGTGAGAACAAGCAGCCTGCTTGTCCTCGGAGAAAGCGAATGATACATACCTGTAGCAGGTGTTCTCCGAGGACAGCAGGCTGATTGTTCTCACCTACCCTCCCTCCTCCCCTTTGGAGTTGCGTTTTTTTCCTCATTTCTTTGCTTGTCATTCAACTGAGCGGGAACAGTCACGCATGGGCGGGAAGCCAGCTGCGCATGCGCGGTGGGCGTGCCCTGCGTGCGGGACCTCCCGCGAGATTTTTACTCTGGTTTGAGGGGCTGCCGTGGACGTCAACCCAGTCGTGAGAACAATCAGCCTGCTGTCCTCGGAGAACACCTGCTACAGGTATGTATAATTCGCTATCCTCAGAGACTACCTCCTACAAGTAAGTAACTTTGTTTTGCCAGTAGGGCCTGTTCACTAATGTGTGTTAAAGAGCAATAATGCACGTTAATGGATTAACACAGGTTAGGTTGATAGGCATAACTAATTAGTAAATCTAGTGCTTAGATTATAAGCCATCTGGAGAATTTCCTTCTGCAATGATTTTATTTAGTATCTTGATGGCACCATTGGGAAGGAAATTAGAAGAGAGGGGGTTTGTCATTTATATATGCTAACGATCTGACATACTGATCAATATCAAACAATGGCTAGATACAATGGAAACATAGGTCTCAATTTTTAAATTAAAAGTTAAATTGGGAAAAGATGCACAAAACTTACCATCCTATTAACATTTGCTTTAGACTGGTTCTGGCCAGTTTAAAGCAAATGTTATTTAGTAATCAGTGCACAAAGGGGTTTTCTGTGGCTCTAATGTGTGCCGTTAGCAGCCATCGAGAACCCCATACAAATAAGCTCATTAGTATTTTAATGAGCATTCCAGGCGATACATAGCTCCAGAGCACCTCTAACGAGCTAATTTTACAGCTGTTCTGGAGATGTTGGAAAAGGAAGGAAACGCAAGCAGGCAGCTGCAAAGGCTGCCTGCTTTTGCTCCCTACCTTCCCCCCCTGTGACCTCCCCCCCAACAGGCAATTTCCTGGTGGTCTAGTGGACCCCAGACCCCCCCCCCCCCCCCCGCACCAGACACCAACCCCCACCCCCCTCTCTACAAACTTCCCTGGTGTTCCAATGGACCCTAGACCCCCCCCCCCCCCAATGCCTCACCCCCTCCCGACAAAATTCCCTGGTCAATCCTAGATCCTTCAACTCCCACCCCAACAAAATTCCCTCAGTGGATTGCACACCGCATTGATGCCTCCTGATCCCCCTTTCCCTGTCAAAATCCTCTGGTGGTCCAGTGGACTACAACCCCACCCCCAGAAACAAATGACCCTGGTGGTTTAGTGACCCCTGCCCTCCCTGGTACCTTATAAAAAAGTTGGGCAGGAGCAACAGCTCCTCCCTCGGCGCCACCACTTTGAAATGGTGGTGCCCAGCCCCTGTCTGGTGCATTCTGGGATGCACAGGGCGGGGCTAAACACAACTCAAGCTCACAAACAGCGAGTGATGCACAAAGAGCATTCTGTGCATCTCATTTACATGTGAACCCCTTTGTGCATCACTTGCTGTTTGTGACTCGCTAAAGTTTAGCAAGGCAACCTTTGTGCATCGGGCCCTAAATGTTTAGTGGAAACAAGTCCATTCCGCCCATCTCATACTAGTTTTATCATTGATCAAGTTAGCTATCCATTGGAATCAAGCCTGAAAATATTAGGAATAATTATTGATCAACATCTAACATTTGATTTCCAAGTATCTGCACTATCAATAAAGTTGTGGAAATTAAAAAGAATCAGACTTTTTTTTTCTGTTGCGACATTTTGTAAATTGGTGCAAACACTAGTACTGTCCTAGATTGACTAATGCAGTACTGTTTATGCAGATTGTAAAAGCTTGACCTTAAAGAAATTACAAACCAATCAAAATACTGCAGCACGTCTGATTTAGAGTCTCGTGCTATGATAGTGTCACCATTATTTCACACTTTGCACGGGCTTCCTATAAAAGCTACAGTTACTTTTAAACTTTATTTTTGTTTTTCAAATATTGTATAATCCCCCATTATAATGGGGATTATTAGATTGGTGGGAGCCCCTCTGTAGAGTCACTGGGGGGAGGGGATTAGGAATGGAGATATGAGAAACCCAGCCCTAAGGGGATTGTTTGTGGGAAAGTGCTGAGGGAAATGTCCCTGGTTGTTGAATGACAGTAGGGGTGGAGTTTAAAGTTTATAAATTTTGTTGTTGGGCGGAGCATGGGGTCTTTGGTTGCCTCTACCCTTGCCGGAACCCTTGTGGAGAGAAGTGTTTCCTGGTTGGGTTCAAGAAAGTACGGTTGAATTAAGTGGATGTTTCCGCCAGTAACAGGATTAACCGTGAGCTGGAAGAGTGCTCCAGGTGGGAAGCATGCATTGAGAAGAAAATAGAATAAAAGTTTATTGTATGACTATACTAAGGTGAATATTTGCTCAGTGTTATTGCTGGTATAAGAATACATATTTCGACTTATCCCTGGGATTGGTAGAATGTAATCTTGCCACTCTTTGGGATTCTGCTAGGCGCTTGTGACCTGGATTGGTCACTGTTGGAATAGATGAACCATCGGGCTATTCTTATCTTCTTATGTAACTCTCTCTCTCTCTCTCTCTCTCTCTCTGTGACAGAAGCAAATATTATTGTGGTTTTGACTTACTCTTGTTTGTTTTCAGTAAAAGGGTTTGTGAATACATTGTATTTTTTAAAATTATTATCCAAATTTCCAAATCCAGGAGCAGCAGAGAAGAGCTCCAAACATGGGGCAGAGGATCGAACTCAAAATATTATCATGGCCATGAAAGACAGAATGAAAATTCGGGAGAGGAACAAACCAGAGATTTTTGAACTTATACGAGATGTATTTGCTGTTGGCAAAGTGGCTCATGCTCAACAAATGAAGACAATAAAACAGAGCGTACTAGATGGCACTTCCAAATGGTCAGCCAAGATCACCAGTACTGGTAAATGATGATATAAATTTGTATCCAAATTCATTTTAAAATCAATGTGAAAGGGATAGAATATTATAGATCTGAGAAATACAAAACAATAAAGATAGACAAGACCAGGAAAATGTGTGGAAGGATGGCAAATATGTATTAGGATGAGAAGAGTAGAGTGAGTGGATGCAGTTCTAGGAAATAAGGCATGCAAGGCCACTCTACTGGCAAAACTTGAAAACTGAAAATCAGAAAAGCTTTATTAGCTGGACTTGAAGGTTTCATGCCGTTCTGGCCATGGTGCTAATCTCTAAAGGAAAAGAAGATAAGCCTTTTTGATGCCAGACTTTGGCCTTTATTAGTGATGAGTGAATGAATTTGGGAGGCACAAATCAGAAGAGAGAAATAATTGTAGGAGAGATATATTTAGAAAAAAACAATCTTCCTTCCATCTTAAGATTTGCATACATGTCCTGTGGGGGGAGGGGGCAGCCCTCATTTTGTACTTCATTTTCTTTGGCTTGAAGTCAACTGAATTCAAAGATAAGTCTGCAAATGTTTTATTCATGAGAGGAAGCGAACAGACAGTTTGAATATGCTTTTTAGCTTAATATTATCAAATCAAAACGAATCAAACCTACAGGCCTTGGATACTTCAGTATGTTGTGGGACAGATTTGTCCCAGTTTTGCACAGGTTCAATGATCATCTTTATGCCGACGACACCCAGCTTTATCTCTCCACACCAGACATCACTGCAGATACCCAGGCCAAGGTATCGGCCTGCTTATCCGTCATTGCTGCCTGGATGTCCAACCGCCACCTGAAACTGAACATGGCCAAGACCGAGCTTATTGTCTTCCCACCCAAACCCACTTCTCCCCTCCCTCCACTCTCTATCTCAGTGGATAACACCCTCATCCTCCCCGTCTCATCTGCCTGCAACCTTGGAGTCATCTTCGACTCCTCTCTCTCCTTCTCTGCGCATATCCAGCAGATAGCCAAGACCTGCCGCTTCTTCCTCTACAACATTAGCAAAATTTGCCCTTTCCTCTCTGAACACACCACCCGAACTCTCATCCACTCTCTCATTACCTCTCACCTTGACTTCTGTAACCTACTCCTCACTGGCCTCCCACTTAGCCATCTAACCCCCCTTCAGTCCGTTCAGAACTCTGCTGCACGTCTTATCTTCCGCCTGGACCGATATACTCATATCACCCCTCTTCTCAAGTCACTGCACTGGCTTCCGATTAGGTACCGCACACAGTTCAAGCTTCTCCTACTAACCTACAAATGCACTCGATCTGCAGCCCCTCCCTACCTCTCTACCCTCATCTCCCCCTACGTGCCTACCCGTAACCTCCGCTCTCAAGACAAATCCCTCCTTTCAGTACCCTTCTCCACTACCGCCAACTCCAGGCTCCGCCCTTTCTGCCTCGCCTTAGCCCATGCTTGGAATAAACTCCCTGAGCCCATTCGCCAGGCCCCCTCCCTGCCCATCTTCAAATCCTTGCTCAAAGCCCACCTCTTCGATGTCGCCATCAGCACCTAACCACCATACCTATGGCTTACATAGAAGCCACATTGAGCCTGCAAATAGGTGGGGGAATGTGGGATACAAATGCAATAAAATAAATAAAATACCATACCATATTCAGGAAATCTAGACTGCCCAACTT
The DNA here is from genome assembly GCF_901765095.1 of Microcaecilia unicolor. Classification (NCBI taxonomy): domain Eukaryota; kingdom Metazoa; phylum Chordata; class Amphibia; order Gymnophiona; family Siphonopidae; genus Microcaecilia; species Microcaecilia unicolor. Next base: position 17,720,405 of record NC_044032.1, on the reverse strand, counting down.
GACATTTCGTCCGTTAGATTGTAAACTCCTTTGAGCAGGGACTGTCCTTATTTGTTAAACTGTACAGCGCTGCGTAACCCTAGTAGCGCTCTAGAAATGTTTAGTAGTAGTAGTTGTTCCAGTTTTCCCCATTGATAGAATTGGAATATTTTTACTGTTAAATCTGGACCTAATCTTGCAGTTGATCAAAACTGAAACGTAGGCTAACAGACCACACATCTTGCTAAAACTCAAACAAATAATGTAGAAATACTTTCACATTTTCATAAAATGAGTTCTGATGGAAATTTAGATGACCTGGTCTGAATCTTTACTACAGTACAGGCCAAAATATTTGTTCCTTCCAAGATAGTGACATGTTTTTCAGCACTTCAGTTTCAATCATCTGTACTTCTAATAGATATGTTGGTTTTTTTATTTTATTTTTTTCTAATTGCAAGTTGAATGTAAAGTCATAACTGTGATTTTGATCATTTCTACCTATTGAATTATCTCATTGTTACTGTGTATTTTTCATAGTGGTGTGTGCTCAGGGCTTACAAGCAAAGGACAAGACTGGATCCAGTGATCCTTATGTTACTGTTCAAGTTGGCAAAACAAAAAGGAGAACGAAAACCATCTATGGCAATCTAAACCCTGTCTGGGAGGAGAAATTTCACTTGTAAGTGTAACACACTATCTCTTTTTCTGCCATTACAGTGTAGTATCTACCTTTATCTCTAATAACTGTAAACACCTATGAATTATCTGCAGTGGCGATATCCATACACTGTAGTTAAGTGGTGTGGTAGCCGTGTTAGTTTACTTTTAAGGGTAATTAAGCAAAAAAAAAAAATGTCTAACATGGAAAAGTAAGGTGGGGTGGGGGTGAGAAACAGGGAGAGATGAATGAGTGATCAGAGGATTACAAAGCAGTATAATTTTATGATTTATAATGAGATAGGAAACCCAGGTCTTTGTCCTATGTAATGGTTAGCAAAGTATTTCATCGTTTTAACGTCAACTGTTTTATGTTCCTGGATGGTTTTGAATTTTCCTTTTCGTATTCTTACCATAAGTTGGTAATATAGTACTATGGTCTTGCATAATGCTGTTCTACATAGGTGTTACTCTGGTTAGCACTGAGGTGTTTAATGCGGTGCCTCTGTAAGTTCAGTCTTTTCTTAAGCTTCTGGCCTGTCTCTCCAACATAGCATCCTTCTTCATGTTTGTTGCATTGAAGAATATATACTACATTTGAAGATGAGCATGTTTAGGATCCTTGTGTTCAATGTTTTTCCAATGTGAGTGACTGGGGTCCATTGATAGCTGCTGGCATAGTTTGTAGCCTGGTATATTGCAGAGATGTGTGGCATTCTCTTTTTCAATTTTTATTGGGAGTTTGCTTTTTAATAATTTTTGCTTCAGATTAGATGATTGTCGGAAGACCAGCATAGGTGGAGCTGGGAATATGTCTTTAAGTAATTTATCCTCCTGGAGTAGTGGCTGTAGATCTTTTATGGTGATTCTCCAGCTCTGGATTATAGGTCACTACAAGGGACATTCTCTCTGTGCTTTTCTTTTCTTTGTACTGCAATAGGTTGTTCCTAGATATTTTCAGGGAAGAGGCAATCATTATATCCTTTTTGTTTAAGGGATTCAGTCACTTTTGGGCCAACAAAGCATTTTCCAGGTCACCCTGGAATGTCATCCCTGTCATATAAAAGTTCAAAATCCTCTGTGCATAACTTGAAAGAACTTGAGGCAATTCTGTTGAAAGGGCTGAAACAGATATAATACATTGGCAGGGTCATCATTTTGAAAGATTCTGTTCTTCCTATCCATGGTAGCATCATCCTTCCCCACCTCTACAGCTTTTTATTTGTTTTTTTGAAACATTAGTTTTTATTGAGGTTCCAAATATATATGAGTGTTGTCACCATCACTCAATGCATATCTGGTATTCATTTACAACAGCAAAATCACAGTGCTACCCATTAGAATCTAAAATTCAATAATGACTACTTCATCATCAAGCAATCATCTCCTCTCCCTCTCCTCCTCTTCCCTCCCCTCCCCAATATCCATCTCCTCTTGTTTCTAGCCATACCCTTCCCTCATATCTCCAACTGAGCACAAACAGATAATTAAAGAAGCAGTGGTGAATATTCCTTACCACAGCATTTGTAATATTAAGCAATAAATCTACTAAAACTGTTTACTCCGCCGACTTCCAGCCATCCTGCCCCCTTCAAAGGACCCCTTAATATTCTGTTGTCTACAGTGGTCAGCATCCAGGTTTATCCATTGCCAAATGCTTTACATTACAATACAAATGCTCTTGTATTCCGCAGGTACCTTGAAATTCTATGCAAATTCCAAAACTAAGGGAGCCAAGTAATCCCTGGGAAGAAAAAGACGATAAAATTTATCTTTTAAAGAGGAATGATTCCAGAGCCTTTTGAAATACCAAATAGTTTTTTTTAAACCTGTTGGAAACAGTTCTCATCTTGTTCACTGTGATCTCCTAAACATGCACATGTAAATTCAAAAGACTATAATCCTGCACATCAGTATCCACCAGAGGACTCTGTTCTTTTTCAGAAATTACACTTTATTGCAAATGTATCTTATTTACTTGCATTTTGCAGTAAAAAATCAGAAGTTTTCCATCCTAAGGTTTAGTTTATTTATTCGGAGCTTGATATACCACCCTTCACAGGGCATCAGAGTGGTTTACAGTAATATCCAGAGAGGAAAAGATCTCCCATCAAAATTCAGAGAAAGAGAATAGCAGGGGAAGAGTAGCTCCCCCCAAAGGGGGGAAAGCCAAGGTGAAAAAGTGGTCCTTCAAAAGCAGCTGAAAAACAGGGATAAGACTGCTTAGCAATGAGGTCTGTAGAGAGAGCATTCCAAAAGGTTAGGGCCAAACAAAAAAAAAGGTCAAGCGCCAGGTGGACTCAAGTTGAGAAGAACGGGTGGGAGGAAGGGAGTGGCAGAAGATAAGGGCTTGAACGAAGGACTCGAGAAGGAGTATAAGGAGAGATCAGTGTGGACTGTTAAGGGGGACAGCCAGTATAGTGTGTCTTATGAATCAAAGTAAGGCGCTTAAACTGGATGCGAAATGAAACAGGTAGTCAGTGATGATGAGCTAGTAGAAGTGAGACATGGTCAAACTTAAGGCAAGAGATCTCAAAGTTTTGAGCTCTGCAGCTGAAGGAGAGGGTAGAGTTTTGGGGAGAGAGACTGTTATCAGAGAGATGGAGATGTTTGGCTGATGGATTGGAGTAGTTTTAGAAGTAGAATACAGAGTTTGTTCAATAGGGTAAAAAATAAGTTCAGTTCAGGGGAGCAGAGGGGAGAGTACATGTTCCTAAGACAAGATGGAAGCATCTATTTTGCCAGGGCAGGGAAGAACAAGAAGAAATATCCCCAAGGCCAGAGTACTGGACAAGGGAACCAACAGAGACAAAGCCTGAGACCAGCTCACAGAGGAGGTCATTGAGGGTAGGTCACACTTAGGTTGTGTAGTGGTATGTTGTCTGCTAATCACAGCATTGGTAAACAAAAGCCCAGTGACCACGTTCACTTAATATAGCAATTTATATTGACTCGTGATTGCCTAGGGGATATTCACTACAATAAGAAAACAGCACCTAACCCAAGTTCTTATTCAGCTGCTACTTTCCCAAGAAACACTATGCCAATATGTGAAATATATTTATTATATAGTTTCCAAGTTTTTTATATATTTTATATACCACCCTGGGAAGCACTATCTAGGCAGTTCACAATACAATAAAATTAAAGGAAAAGGAAAGGAACTACATGTGTTGAAAGGTAAGGAATAGATGGAGAAAAGAAAGAGAAAGAAGGGAGGGAGCAACGGGAAGGCTGCTGATGCCAAATAATGACCCTGGGGAGCATATGAGAAGAGAGCCCCATATGATTGGCAGACAGAGGTATAGAGTCTGGGTTATTCAGGGCCAGCATCCATGAATATGTGCGTTTTTAATGCTGGTTTAAAAGGAGAGTGAGAAGGCTCTAATCTGAGGGATAAGAGAAGAGCATTCCTTAGGGTGAGAGCCACCACACTCAAGATTCAATGGTGTGAATCGAGGGAACCAATGAGCGATTTTGCTGTGATGAATGAAGACATCATGTGGGTATGTATAAAATTCAGAAGACATGAAAGATATGGTGGCTGCTTGGAGTTATGAATCTTGTGAGTAAGAAACAGGATTTTATAAGTGATCTGATAGGTGTCTGGTAGCCAGTGTTCCTGGTGCAGGTCACAGTTGTATTTATGAGAATTAGTGATCTTAACTGCCATGTTTTACCTGCAGACGTCAAATGTCAGACACACGGGTTCCCTGCAGGAGCACATTACAGTAATCAAATTTACTGATGACAGATGCATACATGAGTACCTGAAGCACCTCTTGTGAGAATAGTTGTTGAGTAAAGCATGAGGATCTTAAAGAAGCATGAACTGATAATCACGGAGACCTGGTGCTTAAAAGTAAGATGGTCTAAGGTGACACCAGGAACCTTGACAATGAACTGTAGTGCAATAGTGTTCCCTGAAGTATTGATAGGAATTGCAAGTTTAGAGTCGTCCTTCCAAGAGAACAGGACAACTTGGGATTTATCTGGGTTGAGTTGTAGCCTATGGGAAGATAGACAGAGATGAGGCCGACCTTGGTTTTGAGTGCCAAGATTGCTAATACAGAGCTATGATCTAAGGTAGTAAGGATTTATATATCGTTGGCATATACAAAGGGGGTCAGTGTGAGAGATTCTATGAGTGAGGAACAGCGACATAAAGATAATGAAGAGGATGGGACCAAGAATGGCATCTTACCACATGAGAGAGAATATGTCTGGAACTGCAAATTCTGCCATAGGACAGAATTAGACCAGTTCTCGAGGTAGGAAGAGAACCATTTGTGTGCCGTGCCCGTAATACCTATATCATGTAAATGGAGAAGAAGCTTATGATAAATAAAATCAAAAGCGGCCGTCAGGTCCAGTGACAGAAGGAGGATGACTTTATTCTGGGCTAAGTGGTGGTGTATATACGTTGGAATACCTATCAGTGCTGTTTCCTTGCTTTGGTGCTGCCTAAATCCAGTGTGGTTGGGATATAGGGAGCTAGTTCGAGCCAGGAAATCCATTAATTGACTATAGATTCAATAATCTTCGAGGCAAATGAAAGATTGGATATAGGACGTAAATTATATAGGTGGGCCACACCAAGAGAAAGGGCTTTAATCTTCGGACGGATAAGTGATTGTTTCCATACTGAGGGGAAATGATCCAACTCCAAGCTATTGGTGATCATTGAGGAGAGAGGTATGGAAGCAGTATGTCTGAGGATTTTTTAATGTAATGTGAAGGAATGGGGTCATGGGGCTGTGGTAGTTTTAATCTTCTGAAATAGTGGAGGGAGAAGGGATATCAAATGTAGATAGGTTACTAGCATGCATTGCTGGCCAGGATGAAGACACAGATGTAGAAATGTTATGAGAAATTAGGGAGGCTAACAAACTGGATAACACAATAATGGTGATTTCAATTACCCTGATATTGACTGGATACATGTAACATCAGTGCATGCTAGAAAATGTGGGATACAAATATAACAAACTAATTACATTGGACCATTCTATATGCATATCCTTATCTTCTAAAAGTTTGTAACAAAGTTCACAATCAATACATTTTTAAGCTGTCGTACAGTATCTTTCCCTAGACATGACCTTAACATTGGTCAGCAACAATATAGAAAAAAGGTTCTTTTTCCATTCTAATGACACACCTCCCTCCCCAAGATCTTAAGCTTCTCCAACATTCTCCACACCTACACACATCTGTCTCACTGAAAGGTCCACTTCCCCTTCTCCCATCACTTGCCCAACAAATCACGCTAGATGCGAAAACATATTTTTGGGTCCAGTCTATTCAGGAAGAGTGTGGGTCACATGGCTGTTCTTGCACAATTTCATAAGATCACCCTACAGCCTGATCTAATTAGCAAGTATTGAAAACAGCACACAGCATAATTAGGGAGGGAGAAAATAAATCTTACAGGTAGCCCTTGTTTCAGTATTCAGACAGGTGCTCTGAAAAAACAAACATTAGGGGTCCAAGCCCCCCCCAACTTTCCTATACAAAGTAAGCCAGACCTTCCCTTCCATGGCAATATGTTGATAATTATAGGCCATCAGGGACACGTCACAGGGCCTAACATGAAGGAAGTCACAAGCCTGTGAAACAATCCTTCAGTAAATTAATGTCACTTCAGAAGCGGTATCAATGAGATCCTGACAAGGAAGCACATGTTGGAGGGTAATAGACAAGGTGTACCTCTGCTTCTGTGGTCATTGTTTCCCCAGGAAGTGTGTTTTCAGACGGAGTCCGTCGACAGGATCCACTTCAGTTCCATGGATGAGTTGGGAGCAGGAGAAGAGATGGTCTTCTCCTTGGCCGGGCTCTGGGCAGCAGCCACAGGCGGGGCAGTCATGGTACCAGCCGGTGGAGATGACACCTGGGGAGGAGTGAGCTGCATGGGAGGAGCAGAAGCATTATTTTTCCAGGACAAGGAAGTGTGTATAGCACTGACACTGTTTCTGCTGCTTAGGTTTTGATGAACATGGTTGCTTCGGAGCACCTCCTGCTGACTTCAGAGCATAAATTGTAAAGATAATCAGGAAATCAGCAGGTAGATGAAGGGCTCAGCTCAGAGAGAGAAGGAGGAGTTTGCAGGGGAAGGCCACAAGGAGTAAAGCTTGCACACTAAGCAAGAGTGGCTGCAGTCACATGCTGGACTACAATATGCTTTGCTCCCACACTAATAAAGAAGTAAGTACTTGCTGCTGCTGCTACTACTACTACTACTATTTATCATTTCTATAATGCTACAAGGCATACACAGCGCTGTACACCATACACAAAAAGACAGTCCCTTCTCAAAGAGCTTACTTGCTGCACTGAAAATCCCAAAAAAGAACAGTATTACCTATGTGTGAAAGAACAGTGTGTTTTAAGCCTGTAAAATTGCCTTTATTAATTCTGAAATGCAGCTGGTGCATGTTTATGTTAAAGCTGTTATAGAAAATTGAATGCCCTCTTTTAGTTCACTCAGTGAAGAAATGAATCTACAGTACTCTGAGCAATATACTTTTAAAAGTTGTTGACTGGGTTCTGATTGGCTCAGGAGCTCATTTTTCTTTTGAACAGTGCTGGCTGTTTCTTCAGTCTTAGCCCGGGAGAAAAAAGAGAGAGAGATCTCTTTGCTGAGGCTCAGTGCATTATATGTCCTGATCTCCCCAGGTACTTTTTAGGAAGTAACAACTGTTTAGTTAGTGTTATAATTGATCCATATTTCAGATACCTGTTATTGTATACTGATCGCACATTTTTGTTCATGGTTCAGTTTTTAAGATGACAAATAATTGTTTATTGCCTCTGCTTGTCTGGAGTGGTAAAGTATCCTGGTGGTTTTTGTATTGGGTCTGTGAGTGCTTTCTGGGAACTGTGGGACCACTGGGAATGTGGCTGCAGTAACCTAGAAATCACTGGGGATAATTTGAGAGCGGGAGACTCACCCAAAGATGGTTGTAACCCAGTCAGTGGGAGGAGGGTGCTAGTGTAGAGCACAAGCTGCAGGTGGACCTGAGTTGTGCTGGGGATAGACCCTCTAAGTGGCCATGGGGTAACCCCATGTGAATGAATAGGCGTTTCGTAACAGACCTGTCTTTTTTTTTTTTTTTAGCAGAAGTGGGATTGTCACACTCAGTACGTGGAGTGAGGGTCACCATTCACTGAGTAGTTCAGAGGCTTTTTTTTTTTTTTTAAATCTATAACCTCCAGACACAGAGCATAGTGAGCAAGTTCAGCAGTAACAGGGTCCCTTTTCTGTTAAGGTTTTTTTTTGTAGTGTTAGAAGATTAGCAGCGTGCTGATGGCGACTGGCAGCAGCCAGCAGACACTGGAGATGCTTGTCCTAACACAAGAGTAACCAGATGGCCTCAGCGAGGAGGAGACACATGACCGGCCTGCGCAGATTTCTCCTGAGGGGAGACCTGACTCCTTGTGGACAACGGCTCATGATTTGGCAGGGCCAGGTGCCACACCAGCTGAGATCCGGCAGATCTACATGATAGAGCAACAGTGGCTAGATCAGCTGCGACGAGAGGAACAGGAAGAGCGACAGTGGCTGGAACAATAGCAGCTGTGGCGAGAGGAGCAGGAAGAGCGGGAACGAGAACGTGAATTCCATCAGTAGCATGAAGAGCATGAGCAGGAATTCCAGTTGCAGAAAATGAAGTTTGAGACGGCAGTGGCTCACATTCAAAGCTCCAGCCCAACCCCTGATCTAAGGCTCGAGGCTCGAGGCAGGATCCACAGCCCAGGTTGGGCCCAACTTGGTTTTGCAGTTTGATGATACCAGAGGTGATATAGATGGATATCTAACTGCCTTTGAAAAATGTGCTGCCTCATTGAGATTCCTCAGAAAGACTGAGTGTGTTATCTGGGAGGAAAGCTGACTGGTAGAGCACTTGACGTGCTCCCAGTTTGAGGAGGTGCACAAAGTTGTGAACCATTGTGGCATTACCCCTGAGACCTACAGACTAAAGTTGCAGACTTTGCAAAAGGGGGTGGATGATACAGCAAGTTTGTAATCCACCTAAGATACTAGCACCAGCGATGGCTCAGTGGATCTGAAGTTAGAACCCTTGAGGACTGCCAAAACCTGATGGTTCTGGAGCAGTTTCTTCAGCGTTGTCGTCCAGAGGTGAGGGAACATGTTCAAGATCACCAGCCCAATACTCCAGAGAAAGCGGCTGAGTTTGCTGACATCTTTATGGCTAACTGGTTGGCAAAGAGAAGCCGTCCTTATCCACAGCAGTTGGAGTCTAAGGGCAGCCAAGGCGTAAGCCAAATTTCCCTGCAACCTCCGAGACTGACAGCAAATCCTCCAGTGTTCCCCAAAAACCTAAAGACTTAAGGCATGAACGTCCTTCTTACTAGTGTGGGTGCACAGGACGTTTCAAAGCAGATTGTCCAAATAATCCCAAGCCTGCACTAAAGAGCCTTTCGGTTCCTGCACCTAAGCTGGCAGCTTTCATGGATGGCTCCAGTACCCTGAAGGAGGCCCAGGCAGTTGCCACAGCACAAAGTTACTGGTCAGTCATCATGCAAGGAAGCAGATGGGCTTCCACAGAACCCCAGTAATTGTGAATTGGATCCTTTTGAACACCGGCTCTAGAATGACTTTGTTACATAAGTACATAAGTAATGCCATACTGGGAAAAGACCAAGGGTCCATCGAGCCCAGCATCTTGTCCACGACAGCGGCCAATCCAGGCCAAGGGCACCTGGCAAGCTTCCCAAATGTACAAACATTCTATACATATTATTCCTGGGATTTTGGATTTTTCCAAGTCCGTTTAGTAGCGGTTTATGGACTTGTCCTTTAGGAAACCGTCCAACCCCTTTTTAAAATCTGCTAAGCTAACCGCCTTCACCACATTTTCCGGCAATGAATTCCAGAGTTTAATTACACGTTGGGTGAAGAAAAAGTTTCTCCGATTTGTTTTAAATTTACTACACTGTAGTTTAATCGCATGCCCCCTAGTCCTAGTATTTTTGGAAAGCGTGAACAGACGCTTCACATCCACCTGTTCCACTCCACTCATTATTTTATATACCTCTATCATGTCTCCCCTCAGCCGTCTCTTCTCTAAGCTGAATAGCCCTAGCCTCCTTAATCTTTCTTCATAGGGAAGTCGTCCCATCCCCGCTATCATTTTAGTCGCTCTTCGCTGCACCTTTTCCAATTCTACTATATCTTTCTTGAGATGCGGCGACCAGAATTGAACACAATACTCAAGGTGCGGTCGCACCATGGAGCGATACAACGGCATTATAACATCCTCACACCTGTTTTCCATACCTTTCCTAATAATACCCAACATTCTATTCGCTTTCCTAGCCGCAGCAGCACACTGAGCAGAAGGTTTCAGTGTGTTATTGACGACGACACCCAGATCCCTTTCTTGGTCCGTAACTCCTAACGTGGAACCTTGCATGACGTAGCTATAATTCGGGTTCTTTTTTCCCACATGCATCACCTTGCACTTGCTCACATTAAACGTAATCTGCCATTTAGCCGCCCAGTCTCCCAGTCTCGTAAGGTCCTCTTGTAATTTTTCACAATCCTGTCGCGAGTTAACGACTTTGAATAACTTTGTGTCATCAGCAAATTTAATTACCTCGCTAGTTACTCCCGTCTCTAAATCATTTATAAGTATATTAAAAAGCAGCGGTCCTAGCACAGACCCCTGAGGAACCCCACTAACTAACCTTCTCCATTGTTACAATCAGAGCCAGTGCCGGAAGATGCTATTCTACTGGGGCGCACTGTAGAGGTAGTACTAGCCAATAGATCCAGAGAGACTGTACCCATTGCTCAAGTATTCCTGGATTGGGGTACCAAACCTGGATACAGAGAAATAGGCATAATGAAAAACATGCTGGTACCAATGCTGTGTGGGACACATGGTTTGTGTGTTGGGTCTGCGAGTGCTTTCTGGGAACTGTGGAACCACTGGGAGTGTGGCTCCAGTAGCCTAGAAATCACTGGGGATAATTTGAGAGTGGGAGATTCACCCAAAGACAGTTGTGAGCCAGTTGGTGGGAGGAAGGTGCTAGTGTAGAGCACAAGCAGCAGGTGCAGGCAGACCTGAGCTGTGCTGGGGATAGACCCTTTAAGTGGCTGTGGGGTAACCTCAGGCGGGTGACTAGGCGTTTTGTGACACATTTATGTCTCTATTATAAAGAATTGATACAAAGCATGTGCACACTAGAGGGGGAAGAACCACCCATAGCTGGCTGTACGTAAGTATTGCCGTACTGGGACAGACTGACGGTCCATCAATCCTAGCATCCTGTTTCTGAGTGACCAATCCCAAGTACCTGACAAGATCCCAAAACTATACAATACATTTTATTCTGCTTAACCTAGAAATAAGCAGTGAATTTTCCCCAAGTCTATTTTGGTAATGGCTTATGGACGTTTATTTTAGGAAGCTATCCAAACCTTTTTTAAAACCCTGCTAAGCTAACTGCTTTTACTACATTCTCTGGCAACGAATTCCAGGGTTTAATTACATGATGAATAAAGAAATACTTTCTCTGATTCCTTTTTAAATGTACTACTTTGTAGCTTTATTGCATTCCACTCCACTCATGATTTTATAGACCTCTATAATATCTCCCCTCAGCCGTCTTTTCTCCAAGCTGAAGAGCCCTAGCAACTTTAGCCTTACCTCATAGGGAAGTTGTCCCATCCTCTTTATCATTTTTGTTGCCCTTTTCTGTATCTTTTCTAACTCCACTATATCTTTTTTGAGATGCGGTGACCAGAATTGCACACAATATTCAAGGTCGGTCGCATTATGGAGCAATACAAAGGCATTATAACGCTTCATTTTTGTTTTCAGTTCCTTTCCTAATACCTAACATTCCATTTGTTTTCTTAGCTGCTGCCGCACACTGAGCAGAGAATTTCAATGTATCAAAGTTTCATCACAACAGAGTAGTCCTCTGCACGCATCCTAAGTTCCTTCCGAAGGTGGTGGCAGCGTTACATCTGAACCAGTCGATTGTCTTGCCAACATTCTTTCTCCGACCTCATTCCCATCCTGGCGAAAGCAGCTTTCACACCTTGGATTGCAAGAGAGCATTGGCCTACTACATGGAGCGGACAAGGCCCCGCAGATAGTCCGCCTAGCTTTTTGTTTCTTTTGATCCCAACAGGATAGGGGTTGCCATCAGAAAAGGCACCATCTCAATTTGGTAGGCAGAGTGCATTTCCTTCACTTATGCCTAAGCTGGGCTGGCCTTGAAGGGTCATATCACAGCTCATAATGTCAGATCCATGGCTGCGTCGGTAGCCCACTTGAGGTCAGCGTTCATTGAGGAAATTTGCAAGTCTGCAACGTGGTCTTCCATCCACACATTCACATCTCACTACTGCCTTGATTAGAAAACCTGACTCGAAAGTCAGTTTGGGCAGTCAGTGTTGCAGCATCTGTTTCGGGTCTAGAATCCAACTCCATCCTCCTAGGCCCATTTTATTGTGTTCAGGCTGCACCCTCGTTCAGATTGTATATAGTTTCAGGTTAATCTGTGTAATGTCTACATCGTTGCAAGGCCCAATTGACCAATGTTTCTTGTTTTGGGTTAGGCTGGGTGCTAGGGATTCCCCATCTGTGATAATAAGCAAGCCTGCTTGTCCTCAGAGAAAGTGAAGATACTTAACCTGTAGCAGGTATTCTCTGAGGACAGCAGGCTTCTTATTCTCACAATCCCACATCTCCCCTTGGAGTTGTCTTTTTGGTATTTTAGTTTTTTTTTTAGCTTTTGATTAAACTGAGTCTGCGCATTCACGCGATGGGCAGGAAGGCACTGGCACATGTGCACTGGAGCGCAGCTCACACTCCTGAAAGCTCTATTTTTTACTATGGCAATATTGCCGGCTGGGCGATGTGGGAACGGCATCAACCCATCTGTGAGAATAAAAAGCCTGCTGTCCTCGGAGAATACCTGCTACAGGTAAGTATCTTCGCTTTATCTGAAGAACATCCCAACAATAAATCAATAGAATACCCACATAAATCCACATATAAGATATGATGAATACAAAAGTAATTATGCATGATGACAATACAACAATAGTAAAACTAGAAAACATATCATCCAAAGTTGGTAAATGCAGATGAATATGACACGGAATACACCAACTAATGCAGCATCTATTATGAAAACAAAAAGAACAACACTGAACAGTGAGAACATGGTTATATGATTATACTAGTCAATAATACAGTGTAAAAGTACTGGAAGGTATAACCAAATGTGACGATCACATCAGCTTCAGAAAAAAACAAACAAAACAATGTGCATATATATTAAATAAAACTAAAAGGGACTATGACTAACCAAAGCTTGCCAAATAAAATGAAAACTAAACCAAAAAACAAGAATAATGACACAATGATATGAAGTATGAAACTAGTATGACAGCACTACTGCTGTGTACTGGAGGTGAAAAGAAGCTCATAGGAGAAACAAAAAAATCATATAAGTAAACATCCAAAATCAACTAGTGACACAGTGGTTACATATATTGTGGGCTATAGTCTAATAAAAAACCGGAGCATCATTAAATTTATCACTAAACAAGGCAGAGATTTATTGAGAGATATAAGTTATGGCATCAGGTTTTCTCTTTTAGTGTGGTTTCTTGCATTGTATTGTTTTGCGGTCCTGTTCTACCTTTCTTTATCTGTCTTGCTTAGTGATTAGTCTAATGATGTGTCAGTTTTCTATTAATTTGTAACCATTGCGTCAAAGTTGGCATTGGATGTTTAGTGTGTTTTTGTTTTTCTTATGAGAATGTTTTTCACTTAGTACACAGTATTAATGTCTCCAAACCTCTTTTTGATATGAATATTTTTCTCTTGTTCATTGGTTTTCTCACGTTTATTTGTTTTAGTCATCATTTCATTAGGTTTTCTCATTTTACATATTCTATTCATATGTTTATTTTTTCCCTAGCTCATGTGATCATTTCACTATATAACTTTTTTATTTTCTATGGGATTGATATTGGCATTAATATTTATTTATTTTAGTGCATTTGTATCCCACATTTTTCCACAAGCGCAAGCACAATGTGGCTTACAACAGTGCAGGAAACAATACAATAGGAAAGGGAAAACATAGAATGACAGAATAGACAGAGAAAACATGAAGCGGTAAACTGTTCGGCAGGAGCCAGTGGATCAGAGACCCCGCCAACCAACAGCAGGAGAGTCAAATGGCCGGGCTCGGTAGGGAGTAAGCTTTTGAAAATAAGAATGTCTTTAGAAACTTTTTGAAGAGTGGATGGTCGGGAATCCCTTTTAATTGCTTCGGCAGGTCATTCCAAGATTTTGCACTGGTATATGGGAAAGATGAGGCAAACATACGCTTGTATCGAACTTTCCTGCTGCTGGGATAGTGAAGACAGAGGAAGTTGCGCGACGACGGCAGAGCATTTCTAGGGGGTAGATCAACCAGATTGAGCATGTATTCTGGGGCCTCACCAAATATGATCTTATGCGTTAAAGAACAGATCTTGAAGCTGATGCGATCTTTGATAGGGAGCCAGTGCAGTGCGAAACGCAATGGCTGTGCATGGGCAAAGCGCGATTTGCCTAGGATTAGTCTGGCAGCCGTGTTCTGGGCTGTCTGGAGCTTTCTTAGCAAGTAATCAGGGCAGCCAGCGTATATCCCGCTGCAGTAGTCCAAGTGAGAAAGGATGAGCCAGTGAATGAGAGTACGGAAGAGGTCTCTAGGCAGGCAAGGTCTAGTGCGCTTCAGCCGCCACATCGCAAAAAACATTCTCTTCGCCTTTGCCTTTTTCCCCTAATATTTATTTATTAGGGTTTATTTACCACCTTTATGAAGGAATTCACTCAAGGTGGTATACACTAAGAAGAACAGATCAAACATGAGCAACAGGCAATTACGGCAGTTAAAAATATTCATATAACAATACAAAGTATGACATAGTATACTACTTACAATGTCAACACAATAACGTAATAGAACATTTTAATTGATAGTGAAGGGTAAAGCAAAGATGGATCATATAGGTAGGTAAGAGAGTATCAGGCTCATTTTCGAAAGAGAAGGACGTCCATCTTTCAACATAAATTGGAACATGGATGTCCATCTCCCAGAGACGTCCAAATCGGTATAATCAAAATCCGACTTTGGATGTCTCCAACTGCAGTCCATCGCAAGGACGTCCAAATTTCAAGGGGGCATGTCGGAGGCGTAGCAAAGGCGGGACTGGGCGTGCCTAACATTTGGACATCTTTGACCCATAATCGAAAAAAGCAAGGACATCCATGACGAACACTTGGACGTTTTCACCCGGACGTGTTTGGTTTTTTTTATCAGTAATGCACAAAAAGGTGCCCAAAATGACCAGATGACCACCAGAGGGAATCGGGGATGACCTTCCTTTACTCCCCCAGTGGTCACTAACCCCCTCCCACCCTCAAAAAGCAACTTTAAAAATATTACGTTCCAGCCTCAGATGTCATACTCAGGTCTATGACAGGGCATGCAGGTCCCTGGAGCAGTTTTATTGGGTGCAGTGCACTTCAGACAGGTGGACCCAGGCCCATACCCCCCCCTACCTGTTATGTTTGTGGAGGAAACAGCGAGCCCTCCAAAACCCACCACAAATACACTGTACCCACATCTAAGTGCCCCCCTTCACCCGTAGTGGTGTACAGTTGGGAGTAGGGGGGGGGGGTTGGGGGGGCTCAGCACACACGGTAAGGGAGCTGTGTACCTGGGAGCAATTTATGAAGTCCACTGCAGTGCCCCCTAGGGCACCCGGTTGGTGTTTTGGCATGTCAGGGGGACCAATGCACTACAAATGCTGGCTCCTCCCACGTCTAAATGGCTTGCATTTGGACGTTTTTGACATGGACGTCTTTGGTTTTGAAAATCGCTGAAAGTCAGACGTCCATGTCTAGGGACGTCCAAATCCAAGGACGTCCTTGGTGTTTTCGAAGTGAAAGATGGACGTCCATCTTGTTTTGAAAATATGGTTTTCCCCGCCCCCGGATTTGGACATTTTACAAAGACGTCCAAATCTCAACTTGGACGTTTTTCAAAAATGCTCCTCTAAGAAGTTAGAAAGGTGACTAATGTAAAGGAAGTTGCAGATGAGGTCAGAGAGATGGTCAAATATTATTAAATGGGCTTTATCGCTTTTATGTTTTTTTCTTTAACACTTTATAGGCCCTGTTTACTAAGGTGCACTGGCGTGCTAGCGCACCTTAGTAAACAGGGCCCTATGTGTTTTGATAATTCGTTTTTGTTATTAGTTTTATTATTTTTTTCTGCATTCATAGTTATAACGTTTGTTTTACACTGTCCTCTGCGTTTTGCTTTGCTTTTTCTTTTTGTATTCAGCGTGATTCTAAACGAGGCATGTATTACTTTATTCCATCATGAGGCTTGAATCCTTCACGATACATTCATTGTGGCTTCAAAACGAGGCTTGACTAGTTTTATATTATACTCAAAGGGATCCTGCAACAAGGCTCATTTTTTTTCTTTCGGTTTTATTTTCGTGCATTTAAAAAATTTTTTTTTTTTTTTGAAGCAGCGCGTTTTTGTCTTTTATTTAAACAATGTGTTCCGTGTAGTATGTTTCCTTGCTTGTCTTGTAAAACACACTGTTTTCCCAGAGCAACTTACACCTCTACAGTTTGGCGTTTTGGTTTCACAGTGCTTTTGCTAAGTTCCTCCCTTTTGTTTTATTACTGTTCTATATTTTCACTGTTTGCATACTATTGCGTAGTGCTTCCATTTTTTCATATGAGTTATGGCAAGAGTTCTACTTTTTCAGCGATGTTTCCCATATCACATCATTATGTGGCCTTGTAATATCTTTTTCAATTAATCTCCACCTTGGTTAGCGATAAGTCTCGTGATGCCTCAGTTATTTTTATTAGACTGCAGTCTGAAATGTTTGTAACCATTGTGTCACAAGTTTTTGGACACCTACTTGCGTTATTTTTTTGTTTCTCCTATGAGCTTGTTTTTTTTTTATCATCAGTGCACAGCACTTGCGCTGTCATTCTGTTTTTACACTCATTTACATCACTGTTGTTTTTATTGGTTTAGGGGTCCTTTTACCAAGCCACAGTAAAAAGTGGCCTACAGTAGTGCAAGCGTAACTTTTGGGCGTGTGCCAGGCTTTTTTTTTTTTTTTTTTTTTTACTGCATTTAGATAAAAAGGGCCTTTTTGTAAGGGGCTGGAAAATGGTGTGTGCTAAAATTTAAACCAGCAAACGTCCACTTTTGGCCTGAGACCTTACCATCACCCACTGACCTATCGGTAAGTTCTCACACGCTACCCACACAGTAAGCATTCAGCGCGCCAAATTCAGAATTACCGCTCGTCTCGCACACTAGCTGGGCAGTAGTGCTGATTTGTCATGCGCTGTATGCACGTACACCCGCGCCTTTTTAAAAGGGTCCTTAGTCTTTTGTTCTTTACTTAAACATTGGGTTCCGTTTAGTATGTTACCTTGCTTGTCTTGTTGGACACGCTGTTTTCCCTGAGAGACTTGCACCTCTTCGCTCTCTTGGCATTTTGGTTTCACAGTGTTTTTTGGTTAGTTCCCCCTTTTGTTTATTATTGTTTTACTTCTTTCACTGTTTCTATACAAATTGTTTTGTGTATACTGCGCAGTGCTCCTGTTTTCTCATATTGAGTTATGGCAACAGTTGTACTGTTTTAGCAATTTTTCTCATATCACATTGTTTTTGCGGTCCTATATCTCTTTCAATAAATCTCTGTCCTGTTTAGCGATATGTTTAATAATGCTTCAGTTATTTTATTAGACTGTAGCCCCCACAACATTTGTAACCATTGCATCACTAGTTGCTTATGGACACTTCTGTGATTTTTTTTTTTTGTTAATTTCTCCTATGAGCTTGTTTTTTTACCGTCAGTACACACCACTAGTGCTGTCATACTGTTTTCACATTTAGTCATAGCATTGTGTCCATTATTCTCGTTTTTGGTTTAGTTTTCCTTTCATTTGACAGATTTTTGTTATAGCCCATTTTTGACTCATATAATAAACATGTACATTTGTTTTTTCTGGATCTGATGTGATCACATTTGGTTATAGCTTCCAGTATTTTTACACTGTTTTGTTGACTAGTATAATCATACAACCATGTTCTCACTGTTCAGTGCTGTTCTTTTTGTTTTCATAATAGATGCTGTATTAGTTGATGTATTCCGTGTCATATTCATCTGCATTTACCAACTTTGGATGGTATGTTTTCCAGTTTTACTATTGTATTGTCATTGTGCATAATTACTTTTATTTTCGTCATATCTATATGTGGGTTTTATGTGGGCATTCTATTGATTTATTGTTGGGATGTTCTTTAGATAATTAAGATTTTATGTGTTGCATTAGTTGATATATTAATGTATTTTATGAGTCACGTATTTCTTTTACATGTGAGATTGTATATATGTATTTATTGACCGTAATATCTTTATTTATATTCTAAACACTCTTTAAATATTAGTTTTTAGTTTTCCATATTCTAATATATGTTTTATTACATTTTTCTGCGCTATATGTGTAATGAGATTTTGTGTTAATTACTGTATTTATTTTTGTTATTTTGTAGAGACTGTACTATTGACTCTTTAGGTGGGCACTTGTGGCACCGAAACGCAATTCCACGTAGAGTCATTTTTTTGCCAATAAACTACCAGTTTGGGAACTACATTGATCTACCTCCTTTTCTTTTCTGTTTGTGTTCCTGTTTTTAGTTAAGGGAGTCACATCTGTTTTTTGTTTTTTGTTCCAGGCTTCAATGTTAACCAATCACATAATAAACTGTCAACTTTATTCCACAATTTACTTAAAATCTCTAATGCAGAGTACTCTGTCCTTTGCAGAATTCTTCCTCCTGAGAATGCTGATGAGTTCCATAAGCTTCACAGGAAGCTTTGGACTGTCGTAAATATCTGGTGAGACATGTCTTTGATGTCTCTTCACGCATTTCTACCTTAGGAGTAGCAATGTAATGTCTTTCCTGGCTTGGGGTCTCCAACCTCGAATCTGCTGTCCAGGAGCGTCTAGCAGATGTTCTTTGTCATGGAGAAAACTTGTTTGGTGACAAAAGTCAAGGAAGTGGCTGACCTAATTTTTAAAAAAACATGCTATAAAAATTCTATCCATCAGCTGCCTCCTCTTCCAGAAGATTTGTAGGAGGATTTTGATGCTCCAGTTAGTATATGTCGAAGTGTCGTTACACTCTTACTCCTCCTCCACCTCAAAAGCCTACGCCCCAATGCTCATGTCCAAGGTAACAGCGAGGTCACAAATCTCAGACTCTCTCTGTCTAAACTAAAAGCTCTTACCATTTGGCTTGTCTTTGGCTCCTTGAGTCTTCACGAAGTGCCCGATCATGGTAGCTGCAACACTTTGCAGGAGGGGCATGCATGTCTTCCCCTACCTAAATGACTGATTAATCAAGGCAGCTTCCCGGGAGTCAGCACACACCTCCATTCTATCCTCCATCAGGCTCCTAGAACTCCTCAGGTTTTGATCAATTATCCCAAATCATATCTTTAACCAGTTCAGATCTTAGAATTCATAGGGCCCTCCTCAATACTACTGCCTTCGTTCCTCAACTGACAGCAAGTCAATGTAACACCATTGGCTCAGCTCCACTTCTGCATTCCTTCTCATTGGATACACTCTTCTCCGAGGACAAGCAGGCTGCTTGTTCTCACGACTGGGTGACGTCCGCGGCAGCCCCCACCAACCGGAAAAAAGGCTTCGCGGGACGGTCGGGACGCAGGGCACGCCCACCGCGCATGCGCGGCCGTCTTCCCGCCCGTGCGCGACCGCTCCCGCCAGTTCCTTTTTTTCCGCGCCTGGAGAGAGTCGTGCTTTGCCGCTCTCTCTACTTCAGCCGCCGGATTCTTGCGATCGCGTATACGCGGATCGCGCTTCGATCATTTAATTAACTTCCTTTTATTATTTTTCCTTTAAAAAAAAAAAAATAAATAAATAAAAGACAAAGAAAAGACTGCGCGTGTGGAGCACGCGCTCCCCTTTTCCCTCGCTTCCAGCGGGGACGCCTCGTTGCGGCCTAGTGGCCGCTCGGTCGGCTAGTTTTTTCGTGGTGTGATTTTAGCCACCATTGCCGACTTTGACTTCGCCGACGCGATTTTTCCGTCGATGTCCTCGAAGGTCCCGAGTGGATTTAAAAAGTGTGGTCGCTGCGGCCGGCCGATCTCGCAGACCGACACCCACGCTTGGTGCCTCCAGTGCCTCGGGCCGGAGCACAATCTCAAGTCGTGCGCGCTGTGTCTCGGTCTCCGGAAACGGACTCAGGTTGCGAGGCAAGTTCTGCGGGACCGTCTTTTTGGAACTTGCGCCGGCCCCTCGACGTCGACCTCGACGGCATCGGTATCGAAGGCCGGATCTTCGGTACCGGTATCGATGCCCGAGACATCGGCACCGATGGCAGCGACCCCAGGAGAACAGGTCCCGTCGGCCCGCCGGTCCGCCGGTGAGAGTGGGGTTGAGAGGCCGCGTGGGCTGTCGGCCCCGGTCACTCCCTCAGCTCGTGAGCCACGGGACCGAACCCTGTCGGACCCGGTACCTCGAGACCGAGGGGGATCGACCTCCTCCTCCTCCATGCCCTCCGGCGCCGGTGACGTGCACCGGAAAAAGGACAAGAAGCGCCGTCACCGGGAGCCCTCGGTGCACCCTGAAGGGGAGTCGACGCCGAAGCGTCATCGCAGAGAGGAGAGATCTCCGTCGGTGGTGGAGGTACCGACGCGTCGGGGTTCCGGCACCTCGGTGCCGTCTCCTGGCCCCCAGCAGCTTCTGGCACCGACACCCTTACCGGCCCCACCGCCTTTCCCGGCAGCGGGCCTGGACGAGTGCCTCAGAGCCATCCTTCCGGGGATCCTGGAAGGGCTGATGCGCCAGGCTGTGCCGGCGTCGGGGGTGCTTGCGCCCCCGGCGCCGATGACTGTGGCGCCGGCGAGCTCTAGCCCGGCGCCGGGGCTGTCGACACCGCCGCCGCTTGCGGTGCCGGTCTCGACCGCCACGCAGGTGGAGTCCCCGTCGACGTCGATGGAGGGAGCTCCGTCCCCGCCGGCGCGGGAGTCCACCGCTCGACGACACCGAGGCCTCGGTGCCTCGACGTCGAGCCGGGCCCGGTACCGGACTCAGCTACATGAGCTAATGTCCGATACCGAGGATGAGGACTCGTGGGGGGAAGAGGAAGACCCGAGATATTTCTCCTCAGAGGAGTCTACGGGCCTTCCCTCGGACCCCACGCCGTCACCGGAGAGGAACCTCTCACCTCCTGAGAGTCTCTCCTTTGCCTCCTTTGTGCGGGATATGTCTATAAGCATTCCCTTTCCCGTGGTCTCTGTGGAAGAGCCGAGGGCCGAGATGCTCGAGGTCCTCGACTATCCATCACCACCTAGAGAGTCCTCCACGGTACCGCTGCACAATGTCCTGAAGGAGACGCTGCTTCGGAACTGGGTGCGACCAC
Source organism: Microcaecilia unicolor (assembly GCF_901765095.1). NCBI lineage: Eukaryota > Metazoa > Chordata > Amphibia > Gymnophiona > Siphonopidae > Microcaecilia > Microcaecilia unicolor. The sequence continues at coordinate 17,699,228 of NC_044032.1, read as the reverse complement.
TAACTAACCCCACCATTCCCAAGAAAGCAGAGTCCCAGTACAGGATCCACTCTGACCCAGAGCTCATGCGGCCCCAGTTGCCCCATGACTCAGCGGTCGTGGATTCTGCTCTCAAGAGGGCACGGAGTTCGAGGGATACCGCCTCGGCGCCCCCGGGGCGGGAGTCTCGCACTCTGGACTCATTTGGGAGGAAGGCCTACCAATCCTCCATGCTCGTGACCCGCATCCAATCTTACCTGCTCTATATGAGCATCCACATGCGGACCAATGTGCAACAGCTGGCGGACCTGGTCGATAAGCTCCCGCCGGAGCAGTCCAGGCCTTATCAGGAGGTGGTCAGGCAGCTGAAGGCGTGCAGAAAGTTCCTGTCCAGGGGGATTTTTGACACCTGTGACGTGGCATCTCGTGCTGCGGCCCAAGGTATAGTGATGCGCAGGCTCTCATGGCTGCGTGCCTCTGACCTGGACAACCGCACCCAGCAGAGACTGGCTGACGTCCCTTGCCGGGGGGATAATATTTTTGGCGAGAAGGTCGAGCAGATGGTTGACCAACTGCATCAGCGGGAAACCGCTCTCGACAAGCTCTCCCACCGGGCGCCTTCAGCACCCGCCCCCGCGGGCGGGCGGTTTTCCCGGGCTCGGCAGGCTGCACCCTATTCTTTTGCGAAGCGTAGGTACAACCAGCCGGCCCGAAGGCCTCGTCAGGCACAGGGACAGCCCCAGCGCGCTCGTTCCCGTCAACAGCGTGCGCCTAAGCAGCCCCCTGCGCCTCCACAGCAAAAGCCGGGGACGGGCTTTTGACTGGATCCATGGGAACATAGCCGCCCTACAAGTGTCCGTACCGGACGACCTGCCGGTCGGAGGGAGGTTAAAATTTTTTCACCAAAGGTGGCCTCTCATAACCTCAGACCAGTGGGTTCTCCAAATAGTGCGGTACGGATACGCCCTGAATTTGGCCTCCCTGCCTCCAAATTGTCCTCCGGGAGCTCAGTCTTTCAGCTCCCATCACAAGCAGGTACTTGCAGAGGAACTCTCCGCCCTTCTCAGCGCCAATGCGGTCGAGCCCGTACCACCCGGGCAGGAAGGGCAGGGATTCTATTCCAGGTACTTCCTTGTGGAAAAGAAAACAGGGGGGATGCGTCCCATCCTAGACCTGAGAGGCCTGAACAAATTCCTGGTCAAAGAAAAGTTCAGGATGCTTTCCTTGGGCACCCTTCTGCCAATGATTCAGAAAAACGATTGGCTATGTTCCCTGGATTTAAAGGACGCATACACTCACATCTCGATACTGCCAGCTCACAGACAGTATCTCAGATTCCGCCTGGGCGCACGGCACTTTCAGTATTGTGTGCTGCCCTTTGGGCTCGCCTCTGCCCCACGAGTGTTTACAAAGTGCCTCGTGGTGGTAGCGGCCTACCTACGCAAGCTGGGAGTGCACGTGTTCCCGTATCTCGACGATTGGCTGGTCAAGAACACCTCGGAGGCAGGAGCCCTCCGGTCCATGCAGTGCACTATTCAACTTCTGGAGCTGCTGGGGTTTGTGATAAATTACCCAAAGTCCCATCTCCAGCCAACTCAGTCTCTGGAATTCATAGGAGCGCTGCTGAATTCCCAGATGGCTCAGGCCTACCTTCCCGAAGCGAGGGCCACCAATCTCTTGGCCCTGGCTTCGCAGACCAGAGCGTCTCAGCAGGTCACAGCTCGGCAGATGTTGAGACTTCTGGGTCATATGGCCTCCACAGTTCATGTGACTCCCATGGCTCGTCTTCATATGAGATCTGCTCAATGGACCCTAGCTTCCCAGTGGTTCCAAGCCACCGGGAATCTAGAGGATGTCATCCGCCTCTCCACCAGTTGCCGCACTTCACTGCTCTGGTGGACCATACGGACCAATTTGACCCTGGGACGTCCATTCCAAATTCCGCAGCCCACGAAAGTGCTGACGACGGATGCATCTCGTCTGGGGTGGGGAGCCCATGTCGATGGGCTTCACACCCAGGGTCTGTGGTCCCTCCAGGAAAAGGATCTGCAGATCAACCTCCTGGAGCTCCGAGCGATCTGGAACGCACTGAAGGCTTTCAGAGATCGGCTGTCCTGCCAAATTATCCAAATTCGGACAGACAATCAGGTGGCAATGTATTACGTCAACAAGCAGGGGGGCACCGGATCTCGCCCCCTGTGTCAGGAAGCCGTCGGTATGTGGCGTTGGGCGTGTCGGTTCGGCATGCTTCTCCAAGCCACGTACCTGGCAGGCGTAAACAACAGTCTGGCCGACAGACTGAGCAGAGTCATGCAACCGCACGAGTGGTCGCTCCATTCCAGAGTGGTACGCAAGATCTTCCGAGAGTGGGGCACCCCCTCGGTGGATCTTTTCGCCTCTCAGACCAACCACAAGCTGCCTCTGTTCTGTTCCAGACTTCAGACACACGGCAGGCTAGCGTCAGATGCCTTTCTCCTTCATTGGGGGACCGGCCTCCTGTATGCTTATCCTCCCATACCTTTGGTGGGGAAGACCTTACTGAAGCTCAAGCAAGACCGCGGCACCATGATTCTGATAGCGCCCTTTTGGCCCCGTCAGATCTGGTTCCCTCTTCTTCTGGAGTTGTCCTCCGAAGAACCGTGGAGATTGGAGTGTTTTCCGACCCTCATTTCGCAGAACGACGGAGCGTTGCTGCACCCCAACCTTCAATCCCTGGCTCTCACAGCCTGGATGTTGAGGGCGTAGACTTCGCTGCGTTGGGTCTGTCTGAGGGTGTTTCCCGGGTCTTGCTTGCCTCTAGGAAGGATTCCACTAAAAAGAGTTACTTTTTCAAGTGGAGGAGGTTTGTCGTTTGGTGTGAGAGCAAGGCCCTAGAACCTCGTTCTTGCCCTGCACAGAACCTGCTTGAATACCTTCTGCACTTATCAGAGTCTGGCCTCAAGACCAACTCAGTAAGGAATCACCTTAGTGCGATTAGTGCTTACCATTATCGTGTGGAAGGTAAAGCCATCTCTGGAGAGCCTTTAGTCGTTCGATTCATGAGAGGCCTGCTTTTGTCAAAGCCCCCTATCAAGCCTCCTACAGTGTCATGGGATCTCAACGTCGTCCTCACCCAGCTGATGAAACCTCCTTTTGAGCCACTGAATTCTTGCCATCTGAAGTACTTGACCTGGAAGGTCATTTTCTTGGTGGCAGTTACTTCAGCTCGTAGGGTCAGTGAGCTTCAAGCCCTGGTAGCTCATGCTCCATATACCAAATTTCATCACAACAGAGTAGTGCTCCGCACCCACCCAAAGTTCCTGCCGAAGGTGGTGTCGGAGTTCCATCTTAACCAGTCAATTGTCTTGCCAACATTCTTCCCCAGGCCGCATACCCGCCCTGCTGAACGTCAGTTGCACACATTGGACTGCAAGAGAGCATTGGCCTTCTACTTGGAGCGGACACAGCCCAACAGACAGTCCGCCCAATTGTTTATTTCTTTCGACCCTAACAGGCTAGGGGTCGCTGTCGGGAAACGCACCATCTCCAATTGGCTAGCAGACTGCATTTCCTTCACTTACGCCCAGGCTGGGCTGACTCTTGAGGGTCATGTCACGGCTCATAGTGTCAGAGCCATGGCAGCGTCGGTGGCCCACTTGAAGTCAGCCACTATTGAAGAGATCTGCAAGGCTGCGACGTGGTCATCTGTCCACACATTCACATCTCATTACTGCCTCCAGCAGGATACCCGACGCGACAGTCGGTTCGGGCAGTCGGTGCTGCAGAATCTGTTTGGGGTGTAAATCCAACTCCACCCTCCAGGACCCGAATTTATTCTGGTCAGGCTGCACTCTCAGTTAGTTGTTCTTCGTAGGTCAATTTCTGTTGTACCCTCGCCGTTGCGAGGTTCAATTGACGTGGGTTCTTGTTTTGAGTGAGCCTGAGAGCTAGGGATACCCAGTCGTGAGAACAAGCAGCCTGCTTGTCCTCGGAGAAAGGGTATGATACATACCTGTAGCAGTTGTTCTCCGAGGACAGCAGGCTGATTGTTCTCACCTACCCTCCCTCCTCCCCTTTGGAGTTGTGTGTTTCATCTTTTGCTAGTTATTCAACTGGCGGGAGCGGTCGCGCACGGGCGGGAAGACGGCCGCGCATGCGCGGTGGGCGTGCCCTGCGTCCCGACCGTCCCGCGAAGCCTTTTTTCCGGTTGGTGGGGGCTGCCGCGGACGTCACCCAGTCGTGAGAACAATCAGCCTGCTGTCCTCGGAGAACAACTGCTACAGGTATGTATCATACCCTTTCTCAGTGCTGCAAAGCCATGGGATTACTTTCTGCCCATATTCAAGTCACTCCACAGCTACTCAAGTCTCTCCAGTGGTGGATGGTGTCCCAGAATCTTACCCGGGATCTTCTGTTTCAACCCCCTCCTCATCACAAGGTCCTCAGCCCTGATGCTTCCATGGTAGGTTGGGGTGCTCACCTTGATGGTCTCCACACACAAGGTTCTTGGTCCCCATGAGGGAAGCGGCATCATACCAACCAACTGGAATTGAGACTGCATCCTTGATGGGGTAATATTTTGCACAGAAAACCAGATTGCGATGTATTGGAGGAACAGGTTCTTACCACCTCTGTCAACAGGCAATCCAGACATGGACTGGACTTGGGCAGCTTCTCTAAACATCTCGCTGTTTACCTAGCCAGTAAGCAGAATGCTGTAGCAGACAAATTGAACAGAGGCCTACAGCCTCACAAATGACCCCTCAGCATCTCTGCAGTTCATTGAATATTCCAGTAGTGGAGGATCCCAGAAAATAGACCTGTTCACTTCTCCTCAAAACAACAAGCTTCTCTGCTTTTGTTCCAGGATACACGCTCCCAACTGCACAGCCCCAGATGCCTTTTTGCTCCACTGGGGAGCACACCTATTATACACCTTTCCCCCACTACCGCTCATAGGGAAAACTCTGCTAAAACTATGTTGAGACCAAGGGACCATGATTCTAACTGCTCACTACTGGCTGTGTCAAATCTGGTTCCTTCTTCTCCTTGAGTTATCATCCAAAGAATCATTGAAGTTAGATCCTTTTCTAACCCTAATAGCACAGAACGAGGGGTCCCTCCTACATCCAGACCGCTGCTGTCTAGCCCTGACAACTTGGTTCCTGACAACATAGATTTACATTCCTTAAACCTTCCTGAAGGAGTCTCTAGGATACACCTAGTCTCTAGGAAGCCGCCTATGTAGAAATGTTGAAGAGAATTTCCCTCTGGTGTGCAGCCAGATCACTCAACCCTGCTAGGTGCTCTCTGACTTCCTTTATGGAGCATCTCCTCCATTTTTCAGATTCTGGCCTCAAAACTAACTCAGTCAGAGTATTTGAGTGCCATTAGTGCATTTCACTTCAGGATTGATGAAAAATCAGTTTCTGGTCATCCCTTGATAGTAAGATTCATGAAAGATTTATTTCATCTCAAACCTCCTTTCAAACCACTCCCTGTGGTTTGGGATCAATGTCATCTTCGCAGCTCTTATGAAAGCTTCTTTTGAATCACTTCATTCCTGTTCTTTAAAATTCCTCACATATTAAGGTAGTGTTCTTAATAGCACTTCTGCCAGAAGAGTAAGCAAACTTCAAACCCTAGTGGCAGACTCACCTTTATACCAGATTCTACTATGACAGGGTTGTCCTTAGAACTCACCCCGAATTCCTCTCTAAAGTTGTATGAGTTCCACCTCAATCAGTCCATTGTACTTTGTGTTGTCTTCCCTAAGCCACACACTCATCCTGGAGAAGCAGCACTGCATACCTTGTACTACAGGCATTTTCTAGCATATTATCTGGAGTGTACAAAACCTCATAGGAAGTCCTCCCAGCTTTTTGTATCTTTCGACCCTGATCAGGGAATACCCATCACCAAACGTACTATATCTACTTGGTTGGCTGACTATGGGGCTCATTTTCAAAGCACTTAGCCTCCCAAAGTTCCATAGAAACCTATGGAACTTAGCCTCCCAAAGTGCTTTGAAAATATGCCTCTATATCTCCAACATATGTGCTCAGACTGGGCTGAGCTGACCCTTCATGTCCGTGTTGCTGCTTATAATGTAAGAGGCATAGTGACTTCAGTAGTGCCGCCGTTGAAAACATTTGCAAGGTGGCTATGTGGTTTTTTTATCCACACCTAGAAGGTGAAGAAACAATGCGACAAGGCGACAGCCATGGCCAGAAGGATGCTAGGCTGCGTAGAGAGGTGCATAACCAGCAGAAGAAAGGAGGTGTTGATGCCCCTCTACAATTTGTTGGTGAGGCCCCACTTGGGAGTATTGTGTTCAGTTTTGGAGGCCGTTATCTTGCTAAAGATGTAAAAAGACTTGAAGTGGTGCAAAGAAAAGTTACAAAAATGGTATGGGATTTGTGTTGCAAACCGTATGAGGAGAGACTTGCTGACCTGAACATGTATACCTTGGAGGAAAGGAGAAACAGGGGTGATATGATAGACATTCAAATATTTGAAAGGTATTAATCCGCAAACAAACCTTTTCCAGAGACGAAAAGACGGTAGAATTAGAGGACATGAATTGAGGTTGAAGGGGGGCAGACTCAGGACTAATGTCAGGAAGTATTTTTTCATGGAGAGTGGTGGATCCATGGAATGCCCTCCCGCGGGAGGTGGTGGAGATAAAAACGATTATTTATTTATTTGCTCACACCTTTTTTAGTAGTAGCTAAAGGTAAGTTACATTCAGGTTCATTGGATATTTTTCTGTCCCAGGAGGGCTCACAATCTAAGTTTGTACCTGAGGCAATGGAGGGTTAAGTGACTTGCCCAAGATCACAAGGAGCAGCAGTGGGATTTGAAGGAACCAGCCACCTCTGGATTTCAAGACCGGTGCTCTAACCATGGAATTCAAACATGCGTGGGATAAACGCAAAGGAATCCTATTTAGAAGGAATGGTTCCGTGGAATCTTAGCGGAGATTGTGTGGCGATGCCGGTAATTGGAAACAAAACAGGAGCTGGGCAGACTTCTACGGTCTATGCCTTGATCGTGACTGAATAGATAGGGATGGGCTGGAGTGTAAATTTTAAGGGGCTTCGATGTTAGCTTCAGAACTTAGTACAAGAACAGTACTGGGCAGACTTCTACGGTCTGTGCCCTGAGAAAGGCAAGGTCAAATCAAACTCGGGTATACATATAAAGTATCACATACCATGTAAATTGAGTTTATCTTGTTGGGCAGACTGGATGGACCGTACAGGTCTTTATCTGCCGTCATTTACTATGTTACTACTACTACTACTTAGCATTTCTATAGCGCTGCCAGGGTTACGCAGCGTTGTACAAGTTTAAACACGGGGAGGGACAGTCCCTGCTCAAGAGAGCTTACAATCTAACGGTAACAGACTACGTAGTCAGTGTAGGTAACAGGAATGGGGAAGGTGGTTAGGCGCCAAAAGCAAGGGAGAAGAGATGGGCCTTGAGTAAGGACTTGAAGATGGGCAGGGAGGGCGCATGGCGTAAGGGCTCAGGAAGTCTGTTCCAGGCATAAGGTGCTGTCTAGTGCAGCATTCTAGGTGTGATATCCAGTTTGTACAAGCAGTCCTACAGGATCTTTTTACTACTTAAGTCAACTCCTTCCTTCAACCTTTTTTTTTTTCCACCAGGCTCACTTTCTACTTAGTTACTAAGTTATGTGAGAATATTATGGAAGCTTGTCCTCGGAGAAATCTAAGTTGCTTACCTGTAATAGGTGTTTGTGAGGGCAGCGGACATATATTCTCACATCCCTCCCACCTCCCCTTTGGAGTTATCTTGGCTTTAGTACTGTACTGCTGAACCCATGCTCGAACGTTGGGCATTAAGGCACCAGCACATGCCCTGAGGAGGAACTGCCTCAAACATTTAAAGTGACAGTGCACTTAGCAGCGCCCGCACCAGGCTCCATGGATTTATTTATTTATTTATTGCATTTGTATCCCACATTTTCCCACCTCTTTGCAGGCTTACAATACATCATGAATAGTGGAAGTATATTAGGAAATAGACATTTAGTGTTACAGAAGGATCTTGGGCAACATGATAATGATAAAGCATGATAATAGTATAACAAACAGATATTGTAAGACAGTTCTGAGTATATGTGGAGGAGTTATGTATGTTCACCCACATGTGGATGACATCACCCACATGTGAATATATGCCTGATGTCCTCAGAGAACACCTGCTACAGGTAAGTAACTTAGTTTTATTTCCAGACAACTTTACATCACATGGATAAATAAATTGCAATATAGTTGTAATCCTCTTAACTGTAAAGTATATCACAACTATGAATTATCCAAATATTTTATTATATACTTCAAAACTTATGTTAAAATAGTATGAAAATATAAAATCACATACTTTTAGTATTGCTGTGCACACAACCTAAACACATATCAACACTACCCTTTACATCATACCAACTGCTACCCGCAACCCTGCTGCATAACATGATCAATATATCCAATCAAGTCTCTATAAGAAGTACTACTACTACTTAACATTTCTAAAGCGCTACCAGGGTTACACAGCGCTGTACAATTATTTGTCCTGTGAGCGGAGGTTACGGGTAGGAGCGTAAGGGGAGATGAGGGTAGAGAGGTAATGAGGGGCTGCAGATTCTACATTGGCAGGTTCGGCAACTGTGTCACTACCACATGTGGCTCTTTCCACCTGCAATTTGATAGCTTGTGTTTGCCTGGAATGCCTAGAGCTCTCTTATCAGAACTCCTATCCCCAACTTGTAGCTCTTGGCTTTTGACTCAAGCATCATAACAGAATTTATTGCCAGTATTTTGTTTGGCAGCTGTCTCCTGAGCTGCTTGATATGCGGCATTGAGTTGCTTCTTGAGATTCTGGATGTATTTTAAATGGTTTCCTGATGAGTTTCCATCTGGTGCAACCCCAAAACATAAATCTAGCTTCTTGGCTAAATATAAGGTAATAGGGGAAATACCCCGTGGCATCATTCTTTCTGCAGTTATAAACATGTACCAATCTGCTTACATGTTGACTCCACTTTTGTTTCTTCTTCGGGTCAAGTGCACCTAACATATTTAATAAAGTTCTATCAATTTCTCAGGTTGTGGATCTCCCTGTGGGTGGTACGATCTTGTATGTGACTTTTTGATGCCACAGACTTTGCACATTTCTCTGATTAACTGGTTCTCAATATCTCTACTTTGGTCAGAGTGGATTCTGTTGGGAAATCCATAGTGTACAAAATATTTCTCCAAAAAGACTTTTGCAACTGTGTCTGCTCATTGGCTTTTGGTAGGGTAAGCTTGTGCATACCTTGCAAAATGATCAGTGACCACCAAAATATTGCCAATGTTTTGGCTGTCATTTTCCAAACACAGGAAGTCAACATACACTAGGTCTAGTGGTCCCTTGCTGGTAATATGCTTTAGAGGAGCAGCTCGAGTAGGCAGTGTCTTTCTCATATTACACTTTCTGCATCTACTAATACTACTACTTAACATTTCTAGAGCGCTACTAGGGTTACGCAGCACTGTACAGTTTAACAAAGAAGGACAGTCCCTGCTCAAAGGAGCTTGCAATCTAAAGGACGAAATGTCAAGTTGGGGCAGTCTAGATTTCCTGAATAGAGGTAAAGTGGTTAACCCTGCTGCATAACAAGATCAATATATCCAATCAAGTCTCTATAAGAAGTGATGTACTTATCTCAACAGTCCTCCAATAGTTTGTTCAGATAGGAAGTGGAGGAGTGGCCTGGTGGTTAGGGTGGTGGACTTTGGTCCTGGGGAACTGAGGAACTGAGTTCGATTCCCACTTCAGGCACAGGCAGCTCCTTGTGACTCTGGGCAAGTCACTTAATCCTCCATTGCCCCATGTAAGCCGCAATGAGCCTGCCATGAGTGGGAAAGCGCGGGGTACAAATGTTAAAAAAAAAAAAAAAAGTCCACGTTGCTCCGCACCACACTGATGCGTTACAAACAATTATATATCCAAAATGTTCTCCATAATCAAAATATTACTCATTTGAGTCACCATTCAAGGATGTAACAATCCCCCAGAAATCTTTTATGCAGTGGGGTGCCACAACGTTGTGTTTCACCATGAAGCAAGGGCAATAATGCTGAACCCATATCGAAAATATCACCAGACCCAACATGGTCCATATTTCGCTCCAAAAGGCATCATCAGGGGTCGGATATCTAAATACAAAACAGCAGTCACTATAAACTGTCCCCATCCCGCACATCGATTAAATACACATAAAAAGATTTCTATATATACTTAGAAAAACTTCTATCTTATATTGATTCATAGACTAACAGATGATTGGAGACTCCATTCCAGGCTCACACAGAACACTGTGCGTCTACCAAAAGATGCCCACACGTGTATGGAGCCTGCTGGATATCCAGCATTTTAAATAACAAATGACTCAAACTTCCTACACACTCAACAAGTCAACTTCTTTGTTGAGACCATGTGGTACCACTGTATTCCAAATGAAATTAATCGCTTTATTTCCAGAAGATATGGACAGGTTTGAAAGTTAAGAGCATTTAGGTGGTGGATATAATTTTAAGGTGGTAGTAAAACTGAAGGTTTCAGTATTTTAAGAACTTGCTTCTCCTGAGAACATGGGGGCGCAAAGGATGATCATGGCTGATGAAAAGGCAATAGGGTGTGTTAAAGGATAAGGAAGAAGAAAATATAGGGAGAATAAGTTGATGTGATGTTCGATGTAGATGGATTTCAATTTGTGTAGGCAATGTATACATGTTGTCATGAAAAACCTAGCCACCTGCGTGGGGTTACCCCGCGGCCACTTAGAGGGTCTATCCCCAGCAAAGCTCAGGTCTGCTTGCACCTGCCGCTCGTTCTCTACACTAGCTCCCTCCACCAACTGGGTCACAACTGCCTTTGGGCAAGTCTCCTGCTCTCAAATTATCCCTATTGATTTCTAGGTTACTGGGCCACACTCCCAGCGGTCCCACAGTTCCCAGAAAGTACTCAGACACAATGCACAAACCACCAGGATTCTTTATCAATCCAGACAGGCAGAGGCAACCAAATAATAGGGTTTATTGTCATAAAAATATTGAACAGTGAAACATAAAATGTGCAATCAGCAAACAATAAGAGGTAACTGAAATATGGATCAATTATAAAACTATCTAAACATTTGTTTACTTTCTAAAAAGTACCTGGGAAGATCAGGACATATAGCTGCTCACAAGGTATCAAATATAACTGTTTATAGGGCCTTAGCAAAGAGATCCATCTCTTTTCTTCCTGGCTAAGACTAGTGCAAAAGCCAGTACTCCTGGGTAATTTCAAACTCCAGGCCAATCAGAGCCCAGAACAACATTTGAAAATAGTTGGTTACATCACTGCAGGCACTTCCTATTATCTGTGTGCTAACTAAAAGAAGGAATGTTCTTTTTCTGTAACATTTTAAACATAAACATGCAAAACCAAACTAGAGAAACACTCTTCAAGGAATAATTAATACAAGTTAAAGGCTTAAAAACACACTGTTTTGTCATACATGTTCATTACTCCAATAACATATTTTGACTTAAAAGTGTATGATGATTTATTGTAAAAATAGAATCTTTGGGAAAGGAGAACAGCTCTAAATTTGTGAGTAAGAAAGCACCTAAATCTGTTCCTTGTCGAAGGGTAGGAAGTTTGTTATTGTTCATGGGAATCTGTGTTTTCCTTTCTATTCATAGTAACATATAGTAACATAGTAGATGGCGGCAGATAGACATATATGTTCCATCCAGTCTTCCCAGCGGGATAAACTCATTACATATGGCAGGGGCGTAGCCAGACACACAATTTTGGGTGGGCCTGGGCACAAGATGGGTGGGCAGAAGAACCCTGCCCCATCCACAGGTGATCTTCACCTGCATGCCATATGGTCTCTCAAACATCCCCCCTCTCCTGCATACCTTTAAATAATATTTTTCCACTGGCAGTGAGCAGCAACTAATACACACTGCTCATGTTGGCCCCACAGCCTTCCCACTGATGCAACTTCCTGTTTCCGCATAGGTGTGAACACGTCAGAGGGAAGGCTGTGGGGCTGGGTTCGAGCAGTATGTATCAGGCACTGCTTGCTGCAGGTGAAAATCTGCTATTACAAGTTATGCAGCAGGGACAGTTGTTGGGAGTTTTCAGCTGTTGAGACTTCGGAATCCCTGCCAGCCACATCATAGGTGTGCTGCTACTGGGTGGGCCTGAACCCAAAGTGGGTGGGCCTGGGCCCACCCGGGCCCATCATTGGCTACGCCACTGACATATGGTATGAAGTGTTATATATATACCTGTTCTTTTTTGTGTCCAAGTATCTTTATGGAATTTTGAAAAGGGCAAAAGAACATATGTGTAACAGAATATTCTTCCTAAAGAATTCAATGAGACAAAGCAGTACAAAAAAAACAATTTGTCAGAGAAATTGCTAGATATGAGAATCATGAAAGTTATCACCTGTCAAGTACAGTATCTAGAAAATGTCAAACGGGTAACAAAACTGTTAGGTAAGTAATTAAATAGTGGACATATGAGAGTCGACTAGACCATACTTTAAGTGCCAATGGAGAGAGATCTTTCTTGTCTATTACTGTTATCAATAGAAATCAAACAAAATAAAACATGGAAAAGAAAATAAGATGATACCTTTTTTATTGGACATAACTTAATACATTTCTTGATTAGCTTTCGAAGGTTGCCCTTCTTCCTCAGATCGGAAATAAGCAAATGTGCTAGCTGACAGTGTTTATAAGTGAAAACATTCAAGCATTACTGTGACAGTCTGACAGGGTGGGAGGAGGGGGGTGGGTAGGAAGTATGCATGGGGACATCAAGCATATCATTGATATTCTAACAGGGTGGGTGTGGATAGGTGAGGGGAGGGTGATCAACAGAGACATACAGCTTTATGGTTTATAATGGGCTAGGAACCCCAGGTCCTTGTTAAGTCCTTTCTGTTGGGTGTTAAAATATTCAATCATTCTGACTTCAAAGGTCTTACGTTCTTGTATGGTTTTAAAGTTACCTTTCAGGATTCTCACTGTGAAATCACTGGTACAGTGTCCTGGTCCTGTAAAATGTTGACTAACAGGCGTGGGAACCCTGCTGCTCCAGTATTGTTCATATGATGTCTATGTAAATTGAATCTTGTCTTAAGCATCTGGCCTGTTTCTCCAATATAGCATCCTTCGTTACATTTTTTTACACTGAATGATATATACCACATTGGAAGATGAGCAAGTGAAAGATCCCTTTATGTTGAATATCTTCCTTTGTGGATGACTTTGGGGTCCTGTGAAATATTTTGGCATAGTTTGCAACTGGATAAATTACAGGGAAGTGTGCCCTTCTGTTCCTTTTCAGTCTGTGAAGGAAGTTTACTTCTGATTAGCTTGTGTTTTAAATTGGGTGGCTGTCGGAAGGCCAGTACTGGTGGGGATGGGAATATCTCTTTCAGTAATTCATCCTCCTGGAGTATAGGTTGTAGATCTCTTATGATTTTCCTCAGTTTTTCCAGCTCTGGATTGTATGTCACTACAAGCGGGATTCTGTCTGTGGATTTTTTTCTTTTTGTACTGTAATGAAATGAATATTTAAAAGAGAATTATCTTTCCAATTGGATAGTACAGATTTTAAAGCAGCTAATAAAATATTGAACAATACAGTCATGTTTGTCCAGACAGATGTCCATTGCCAGAGAACCAAAAATAATCAATATCCATGAGAGTGGTTGTCAAATATGTAAAATTTTGGAAATAAAGTTCCATATCTGGTTCCAAATGACATGAGTGAGACTACATTCAAAAAGATTTATCCTTGCCATTTTTAGGGCTGGCCTTGTTCTAAAATTTCTGAAGTTGTTGTCAAAGCACCCGAAAAGCCCACTCCAGCCCATCCAAATCTACTCAGCCTCCATCAGGGCACAGACGTAGAAGTCAGACCAGCACCGTTTTCCTACCTAATCTCCCCTAAGCTTCTTATTGGATCTGATCCTTCTAAACAGGATTCCTTTGTGTTTCTCCCACACATTTTTGAATTCTGTTATCGTTTTCATCTCCACCACCTCCTGCGGGAGAGTATTCCAGGTATCTGCCACCCTCTCTGTGAAAAAATACTTCCTGATATTCCTGAATCTTCCCCCTTTCATTCAATTCATGTCCTCTAGTTCTACCACCTTCTCATTTCTGTAAAATGTTTGCAAATTAATACCGTTCAAATATTTGAACGCCTGTATCATATCACCCCTGTTTCTCCTTTTCTCCAGTGTATACATGTTAGGTCAGAAAGTCTCTCTATGTACATCTTGCTGCCTAAAACTCCTACCATTTTTGTCGCTTTTTCTCTGAACCGCTTCAAATCTTTTTACATCCTTAGCAAGATAAGGCCTCCAAAAACTGAACACAATTCTCCAAGTGGAGCCTCACCACTGACTTGTACAGGGGCATCAACACCTCCTTTACTTCTGCTGGTTATGCCCCTCTCTACTCAGCCTAGCATCCTTTTGGCCATGGCCACCACCTTGTCGCACTTTGTCACCTTGAGATCTTCAGACAAAATCACCCCAAGGTCCCTCTCCTGAGCCAAGCTTACTAATCTTTCCCCTCCTATCTGGTACATTTCTTTTGTATTTCTGCACCCCAAGTGCATCACTCTGCAGTTCTTGGCATTAACTTTTAACGAAATAAAAAATAACAAAACCAAAATTACAGTATATACTTATATATCTTTTTTTTTGAAATTCTTGTTTATTCACAACAGTGCACAAGGAAACTTAGTACATACATGTAAATTACAATATTGATAACCATCCTTACAACCAAAACTGTTCTCCTTGTTTTCCTTTTTATGCCCCTTCTTCCCCCCCTGAATATCTCCCCTCCTTCTATCCCACCCTCTCCTCCCTCCCTTCCCTTCTTTCAAGAGTTTAATATTCTACTTTTTGTCGTTGCAGTCAAAGTCTCCCAAAATGGGGCCCATATTTTGCAATAGTCATCCCCCCTCTGGGACGCTAGGTCCGGGATTCTTCTTCGTTCTAGGGAACACATGTGGATCATCAGTGCTCTCCACTGTGATATCGTTGGACTTTCGGTAGACAACCAAACTTGCAGGATCACCTTTTTCCCCATTAGGACTGTCCTCTGTAAAAAAAAGTTTCCATGCCAGCCGGTTTATGACTTTGTATTGAAAAATCTGTGGAATAATTGTCTCGGGGAGTGGTGCCACTTTACTTTCCACATGTCTGACACTTGTTCTGCCAGGATTTCCAGATTTGTGCACCTTTGGCACGACCAAAACATATGGCCTAGATGGGGCATTCGCTAACCCACATTTTGCACAGGCATCATTTTCTCTTAGTGTCGCTTTATAGGCCCTGCGTGGTGACACATAAAGGCGCAGGATAAACCTAAATTGTGTTTCTTGCCAGCAACGCATTCTCGTCAATTTATAGGTCCTTTGCACACAATTTCCCAGCTGTTCCGCTGTGACAGTTACTCCCAATTCTGCCGACCATTGTCCCGCTTCTTTATCATAGTCATATTTCTTTACCTGCTCCCGAAGAAGGCAGTGAAAGCATTTAAGTGGTATCCGCGTTTGGTCGTCCAGGCCCAACATTGTATTGTATGTCTCCCAACTTCCCGCACTAAGCGATGGGCTAGGAAGTGACTGGATAGTGCCGTAATTGCATAAACGCAAATACATATTTCTTGTCCAGTTTGAATTCCGTGCACAATTCTGTGAATGGCTTCATCGTGCCTTGCTCCGTCACCACATGGAACAGGTATCTAACTCCACGTTCCTCCCAAATCTTGAATATCTTAGACGTGTCCCCCACAGGGAATGCCGGATTGCCCCTAATTGGCAATAACGCGAGGATGTCGTGCTCAGTTCGTAATGTTTTGTCAGCCATCTCCACGTTTTTTGCAAGGGTCTGAAGATTGGCGCCGCCGCCCCAACAGTCTTTTTGGTGTCTGAGGGCGTATGTAGCCAACTGGCAAAATGCTGATGTCGAAACCATTGTATCTCCGTTTGTGTATTTGTAAAGTATTCTTTACTCCGAAACCAATCGGAAATGTGTCGCATTGAGCTTGCTGCTGAGAAGAGCCTCAAATCCAATAGTCCCAATCCTCCCTTCTCTCGCGGGAGCATGACTCGTTTGATTGACATTCCGCTCGTTTGCCTTGCCACAGGAATTTGTTGAGTTGTTTATGTAACCATCTCTCATCTTTCCCACTCAGGTACATT